>NC_090445.1:1243135663-1243790565 GCF_031143425.1 Pleurodeles waltl
GGCAACACAAACCATATACTCTAAAAGTGGAATGCGAACCACAAATGGTCCCCAGGCCTAGTGTAGTGTGTAGAGGGTTGCTGGGAGTGTAAGAAAACACTAAGGGTGTCCAAGATACCACACCCCAAGACCCTGAAAAGTAGCAGTAAATGTACCCTACTTCCCCAGAAACACACTAAAGTCGTGATAGGAGAACTGACTGCAAAGCACTGAAGATGGATTCCTGGACCTGAGGACCTGCAAAGGAAGGGGACCAAGTCCAAGAGTCACAAAGGTGTCCAGGGGGGCAGGAGCCCACTAAACCCAGGATGAAGGTGCAAAAGGGCTGCCTCTGGGTGGAAGAAGCTGAAGATTCTGCAACAACGGAAGATGCCAGGAACTTGTCCTGTGCACAGAAGATGTTCCACAGCCTGCTGGAGGATGCAGAGTTTTCAATGCAGAAAGACTGCAAACAAGCCTTGCTATCTGCAAAGGTTGCGGTTGAGGAAAATGGGTGCTGCCCCGGCCCAGGAAGGACCAGGAGGTCACCCCTTGGAGGAGGAAACAGAGGGGGCGCTCAGCAACACAGAGAGCTCACACAGAAGCAGGCAGCACCCACAGAAGCACTTGAACAGGTGTTCAAGAAATCCGAGCACAGCAGTTGTCTCAACACTACAAAGGAGGGTCCCACGAAGACGGTGGTCAGCTCAGTGAGTTTAGCAATGCAGGACTGAGTGCTGGGGACCTGGGCAATGCTGTGCACAAAGGATTCTTTGCAAAAGTGCACAGAAGCCTTAGCAGCTGTAGTTCACGCAGAACACATGATTACTGTCTGGCATGGGGAGGCAAGGACTTACCTCCACCAAATTTGGACAGAAGGACCACTGGACTGTCGGTGTCACTGGGATCCAGCTCCTGTGTTCCAGGGACCATGATCATCGAGATGAGAGGGGACCCAGAAGACTGTTCAAGTAGAAGTTTTGTGCCTGCATTAGCAGGGGGAAGATTCCGTTGACCTACAGGAGATTTCTTCTTGGCTTCCAGTGCAGGGTGAAGGTAGACAGCCCTCAGAGCATGCACCACCAGGAAACAGTCGAGAAAGCAGGCAGGATTAGGCGCTACAATGTTGCTGGTAGTCATCTTGCTACTTTGTTGAGGTTTTGCAGGCGTCCTGGAGCAGTCAGCGGTCGATCCTTGGCAGAAGTCGAAGAGGGAGATGCCGAGGAACCTTCCACAACCAACTTCTCCACCCTCAAAACCACCATTCGCACCCATCACCAACTCATACGCTCCGCCAAAAGAGATCACTACAAGACACGCCTTGACAACAACTCTCAAAACAGCAAAGAACTCTTCACCATCATCAATGAACTTGCCAAACCCAAAGCCAGCAACATAGACCCCACACTAGCCCTACCATCGCCCCCATACTCTACAACATAATCAACTCCTCTTTCGACTCCGCCACCTACCCAGACCCCTGTAAGCACACGGAAATCACTGCTCTCCTAAAAAAAAAAAAAGCCGACCCAGAGATCCTCTCAAACTACCGCCCCATCTCCCTCCTCCCTTTCCCCGCCAAGGTTGCAGAGAAATTAGTCAACACCCACCTATCCCACTTCCTCTAAGCAAACAACACTCTTGACCCCTCAAAATCTGGGTTCCGCAAGAACCACAGCACAGAAACCGCCCTCATCGCATGCACTGACGATATCAGGACCAAAGTCGACAAAGGCGAGACCGTCGCACTCATCCTCCTAGACCTCTCTGCAGCCTTTGACACCGTCTGCCACCACACACTCCGCACACGCCTCCACAACATAGGAATTCACCACAAAGCCTTAGACTGGCTCACATCCTTCCTCACCGACCGGACCCAGAGAGTCCGCCTTCCGCCCTTCCACTCCAACACTACCAAGATCACCTGCGGAGTCCCCCAAGGGTCCTCCCTCATCCCCACACTTTTCAACATCTACATGATCCCCCTAGCCAACATCCTCCGAGTACACGGAATCACTATCCTCTCCTATGCAGATGACACTCAACTCATCCTCTCCCTCACCCGCAACCCCACCACCGCCAAAACCAACATACACGCAGCTCTTCTCGACACCGCCAACTGGATGACCACCTCAAGCTCAACTCAAACAAAACCAAGATCATCATCTTCGGCCTCAACAAAACCACGTGGGACGACTCCTGGTGGCCCACCGCCGTAGGCCCTGCACCCACCTCCGCAACCCACGCATGCAACCTCGGCATCATCCTCGACCCCTCCCTCTCCATGACACAGCAAATCAATGCTCTAACCTCCTCCTGCTTCCACACACTCCGCACTCTAAAAAATTCCTTCAAATGGATTCCCCCAGAAACCAGAAAGACAGTCACCCACACACTCATCAGCAGCAGACTGGACTACGGTAACACCCTTTACGCTGGCACCACACTCAAACTCAAACGCAAACTCCAGAGAATCCAGAACACAGCCGCACGCCTCGTCCTTGGCCTCCCCGCCACAAACGAATCTCACCACACCTCAAATCCCTTCACTGGCTCCCCATAGACAAGAGAATCACATTCAAGATCCTCATCCACGCACACAAATCCCTCCACAACACCGGCCCAACCTACCTCAATGAAAGAGTTAACTTCTACACTCCCACACACAACCTCCGATCAGCTGACCTCGCCCTAGCCACAGTCCTCCGCATCCAATGCACCACCACAGGAGGCAGGTCTTTCTCCTACCTCGCCCCCAAAACCTGGAACTCCCTCCCCACCGACCTTCGCAAAACCAAAGACCTAAGTGGTCTTCAGAAAGAACCTCAAGACATGGTTGTTCGATCAGTCACCCTCCCTGCCCCCCTCTGTTTCCCCTCCCCCAGCACCTTGAGACCCTCACGGGTGAGTAGCGCGCTCTACAATTTTTTTTGATTGATTGATTGATTGATTGGTGACCTCTTGCATTCGTTATCTGAAGAGAAACCCACAGGAGAGACCCTAAATAGCCCTCAGAGGAGGATTGGCCACCTAACCAGGCAAGCACCTATCAGGAGGGGTCTCTGACGTCACCAGCTGACACTGGCCACTCAGAGGCCTCCACTGTGCCCTCACACCTCTGCATTCAAGATGGCAGAGGTCTGGGATACACTGGAGGAGCTCTGGGCACCACCCCTGGGGTGGTGATGGACAGGGGAGTGGTAACTCCCTTTTCCTTTGTCCGGTTTCATGCCAGAGCAGGGGCTGGAGTATCCCTGAACCGGTGTAGACTGGCTTATGCAAGGAGGGCACCATCTTTGCCCTTCACAGCATTTCCAGAGGCTGGGGGAGGCTATTCCTCCCCAGCCCTTTACACCTATTTCTAAAGAGAGAGGGTGTAACACCCTCTCTCTGAGGAAATCCTTTGTTCTTCCTTCCTGGGACTGGGCTGCCCAGACCCAAGGAGGGCATAAGCCTGTCTGTGGGTTGGCAGCAGCAGTAGCTGCTGTGAAAACCCCTGAGAGCTAGTTTGGCAGTACCCCGGGTCCATGCTGGAGCCCCGGGGATGCATGGGATTGGCACCCCAATACCAGATTTGGCATGTGGGGACAATTCTATGATCTTAGACATGTTACATGGCCAAATTCGGAGTTACCATTGTGAAACTACATATGGGGAAATTGCCCTGAACTATGTGGTGGCACCTTGGCTAGTACCAGGGTGCCCTCACAGGTAGTAACTTGCACCTATCAAAAAACAACAAGAGGAGGGGCCAAAATGGGATATTCGGAGGAAAGACTCCTGGTCCTGTGTGTGAAGCTCCCAATACAGTACAAATCAAAAATTGCACACACGATTCCAAAAAGAGGGTTTCTTTTAGACCAAGAGGTTCTGCATACCAAGGAAGAAAAAAATTATTTTTAAAGCACGAGCCCTCACTCACCTAACGGTGACATGCTTCATCATAGGGCTATGCTCCTCGTCAGGCTGGCGCTGCAATGCCTGACGGGCCCCACGTGGGGGCTCTTTGCCGGAGATCTTTTAGAGGAAAATGCACAACCGGTCAAAAAAATTCGAGGATTGGTATAGTAATGGTTAAAAATGCCTAGAGGTAAGATATGATCATATATTTAATTCAATGCTGGTACCTCTGACAAGATTAAAAACAATAAATAGGGATATAGTAAAATAATGTCTACACTCCCCATAAAAAGAAGAATTTCCAATTACAGCTACTAACTCTCACATTGGGGAGTAGTAAGAACGAAACAAGTAAACACAGGACCTGTGATGTAGAGTAACACAGGGGATCCTGTGTTTACTTGTTTCGTTCTTACTACTCCCCAATGTGAGAGTTAGTAGCTGTAATTGGAAATTCTTCTATTTATGGGGAGTGTAGACATTATTTTACCATATCCCTATTTATTGTTTTTAATCTTGTCAGAGGTACCAGCATTGAATTAAATATATGATCATATCTTACCTCTAGGCATTTTTAACCATTACTATACCAATCCTCGAATTTTTTTGACCGGTTGTGCATTTTCCTCTAAAAGATCTCCGGCAAAGAGCCCCCACGTGGGGCCCGTCAGGCATTGCAGCGCCAGCCTGACGAGGAGCATAGCCCTATGATGAAGCATGTCACCGTTAGGTGAGTGAGGGCTCGTGCTTTAAAAATAATTTTTTTCTTCCTTGGTATGCAGAACCTCTTGGTCTAAAAGAAACCCTCTTTTTGGAATCGAGTAACTTGCACCTAACCTTCACTAAGTGAGGGTTAGACATATAGGTGACTTATAAGTTACTTAAGTGCAGTGTAAAATGGCTGTGAAATAACGTGGACGTTATTTCACTCAGGCTGCAGAGGCAGTCCTGTGTAAGAATTGTCTGTGCTCCCTATGGGTGGCAAAAGAAATGCTGCAGCCCATAGGGATCTCCTGAAACCCTAATACACTGGGTACCTAGGTACCATATACTAGGGAATTATAAGGGTGTTCCAGTGTGTCAATCAGAATTGGTAAAAATGGTCACTAGCCTGCAGTGACAATTTTAAAGACAGAGAGAGAATAAGCATTGAGGTTCTGGTTAGCAGTGCCTCAATGACACAGTTAGGCACCACACAGGGAACACATTCAGGCCACAAACTTTCCTCTGGATCTGCACGTCGCTGAACAAAAGGCCCACCTTCCGGCATCATCAACTCAGAAAGCTATTATAGCACAGAGTTATGATGAAGCCAGTCGGGGGGAAGGGTATTAGGGTAGGGAACAGCAGGGAGAGAGATCTGAAAAGAAAAGGTTAGAACAAATAAGCATTTACTCATTCATAGAAATGTAACTCATCAATAGACTCTTGATTAAATGCGTCTCCGAGATATCAGATGGAGACCCCTTTTGAAATTAGGGCAAAGCCCCTTCTTTGAAACATGGAAGAAGAGTAAACTATGACCTCAGAATCAAGTGATGGCAAGAGCTTTGGACTATGATTATACTCAGAATATCAATCCTGTAACATCTATGCATTCAAAACATAAACCTTTGATCATGACCTAGAAAACCTCAAAGAATTAAATATGATTTTCACATCTTAAGCTTTTCAAAGAACAATGAAAACTGTGATTTGCTTATCTCCAAAAATACGTTCACATTCACAACTATAAAGGCCGAAAGGTTTTTACTCATTGACCTTGAAGCGCTTTAATTATAATACCAGGAAGTGCTTTTATTTGTCTTGCCTTAAAGTGCTATGCTCATTATGCTAAGGGGCGCTTTTACTCAAGTGTCCTGAATCACTTTGATTGTTGTGCCAAGAACCTTTTATTCCTGTGAATTGAAGCGCTTTGATTGGCGTGCCAAGAGTGCTTTACACCTGTGAACTGAAGCGCTTGAATTGTTGTGCCAAGATCTCTTTACATCTGTGAACTGAAGCGCTTGAATTGTCGTGCCAAGATCGCTTTACATCTGTGAACTGAAGCACTTGAATTGCCTTGCCAAGAGCGCTTTACATCTGTGAACTGA
The DNA here is from genome assembly GCF_031143425.1 of Pleurodeles waltl. NCBI lineage: Eukaryota > Metazoa > Chordata > Amphibia > Caudata > Salamandridae > Pleurodeles > Pleurodeles waltl. The sequence goes on from NC_090445.1 coordinate 1,243,141,636, forward strand.
AGCGCTTGAATTGCCGTGCCAAGAGCGCTTTACATCTGTGAACTGAAGCGCTTGAATTGCCGTGCCAAGAGCGCTTTACATCTGTGAACTGAAGCGCTTGAATTGCCGTGCCAAGAGCGCTTTACATCTGTGAACTGAAGCGCTTGAATAGCCGTGCCAAGAGCGCTTTACATCTGTGAACTGAAGCGCTTGAATTGCCTTGCCAAGAGCGCTTTACATCTGTGAACTGAAGCGCTTGAATTGCCGTGCCAAGAGCGCTTTACATCTGTGAACTGAAGCGCTTGAATTTCCGTGCCAAGAGCGCTTTACATCTGTGAACTGAAGCGCTTGAATTGCCGTGCCAAGAGCGCTTTACATCTGTGAACTGAAGCGCTTGAATAGCCGTGCCAAGAGCGCTTTACATCTGTGAACTGAAGCGCTTGAATTGCCGTGCCTAGAGCGCTTTACCTCTGTGAACTGAAATGCTTGAATTGCTGTGCAAAGATCGCTTTACACCTGTGAACTGAAACACCTTTGCGCCAAGGCCGCTGTACTCTGGAAACTGAAAACACTTTGCTCGTTGTGCTAAGGGGCGCTTTACCTTTGGAAGTAATGACATCTTCCAAAATTGGATTCATCAAGGCCTTACAGCTACGAGTACGACCCACTCGTTTTTTAATACACCATGGAAACAAGGATACTTCGGTTGGATGTCACTCTGCCATCCAGGAACACTACTCTTCTCCAGAGAAACCCCCACGAGGTATTACTGCATCGAAGTCTTCAAAATAGTGAGAAAAGTGCTTGGGTGTGGCTGGGCTTTATAGGCCTGCCACAACCCAAGATGGCTGCTGCCTCTAAAAACATGGGAATTGTAGTCCCTTCATGGAATAGCACTGATAAGTGCATCTTGTCCACCAATGTCCTGAACCTCCAGCTCTGAGCTTTGCCACAGGGCATATGATGCTGATGGGCACCTTTGGAACAAGAGGGTATGACGAGCCGCGCAGCGGAGTTTCGGGCGAGACCTGGACCGCGCATGGCCTTATTCTTGACAGTGTCCCTGTAGGCCTCAACCTGAACACCATTTATTAGGGGTTGTTGCTTGTACTTATCATATTAAGGGGACAAGCAACGAGGGTGTCAAGGTCAATGCCACCATCAGAGACTAAAACAGCCTTAGTGGTTTCCCTAACTAAACCAACCCCTACTACACTTAACAGAGTGAGCCCTGCCACACCCTTGGATTGACTATTGGTGGTGTTATTTCTTATTATACCATCTTTCTTGGCATGTTACCCCCATTTTCTGCCTGATTGTCTATGTGTTTTGACTGTGTCACTGGGATCCTGCTAGTGATGACCCCAGTGCTTATGGGTTGTGACCTACATGTCAGTAACCCTCATTATGAACATGGCGGTCCGTTCTGCACCACCGGTGGTGCTGGTAGAAACCACCAAAAAGAAGGGCGGCCCGACAGCCAAATAATGAACCAAATGAAACACACGTATCCTGCGCACCGCCAGGAAAGGAGTCCCGCTGACGGTGGCAGAGTCCACCCACAGCCGTCAGAAAGGCCCAACCCACCCATCAAATTATAAAACACCCTTCCGCCGCCAGTTCCGGTGCGGGAACCACCGCCACACAAAGCCAGGCGGAAAAGAAACAAAAAGAAGGAAAAACTCACTGGAGGTCAACAAAACGTGCAGCCATGGTCAGAGAGCTGCAGATCATGCCAGCCTTGCTCCTTGCCATAAATCTACACGACTGAGACCGCCGACGAAGTCGACGATGGTAAGTACAGCAACCTACGACACAAGGGAGGAAAGGGCAAAGTTACATAGCCACCCACCCCGCAACGCCCCCCCAACCCTTCCCAGCAGCACAAGTGAGACATCCCTCCGACCGAAGGCCACTGCAACTTGGCCATAGTACATACAATAGCCCCATACCCATAAATAATGTAAACAAACACCAGGGTGGAACTGCGTGCAGCCCAAACACAGGCCACACCAAAACTTTATTATATAGCTCAGTGAGCGAAATGGTGCCAACAGGGCCAATGGCCAGTCCTTCAAAAGTTATTTGTCCTTGGCCACAACTGGCCACACCTGACTCCCACAAATGCTGGGTACTCCACTGAACGGGGCACCATATGGGGATCCAGGCACCTCACCGAAGGGGGGCAGGTGGGGGTGGGGGTGGGGATTGGGATTTACGACGCGGGTGGGACTTTGACTTACGTGAGGAGGTTGGAGGGGGGTGGGCTTCTCCCTTGAAGGGGGTGGGGCTGTTTGGCTCAGGTGGAGGTGGATGGCTTAGGCTCCGAGCGGCCTTCTTCTTCACTGGAGAAGGGGCACGGGAATGGGAAGGCTGGACCGGGGTGGGCTGCGATGTGGAAGGAGCGGAAAGGGCAATGAGATGGGCACGTTTCGGGACAAGACGGGGTGGGCCAGTGGGTTCAAAAAGGTCTGCATGGGAGAAGAAAAGCTTTTGGGGAGCAATTGGAGTTGGCGTGTATGAGGGCGTGGGAGTGGAGGTAGAGGGAGTTGATGTATGGGGTGTGCGTGTAGTGGGTGCAGGTGACTGCTCAGTATGCTGTGGTGGGTGGATGTGTGATGGGTGGGTGTCTTGGTGAGTTTGAGTGCTTTGGGAGGTGGAGGGGTGGACACAGTGGGAGAAGACAGACAGCTAGCGTGGATATATGTTGGGTGGGTGTCTGCAAGTCAGGTGAGTGTGCTGCATGTGTCAACTACAGTGGAGGTCGTGAGTGCAGGTGCGGTGTATGGTGTTCATGTATGGCTGTCTGCTATTGTGGTGAGTGCAGGAAGAGGAGCAGTAACAGTGAGTGAAGGTGCAGTACATGAGGGTGTGGATGTAGAGGGGACAGACAGGAAGGCGGAAGAGGCGGGAACACTGGGGGAAGTGAAAGTTGTTGTGTGTGCAGGTGTCTGTTGGCTGTGTGAATGCTTGTGGTGGGAGGTGTGGTGCTTGTGTTTGGAAGTGTGCTTCTTGTGTGTTGATGTGCCTGTAAGCGGGTCTGATTGTGTGCTTTGGACGGGTGAAGGGAGTGGGGTGCTGGAAGGGGTAGAGGAGGTTGGAGGGGGGACGGAATGGGCAGGGAAACTGGCTACCGTCCAAGAGGAGGCCAGAGCCTGAAAAGATCTCTGTAGGGCAGATACAGCACCGTGAATGCCATCCAGACAGGCATTGGTCTGTTGCACCTCGAAAGCTAGACATTGATGGCATTGATGATGGTTGTCTGCCCTACAGAGATGGTTCTCAGGAGGTCAATATCCTCCTCTGTGAGGGCAGCAGGGCTGACTGGGCCAGGGGAGGGGGTGCCTGGGGCGAGGGAGACGCCCACCTTCCGGGGTGGGCGGGCATGGGCAACTCGATGGGGAGTAAAAGGGAGGGCGCTGATTGTATGGGGGTGGCGGAAGATCTCACGGTCGTGATTTGACCACTAGTGTCCACCACTGCCGGAGGACCCCCTTCGGAGGAGGTCTCAGAGTCACTACCTCCTGTGGTAGTAGCATCCCCCGTGGAAGTCCCCTCCCCCTCCCACCCACTGGTCCCCTGGGTGTCTGTTGTCTCTGCCTCGGAGGATCCGTGGGCTGCTGCCTCCACACTTGCCGGTGCCTCAGCTCTATCGCCTGATGTTGATGCTGTACCAGACAAACACAAGAGAACAGGGATGGGGAGACAAAACAGGAGGGACACTTATAAGTAGCTGAATGCTGTTACACAATGGCCAGACATACACCTACCCAGCAGAGACACCCAACAGGCAGTACCATTCACTAGGCCCATGGCCATGCCCTGACAGACTACTGAGCAGTATACTCACCTACACCCATATCCTGGCATTGTATTGGAGCTGAGGTAGGTGAAACCTGACAGGGACACCCCTACACCCAGTCAAAATCCCTGATCTAAGCACGAGCCCTATCGCACACACACTCATCCTTCCAGGCTGAAGTATGGGCTGTGAGTACTCACCCCCTTGTGACTACTGTGCAGCCTTCAAGCGCCCATCCAGGTCTGGGTATGCCACCGCCAGGATCCTTTGCATGTGGGGGGTCAGTGACCGACAGGCACCCCTTCCCCAACTGGGCCTCAGTGATCTTCCGCGCCCAGCACCACAGGTCCTCCCACCTCTTTCGACAGTGGGTGCTCTGCTGGTTGTAGACCCCCATGATCCGTACCTCCTGGGCGATGGCATGCCAATGTGCCCTCTTCTGGTGGGCGCTGACCTAGTAGGGACCTGCACGATAGCAACAGCTGGCATATTGTCAGACATAGGACAGACAGTACTTCCAAACATACAGGACAGTGTCATGCAGCATTCCATGCACCAAGCCCCATCCTGGCTCACAGGAGCACACATCTGTGCAATCCACTCCATCCATCACTCACACAGTGCCCCCAAAACCTGGACTCACCTGTACCTCTGTACCACCTGTACCTCTGGCCGACCGTAGAGTCTTCATACAGGGGCAGGACCCCTTCCACCAGTTTTTCCAGTTCTTCCTGAGGGAAGGCTGGGGCCCTTTCCCCTGCACCACGTGGAACATCCATAGCAGAGGCAGGCCACAGCAGTACACAGAGTGGAGTACTTGTCCGCACAGGATCAGGGAGTCAAGTGATCAAACGATGACAAACGCGCATACGTTCCGCTGCGGTATTCACTGTCACCGCCGGCGGTGATCATGATACGCCAGGATTCCCCATTGGCATCCATGTTAGCCAATGAGGGTACGAACAGTGGTCAACACCGCCGTACGCTGTGTGTCAACCGCTAGCGGTATTGGGTCACTTCCACAACGAAGGGGCAGAACTACAGTGGGCAGACATTTTGCCATCTCCTACGCATCTTGAAATTCATATTACTCACCTAGGCCTCTATCCATTGAGTATATAATCACACATGATTTACTCTGTTCCCTCCTAGTGATGTACATGTACATCTGTCAGGTTGCCGTTATTGTACAGATACTACTATGAAGAATGCAGTGCATGTATGTAGCCAATATGCCAGTGTATGTGTGTGCATCACTCCTTTTTCTTACCCCTCATAGGTACCGACCCTTGTGGCATGGAAGGGCACCAGCAGTGTACAGACCACTTGTGGATATGGGGACCATGGTGGAGCATCAGATCATAATCACCTACAGACACACACTTGCAGCTATTCAGGACCTATGTGCATTACTGGATCCTGCACTGACTCCCGGAAATCATAATCAGCATGCCATTCCAACTAAGGTGCAGGTGCTCTCCGCACTCCATTTCCTGGCCACAGGCTCTTTTCAAGAGACAGTGGGCATGGGTGCTGGTTTCTCACAGCCAATGTTCAGCCAGGTACTGACAAGATTTCTGAATGCATTTGTACAACATCTGCAATCCTATGTGCGATTCCCCCAAAGTGCTGACCTCCCTGCCATTAAGTCTGACTTCTATGCCTTTGTAAACATAACCCATGTCATAGGTGCCATCGATGGCACCCACATAGCTATCATCCCCCCAAGAGTGAGTGAACAGGTGTACAGAAACAAGAAGAACTTTCACTCCATGAACATCCAATTGGTATGTACTGCAGACCAGTACATATCCCATATGAATGCCATGTTTCTGGGTTCTGTCCATGATTCATTTGTTTTGAGGAACAGTAGTGTTCCACAGAAGATGAAACAACTACAAGAGGACAGAGGGTGGATCATAGGTAAGTTTGCCTGTCACTAACTGACACATTGCTGAGAACCAGCCTGTCTGACTAAGGGGCATAACAATGAACACTCTGTATTGCACCATTTCTCTAGGTGATTCTTGCTATCCAAACTTGCGTTGGCTCCTGACACCAGTGAGGAATCCCAGGACGGATGCAGAGCGGAAATACAATGAGGCCCATGGGCGTAGTAGGAGGGTGATAGAGTGTACTATTGGTCTTCTGAAGGCTAGATTTCAGTGCCTACATATCTCTGGGGGTTCCCTGGCCTAAGGGCCTGATAAGGTGTGTAGAATAGTGGTGGCCTGCTGCATGCTGCACAACGTGGCAGTGAGACATTCAATCCCCCTTTGGAGGTGGAGGGTGCTATAGGTCCTGATCAGTTACTTCAGAGAGGTGAGGAGAGTGATGGTGAGGACGAGGATGGGGAAGATGTCAATTCCAGGAACCAACTGATACAACTCTACTTCCAATAACTGTGTGGGACTTAAGCCAGTAAATGTGGTTAGTGACTGATACTGTAAGTGTGCCATGTCATCTAGGGAGAATTGGTCATGATAGGCGAGACATGGACCTATTCAGCATGGTACTGACAGATAATATATGCATTCCCTCCTTGCCTAATTTGAAACACACATTACCACCACCATGCACAAATTGACAATAAAGTTGCTCCCTGCCAGTTGCATCCATATTCCACTTTGCTCAACATTGAAGACAGGGCACAGTGTTACAGGTGAGATATTTGGTTAATTGGTGGAATACAGTGATATGTGCTATGTACAGTGATGGAAGTCGTAATGGTTGGGTGTCCTCAAAACCGACTTGGTGGCAGGCATGTTTGATGTAATAGGTGGGTCTTATTTGTAGTCTAGTACTTTATTTAGCCCTCAGCTAAGTGTAGTTGGTGAATGGGTGGGATGGTTGCTTGGCAGTAGTAGCAGTGTCAATTGTTGGAGTGGGGCTTGTTCTTAGCTGGGTTTCAAGTGCCATATCTTGGCCTGAGACTACATTTGGGCGCCTGCTGTGGCGTTTCTTGGGGTGGCATGGCTGGCCTTTTGATTCCTGGGAGGGTATTTCCTGTGCTGTTTCAGCTGCTTGGGTCATGTGTTGCTGGTTGTCCAGGGCTGTTGTGGGGGCCTCTTGTCCGGTGTGGGTGTCTGATTGTTTGCTGACCAACTGCAGCAGTGCTCCAGCAATGGTGGCCATTGTGGCATTGTGTTCTTTCCTCTGTTCCATGGCCTGTAGGTGTTGTTCCAGCTGCATCCTCTCACTTTGCTCCAGGGTGGAAACAATCTGTGCCAACCTGTTTTGGGTATGCTGGTAGGCCCCCAATACCTCTGCAATGACGTCCTGGGCTGATGCTGGTGCCCTACCCCCTGACCCAATGGGGCACTTGACCTTACCCTGGCCCCCTGTGCCTGTGTCCCCTGCGCAGGTCTTGATGTGCCACTTGTACTGGGGCATCAGTCTTCCTGCATGTTGGGGGTGGGAGACTGTGGACTCTGTATCTGTGTTCCACCTGTTTGTTCCCTGGGTCCACTGGTGTGGGTACGCCTCCCCTGGTCTGCTGGTCTTGACTGGGTGTTGGGATGACAGTGTTTTCCTGGGTGGAGCTGCTGCATGGTGAGCATCCAGGGCTGTCTGAGGGTCCTGCCTGCTCATCAGTGTCCAGGGATCCTTCACCAGTGTCCTGTACTGTGCCTCTGTCTCCCTGGAGTGATGTGGTACTCCTTGTCCCCTCCATTAGGGTTGCATGGGTGGTGGTGCCTGTTGGTGGACATAGACATGTATGTAACATATGCATGAAGGCTTGAAGTGTACAGAACTGTGCAAATTTGTGCTGGTGTGCCTTTCAGTGGCCTTCCAGGGTGCCTTTGTGAGGTGGTCATTGCATTTAGTGGCAGTGGTGGGGTTACATTGTGGTGGGGGTTATTATTCCATTGTGGGTAGGTGCAGGGGTGGGTGGCTGTGCACAGCGAGAGTGATGTGGGCCTGATAGTGAGTTGTGGGTGATGCAGAGTGGTGGATGTGGTGGGTAAAGGCTGGGTGGGGTGTGGGTGTAGGTGGGTGGGGGTGGGGGTGGGGTGAGGTGGGGTGGTGCATGCATTACAAGTATGGTGTATAGCGGATAATTGTAGATGACTTACCCGAGTCCATCCTCCAGTGAGTCCAGTGAGTCCCTCTGGGTGCAGGATGGCGAGTACCTTCTCCTCCCACTCTTTGTAGTCGGGTGGTGTTAGTGGCGGTCCTCTCCCAGTCTTCTGCACTGCGATGTGGTGCCTGTATGCCATGGCCCGGACTTTGCCCCGCAGGTCATTCCATCTCTTGTGGATGTCGTCCCTGGTACTTGGATGGTGTCCCACTGCATTCACCCTGTTCACAATGGTCTGCCAAAGCTCCATTTTCCATGCGATGGGTGTGTACTGCACCTCGGACCCGAATATTTGTGGCTCCACTTTTAGGATCTCATCGACCATGGTCCTTAGCTCCCTTTCGGTGAAGCGAGGATTTGTAGGGGGGGGCAATGTGAGGGTGGTGGATGGCATCGGGACTGGGGACGGGGTTTGGGTGCTGCTGTGTGGGTCGTTATGCGTGTCCTGTCTGCTGGCATTCTCTGTCTGGCTCTGGTGCTCTCCGTCTTCTGGTCCTGGTTTCATTGCAAGGGACTGTGGGGTGTGTCTGGGGGTGTTTTATGGTGTTGTGGATGTGTGTCAGGTGTGTGGGTGCTAGGCCTAGCCAATGTGTGCACAGGTTGCTGTTGGGCCCACTTGCCGCCCGTGGCAGTCGCAGCTGCCAATGGTCGTCCAGCGTCCACTGTCCGCCGAGGTGATTTGTGCATCATTATTTGGAGGGTGGGATGTGGGTGTGCTTGGCGGTGGCGGGGTGGGGTGGGCAGAGATTCCCGCCGACAGGGTCCTGGCGGGGAGTGGTGGTCTGGGAATTTTTGGCAGGGTTGGGTTTTTCGATCATTATATGGCGGGTTTCCATTCGCCACCGCCGGCGGGATTCTGTTCACCGCCGACACGGTGGTTGGCTGTCTTTCCCGCCATGTTCATAATGACCACCAGTATGTTTCATAGTTTTGCCTGTATGCTTGACTGTGTCACTGGACTCCTGCTAATCAGAACTCCAGTGCTTATGCTCTCTCTGTTTCCAAATTTGTCACTATAGTCTAATGACCACTTATTTTACTCCAGATTGGCATACTCGACCCCCCTTTTAAGTCCGTAGTATGTGGTAACTAGGTACTCAGGGCATTGGGCTCCAAGGAGATCCTTCTGGCCTACACCATTTCTTTTACCACTCTTAAGGAGCTCAAACAAACACTTCTTCAGGACTGAAATTGCAGGCTGAGTGAAATAGTGTAAGCATTATTTCACAGCCATTTGTTACTGCACCAGGTCACTTATAAGTCACCTATATACCTAACCTTCTTACCCTGAAGGCTAGGTGCATAGTACCTGTGCCTGAGGCCACCCCTACACTAGTGGAGGTGCCCCCACATCATCCAGGCCCATTTTCCCAGACTTCGTGAGTACGAGGACACCATTATAAATGTGCACTACATATAGGTCAATACATATATGTAGCTTCATAATGGTAAACCCAAATATGGCCATCTGAGGTGTCTAGGAACTGGAAATTGTACCCCCAATCCAATTCTGGTATTGGGGGGACAATTCCATGCACCCTGGGGAACCCACCATGGACCCCTAGTAATTCCAAACCAGCTCTCTGAGGATTCCACTGCAGCCCAGCTACTGCCACCTCACAGACAGGCTTCTGCCCTCCTGGGGATTGAGCAGCTCAATCCCAGATAGGCAGAACAATGCATTTCCTTTAGGAGAGAGGTATTACACCCTCTCCCTTCGGAAATAGGTGTGACATGCATGGGAGGGGTATCCTCCCAGAGCCTCTGGAAATGCTTTGAAGAGCACAGATGATGCCCTTCTTGCATAATCCATTCTACACCAGCTCAGGGACCACCAGTCCCTGCTCTGGCACGAAACTGGACAAAGAAAGTGACTCCTCCCTGTCCATCACTACCAAAGGGGTGGTTCCCAGAGCTCCACCATAGTGTCCCTGGGTTCTGCCATCTTGTTTTTAGTATGGTCAGCGAACTGGGAACATCTGAGTGACCAGTGCCAGCAGGTGATGTAAGAGACCCCTCCTGATAGGTGCTTACCTGGTTACGTGACCAATCCCCCTCTCAGGGCTATTGAGGGTCTCTCCTCTGGCTGTTTCCTCAGATTCGATTTTGCAAGACTCCAGCAGGAATCCTCTGAAACCTCTGTTTCAACTTCTACAGTTGGATCAACTGCAGAACTGCTCCAGGGAATCTACAACTGCAGCAAAGTATCCGAGAAGGCTACTGCAACTCTGTAACTTCAGCTCCTGCCAGCAACTGCAACAGTTTCCAGGTTGTGCATGTTCCGAGGACTGTCTGTCTTCATCCTGCACCAGAATGTCAAAAGGAATTTCCTGTGGAGTGACAGAGTCACTTCTCTGCTTCAGCAGGCACCTCTCTGCAGCAATAACCGGTACGCTGGGTCCCCTCTCCTGATGACGAGCGTGGATCCTGGAACACAGGTGGTGGACTGAAGTGACCCAGACTGTCCAAAGGTCCAACTGTCCAAATTTGGTGGAGGTAAGAGCTTGCCTTCCTAAGCCAGACAGCACCCCTATGCACTGTGTGTTTTGTAGCTCCTAGGGCTTCTGTGCACTTCTCCAAGGAATCCTTTCTACACAGCGTAGCCCAGGTCCCCTGCACTCTATCCTGCAACGCTAAACTCCCTGAGTTGTTCCCCGGCGGCATGGGATCCCTTTGTGTAGTGCTGCGACAGCCGTGATTTGAAGCTCTTTTGTCCCCATGACCTTGAGCTTCTGTCGGTGCTGCCTGGTCCTCTGTGGGCTCTCTGAAGTGTTGACAGACCCATTTGTCTCCTCAGTCCTCATTTCCCTCCTGGGCCCAGGTAGCGCCTTTTCCCGCCAAACAAGTCTTTTGAGTGAGCCAAGGCTTGTTGGCAGAATCCAACGATGAAAACCAGCCTGCATTATTCTTCTCAACGTGGGATATCTCTTGCACCAAACAGGAACCTGCAGCTGCCTGCTTTAGTGCATTTCTGACTTTTTCTTCTAACTGGAGAATCCACTTTTGCACCTTCATCTGGGTTAGCAGGGGTTCCTGTTCTTCCTGGACTCTTCAGCTGTTCTTGGACTTGGTCTCCTCTCTCCGCAGGTCTTCAGGTCCAGGAATCCATCGTTGGTGTCTGGAAGTCTTGCTTGGTTTTTGCATAATTCTTTATCCAAACATCTAGCGTGTTCTGAGGAAACTTGCTGTACTTTACTCCTGCTTTCCTGGGCTCTGGGTGGGGTACTTTACTTACCTTAGTGTTCTCTTACACTCCCAGCGCCCCTCTACACACTACTCTTGCTTAGGTGGGAAACCAACATTCGCATTCCACTATTTTAGTATATGGTTTGTGTTCCCCCTAGGCCCATTGTACCATATGGTGATTTTCACTATTTGCACTATTTTATGACTGTTTAGTCACCTGATTTTGGTTACTAGTTTATATTTTGTGTATAATACTTAACTCCTAAGGGAGTGTAGCCTCTAAGATATATTTGGTATTGTGTCACTAAACTAAAGTACCTTTATTTTTTGGGAACACTGAGTACTGTTATGAGAAAGTAGCCTCTTTCTCGCTTGGTGACCCCCACTTGTGGCCTGTTTGTGAGTGTGTGTCAGTGTGTTTTTACTGTGTCACTGGGATCCTGTTAGCCAGGACCCCAGTGCTCATAGATAAAAACCTATATGTCAGTGTGTTTTGCCTGTCTCACTGGGATCCTGCTAGCCAGGACCCAAGTGCTCATAGTTTGTGGCCTAATGTATGTATTGTCAGTAGTGCTTGACTGTGTCACTGAGGCTCTGCTAACCAGAGACTCAGTGCTTATGCTCTCTCTGCTTTTAAAATTGCCACTGTAGGGCAGTGACTTCATTTATCGATTTCAATTGCCACACTGGACCCCCCTTATAAGTCCCTATTAATATTGTTCCTAGGTACCCAGGGCATTGGGGTTCCAGGAGATCCTTCTGGGCTGCAGCATTTCTTTTGCCACCCATAGGGAGCTCAAGCAAACCCTTACACAGGAATGCCACTGCAGCCTGCGTGTAATAGTGCACACACTATTTCACAGCCATTTTCACTGCACTTAAGTAACTTATAAGTCACCTATATGTCTAACCTTCACTTGCTGAAGGTTAGGTGCAAAGTTACTAAGTGTGAGGGCACCCTTGCACTAGCAAAGGTGCCCCTACATACTTCAGGGCCATTTCCTGGGACTTTGTGAGTGCGGGGACGCCATTGCACACGTGCACTACATATAGGTCAATATCTATATGTAGCTTCACAATGGTAACTCCAAATATACCCATGTAACATGTCTAAGATCATGGAATTGTCTCCCCATCCCAAATCTGGTATTGGGGAGCCAATTCCATGCATCCTGGGGGCTCCACCATGGTCCCACAGTCCTGCCAAACCAGCTCTCTGAGGCTTGCACTTCAGCTACAGCTGCTGCCACCTCACAGACAGGGTTCTGACCCCTGGAGTCTGAGCAGCTCAGTCCCAGGAAGGCAGAACAAAGCATTTCCTCTGAGAGCAGGGTGTTAAACCCTCTCCCTTTGGAAATAGGTGTTACAGGCTGGAGAGCGGTAGCCTCCCCCAGCCTCTGGAAATGCTTTGAAGGGCACAGATGGTGCCCTCCTTGCATAAGCCAGTCTACACCAGTTCAGGGACCCCTTGTCCCCTGCTCTGGCGCAAAACTGGACAAAGGAAAGGGGGGTGATCACTCCCCTGTCCATCACCACCCTAGGGGTGGTACCCAGAGCTTCTCCAGTGTGTCCCAGACTTCAGCCATCTTGCTTTGCAAGGTGTGGGGGCACTCTGGAGGCCTCTGAGTGGCCAGTGCCAGCAGGTAACGTCAGAGACACCTCCTGATAGGTCTTTAGCTGATAAGGTAGCCAATCGCCCTCTCAGGACTATTTAGGGTCTCTCCTGTGGGTTCTCTTCAGATTCTGCTCGCAAGTTTCCCTCAGGAATCCTCTGCAACAACTTCAGACTCTTCTGACCTCGGATCAACCGCAGACTGCTACAAGAGACACTTTTCATCAGGAACCTCAGCTCCAATTCAGCAACTGCAACAGTTTTCACAGTGTGCCTGCTCTGGGGACTCCCTGTATTCATCCTGCACCAGGAGGACCGAAGAAATCTCCTGTGGAGTGACGGAGTCATTCCCCTGCTCCAAGCAGGCACCTTCCAAGATAACAACCGGTACCCTGGGGTTCCTCTCACAGCAACGAGCGTGCTCCTAAGGACACAGAGGGTGGACATCATCGACATAGACTGTCCTGAGGTCCTGCTGAGCAATTTGGAGGAGGTAAGACCTTGCCTTCCCCGAGAGCGACGGTACTCCTGTGTACTGCATCTTCTTCACTTCCTGAGGCCTCTGTGCACTGTTTGAAAAATTCCTTGGTGCACAGCCTGGCCCAGGTCCCCAGCACTCCATCCTGCGATGCTCAACTTGCTGAGTTGTTCTTCGGCAGCGTGGGACCTTCTTTTGTTGAGCTGCATCAACTGCAGTTTGCACCTCCTTTGAACCCAGATCCTGTGGCTCCTGGAGATTTTGGCTGGTGCCCTGAGGGCTCTTTAAAATGCTGAGATCCCCCTCTTCCTCCTCACACAGAGTTGAGGCCCCCAGGTCCCTCATGGGTCCATTCAGTGCCATTTTGACACAAAATGCACTTTTGTCGTAGCCAAGGTTTGTTGGTGACTTCCAACACGAAATCTCCTCTGCAACGATCTTCACACCGTGAGACATCTTTTGCATCATGCAGGAACCCGCTGGCATCTTCCCGAGGGTGCATTCCTGCAATCTTCACCTAACCGGGGAGTCTTCTTTTGCACCCTCTTCTGGGTTGGAAGGGGCTCCTGTCCTTCCTTGAACTTCTTTTGACTTCTGGAATTGGTCCCCTTCCTTTGCAGGTCTTTAGGTCCAATAATCCAGCAGTTGTTCTTTGCAGACTTGGCTGGCTGCTGCAAAATCACAAAAACAAGGTGTAGTGTGTCCTAAGGAGACTTGCAGTACTTTACTCCTGCTTTTCTGGGCTCTGGATGGGGTAATTTACTTACCTTTACTGTATCCTTACTTTCCCAGTGATTCTGCACACACTACACTTGTCTAGGGAGGAATTTGTGATTCACATTCTACTTTTTTAGTATATGGTTTGTGTTGCCTCTAGACCTATTTTCTCCCATTGCATTCTATAGGATTTCCTATTGTTTGCATTGTTCTATGACTATTTACTTCTCTAATTTTGGTGTCTAGTGTATATATTGTGTATAATACTTACCTCCAGAAGGAATATTGGCCCTCATTACAACATTGGTGGTAAATGCCGCTTACTGCCGTGCAGAAGACCACCAACACACCGCCACGGCCTTGGAATTCCGCCACAGGTATTACGACCCACAGTTCAGAATCCGCCAAAATCTAGACACCCACACAAGTCCGCCACACCAAAGGTCAGTGATAAACTGGTGACAACAAAACCGACACAGTCACACCAACAGGAATACGCCCACACTATCACGACCCACGAATCCACGCGGCGGTCTTTCAACTGCGGTATTCCATTGGCTTTACACACCGCCGCGCTCAAAATACACACACATTTACAAAACACAACCACATTGGACAATTCCAAATACACACACCTGATACACATACACACACCACTCCCACAGACCCAATACAATATAAAACACCCGCCCACATCACCCACAAACCCTTACTACAAAAAATTTAGACAAAGACCAGAGAGACAGCACAGCAAAGACAACACCAGCATACAGAGGCACACAACACCATCACACATACACATCTGCGCACAAAACACCACACACCCCTAAACATCACCCCACACATCACAACACACACCACCTCACACATCACCCACACCACCCCATGGCACCACAAAGACACCCCAGGTTTTCTGAGGAGGAGCTCAGGGTCATGATGGAGGAAATCATCAGGGTAGAGCCACAGCTATTCAGATCCCAGGTGCAGCACACCACCATAGCTAGGAAGATGGAGCTATGGCGCAGAATCGTGGACAGGGTCAGCGCAGTGGGACAGCACCCAAGAACACGGGATGACATCAGGAAGAGGTGGAACGACCTACGGGGAAGGTGCGTTCGGTGGTCTCAAGACACCACATTGCGGTTCAGAGGACTGGCGGCGGACCCCCACCTCCTCCCCCACAACTAACAACATGGGAGGAGCAGGTCTTGGCTATACTGCATCCTGAGGGCCTCGCAGGAGTAGCAGGAGGAATGGACTCTGGTAAGTCAAATCTTAACTATTACATCCCCCACCCTACCTGCATGCTATCACATACTCCCACCCTCACCCTCAACCCCATCACTCCAATTCCTCTCACATATGTCCCACTATCACAAACCACACATCCCAACACCAAGCCCTGCATGCAACAACAAAGCATGGACACCCATCACCAATGCATGGCCACTACAAATACCCACACAGACCCCTAAACAATTAGCACACAAGGTCATACACAGGAATGCAAGCACTGGGGTACAGGGTCACCCACCCATTGCACACCATGGCACACACAGATGCAATAATCATGTCTTTACACCCCTGCAGGACCCCTACCCAACGTCACCAGACAGGAGGTTCCAGACATGTCCACTCCACCCACAGAATAGGCCCACAGTGATGACAGCAACTCTGTCCGACTGGATCTAGATGACCAGCCCGGCCCATCTGGGACCTCGGGACAGTCGGTTCCCCTCACACTGGCACAAGCCACAACAGTACATCCCCCCTCTGGAAACACCAGCACAGCACCCACCCAGTGGGCCCATACCTCTGTCCCCAGGACACGTCAAGCAGCAGTGTGTCCACCACTACAGGTAACCCAGGCTAACCCACCACCCCAAGAACAGCAGGGGCCTGGGGGCAGTGGTAGTGGGCACACGGTTCAGGGGACAGAGGCCCAGGAACACAGTGGAACTGGGAGGGCTGCTGTGCGACAGGGGGAGGACAGGCCCAGGGAACCCACTCTCCACGAGACCCTCTCCAACATCATCGGAGCCTACCATCAGTCCCAGGACATGATAGCAACGGTACTGGCCAAGTTTCAGGAGACCCAGCGGCTGCAGGAGGAACAGTATTTGGGGTTCAGGGAGGAACTCAAATCCATCAATACCACCCTGAGCACCATTGTAGGGGTGCTGAAGGAACTCGTGAACACCAGGAGGGACACTGTGGCACAACAAGGTGCCCCTGACACTAGCCTGGATGATGAACTGCCCACCACCTCCTCCAGTGCTAGTGGACAGGAGGGACTGCCACAGGACCACGACACCAGCACCCCACCACCTGTAAATGGAGAACCACCCTGCAAGCGGTCCCTGAGATCCAGGACAAAGACAGAGAACAACGCCAAGAAATGAGACCACCCTGATTGTCATCCTTCTGTCCCACTTTGTCACCCTGTCCATCCTTAAACTGCCTCAGCTCCACTTCCTATACCCCTTTGGACAATGCACCTGTGAGACTAATAGACTGGACTCTGCCATGGACATTCCTCCACCATCACCCCTGACCATTTCACAACTCCCTCCAATATTTGGCACTTAAATAAACACCCTGAAATCACAGAACTATCTGGAGTCAGTCTGTGCTTTCACAAATGTGTATTTGCAATAACTGAGGGAAATAGCAATGTCCATTCTATTGTCAACATACCTATGTCACACAGCTCTAGTCCATGAGGTTACATAGCAGAGGTCACACAGTGGGACCCACATCTGTGAAATCAAAAGGGAAAGTGACAAATCAGGGTCCATACACTGGGTGAAAGTGACAGACAGATGAAAGGTAGAACAATTGTATCAGATGTAGGAGGCAGTGATGTCTTCTTACCTGTGTCTCACTGGAAGTATTGATGGATCACAGTGTTTCTGTTGTCTATGTCCTCTTCTTCTGCCTCCTTTTCTTCACTGTCCACAGGCTCCACAGCTGCCACAACACCTCCACCTGGACCATCCTCCTGCAGAACAGGCACCTGTCGTCGCAAAGCCAAGTTGTGCTGCATACAGCAGGCCACGATGATCTAGCACACCTTCTTTGGTGAGTAGTAGAGGGAACCACCTGTCATAAGGAGGCACGGGAACCTGGCCTTCAGGAGGCCGAAGGTCCTCTCTATAATCCTCCTAGCTCGCCCATGTGCCTCATTGTAGCGTTTCTCTGCCCTTGTCCTGGGATTCCTCACTGGGGTCAGTAGCCATGACAGGTTGGGGTAACTAGAGTCACCTGCAAATGTCGAGGGACAACTGTTAGACACACACTAACCCTTAGAGGTAACCCCAGACCCAGACAACTATTCACATGGTATAGGGTCCTTGTCCTCACCTAATAGCCACACACGGTGCCTCTGGAGTTGGCCCATCACATAAGGGATGCTGCTATTCCTCAGAATGGAACCATCATGCACAGAGCCAGGAAACTTGGCGTTCACTTTGGAGATGTACTGGTTGGCCAAACACACCATCTGCACATTCATGGAATGGTAACCCTTCTGGTTTCTGTACACCTGTTGGGTACCCCTAGGCCAAGGCGAGTTTTGTAGGCAAGGTCCCTTCGTAAGGCAGGCCATGTGGCATCCCACCCCACCAGTGTTAAGAGCCATCTACCCCTAGTCAGGCTCCTGTGACTTCCATGTGTGCAGCAATCAGGCATAGGCATTGTACCCCATGGCGCTGTGATTCATTAGGGAACTCTGAGTGCATGGCGTAGTGCAGAGGGCTGCTGTGTCTGTAGTGTCCACCAACGGTAGCGGATAAATCATGCACTGAACATGTCTTGCTACTTTCTTTCCCCCTCTTTTTGTGGTCTCCCTGCTCTTGTGTGCATTAGCATCATCACGCAGAGGAGCAGTGCCACCGGAGCAGGAGGGAGCTGCATCCCACATGGCCCTGGAGGGTGAGACTATGGACTCTGAATTCACCAGCGGGATGGAGGGCGAGGGGAGCTCCACGGCGGGGACAGGAGCTGAGACCAGCAACACCGACTCCTCCTCTGATGGGAGCTCCATTGCAATGGCGGTCCCTTCTGTGCCCACTGCATCTACAGGTACAGCCGCCACCCCCCTTCCAGCAACACCCTCCCAGCAGCCCCTCAGTGTGTGCCCGTGGCCGCTCACCCAGGAGGGTGGACATCTCCTTCGCCCCAGGCACCTCAGCCCCTGCCAGCCCTTCTGCCCTCAGTGAGGAGGCCATTGACCTCCTCAGATCCCTCACTGTTGGGCAGTCTACCATTCTGAATGCCATCCAGGGTGTAGCAAGGCAGTTGCAACAGACGAATGCATAACTGGAGGACATTCATTCTGGTCAGACAGCCCAACTGTGAGCTTTTCAGACTCTGGCCTCAGCACTGATGGCAGCCATTGTCCCTGGGTCCAGCCTCCCCCCTCCAACTTCCTCCACCCACCCCCAATCCCCAGTACCTCAGCCTATCCCAAGCACACCATCAGACCAGCATGCACACACCTCAACACACAAGGGTAGCCCTGGCAAACATAGGCACCACACATCCCACAGGCACTCACACAAGCATCATACCCATGCACACATACCAACATCCACTGCCTCCACTGTGTCCACCTCCTCCTCGTCTCCCTCCTCCCTCCCTGTCACAGCTCCACTCACACCTGCATGCACTACATCTTCAGCCACTACGTCCATCACCAGCACACCCATCACCACACACCGCTCACGTGCACTCACCACCCCCACTACCATTCACACATCCCCTGTGTCCTCTACCAGTGTGTCTGTGAGCCCACCTCCCAAACTACACAATCGCAGTCACACACCCACCCAACAGCCATCCACCTCACGACAGCCTCCAGCCCATGCACCCTCACCCGCCGCCAGCACCGCTGCCCAGGACACCGTCCCCACCAGCACCGCTGCCCAGGACACCGCCACCAGCAGCACGCTCACTGAGCCACCCACCAGCACCGCTGGCCAATGAGCGCCACAAGCACCGCCGCTACGGAGGCCACCGCAAGCACCGCCAGCGGCCATGCCACATCATGTGCCAGTGGCACCACCGCAGACATGGCTGCCATCCCCAGTGGTCAGTTGTATGAAGCTGGTGGTCAGTTTCAGGGGCCTGGACAGCTTCCATGTAGGCCCACCGTCAGTGGAGTGTCACAACCACTACCTCTGTCCTTGGCAGGATGAAACACTCTGGGCACAAAGCCCCCTCCAGAACCAGTGGAGAAAGGCATCCACTCACCCAATCCTTGGCAGGATGAAGCACTCTGGGCACAAAGCCCCCTCCAGAACCAGTGGAGCACCACATCCACTACCTCTGTCCTTGGCAGGATGAAGCACACTGGGCACAAAGCCCCCTCCAGAACCAGTGGAGAAAGGCATCCACTACCTCTGTCCATGGCAGGATGAAGCACTCTGGGCACAAAGCCCCCTCCAGAACCAGTGGAGCATCACATCCACTACCTCTGTCCTTGGCAGGATGAAGCACACTGGGCACAAAGCCCCCTCCAGAACCAGTGGAGTATCACATCCACTACCTCTGTCCTTGGCAGGATTAAGCACTCTGGGCACAAAGCCCCCTCCAGAACCATTGGAGAAAGGCATCTAGTACCTCTGTCCTTGGCAGGATGAAGCACTCTGGGCACAAAGCCCCCTCGAGAACCAGCGGAGAAAGGCATCCACTACCTCTGTCTTTGGCAGGATGAAGCACTCTGGGCACAAAGCCCCCTCCAGAACCATTGGAGAAAGGCATCCACTACCTCTGTCCTTGGCAGGATGAAGCACTCTGGGCACAAAGCCCCCTCCAGAACCAGTGGAGAACTGTTATCCACTTGAGAGACTGTGGCTTTGCACTCCCCAGGATAAAGCAGTGGGCAAACCACCCACTGGAGAGACTTGTGAGACTGTGGCTTTGCACTTCCCAAGATAAAGCAGTGGGCAAACCACCCACTGGAGAGACTTGTGAGACTTTGCCTTTGCACTCCCCAGGATAAAGCAGTGGGCAAACCAACCACTGGAGAGACTTGAGAGACTGTGGCTTTGCACTCCCCGGGATAAAGCAGTGGGCAAACCACCCACTGGAGAGACTTGAGAGACTGTGGCTTTGCACTCCCCGGGATAAAGCAGTGGGCAAACCACCCACTGGAGAGACTTGTGAGACTGTAGCTTTGCACTCCCCAGGATAAAGCAGTGGGCAAACCACTCACTGGAGAGACTTAAGAGACTGTGGCTTTGCACTCCCCAGGATAAAGCAGTGGGCAAACCACCCATTGGAGAGACTTGTGAGACTGTGGCTTTGCACTCCCCAGGATACATCAATGGGCATGGTGCCCCCTCGTGGAGCTGGCGTTGTGCACTCATCCGGCTGAGGTGCCCCGCCTTCCCTTCCTCCTGAGGTGCCTGTTTTATTTCAATCTGATGCCCCTGCAGTGTTCTCTCTGTTTTGATCGGGTATCTTGTGTGGGCCTCGCCCATGCATGTTGGGCCCAGTGGTCCACGGATTATGTAGGTGCAGTACATGGACTTGAATTCTTGGTGTATATATTTGTTAATAGTGTATATATATTTTTGAGTAATGGATTTTTATTGATAACACTAGTTCAACTCATTTCATTTTGTCCTTGTGTTCTTCCAGGGGTTGCTGGGGGAGTGTAAATGTAATGTATCAACATGCATTTGTGTGTGTTTTGTAGTGGGTGAGGGTGGGGGTTTTGCATGTTGCGTGTGTGTGCCACTCTCTTTTCCCTCCCCCTTCCCTGTGTCGTAGGTGCAGTACTCACCGTGGTCGTCGCTGCCGGCGTTCGTTCTCTTGGTAGAGGAGCAGGAAGACAATGGCAGGTAGAATTTGTAGTTCCGGCTCCATGGCGTCCTGGTTCCTCGTGGGGTGTGTAGAGGTGAGCGTTTTCCTTTCCAAGTCCTGTTTCTGCCGTGATTTTGTTCGCGGTGAATCCGCACCAGAAAAGGTGGCGGATTGGCCTCTCATGATGCTGTGGGCGGTACATTGTCTTCTGCCTGTCTGTTGGCGGTGACCGCCGCGCTCTTTGTTTGTACCACTGTGGCGGTCGGAGTGTTAAAGTGGCTGTCTATGTTGATGGTTTCCGCCACAGTCGTGATTCCATTTCTTTTACCGCCGCTTTAACACCGATTGCCAGGGTTGTAAAGAGGGCCATTGTCTCTAAGATATTTTTGGTACTGTGTCACCCACATAAATACACTGAGTATTGTCTTTACTTGTGTATAAGTACTGTGTAACTATAAATGGTATTGCATGAGCTATGCATGTCTCCTAGTTCAGCCTAAGCTGCCCTGCTATAGCTACCTCTATCAGCCTAAGCTGCTAGAACACTACTACTTTACTAATAAGGGACAACTGGACCTGGTATAAGGTGTAAGTACCCAAGGTACCCACTACACACCAGGCCAGCCTCCTACAATTGTCATTCTTGTGTGTAAGTACTGTGTGACTACAGTGGTATTGCAAGAGCTTTGCATGCCTCCTAGTTCAGCCTTGGCTGCTCTGACTACAGCTACCTCTAGACAGCCTGGCTTCTAAACACTGCCTACATTTTACTAATAAAGGATAACTGGACCTGGTATAAGGTGTACGTACCTTAGGTACCCACTACATACCAGGCCAGCCTCCTACACCTGATGAAGACTCTATGGGGCATATTTATACTCTGTTTGCGCCGAATGTGCATCTAAATTTTTGACGCACATTCAGCGCAAACCTTGCCCCATATTTAAACTTTGACGCCAGAGCCCGCGGACGTCACAATCCCGCTGTGTGCGTCATTTTCTGGAAGCAGGAAACTGCCTTGTGTTAATGATATGCAAGGTAGGCGTTCCCTTCCAAAAAATGACTTTAAGGCCTGTGCGCCTTATTTATACCCCAGCATCATTTTGACACACAGGAGGGGGTGGGCCTTAAAAAACGGCATACAGCCTGATGTGCGCTGTTTTTTAATGCCTGGGTCAGGGCAGGCGTCAAGGGATCTGTGGGCTCTGAAGGAGTCCAGAGGGGCCCTCCCCTGCCCCCAGGGACACCCCCTGCCACCCTCGCCAACCCCTGGAGGACAACCATGGATGGGGGGACCCATCCCAAGTAAGTACAGATAAGTTCAGGTAAGTATTTTTTAAAATTTTTTTAAATGGCATAGAGGGGTCTAATTTGGGCCCCCCTACATGCCACTATGCCCAATGACCATGCCCAGGGGACAGAAGTCCCCTGGGCATGGCCATTGGGCAAGGAGGCATGACTCCTGTCTTTGCTAAGACAGGAGTCATGTCAATGGGGGTTGTGCATCAAAAAAAATGGCACAAGTCCTGTTTGAGGCCTGATTTTTGCCTCAGACCTGACGTGCACCCTTTTTTGACACACAACCCCATTGTCCCCTACAACGGCTCTGCCTGGTGTGCGTCTTTTTTTTTTACTCAGACCAGTCCGCAGCGCCGGCTAACGTCATTCCCTAAATATGGCACCCGCATGGCGCGTTGGAATGGCGTTAGCCGGCGGTAACATTTTTGACGCACAACTGCGTAGGTGCAGTTGTGCGTCAAAAAGTATAAATATGGCCCTTTGTTTTTATCTTTGGCCCCTCCCTTGTCATGTGACTTACCATCCTTCTTCTTGTCCTTGTTACTGTAGGAGGCTGGCCTGGCTCATAGTGGGAACCTTGTGGTACTTACACCTTGTGCCAGGTCCAGTTAGCCCTTATTAGTAGATTAGAGGTGTTCTAGCAGCTTAGGCTGATAGAGGTAGCTGTAGCAGAGCAGCTTAGGCTGAACTAGGAGACATGCAAAGCTCCTCTTATAGCACTTATATCACCTAGCACTATATCAAAAGAAAACACAATACTCAGAGTTACAAAAAATAAAGGTACTTTATTTTAGTGACAATATGCCAAAAGTATCTCAGAGGATATATTCCCTTAGGAGGTAAGTAGTATACAGAAAATATACACACACAAACCAAATCAGGTAAGTAAACAGTTAGAAAAGTAGTGCAAACACTGTAGAACACAATAGAATGCAATAGGGAGAAATAGGCCTAGGGGCAACACAAACCATACACTCCAAAAGTGGAATGCAAACCACAAATAGACCCCAGGCCTAGTGTAGTGTGTAGAGGGTTGCTGGGAGTGTAAGAAAACACTAAGGCCCTCATCCTGACCTTGGCGGGCGGCGGAGGCCGCCCGCCAAAGTCCCGCCGTCAGGTTACCGTTCCGCGGTCGAAAGACCGCGGCGGTAATTCTGACATTCCCGCTGGGCTGGCGGGCGGCCGCCTTCAGGCCGCCCGCCAGCCCAGCGGGAAAGAGGCTTCCACGATGAAGCCGGCTCGGAATCGAGCCGGCGGAGTGGAAGCTGTGCGACGGGTGCAGTTGCACCCGTCGCGTATTTCACTGTCTGCGCAGCAGACAGTGAAATACATTTAGGGGCCCTCTTACGGGGGCCCCTGCAGTGCCCATGCCAGTGGCATGGGCACTGCAGGGGCCCCCAGGGGCCCCGCGACCCCCCCTACCGCCATCCGGTTCCCGGCGGGCGGACCGCTGGGAACTGGATGGCGGTAGGGGGGGTCGGAATCCCCTCGGCGGCGCAGCAAGCTGCGCCGCCTTGGAGGATTCCAAGGGGCAGCGGAAAACCGGCGGGAGACCGCCGGTTTTCCTGCACTGGCCGCGGCCAAAGCGCCGCGGTCAGAATGCCCTGCGGGGCACCGCCGGTCTGTCAGCAGTGCTCCCGCCGACCCTGGCCCCGGCGGTCCAAGACCGCCGGGGTTAGAATCACCCCCAAAGTGTGTCCAAGATACCCCACCCCAAGACCCTGAAAAGTAGGAGTAAAGTTACCCTACTACCAAAGAAAGACAGTAAAGTCGAGATAGGGGATTCTGCAAGGACAACAACTGACCGCAAAGCACTGAAGATGGATTCCTGGACCTGAGGACCTGTAAAGGAAGGGGAACAAGTCCAAGAGTCACACAAGTGTCCATGGGGGCAGGATCCCACTAAACCCCGGATTAAGGTGCAAAAGGGCTGCCTCTGGGTGGAAGAAGCCAAAGATTCTGCAAGAACGGAAGGTGCCAGGAACTTCTCCTTTGGTCAGAAGATGTCCCACAGTGTGCTGGAGGATGCAGAGTTGTGTCCATGCAGAAAGACCACAAACATGCCTTTCTAGCTGCAAGAGTTGCGGTTGAAGGTTTTGGGTGCTGCCAGTGGCCATGAAGGACCAGGAGGTCGCCCCTAGGAGGAGGAGACAGAGGGGATGCTCAGCAACACGGAGAGCCCATGCAGAAGCAGGCAACTTCAGCAGAAGCACCTGAACAGGCACTCAGAAGATCTGAAGATGGTGGTCGACTCAGCACAACAAAAGGGAGTTCCACGAAGTCGGAGTCCAACTCAGTGAGTTGGGCAATGCTGGACGGAGTGCTGGGGACCTGGGCTAGGTTGTGCATGAAGGAAGTCTTACAAGAGTGCACAAAAGCCCTAGCAGCTGCAGTTCACGCAGTACACAGGATTACTGTCTGGCGTGGGGAGGCAAGGACTTACCTCCACCAAATTTGGACAGAAGGGCCACTGGACTGACGGGACACTTGGACCCAGCTCCTGTGTTCCAGGGACCACGCTCGTCAGGATGAGAGGGGATCCAGGGGACGGGTGATGCAGAAGTTTGGTGCCTGCATTGGCAGGGGGAAGATTCCGTCGACCCACTGGAGATTTCTTCTTGGCTTTCAGTGCAGGGTGAAGGCAGACAGCCGTCAGAGAATGCACCACCAGAAAACAGTTGAGAAAGCCAGCAGGATGAGGTGCTACAATGTTGCTGGTAGTCTTCTTGCTACTTTGTTGCGCTTTTGCAGGAGGCCTGGAGCAGTCAGCGGTCGATCCTTGGCAGAAGTCGAAGAGGGAAGTGCAGAGGAACTCTGGTGAGCTCTTGCATTCGTTATCTGGTGAGATACCCACAGGAGAGACCCTAAATAGCCCTCAGAGGAGGATTGGCTTCAGAGAAAGGTAAGCACCTATTAGGAGGGGTCTCTGACGTCACCTGCTGGCACTGGCCACTCAGAGCTGTCCACTGTGCCCTCACACCTCTGCATCCAAGATGGCAGAGGTCTGGGAGACACTGGATGAGCTCTGGGCACCTCCCCTGGGAGGTGCTGGTCAGGGGAGTGGTCACTCCCCTTTCCTTTGTCCAGTTTCGCACCAGAGCAGGGCTGGGGGATCCCTGAACTGGTGTAGACTGGCTTGTGCAAGGAGGGCACCATCTCTGCCCTTCAAAGCATTTCCAGAGTCCAGGAGAGGCTACTCCTCTCAGGCCCTTCACACCTATTTCCAAAGGGAGAGGGTGTGACACCCTCTCTCAGGCGAAGTCCTTTGTTCTGCCTTCCTGGGACTAGGCTGCTCAGGTCCGGGGGGGGGCAGAAACCTGTCTGAGGGTTGGCAGCAGCAGTAGCTGCTGTGAAAACCCAGGAAAGTTAGTTTGGCAGTACCCGGGCTCTATGCTGGAGACCCGGGGATGCATGGAATTGTTCTCCCAATACCAGAATGGTATTGGGGTGCCAATTCCATGATCCTAGACATGTTACATGGCCATGTTCGGAGTTACCATTGTGACGCTACATACAGGTGTTGACCTATATGTAGTGCACACGTGTAATGGTGTGCCCGCACTCACAAAGTCCGGGGAATTTGCCCTGAACAATGTGGGGGCACCTTGGCTAGTGTCAGAGTGCCCACACACTAAGTAACTTTGCACCTAACCTTCACTAAGTAAGGGTTAGACATATAGTTGACTTATAAGTTACTTAAGTGCAGTGTAAAATGGCTGTGAAATAACGTGGACGTTATTTCAGTCAGGCTGCAGTGGCAGTCCTGTGTAAGAATTGTCTGAGCTCCCTATGGGTGGCAAAAGAAATGCTGCAGCCCATAGGCATCTCCTGGAACCCCAATACCCTGGGTACCTAGGTACCATATACTAGGGAATTATAAGGGTGTTCCAGTGTGCCAATGAGAATTGGTAAAATTAGTTACTAGCCTGCAGTGACAATTTTAAAAGCAGAGAGAGCATAAACACTGAGGTTCTGATTAGCAGAGCCTCAGTGACACAGTTAGGCACCACACAGGGAACACATACAGGGCATTACTTTATGAAGACTGGGGTCCTGGCTAGCAGTGACACAGGCAAAAACAGACATACATACAGTGAAGATGGGGGGACCATGCCAGGCAAGATGGTACTTTCCTACAGTCACCCCCTGTATCAGCTTTTCTGCTCACCCTTGTTCTGACCCATTTGTCTGCCTTATTTCCCAATTCTTTGAGAGAGGTCAGAATTGAGTCTACCAAGTACTGGTGCAACAAGTCAGACACACAGTTATTCAAAATATGCTCTCTCAAAAGAAGATTGTATAAGGCCTCATAATCAGACACTTTGATGCTATGTAACCAGCCTTCTAAAGCCTTAACAGAACAGTCCACAAAGTCAACGCAATCGTGAGAGGACTCTTTTCTTGTCTCTGTGAACTTAATCCTGTATTGTTCAGTTGTTTAGCCAAAGCCATCCAAGAGTGCAGTATTGAGAATTCTGTAATTGTTTGAGTCTTCTTCTCTAACAGTGAGAAGTCTATCCCTCCCCTTTCAGAAAAGGACAACCACAGAATAGCAGCCTAATGCCTTTGAGGGACCCACTGAACTTTTCAGGCTCTCTCAAGAGTCTCAAGAGCAGCAAACCACTTGTAAATATCATCCCTCACCTTGTATGGAGAAACAATTTTGTGCAGGTTTCTAGAGTCAGTGGTATCCTCCCTTACTCCATAATCTGAAACTGAAGCTGCTGCCATGATGGGGAACTAACCCCAACACCTGTCTTTCCCTTTCCCCAGCAGAGGCCTCCCTAGCTAGGGCTAGCTGTTCCTGCTGCAGCCTCAGCCTGGCCTCCTCCAGTCTCAATTTCCTGAGGTCCCTATCTATGGAGCCATCACCTGGAGTTGTACTATGGGATCCCTCAGACACTGAGGTGATACTGGAATAGGCAGAGGTAGATCTTTCCCTAACTTTTGTGACCCTGCTGACCTGACCTCTGGGTGTGAAAGGAGCCCTACCTGTGTGACTACCCCTCCGACTACCAGCTACTCCACTGGGTCTGCTAGGTATAAGATCCTTGGAAGAGCCCTCCCCTGAACTTAAAGGAGGATTCTCTGATTATAAGGGATTAGAATCTCCCTCTACCTCCTCTTCCTCCTCCTGGCTATCAGCAGCTCCTGATCATCCGGAATGAAGGAGGCTCAAAAGGAAATTCTCATTGGGGTTCTTCCCCACATCTAGTTTTCTGTCTGAGCAAAGCCCTTTTAATTCCTTGAAGGTAATGCCCTTATTGGGAGTACCCATGACTTCAGAGCTAGGCCCAGCATTAGACATGAAGTGCGTGTGTCAGTTTAATGTAGTACAACCTAATCTACCTAACCTCTAGTCTCTTGGAAAGGAAAAGGAAGAGACTAGAATCCTGTACTAGGTATATGTGTATAGCTCTATGTATAGAGTGTTCTTTCCTGTGGAAAGGACTGGTGACAGAGTGATAAGGCAATTGCAAGTACATATCCCACCCCTGCACCACCAATGTAGGAGGCTGGCCTTATATGTAGTGGGTACCTAAGGTACTTACACCTTATACCAGGTCCAGTGATCCCATATTAGTGAAATGTAGGCAGTGTCTAGAAGCCAGGCTCTCTAGGGGTAGCTGTAGCTGAGCAGTCAAGGCTTATCTAGACATGCAAAGCTCATGCAGTACCACTGTAGTCACACAGTACTCACACATGAAAGAAAATACTCAGTGTTATAAAAATAAAAGGTAATTACACCCTTAGGAGGTAGGTAAGTAATACCCAAATTATATACACCAGTATGCAGAAATAGCTGTAAAAACAGTTAGAAAACAGTGCAAATTGTGAAAATCACAATAGTTAGAAATGGGCCTGGGGGAACACAAACCATATACCAAGAAAGTGGAATGCGAATGTTGGTTTCCCACCTAGGCAAGTGTAGTGTGTAGAAGGGCGCTGGGAGTATTAGAAAATACCTAAGGTAAGTACTAGAACTCACCCCAGAGCCCAAGAAAGCAGGAGTAAATCACAGAAACTTTCCTAGAACACACAAGAACACGAGAAAGAAGGGGAACCTGGATGAAGGTGCAAAAGAAGAACCACCCACCGGTGAAGAACAACAGTCAGTACTGCACCCAAGAAGATGGGTGCTGGTTTGTGGTTGGTGCAGATGATGTACCATGACGGATGGATGATTGCAATCTGGTATGTGTCAATGGATTCTGCCAACAAGCCTTGGCACATGCAAAGCTGGCGTTTAGCGGAAAATGGCCCTGCCCGGGACAAGGAGGAACTCTGCCCAGGAGAGAGAGTCAGAGGGGGCTCTCAGCAACTCAGAGAGCCCTCAGAAGACCAGGCAGCACATACACAAGTCCCACAGCACAGGGACAAAGAAGCTGTAAAAGGAGGCCTATGCATCACTACAACAAATGGTCCCACGCCACCGGAGAACCACACAGGAAGCTGTGCATCACAGGAAGAAGTGCTGGGGGCCGGAGCTGCACGGTACATGAAGAACTTCGGGGAAGGATACTACCAAGCCTTGGCAACTGCAAAACATGCTGTGCACGGGATTATTGTCTTACTTGGGGAGGCAAGCTCTTAACTCCACCAAAGTTGGTTAGTTGGACGTCAGGACCATCAGGACCACTTCAGTCGATGACCCATGATGCAGGATCCACGCCACTCATCAGGAGAGGGGACCCACACACCCGGTTGTCGATGCAGCGCGGAGCCTGCTGAAGCAAGGGAGGAACTCCTTAACTACAAGGGAGATTCCTTTGTTCTTCTGGTGCATTCTGAAGACAGGCTGTTCTCTGAGGATGCACCACGGGAAACAGTTGCAGTTGGTGGCAGGAGCTGAAGGTACAATGTTGCAGAAGTCATCTTTGCTTCTTTGTTGTAGTTCGTAGAGTTCCTGAAGGGGCCAGATGCAATTTCTTCGGTAAGAAGGTGAAGTATAGGATGCAGAGGATTCCTGATGGAGTCTTGGAATCCAAATCTGAAGAGCCACCCAAGAAAGAGACCATAAATAGCTCTGAAAGAGGGATTGGTCAGCTAAACAGGTAAGCACCTATCAGGGGAGGGTTCTGATGTTACCTGCTGGCACTGGCCACTCAGATGCTTCCAGAGTGCCCTTCTAACATGGAATCCAAGATGGCAAAACCCAGGGACCTTCTGGAGGAGCTCTGAGCACCACCACCACCCTGGGGCGGTGATGGACAGGGGAGTGGTCACTCCCCTTTCCTTTTTCCTGTTTCATGCCAGAGCAGGGACTGGGGGTAAACTGGATTATGCAAGGAAGGCACTATCTGTGCCCTTCAAAGCATTTCCAGAGGCTTGGGGAGGCTACCCCTCCCAAGCCTGTAACACCTATTTCCAAAGGGAGAGGGTATAATACCCCTCTCCCAAAGGAAATCCTTTGTTCTGCCTTCCTGGGCCTGAGCTGCTCAAGCAACAGGAGGGCAGAAACCTGTCACAGAGGGGGCAGAAGCTGGGGCTGCCTGGAAAACCACAGAAGGCTGGAATGGCAATACTGGGGGTCCTCTAAGGAGCTCCCAGAGTGCATGGAATCATACAACCAGTGCTTGCAAAAGCCTTTTGGGTATGATTTCAACATGTTTGATACCAAACATGCCTATGTTCGGAGTTACCATATGTAGCTGGACATAGGTAGTGACCTATGTCCAGTACACATGTAAAATGACGCCCCGCACTCACAAAGTCCGGGAAAATGGGCCTGGAGTTTCGTGGAGGCCCCTATGCTAGTACAGGGGTACCCTCACACACAGGTACTTGGCACCCTGCCCTCGGGGCTGGAAGGCCTGCCATAGGGGTGACTCATAAGTGACCTGGTGTAGTAAAAAGTGGCAGTGAAGGGGTGCTTGCACATTTTCATGCAGGCTGCAATGGCAGTCCTGCAGAACCCTTTGCTTGGGGTCCCTATGGGTGACAAAATATATGCTGTAGCCCAGAGGGATCCCCTGGAACCCTAATCCCCTGGGTAATTAGGTAGCACATACTAGGGACTTATAATGGGGCACCAGTGTGCCAATCTGGGTGAAATACAGACTTTAGGGAGAGACAGCATAATCACTGGGATCCTGGTTAGCAGGATCCCAGTGAACACAGTCAAACACACTGACATCAGGCAGAAAAAGGGGGTTACCATGGTAAAAAAGAGGGCACTTTTCTACACATTATGCGCCGTATCTGGAAAAATTGGTGCATGATCGGTCATTGTCATTCCAACCAGTCTTGTGCTGCATGCAACCTGTCTTTCATTGCACCTGGTGCCTCTTCGAGTGTCTACCATCACTGTGTCTTGCTGTTCCTCCTTTGCCTCCTGTAGACAGGGAACTGCTGATGTTTCAAATGAGGATTCATTTACGGTTGTGCCCCATGAGGCTTAGGCTGATTCACAAGGCCACTTTTGAGCCACCTCTTGTGAACTATTTGGCTCCTTCATCCACGTTGGATGATGTTGCACTTCGGGGATTATCCTGCGCTTAAGACTTCTGCGCACTTCTTCTCCGTGGGTTCGTCTGCCAATACAGTCATCGATCTGACGATGTGGAGTCATTCCTGGATGTGCTCCCATTTAATGACTTTGGAGACATTCTTCAAAATCACAATTATTGTTGACGAAGGTGACCATTAGGTATATTCTACAGTTCAAAGGTTATAAGAATTTGCCTTCTTCAGTCAGTTTGCCTTTGGTATGCTGTGCTTTTCATGGCCGACATTTTGGGCCTCACTCTGAGGCTGCCGGGCGGCGGTAGCCGCCTGCCTGGCGGGAACGGCCATATGGCCGCTCCGCGGTCGAAAGACCGCGGAGGCCATTCTGGCTTTCCCGCTGGGCTGGCGGGCGACCGCCAGAAGGCCGCCCGCCAGCCCAGCGGGAAACCCCTTCCCACGAGGAAGCCGGCTCCGAATGGAGCCGGCGGAGTGGGAAGGTGCGACGGGTGCAGTTGCACCCGTCGCGAATTTCAGTTTCTGCTAAGCAGACACTGAAATTCTTTGTGGGGCCCTCTTACGTGGGCCCCACGACACCCCATACCACCATCCTGTTCCTGGCGGGCGAACCGCCAGGAACAGGATGGCGGTATGGGGTGTCGGAATCCCCATGGTGGCGCAGCAAGCTGCGCCGCCATGGAGGATTCCTGAGGGCAGCGGAAAACCGGCGGGAGACCGCCGGTTTTCCTGTTCTGACCGCGGCCAAACCGCCGCGGTCAGAATGCCCTGTGGGGCACCGCCAGCCTGTTGGCGGTGCTCCCGCCGACCCCCAGGAACAGGATGGCGGTATAGGGTGTCGGAATCCCCATGGTGGCGCAGCAAGCTGCGCCGCCATGGAGGATTCCTGAGGGCAGCGGAAAACCGGCGGGAGACCGACGGTTTTCCTGTTCTGACCGCGGCCAAACCGCCGCTGTCAGAATGCCCTGTGGGGCACCGCCAGCCTGTTGGCGGTGCTCCCGCCGACCGCCGGGGTCGGAATGACCCCCTTTATCTCTTTGTATGTTTTTAGCCAGTTTTTAATACGATTTTAACATGTTTTTAGCTGAGGGCATTTTAGCTAGGACTCATACACCTTATATGGCATCATCAATATGGTGTCATCTGTGTTCCGACAATACGGAGGTTGCAGTGGATCTTATTTAGTTTTAATGGGTCTCAGGTGTTTAGCTTAGCCTTCTGGCTTGAGGCCTGTTCCCCCGTCAACAAGTCACTTTTAGCCTACTTATCCTACTCTGTCTAAGTCTATTTATTTTATTATTTCTTTTAAGATGGCTGCCATTGTTTAGAGTCAGAGCAATGTTTTGATTTTCGTTATCAGTGCAATTCTGTGAAGACGTCACTACCAGCATCAAAATTAAGATATGAACATGGGTATTCATATCATGTCCCTTTCCCACTTACGTGTGGCAGGAACATAATGTACTTTTGGTGGGAATTGTTCATTTAATTGCCACCACAAGCCTGCCCCTTTATCTATTGTTTAGGAAGATACCTGTGTCAGGGGTCCTACAAGATCTGTATAAATACATCTCACATAGACAAGTTTATGAGAGGGATTCATACCAGCTGCCATCTATGCCATGTATGCTGCACGTCACCTCGCTGCAGAATACAGCCTTCATGTCCCCATGGAGACTGACCTAGACCTCATTCCAAAGTAACGAGAGTTGGGGGATGCTTCGCATGGGCATGGTACTGGCAGATACACCTAGCTCTCATTAGGTTAGGGATTAAGTTCACTATGCTAAAGATTTTACATTTCATGTTTATTGCAAGATAGTGGGGTCTTTGTATTCATGATTCTCATCTTTACAATCATGCTTCTTGTATCATTCATTATCTTAATCATTGCACCTCATGCATTTTACTGCAAATTGCAGTCTTTTCAAGAAACCTATTGACAACTCTTCTGCATCTTCTTTATTGCCTGTGTGTGACTAAGACTTATTGCAAATGTGAGAAAAGGGTTAATCTCCAGTCCACCATGATCCCTCTGAGATGCCCATGCTTAAGGCTGTCAGAAATCACCTTTTACTGTTAGGGTTTTGGTGAGGTACTGCTTGTATTTGAATATGCAGCATCTCCTGCTTAGTAATGGGACATATGTGCAACAATGAGCCACTCACTTTGTGATTGTAGTATCTAACATTGTTCCCACATAAGCAGGACAGATGTGACTTACTAGCCAGCCAGGCCCTCTTTTGGTACAGTTGTGACATCAGCTGGGGTATGATGCTGTTCTGGATTATGAAGGATTTATGGGCAGAACCCAGATAACTGGCACAGACTTGTGAAATGTAGAGCTCCACCAGACAACTTGAACGCTGATGGAATGGAAGTTCTTTCTGTTGCGATATACTTGTTCATTGGCCTGCGTTGGGACCAAGCCAACATGTGTGCCATTAATGGCCCTTACCACATGTGGGATGTGTGCAAAACCATAAAGGCAGCCTTCACGTGTGCTAAATCCTCATGTAAGGGAAACTGGATATAGCTGGGCATAGCTGTCCAGGTGTTTTAACATTGCTAGGAGGACATCCTTCAGCACCAGACTGAATATAGGTTGGGACATACAAGCAGATAGGGACACTGTTTGTTGGACGGACCATGTGACTAGAAAGTGCAATTCTAACATGACTTGTACAATGGGTGATATGCTGGTTGGATAACTAATAGCTGGCATCAGATCTGGCTCTAACTTATCACATACGTCCACTATTGTTTGCCTATTCAGATGGTACAGCAGGATGATGAGTCATTCTTCCTTGGTCTGTAGGTCTGGCAGTGGACTAAGAACAGGAGGTTGTTGCATCCTCCCTGTCCCTGGGTACCTATGTATGATAAGACACAATTTGTAACATTAGTCAGTGTGTCTACAGCAACATACATGATGCATTTCAAGAATATCATGTGACAAGGCGTTTCTGAAAGGATGGACATAGCACCCAGTACACATCACAGCTGCAGAAAACACAATGGTCACAGGTGTCCATCATGGTTTTCCACACATGTGGTAATAAAATGTATATGGCCCAAACTCAAATATCCCTACTGCCAAAATGACTGTCGACATTGGTGGACTGTGCCCCACTGTTAAATGCCATCTGTGCCCCAATGTTGTTTGAGTAGTAGGACCTACATGACAAGACAGGACATGCATGTTTGTGAAGTCAAAAATCAATTTTCACAGGTGTGACACAGTTTATATAGCCCAATACAGCATTTTGGGCCGCCAAAATAAAGGCTGTCTGACCTACTCCACTGGAAATTAGGAACCGCCTGCGATCGCAGGTGGAAGTCATCATGGTGGTAGGGGGTTGCAACTGTGGTGGACACAGCCACAGGCTAATGTTGCCATTGGTGGTCACGGGCCAATGGATGTGTCCTCAGACAGTGACGACCACGTAAGTGGTGGAAGTGACTGCCATATTCTGCAGATTCCCTCACTTGACTCCTGACATTGCTGTCAGCAAGACCTCCACAACCTGAGATGCTGTGTGCGGCCTCTGGGAGTAATCATGTCACATCCAGCTTTCTGTCCATAGGAGCTGGAGAGGCTAGTCACTGAGGTCCTACCCCTATATAGATAGCTCTATGGCTCACCAGAGGAGCAGGTAAGTACATCATGTGCTCAATTTTCTCTGTACTTCCCTAGCCTTTCCTTCATCGCAGGCTAGAATGTGCCCATGTGTGCCAGTTAGACTGCTCATGGGCCTCTTGTTGCAGTCTGTGTGGCATCAAAGGGATGGACAATGTGTAGGTATTGGTGGTCAGTGCCATATGTTCAGTTGTTACATTGTGTTGTGTTAGGTTTTTGGGGTCCTAGATCATCCTTGTGTTGGATGCACATAACTAGGTAAGGAGACATTAGTGCCATCCAGTGACATCTCTTTCCTCATGATTGTTGTAAATTTCAGACAACATGTATGTTCATGACAGCATGAGCTGTGTATACGTGCTGTATGAGTCAGGTCAGAGTCATTTGAGCAATGTGTATAGTGCCACAGATCTTTAAACCCACATCTACCCTTGCTAAACTGTTATGTGGAAGGCTTACCATGAGTCACTCTGCCCTTCAGGTTGCCACACACACCACATGCCAAATTGCTGTTGGCTACATGATGTACTGTCACGTATGCAAGTGTTGGGAATGGAGTTCATGTAGGTTCTGGCACCTTAGGCTGCAGAGGCCAGGGCCTGCCACATGTATGGGACCTAGTCTAGGCTATGGAATAGTCACTGTGGCTATGCAAATGTAGCACTGTGCCCCCTCCCTGTACACCAGCAGATCCTGTCATGTGGGCAATATGATGCTCTAAGGGCAAAACCTGCCCTGAATGCCTCATTCCTTTGACAGAGGTATGTCATTAATCTAGCCCATATGTTCATTTAACACCATTGTCAGTGTGTGTCTTGGACTCATGACAGGTCCCTTACTCCCACAGCTCTGTTGTCACCTACACACAGGTCATATTTGCCCTGTAAGGGTGTTTTGCAGAACTGACAGTCACACAATGCAGTCAGTGTGTTGATTCCTGAGAGACCATGACATGTGACACAGTAGCTTGGTCAAGTAGCGGAAACTGTACAATGCATGTCTTTGTTTGTTGGATGCTATCTCTGTAGGATGGACACATTTGTCCAAAGCCATATTCTATGGTACAGGTAAATACCACAGAACCCCACCCCCTAAAGTGGCATGAGTCTTCATTTGTTAATCCACATTTTCACACATTTACAAGGAAGACACTTTCTGTACCTACCATGCCAGCCCCTTGATTGTTACTCATGTTTAGTGTTGGAGTTTGTACTCCGGCAGTTACCTGTAGGGACTGCATGCAGTGAGTAATTCTCACAGAGTGTGAATGTGTTGGTCCATTCATGCCTACGGAGCTTACCTTTCAGAAGCTGCATACGTGTGTATTGTTTTATTGTGGCCCACATCACAGCAAAGGTTGCTAGAGCATGGGCTACCTGATGTCAGTAAGCTTGCTAAGTCATTGTAGGCCATGAGTAGGGTGGTGAGTTAGTCTGCAGATGGAAATATATATGTTTGTAGTCATGTCCCTGTACTTACTGGCTTGTGTGTTTCACACCTAGGAAGCTTGATGTTACTGACATGTATGTGAGATGAAATGTGTGATCATAATTTCTTGATTTGTCGTTTTCATCCATGCAGGTCAAGGCCTATCAAAAGGCACTATGGAGAGCCATCACCAAGAAGTTGTGGACCGTGGGGGTCCACAGCCGGCGGAGTGCCTACTGCAGGAAAAGGTGGGAGGACCTGAGACACTGGGCCTGGAAAATTGCACAGGTCCAGCTGGGGCTGTCCTTCCAACATGGGTGGGGTGCCCGTCGGACCATGACCACCCTGAAGGTCAGCATTCTGGCTGTGGCCTATCCAGAGCTTGATGAGTACAGGGCATATTCCTGCCTGTCACATTGCCAAGTAAATATGTTGGGTTCCAACACCTCCACCTGACTATTAAGGATGAGCAATGTATCACACAGTAGATGAGTGATTATTTGTGTAGACATGTCATGTGTTGTATACTGATGTGCCTTGCCTATTGGCCCAGGTACCAAGGACACAATTGTGCACAATACACAAACAATTTGCTCTCCAGTGACGACATATGGCTGTGTACAGTGATCAATCTAGTAATGTTTGTTGTTGTATGTGTACACTTTGTGCAAGAAACCACTACACCTAATTGTAACAGGCCAAAGGTAAGTAAGTGATGGATCGCTGTCCTCACTCACTTGTCTGTGTAAATGAGTATATTCGTATCTGCCACTCAGAGGCAAGTTGTCTTCAGTGTATGACAAGTGCTGGTGCTTCACTGCAGTCTGTAATGTAAAGATGGCCATCATACATGTGACAGAGCCTACATTGTACTTTGGTGCAGCTATAGATCAACACTTTCCCTTGGTAAGTGGGGAATGTCCATTGACATGATTTATGTGCCATCACTGTTGCCAACATTGATGTGCCTACATGTCGGCGTGCGTCCCTAAGCTGCTGTTTATGCATGGTCTACCTGTGTTGATGGGATGATATTTGTAATCCCTCACATATGTGTCCCTGGAAACCTGTGTGTAAAATAATCCATTTATAACGGGGGAGGGAACATTTCATGTTGTGCCATATACAGGAGTGTGTCACCATTGTTTATTGGCTGAGACGTTCCCTTATGCATCATAGAATGTCATTTGACATGTACAGATGAAGTAGCAATGAGGGATATGACAGGTAAGGGGTAAGGTTTGTAACCTGGCTACTGGCATGCATCATGGAGTGATTTGTAATTCTGTTGAACTCACATGTGTTGTGGTGCCAACATTCATCACCAGTCAGAAATCTGGGTCTGTATGACATTGATGGAGACAATGATGTAGCTTCTAATTGGACAACATTTTGAGGGCCTTCAACAAGTACTTGCAAATCTCAGGGCCTCTCCAACATTCAAGGGACTAATGGCATCTACTGATGCACTCAGAGTACATAATTGTAAAGTGTGTCAGACATTAGTGGTGATTGCCGTGGGGCATTGTGTTGTGGATTTTAGGGTCATCTCTCCCTGAGATGTTGCACATGATGTCTACAGTGTCCATTTCCATGTCACATGTGTGGTCTATCTGAACAACATTAGTACTGCCTGCATTACTCTATTGAGACTAATATCACTTGGTGAAGTGTGCACTGTGGAACTACTTCTAGTGTGACATGAGTATTTCCATGTCACCTTTTCCAGGCTAATGTACTTTTGACAGCAACATGGAAGGAATTTGGAGCATCATTTCTTATTGTTGGATCATTATATGTATGAAAAATAGATGTGAGCATGCCTTGTTTAGGATCTGTGGGAATGCAATTGGCATTGGCCTACTATTGTATGACAACAAGTAACTGAGGTCTGCTCCATGGGGCAAAGCTTTGACTGTTATTAGGTCTCCTACTTGCTTAATGGTTACTGTGATTTAACAACTTCAGACATGCAATTGTAGCTGTCTGAGATCCTGAATTTCCTGTGGGCAACTGCTCACAGTTCAGATGGCATGAATGGAGATGGCATATGTATGGGCCACTTAGGCGAGTTTGTTGCTGGGGCCTAATTGACATCCGGGTAATGTTTGCTAATCAGAGATGTTATTCAAGCGTGATCATGGCTATGTGATGACCATATTTTTTTATAATTGCAGCATAAGCACCGGCAAGCAAAGGAGATAGGGCACAGCCGAGTGGGGATGCATCTGGCCATGGGACCTCTGTTCAAGACACCGTGGACACGGATGGACCCAGGGGCCCGGGTGGCAGGGGGAGTAGCATGGGGGAGACCGGACCATCCTCTTCATCATCTGAATCTTCCTCCAGTGGACAGTCCCTAGTGGTGATGGACGCATCAGTGCATATCCCTGTACTATCTTTGTCCACAACCCCCATTCTATCACCACCACCACCCATCTTGCTCCCCACCCAGTTGACTGTTCCGCTCACTCAAGAGGGTGGGTATCTCCTTTGCCGCAGGCAAAACCGCCCTATCCCCTGTTACCCCTGTTGCCCTCAGTGAGGAGGCTATTAACCTCCTGGGAAATATCTCTGTGAGTCAAACAGCCATTGTGAATGTCATCCAGGGATTGGCAACCCAACTCCAGCAGACAAATGCATCTTAGTAGGCATTCATGGTACAATGTCTGGCCTACAGAGACCTTTTCAGGCTCTGGCTTCCACACTGACGGCAGCCAATCACCACCTCCCTTCTATTTAGCCTCCACCTCCCTTTTCCTGATCAAAATCCCCCATTCCTCTACCAACCCAAAGCACATAGACTGATCCACACGCACCCACTTCAACACACAAGAGCAACACACACAGGCACACACACCACAAAACACACAGGCACTCAAGTACCTCAAACACAGACACACCCACGACATCCACACTGACACCGCAGACAACAACTTCCTTGACCTCCAAATCCCCATCCCCTTCTGCTGACCATCCCTATGTCCCTAAGAAAGAGTTTTTGTTTGACCTTTCCCCTGTTCCCTCTACCTCGGTCCAATACCCAGGAGGCCGACCTACCTCCCAACCCCTCCCTTCCACCTCCCAGTACTCCCCTGTCACACCTGCCCCCCTGCAAGCAGCCATACCTCTCCCCCCAAGAAGAAGGCCACCACTCCCAAAAAGCAGTCCACCCCTCTAACACAAGACCAAACCCACCCTTCCCAAATCTAACCCAACCAAAGATGACCCCTGAGGTGCTACCTGCCCACTTAATGCCCTTTCCTGTGGAGGTTCCCTGGCAGTTAGGAGTCAAGTGATGGCACCTTGATGTGCCTGTGGAGGGACAATTGGACTGGCTAATGGCCTTATGAAAATTTGAAGTTAATAACCCCAAACAGTTGTTTTTTGGGCTATACATTTGTCCTGCAATTCCTTTTCAACCTTTATGTTGTTCCTGAGTGACTTGTGTTGTCTGCCTACAGTTGTGTGTGTTTCAGCCTGCTTGCTGATCCATTTGCTGTTGTTTGTAGTATCTGACTTTGTGGGCCGTGCTTGTGTCTCCCAAGACAAGGGTATACGTTGACTGTATAGATATGTGGGTGTAAATGCAATGGTGGTAACATGGCAATGTGTACTGTTTGTTATGGTATTTAATTTTGTTTTGTCCAATGTGAGCATGTATGGTGTTAGACTTGTCCCCCTTATATGGATTATGGATCCATTTGATGTGTGGCAGCTTGAGTTTTGTTTCTGAGGACATGGAATGTGTTCAATTGTACTACTTTTGTTCGCATTTGACTGTGCATGTGTCCACTTAGATGTGTGTAGCTGGCATGCTACTTCATGTAGAAGTATGTCCCATGCAGTTGGAGTTGTATGTGCTTTGTTGACTTCCACTTCCACATTGTGCAGATGCGCATGTCATTTGAGTATTGTTTTTCCCTGAGATACATGTAGGTTAGTTCCTGTGCAAGTGTTGTTTAAGGGGATGTGCAAAGTGCTTTGTGTCCCAGTGCAGCCTCCTACCCTGAGTGTTCCAGATGCCCCCATTCCTTTTGTGCAGGTACAGTTTGCATGGTGGTCTTTGTATATTTGCATCTCCGTGTATTGTGCATCCCTTGTCCTTCCATTGTGTTGCAATGTGGGTCATATGTGTATGTCCATTGCAGGGATGCTTAATGGTATTGGTGTTTGTGTTCCATGACATTAGAAATGGGGTCTTTGGATGGCAGTCATGTTACCCCCTGTCCAAGCAAGGACACTCTCTCTAGTCAGGGTAGGTCACAGACAATCCAAATTATCCTGTGCCCACCCTCTGATAGCTTGGTACTGAGCAGTCAGGCTTAACTTAGAAGGCAATGTGTAAAGTATTTGTGCAATAAATCATGTAATAACACAGTATAGCACCACAAAAATACACCACTCAGTGTTTAGAAAAATATATAATATTTATCTGATAAGATGCAGGACAAAATGATCAAAATTCAATAAGTACACATTGAAATATCAATTAGAAAATGATATAAAGAGTCTTTAGTTCTTACAAAACAACAAATGTCTCTTGCAAGCACAAAGTACTTGGTTTGAGTTCATATTCTCCGCAATGGACCGCAGAGGAGGAGATGGGTGCAAAACGGGGAGGTGTGCGTCGATTTTTCTGGCACACACAGATGATGCATCAGTGAGTTTTCACGCAGGGCAGGCTTTGCATCGATTTGCTTTGCGTAGACTGGGATCCTCTTGAGTTGCCGGGTTTTCAGACGCCCCGGGGACGATACATTGAAATCCTGGGCGTGCAGGACAAAGTCTCAGGGGTTGCGTTGATCTGTTGGGCGTTGCGTGGAAATTTCTGTCGCACGGCAGGCGCTGCGTCGTTCCGGTGTTGCATCGTTCCAGTGGGCTGTGTGTCGAATTTCAGGTCGCAATGCTGGCGCTGCTTCGATCTCCTCGACGGGAAGTGTGTCATTCCGGTTCAGCGTGCAGTGATTTTCTCACTGCGAGGCAGGCTGTGCGTCGTTTCTTGCCCATACTAAATATGACCTTGTTACTCCTTTCAGATCAGAATCTACCACTCAAACAGTATATGAGGGTAGCCCTAATGTTAGCCTATGAAAGGAGCAGGACTAACAGTAGTGTAAAAACGAATTTAGGTGTTTACACTACCAGGACATATAAACTGCACAATTACATGTCCTGCCTTTTATCTACATAGCACCCTGCCCTCTGGGTTACCTAGGGCCTACCTTAGGGGTGACTTATATGTAGAAAAAGGGGAGTTTAAGGCTTGGCAAATACTTTTAAATGCCAAGTCAAAGTGGCAGTGAAACTGCACACACATGCCTTGCAATGGCAGGCCTGAGGCATGAAGAGGCTACTTATGTGAGTGGCACAATCTGTGCTGCAGGCCCAATAGTACCATTTAATCTACAGGCCCTGGGGACGTGTAGTGCACGTTACTGGGGTCTTTCAAGAAGATTAAATAAGCCAATTGGGTACAAATCAATGTCACCATGTTTTAAGTGAGAGGGCATATGCACTTTACCACTGGTTAATAGTCCTAAAACCAGAAAAAACAGTGTCCAAAAAGTGGAGGCACAACATTAGGGGTGACCACCCTAAGGTTGTCAGGTTTAACACATACATATATGTGTTGAATGTGACAACAGTCCATGGCATGTGAGCAATGTGAGTGTGTGGGTTGTATTTGTAGATGTGATGTTAATGTGTTTTTGGTGTCATGTGACAAAATGTTGTGTACAATTCACTGTCCCTGTGCCAGGGATGAGCAGACGTGTGTATTTATGCAGTGTTGTGGTGCAGTGTGAGTGACCTGCCCAAAGGGGCTGTTTTGTGACTGTGATTGCGTCCTTCTTTGTGTTTGATTCTGACGCAGGACATAATGACAAGTGTACTTGGCGCCCGTAGCATGGCACTCCTATGATGTGGATAATGGTGAGATGATCTGTTGTTAAGGTTAATTACATAGGTAGGTGTGTGTACTTACGGTCAGTTGCGCCCACGGCGGTGTGGATTTTGTGCTCCATTGATGATCATCATCAGCAGCAGGACTTGTGTGATAGGCTGCATGGCGGCATCGGCGTGTGTGGCTGCCTGCTAGTGAGTTTCTCCATTTATACTCCTCATTTTTGCCTGTTGAAACATGGTGGTTGGACCACCACAGTCACATTAGCGGTCTGCAACCTCATAATGTGTCCAGCGTCAAAATGGCTCCGCTGACCTATTTGTGCAGCCTCATGACCTTGGCAGTCTGTGCTGCCTGACAGTGCCGGCGGTACGACAGCAGTCTTTGCTCCATGGCCAGCATGACTTGTAATATGGCAGTCCGACCACCAACCCGACCACCAACCCGACAGCGGTACAACCACCAATGCCACCATGGTGGTCTACGTAATTAGGCCCTTAGGGCCATATTTATACTTTTTGACGCAAAACTGCGCCAACGCAGTTTGACGTAAAGTTTTTTACCACCGGCTAAAAGCCATTTCTTTGCGCGATGCGGGCGTCAAATTTATACTTTGACGCACGGCGGCGCAAACCACAGGTGTGTGTCATTTTTTTTTACTCTAACCAATGTGTCACGTCGTGAAGGAAAACAACGTTAAAGCGGCGAAAATGACTGTGAACCAGTTTACCACGTTGCAAACCAGATTGACACAACTGCGTCAAAAAGCGGCGCAAACACAGCAAAATCTGCTAAGGAGAGCCAACATGGATTCCAGATGCTTGCACAGCCCCCAGGAAGATGACAACAGACCAGGAACCAGCCAGGAGGACCCACACAAGGCCCAGGACAGAGAGAAGAAGAAAAGAAAGTGTCGCTTCAGTGCAGAGGAGCAGGAAATTCTGGTGAAAGAGGAGACGGAACACCAGCGCCAACTGTTTGTCACATCAAAGTTGCCAATTAGTAGGAGAGAGGCAATCAACAGTGTGGCAGAAGTACGGAGAACAGTCAAAGAGTTCAAGAAACGCTGGCATGACTTCAAGCGCAGGACCAAGGAAACGATGGCCAGGAACAGGAAGACAGCACTGCAGACTGGAGGTGGAAGTCCAGCACCGCAAGAGGCCCTGGACCACATGGAGGAGATGGTGGCAGCCGTCATCCCTGAGGAGATCGTCACAGGGATTCAAGGACAGGACAGTGCAGACTACCAGGAGACAACACACATGCAGGGTAAGTCGCATGGGGAATTAAAATGCACAAATGTGAACTATAAGCAGGGGGGATGGACATACCTACTACACAATGCATGTAAGTCATGATAGTCAGGGAGTGGCATGGTTAAAGGGGCACGGCACAGGGGCATGGGCTGTGCAGGGGAAAACTGGGGCACAATACTACACTATACCAACAACCTTTGCATGGGGGTAGGCTGCCATGCTAAGGATGTTGGAAAGGTAAAGCCTGGCCAGGAAGGTAGGGTACAAAGATTAAACTGGCAGCCCGTCACACGTCAGCCAGTATTCTCTCTACATTAACTAGGGCACATTTAACAACCTCTGGCCATATCTGCAAGTGGAATTTAACAGTGACAACAGTTGCCACTACCACCTCAGCTGTGTGTGCAGGTCAAGTAGCTAATGGCAATAACGTCCCCATGGATCAAACACACCCAAAGTAGATGACAATTTTATCAATCCCTGAAATCAATACAAATGTCCCAATTCCGTCAAATGTGATTGTCCAGAGTTGCGACAAACATCAGCCATTGTCATAAACATTAGGCAATACACAGCACTAATATCATACCCTTGCTGCATATGTCAGGGTCCACCCTGTGACTGGGTCACAATGAAACATACCAAATGCCATGCAGCTCAGCAACAGCATTGAGGGGGAGAACACCTGTAACTGGTTACAGAGATACACCCACACAGTCAGAGGAGGAAATGGGACACTG
This sequence comes from Pleurodeles waltl, assembly GCF_031143425.1. Classification (NCBI taxonomy): domain Eukaryota; kingdom Metazoa; phylum Chordata; class Amphibia; order Caudata; family Salamandridae; genus Pleurodeles; species Pleurodeles waltl. Next base: position 1,243,185,032 of record NC_090445.1, read on the forward strand.
CTAGGACAATCAGTGCAATCCAATGTAGCACACATTCCCCAACATCAGCAGTACACATTACCAATACCGACATCCATATCGTGCCATAACAATGCTATACATAGTATATGCAAGATCTACAACATATAGGTGGATATGAAAGATCAGAGACTGGGGCAGTTCAAGATTGGTAAGTGTGGTGCTAGTGCCATCAGAACACCCACAGCAGTGAAAGGCCTCACCATGAGAATGGAAGTAGACGGAGGGTTGGGTAGGACAAGAAAGTGGTAATTCACAATTTGGCCTGAACCAACACCTAGAGGATGTGATGCTGACAAGTCCACAAACTGACCACAATACATGTGACATGGAGGTGGGGCATTAGGCTGGGAGAATGCTAATATGAAAGACAGGAACAATGAACAGGAACCAAGATCACAATGTGAAAATAATCGGAAATGTCAGGCATGTCACATTACAAATACCACAACACAGACACACTAATTGTACCATATCTCATTGCAGAGGACGATGGCTCTCCTGCGGATATGCCAGTCTAGGACTACCCTGATGACATGGATGAGGAGCTGACAAACATCAGCCAGCAGACCCTCCAAGATGTCCTTGGAACCCTGCAGACCCCACCTTCAGTCACAAGGATTAGCACAGAACTAGCAGCCATCACAGAGGACCCACCCACTACCCCAATTGTACGACCTGCCAGCTCCAACACAGCTGAGAACTGACAACTACGACCCTGGCACAAGCTTTGAGAGAACTGTAGTTGGAGTACAGTGGGAGCAGGCAAGGAGGTGCAGGTGGGGATGCAAACTATGGCAGCCAGCCTAGAGGGTGTGCGTTTGTGCATGATGTCAACTGAAGAACAGGCAGCAGCTATGCAAGGGCGACCAACAATCTTGCAGGAACTTGAAAAAAGGTTGAAGAAAATCAGCACAGCTGTAATAGAGTTGACCCAACACCTACAACAACAATCCTGTCAACGCGTGCACAAATGCAAAATTGAACCCCAAAGGGCCGACCTGGCTGCATACCACAGTGATGTGGCTGCTATTCTTAAAAACCAGCAGATCCTCCTTGCTGCAGTACTGCCCTTAATAGCCCCACAGTCGGCAGCTACCGGGATGTCTGACTCCACGTCTTCAACCACCAAGGGCAGAGGAGACAACACACACATCAGAAGATGAAGACGTGGAACAGATCACCTTCACCCGTAAGAGTACCCAGTAGCACTAGTCCCTGCCACATGGCCACCTATTACCAAGGTCCTGTGCTTTGTAATGTGACAGTCTTACAACAACTGTACTCAAGCACTGTTCTTCAGCACAATGTTTATCTTGCCACCCTGCCCTGTGTTTGTTTCTCACTACCTCATTGGCAAAACCTGTCCCTCTGCACTGTCTGACACTTCACCCCAGCATGTCCAATGACATGTCCTTTTGCACTTGTGTAGTATCACAATGAAAGATGTCACACTAATGGACTCACAATCATGGACAATGTATATATAGCACTACAGCACTTTCAAATAAATAGCACCTACACAACAACTTTGTCTCTGTGTACTGTGACACATCAACCGTGAGGTAGATCAGTGATGTTTACCTCAGGTCAATGATTATAGATTGTCAATACTCCTGACCTGAACGAATCTTGGCTGATAACTATGCACAGTGGTCTGGATTGTACCATCATCTGCCCTTCCTGAGGGTTAGTTCTGAGGAAAATAGAAACTATACACCATAATGCTGTGTTGGACAGAATAACGCTTCCTCAAGGGATGTCTAAGCCAGAAAATAGTGCCTTCAATTTTTCCTTCAAGCCAAAGCTTACGTATGTGACATTTGACCCAATTCTTACCTAACACACACTATACAGCATGAATGGATGTGTATGAGTTTCCATACAGATAAATCACTGGGATGAACATTGTAACAAATGATAGATGTGAGTTATGTATACCATACTACATGAGAACATACTACCACTCACCTTATAAGGATTTGCTTTGATATCAGGCTGCAGGCAGAATTACCACAGTGTCCTCATTACCAAATCTGGTAGCAAAATATGTGACATTGAAAACATACATCACAAATTAACCACACTTTGGGATCCATAGTAACCGTGAGTGGTGGGTGCAATGGATGGCCGAATCTTAGCTAAGTAGCTTTGGTGTAGCTGCCAATGTAACGGTTCAGTTGGGATTTCGTCGCAGCATAGGACAAAAAAGCTAATACAAAAGTGTGAGAAAACAGGGCTGATTGCAGAGGCCCCATAACTTTTTGCCCCCATTTTCCTCTTTTTGCTGGTGTTTTCCTGACTTTGATGGTGCCCTGGGTACTGCTCACCAGTCCCAGGGCCTGTGCTCTGTGTAAAATGGATATGCAAATTAGGCTAATTATAATTGGCTAAGTTAACCTACCTATAAGTCCCTAGTATATGGTAGGGCATGTAGGTTTAGGGACCACAGCATAGGTGGTGCACACCTAGGTGCACTGCTGAGGTGCCCAGTGTCATTTTAAAAGCAAGCCTGCCTTGCTGGCTGCTTTTAAATTAAAGTTATAGGCAAATTCGACTTTGGAATTAAAGGTACTTCCAAAGTCTTAAACTACCTTATTTTTACATATAAGTCACCCCTAAGGTGTGCCCTATGTGCCCCTAGGGCTGGGTGCCATGTAACTATAAGCAGGGACTTTATAAAAATAGATTTATAAGCCCTGGTGAGGTAAAAACAGCCAAATTCGTTTTTCCCTCATTGAAGTAAATGGCCTTCATAGGCTAGAATGGGCAGACTTTATTTTAAATTTTAAAGTCTCCTTAAATGTTACATACCAAGAATTTGGTATCAAATTAATTGTTGTAATAAATCCCACAACTTCCAGTTGTTGGATTTAATATAACTTGTTCAGGTAAAAAGTTTAGACTTTACCTAAAAAGTTGCCAATTTCAGCTCTGCATTGTTTTTGCTGCTGTGCTCTGATTGGCCAGCCTGCAGCAGCTTCTGCCAGGCTGCCTTGATGAGGTGTGAAGTGGCCAGGCTTCACACATAGGCATGTGCTTTGGGGAGAGAATCTCCCCTCAGCAGATGGTGAGGCAGGAAGGGGGAGGGCTGCCAAACTGGTCTTCAAAGGCAGGGAAGGACATTTGGAGCACCCAGCAACACCCCCACATCCTGCAACCCCAGACAATTAGGTGCCCCCTTGATTAGATTAGGAGAGGGCAGGAGAGGGGTGTGTTTATGATTTTTAGCCACACCAGTGGGTGGGCTCAGCCAGATGTAACCTCCAAAAATCAGATTCAGCCATGTTGGATTTTTAGAGACTGTTGCCTTTTGGGATGGATTTTTGCCACACTTCCCAGGAAGTGGTCATCACAGGGGGACGACCCTGTACCTGATTGGAGAACCAGGGCCCCCCTGCTTTTCACCCAGGAGCAAGAATAAAACTGGCAGACCTGCCCCCACACCTCAGATCCCCACCAAATTTCAAGAAGAAAGAACTTAAGGAGAAGAAGGACTGCCCTGCTGGACCCCTGGCCTGCACCTGGAACCTGCACTCAGAAGAACTGCACCAGCTGCACACTTGGGCTTCACCACAAAAAGGACTTTGCCTGGCTTCAACTGGTTCAAGGAGGGACTCCCTGTTTGCTACAGGTGAAAAATTGCTAACCAGAGTCCCCTGCACCAACTTCTGAAGAAAGCGACCAGCTGACCACTGTCCAGTGGCCAAAAAGGAGTTTGCGCCAGGTGCATTCTGGGAGTTGAAGTCCGCACCCCCCAAGGACCATCATAGAACTTCTGGACCCTTGGGGTGAGCTGTGGACCCCAAAAGAACCTTAAAAGAACATCTGGGTGAAGCCCCAGAAGTTTGGAAAAGATTTGAGAATTTTTGGAAAAAAGCTCCAGAGAGGGACCGACCCGCCGCGGAAATTCTAGCCGGCTTGCCTCAACCGCGACCCGGCCTGACTTCGTGGTTCGTCCCGGTAAAGAAAAACATCCAAAAAAGAGACTAAGTCCGAAGGTAAAAAGTTGACCGGGACCTCCCAGCCATCGTATCCGAGAAGGGCTCCATGGACGTCGGATCAAGATCCAGGTTTACCCCGGTCGAAGGATTTTCATCTCGAAAAAACGACTAAGTCCAAAGGTAAAAGTCTCCACTGAGGAAACCCACATCGCGTATCCGGACAAGGGCTCCAGGAGGTCGGATTCAACTGGCAGGTTCGTCCCGGTGAAGAAAAACTTCAAAATAAAGACTAAGTCAGAAGGTAACTTTTTAACCGAGGCCTCCCGCGACCTGTAGCCGAGCAGGGCTCCATCGCGGTCGGCCTGAAAGTTTGACTTTGCCCCGGTCGAGGTGGAACCAGATGACCCGATTGGCGCTTTTTGGTTCTAAGCGCTAGAAAAGTAATAATTCTTTAAAAATTCATATCTCCGGTTCCCCTGAACCGATTTTAATCGTTTTTGTGTCATTTTAAAGATAAAAATATAAACTATTTTTATAAATTGGTTTTGGATTTTTAAACTGTTTCCTGTGTTTTATTTAACTACTGTTTTGTGATATTTGAATGCTTTACACTTTGTCTCCTAAGTTAAGCCTTGACGCTCGTTGCCAAGCTACCAAGGGTTGAGCTGGGATTAATTTACTGAGACCTAACTGTACCTAGGTGGAGGTTAGTGGCTTGTTGCTAGGTGTAGGTACCTACCTGCCCTACCAATAACCCATTTTCCAACAAAAAGAGACACTGTTCACTCATGCCAAGGCCCTGATCTACAAGCGTTTGACACATAATGTAAAGGGTTACCTAGATCTTTATTAAACAGTAAAAACAGAAGCTAAAATCAGGGGAAACACCTTACCTAACCTAAACTAGTCTAACTACACATTACCCACAACTGGCCATAACTAACCTCAGCTAAACTTACTTATCACATTTAACAAAATGATCTAAACATCAATCCCCCACCCCCCTTATAAGACGGGACACATATACTAACCTAAACACATACTATCTTATACTAAACAAATATATATATATATATATATATATATATATGTATTTTTATAATATATATTTTTTAGATTTTTTTTTAAAACACCAAAACCCCAACATCGTCCCCATCCACCTACCCACCCACACACATAATAAAAAACAGTTATAAAAAGTATTATACCCTCACCCCCCACCAACTACTACTAACTAAACTAACAGCCTGTACTAACCTAACACTAAGCCCCCTAAACCCACTAATTTAAAGAACCAAGAAAGAGGAGGGAGGGGAGGGAATCATGGCTGAGTAGAATGTCTACAAGTTGGCCCTCCGCAGGGTCTTTTTGATGGCACGCACCCTCCGATTCACTTGTGCCACCTCCTGCTGCAGTCTGGTCATTTTCTGCAACACACGGTCCAAGTTCTGTTGCAGCTGTAGAAAAGCTGCAGGGTCTATGACTGCAGCAGGGGTGGTCTGGGTGCCAGTGGAGGAAGTATGGGCCCTTGTCAGTGCCATGTCTGTAGGAGGAGGTGCAGGTGGTGCTGTGACAGGTCCTGGTAATGTTGGTGCCATCTGGGTGGTAGTGGTGGTGCTGGTGGTGGTGGCTATGGGGGACATGGAAGGGCCCCCTTGGGTCAATGCCCTCCACAATCTGGAGGCTCTTTCATGGCGATAACGCCTTGCCATGTTGCGGAACCCCAACACCACATCCAGAATGTGGCGGTAACGCATCGCACTGCGCCTAAACTCTCGAATCTTGATGGGAGTCATATTGGCAGCTGTTAAAACAAAGAGAAAACCAAACATTAGGTACTTCATTGTGTGATATGGCTCCAGAAGTTAATCAGACTCTACATCTAATGTACCAGAAATAGCCCATATCATCATACAGATCACTGATTGTCCCTGAGGCAGTACATGCCAAGCCAGCCTACACATGTCCTATCATCAAACAGCACAGCAAAACTCTAAAAGATGGGTAACAAATGGATTGACTTTGGCATCATTGTTCATCCATTTGTCAGGTAAAAATAATGCTACAAATCCTCCACCACTGACAGGCCAACAAATTACTATGTTCTTGGTGACAATCTAGGGCCACAGGATCTGCGAATTGTAAATGGAATTGCCAGGATAGAATGCAGTTGCTAATCATGAGTGGGTATCCTAGGTTTGGACAAGTGATTTACAGATTTACATGTCTGTGTATGAAACTTGGATCATCAGTCCTAGGTACACTATTCACAACCCTATGACTGTGCCTGAGGGGGGGGTGGACAAGCAACAAATACTTTCAAACAACTAGGACACCCAGGAAGCTTTGGACAGCTGAACATGGGTTTGGCCAGCACACCACAGGTAAGGAGGAAGTCCAACTAGGATACACCCAAACCTTGGACAATGCCATCAACACTTATCTTTGGAAATGCAGGCCATTGTCAACATCATTTCCTACCGGTGACCCATGACTTACAACAAGCAGATAGATGCAAGCACACATCTGGCCATGAGCTGCTTGCACACCTAGGCCATTGTACTCAAGTGCCTCATGCTCGTAGCACAACATGTGGAGCTACATGCTGCTAGGAAGTTAAACATACAGTCAAACATGTTCCATAGTGAATAGGGAAGCTGAAGTCTGTGGGTAAGACTTTGGTATCCCTATTCTGGGAGAATCAGGGTCTGACTTGCTGACTAAATCACTATTATGGTCCACTGCTGCATATTCTGATTTTAAGTTTTATCCACATAACTCATCCCTATTCACATTGCCGTGCCTACAGGACTGACCTACAATCCCAAATTATGACAATATGCTAATGATTGGCCAACTCAAAGATGGGGAAAAAATTATACTCCACTCAAGGAACACATCCGATTATTGACCAGCACATCACACCTTGCTATGTGTTCAACACACAGGAGTCAATCACACATCATCAGCAAACACAACACAGAACAGAAATATCAACACATTACTGGAGATGTCTGGGTCCGTAAATCGAGCCACCTCTCCGATAGTTTAGGGTGCAGGTCCACCTTTAAGGCATGGAAGGGAGAAATGTGCTCAATGTCTGTGCACTGTACAACACTTCCAAATACAAATACTATGTGTAATATTAACTCAGAAAGTTAAGCCTCTCAGACATGATGATACTGCATCCTACATACCACTGCAAACATGTACAGACCCGGGGACTCCAGTGAGTGAGACACACATATCTGCACACATGCAGTGGCCCTAACTATCATGTGGTGGCAAACATGCTCCTTCATTGGTTAGCAGACTAATTCATGGAGTGTATTCCTCTCATCATGTGTATCCATGAGAGACATCCCGGGCCACTTTCCGGTGGGACTGCAATACCAGTCACCCAGACATTGTGACTAAGACCAATTTAAGACACACGGGTACAATGTACAGAGGGCCAGGGATAGTTGTTAGCCCTCAATTTGTATCATTTTCTTCATTTGATGTGCCACAGCTATGGTAAGTTGCACCATAGAGATATGAACCCGTGTGAATACCTTTTGCCATGCATCCCTAATTTAAATGTGGCACTACAAACTCCAAATGTCAGTCTAAGATGTTACCTGAGGTCAGCTATAACTTGTTACGTATGTGTCAGAATCCAGTTCAGACATGTATCACAAAACATTGAGGAACACTATATTTCCTGTAAAAATCTGGATTTAAAACATGTGTTTCCTGATACACTCACAGACTATGCATGAAACATATGTTAGAGCCACATTAGCATCATCAATTGACGTGAAGGCAGCACTAATATGCAGGCTCCTGTTGTTTTTTTAAAGTTAGTCTAGCTGTTGCGTCAACAAATGATGGTAATGTGTAGGAATTATTGTATATCTCACAGGCAACTGTGGCCCATAATTATAAATTTTTTGCACCGCATTTGTGCTGCTTTTTGACACAAAAGCAGCAAAAACGTACAAAATACAATTGTATTTTGTAAGTTTGCGCCGCTCTTGCTTCAAAAAATGACTCAAATGCGGTGCTAATAAAGTAGAAATATAGGCCTGTATGTTTAACTAGCATTCCACATGCTCAAATACACTGCCTGCAGCATATGAACAAATCAGCTACTGTCACTACAGAGCATTTAAATGTGCACATTACTCTAATTTGTACTCACCAACAGGGCCACCAATCACAATCCCCAGGTGGTCCAGCAGGGCTTGCTCCTGGGCAACCAGGTCAGCCCAATGGTGTTTCAGCTGGTGGTCATTGCGCGGTGTGTTGTAGATGCGCTGTAGATGGTACAACACCTTTGACCACTGGAGCCTCCTTGCCTCTGTGTGATAGGCCTGTATCACACAACCACCTGCTTCAATCATTAACGGCAGGAAGTGGCACACCAGCCAAATAAAGCCACCCAGCTCCTCCTCTCCCATCCTGCCAAGACGAGGGCCTACCCAACATGCATGCACCAAATAAAGGGAATAAAGGGGTACAGAGGAGAATAGAGGGAAAGTAGAACAGGGACATGCAAAATAACTAACAGAACAAAGCCCAACTATCCCCAAACAGACTCCCAACACGACAAAGACAAATGTTGACACCAGAAATGACCAAAAAACCACTAACACAGGATACCGCAGACAGTTGTGAAACACAAAAAGACAATTTAAAGACCACACGGGAGACAAATTCACAAAATGCACAGAGAGACAAGTCAAAACATAGCCACACAGTCAGGAAATATCACAGACTGCAAAGTGAAAGTGAAAGTACACCCACTGTAGCAATTCTGTAAACAGGATATCCTATTACATCACTTCCTGTCTCAAATGAGGTGCGTTTTTATTGTTATGCGTCAAAATATTATGACGCTTACAGTCTGTGTGTCATTTTGTTTTGACGCACATGCGTAGAAATAACCCTGCATCCATATTTCGAAATATGTTTCATACTTCACCAATTTCAGGGGGAACAGTGTGGGAATTACCGCTCAGGGCCAATGGATGTTTCATGGCAATGTGCGTCATATTTCAATACATATGCGTCATTTTTTTACGCATGTGCATCTTTTTTGACGCATATGTGTCAACATTTCTGTGTTTAACTGGGATTGGGTAATTTCTCATTTGTAATAGTACATGACAGTTGTGACAATACAGAGATAGGCTGATTGCACCAACATTGGGCATTCCGGTGTATGGGAGCATGTGACTGATCATACTACTGTGGACCATGATCCTCTACTTGTTGTACCAGATTTTCACTCTTCACTGACGCAATAGATGGCCAAACGTGTGGAATACAATTAGGTATTACCCAGTTTGGGCATGTTTTGTGTCAAGAGAGGATAGCAAGGCAACAAAACTCAATACAGTAACTCAATGCCTATGGGTCAATGTGTGTGATTTGGCTACTACTATTGTTGTTGTCCCACTGTGTGACCATCACAAGACGCATTTTTGCAAATCTGCTTGTATGCATGTGGAATCAATGTGTCCAATCTCAGATGCTATTCATTGTGGAAATGAGAGAGGACATGTGTTAGTCATACACGTCGCAACAACTGCTGTGTGCACTTCCTAGGTTTTTTGGAAAAAAAGCACCACCAATGACAAAGCATGCACAGGATAGATAGCAGACGGTTGTTTATGGCAATGTTCCAAAACTTAGCCATCACATCTCCTGGAATGTTGGATACTACTTCTTAGGCACTTGTTTGTTTACTCACCATGAGTCAGGCATGTGATAATGCTATGTGGGTACCGTGTTTGTGACACCGAGTCCCAAATGTAATACACAAATGTCATGTCACGCCACAGTTGGAGTCATATCAATGAGCCATGTCTCTCCTGTGGCAGTGGATGACCAGCAGACCAAGCAGCACGTGTTCACATATTTCCAGTGGTAAAATGCACAGAGGTGTCCGGTTCAAGTGTGTGGGCCAATGTTGTGCCTGTATCATTATTGGGGCCCATGTTGCATAGTTATGTGCAGGTCTAGTCATGAGTCTGTGGAACCATTTCCTGCATCTACAAAGTATCCTTCATCAGTGCCTCTGTGCTGATTAATCTCACAGCTATTCACCACGCAAGCCCCATCAATATGTTGGGGGCAATGTGAATCAGCGTGTGGACTGTCAGGGTCCTAACATGGGTTGATATTTCATGCACATTATCTGTGGCAAATGGGGTCATGATCCATGGCTGGATCCCATACCTCTGATCAGCTGAAAGAGAAAATGAGTGAGAACATGTTGATGTAGCTTGCACCATAATTATCACTTTGCATGGTAGTTGTTCTCTTGTTTTGTCTGTGACTCGTCGGTGTTTATGTTATAGTGTGGAATCCTAGGCTTCTAGGATGTACCATCAGCATTGGGTTGTTTCCTTATCCGAACGGGTGTTTGGCTGATTGACCGAATGTCAGCAGTATTTTTGTAGAGTTGCAGTACAGTGTGTACTTCCTTGCATTGTGTTGTGTCATGTGAAAGAGGTGTCCCTGTGTCTTAACTGGGGATGAGATGATACTTCCATACACAGATTCAATTCCACAGTGGTGGTAACACGGTTGCATCTATATACCTTGGACATCCCATCCAATTTCACATATGCAATATAATTATTTAAACATCTGTGAGACCCTTAGATTTGGCTAGGTGACAATGTACAACATATCTCCGTACATTGTCAGCACTGACATGTTGACAATTGACTATGCACCAATTTCACATGTGTGACAAGTTCACTGCAGACCTATTTCTTTGCCCTTGCCAAGTCGACCAAACCCACCCTTCCCAAATCTAACCCAACCAAAGATGACCCCTGAGGTGCTACCTGCCCACTTAATGCCCTTTCCTGTGGAGGTTCCCTGGCAGTTAGGAGTCAAGTGATGGCACCTTGATGTGCCTGTGGAGGGACAATTGGACTGGCTAATGGCCTTATGAAAATTTGAAGTTAATAACCCCAAACAGTTGTTTTTTGGGCTATACATTTGTCCTGCAATTCCTTTTCAACCTTTATGTTGTTCCTGAGTGACTTGTGTTGTCTGCCTACAGTTGTGTGTGTTTCAGCCTGCTTGCTGATCCATTTGCTGTTGTTTGTAGTATCTGACTTTGTGGGCCGTGCTTGTGTCTCCCAAGACAAGGGTATACGTTGACTGTATGGATATGTGGGTGTAAATGCAATGGTGATAACATGGCAATGTGTATTGTTTGTTATGGTATTTAATTTAGTTTTGTCCAATGTGAGCATGTATGGTGTTAGACTTGTCCCCCTTATATGGATTATGGATCCATTTGATGTGTGGCAGCTTGAGTTTTGTTTCTGAGGACATGGAATGTGTTCAATTGTACTACTTTTGTTCGCATTTGACTGTGCATGTGTCCACTTAGATGTGTGTAGCTGGCATGCTACTTCATGTAGAAGTATATCCCATGCAGTTGGAGTTGTATGTGCTTTGTTGACTTCCACTTCCACATTGTGCAGATGCGCATGTCATTTGAGTATTGTTTTTCCCTGAGATACATGTAGGTTAGTTCCTGTGCAAGTGTTGTTTAAGGGGCATGTGCAAAGTGCTTTGTGTCCCAGTGCAGCCTCCTACCCTGAGTGTTCCAGATGCCCCCATTCCTTTTGTGCAGGTACAGTTTGCATGGTGGTCTTTGTATATTTGCATCTCCGTGTATTGTGCATCCCTTGTCCTTCCATTGTGTTGCAATGTGGGTCATATGTGTATGTCCATTGCAGGGATGCTTAATGGTATTGGTGTTTGTGTTCCATGACATTAGAAATGGGGTCTTTGGATGGCAGTCATGTTACCCCCTGTCCAAGCAAGGACACTCTCTCTAGTCAGGGTAGGTCACAGACAATCCAAATTATCCTGTGCCCACCCTCTGATAGCTTGGTACTGAGCAGTCAGGCTTAACTTAGAAGGCAATGTGTAAAGTATTTGTGCAATAAATCATGTAATAACACAGTATAGCACCACAAAAATACACCACTCAGTGTTTAGAAAAATATATAATATTTATATGATAAGATGCAGGACAAAATGATCAAAATTCAATAAGTACACATTGAAATATCAATTAGAAAATGATATAAAGAGTCTTTAGTTCTTACAAAACAACAAATGTCTCTTGCAAGCACAAAGTACTTGGTTTGAGTTCATATTCTCCGCAATGGACCGCAGAGGAGGAGATGGGTGCAAAACGGGGAGGTGTGCGTCGATTTTTCTGGCACACACAGATGATGCATCAGTGAGTTTTCACGCAGGGCAGGCTTTGCATCGATTTGCTTTGCGTAGACTGGGATCCTCTTGAGTTGCCGGGTTTTCAGACGCCCCGGGGACGATACATTGAAATCCTGTGCGTGCAGGACAAAGTCTCAGGGGTTGCGTTGATCTGTTGGGCGTTGCGTGGAAATTTCTGTCGCACGGCAGGCGCTGCGTCGTTCCGGTGTTGCATCGTTCCAGTGGGCTGTGTGTCGAATTTCAGGTCGCAATGCTGGCGCTGCTTCGATCTCCTCGACGGGAAGTGTGTCATTGCGGTTCAGCGTGCAGTGATTTTCTCACTGCGAGGCAGGCTGTGCGTCGTTTCTTGCCCATACTAAATATTACCTTGTTACTCCTTTCAGATCAGAATCTACCACTCAAACAGTATATGAGGGTAGCCCTAATGTTAGCCTATGAAAGGAGCAGGCCTAACAGTAGTGTAAAAACGAATTTAGGTGTTTACACTACCAGGACATATAAACTGCACAATTACATGTCCTGCCTTTTATCTACATAGCACCCTGCCCTCTGGGTTACCTAGGGCCTACCTTAGGGGTGACTTATATGTAGAAAAAGGGGAGTTTAAGGCTTGGCAAATACTTTTAAATGCCAAGTCAAAGTGGCAGTGAAACTGCACACACATGCCTTGCAATGGCAGGCCTGAGGCATGAAGAGGCTACTTATGTGAGTGGCACAATCTGTGCTGCAGGCCCAATAGTACCATTTAATCTACAGGCCCTGGGGACGTGTAGTGCACGTTACTGGGGTCTTTCAAGAAGATTAAATAAGCCAATTGGGTGCAAATCAATGTCACCATGTTTTAAGTGAGAGGGCATATGCACTTTACCACTGGTTAATAGTCCTAAAACCAGAAAAAACAGTGTCCAAAAAGTGGAGGCACAACATTAGGGGTGACCACCCTAAGGTTGTCAGGTTTAACACATACATATATGTGTTGAATGTGACAACAGTCCATGGCATGTGAGCAATGTGAGTGTGTGGGTTGTATTTGTAGATGTGATGTTAATGTGTTTTTGGTGTCATGTGACAAAATGTTGTGTACAATTCACTGTCCCTGTGCCAGGGATGAGCAGACGTGTGTATTTATGCAGTGTTGTGGTGCAGTGTGAGTGACCTGCCCAAAGGGGCTGTTTTGTGACTGTGATTGCGTCCTTCTTTGTGTTTGATTCTGACGCAGGACATAATGACAAGTGTACTTGGCGCCCGTAGCATGGCACTCCTATGATGTGGATAATGGTGAGATGATCTGTTGTTAAGGTTAATTACATAGGTAGGTGTGTGTACTTACGGTCAGTTGCGCCCACGGCGGTGTGGATTTTGTGCTCCATTGATGATCATCATCAGCAGCAGGACTTGTGTGATAGGCTGCATGGCGGCATTGGCGTGTGTGGCTGCCTGCTAGTGAGTTTCTCCATTTATACTCCTCATTTTTGCCTGTTGAAACATGGTGGTTGGACCACCACAGTCACATTAGCGGTCTGCAACCTCATAATGTGTCCAGCGTCAAAATGGCTCCGCTGACCTATTTGTGCAGCCTCATGACCTTGGCAGTCTGTGCTGCCTGACAGTGCTGGCGGTACCACAGCAGTCTTTGCTCCATGGCCAGCATGACTTGTAATATGGCAGTCCGACCACCAACCCGACAGCGGTACAACCACCAATGCCACCATGGTGGTCTACGTAATTAGGCCCTTAGGGCCATATTTATACTTTTTGACGCAAAACTGCGCCAACGCAGTTTGACATAAAGTTTTTTACCACCGGCTAAAAGCCATTTCTTTGCGCGATGCGGGCGTCAAATTTATACTTTGACGCACGGCGGCGCAAACCACAGGTGTGTGTCATTTTTTTTTACTCTAACCAATGCGTCACGTCGTGAAGGAAAACAACGTTAAAGCGGCGAAAATGACTGTGAACCAGTTTACCACGTTGCAAACCAGATTGACAAAACTGCGTCAAAAAGCGGCGCAAACACAGCAAAATCTGCTAAGGAGAGCCAACATGGATTCCAGATGCTTGCACAGCCCCCAGGAAGATGACAACAGACCAGGAACCAGCCAGGAGGACCCACACAAGGCCCAGGACAGAGAGAAGAAGAAAAGAAAGTGTCGCTTCAGTGCAGAGGAGCAGGAAATTCTGGTGAAAGAGGAGACGGAACACCAGCGCCAACTGTTTGTCACATCAAAGTTGCCAATTAGTAGGAGAGAGGCAATCAACAGTGTGGCAGAAGTACGGAGAACAGTCATAGAGTTCAAGAAACGCTGGCATGACTTCAAGCGCAGGACCAAGGAAAAGATGGCCAGGAACAGGAAGACAGCACTGCAGACTGGAGGTGGAAGTCCAGCACCGCAAGAGGCCCTGGACCACATGGAGGAGATGGTGGCCGCCGTCATCCCTGAGGAGATCGTCACAGGGATTCAAGGACAGGACAGTGCAGACTACCAGGAGACAACACACATGCAGGGTAAGTCGCATGGGGAATTAAAATGCACAAATGTGAACTATAAGCAGGGGGGGTGGACATACCTACTACACAATGCATGTAAGTCATGATAGTCAGGGAGTGGCATGGTTAAAGGGGCACGGCACAGGGGCATGGGCTGTACAGGGGAAAACTGGGGCACAATACTACACTATACCAACAACCTTTGCATGGGGGTAGGCTGCCATGCTAAGGATGTTGGAAAGGTAAAGCCTGGCCAGGAAGGTAGGGTACAAAGATTAAACTGGCAGCCTGTCACACGTCAGCCAGTATTCTCCCTACATTAACTAGGGCACATTTAACAACCTCTGGCCATATCTGCAAGTGGAATTTAACAGTGACAACAGTTGCCACTACCACCTCAGCTGTGTGTGCAGGTCAAGTAGCTAATGGCAATAACGTCCCCATGGATCAACACACCCAAAGTAGATGACAATTTTATCAATCCCTGAAATCAATACAAATGTCCCAATTCCGTCAAATGTGATTGTCCAGAGTTGCGACAAACATCAGCCATTGTCATAAACATTAGGCAATACACAGCACTAATATCATACCCTTGCTGCATATGTCAGGGTCCACCCTGTGACTGGGTCACAATGAAACATACCAAATGCCATGCAGCTCAGCAACAGCATTGAGGGGGAGAACACCTGTAACTGGTTACAGAGATACACCCACACAGTCAGAGGAGGAAATGGGACACTGCTAGGACAATCAGTGCAATCCAATGTAGCACACATTCCCCAACATCAGCAGTACACATTACCAATACCGACATCCATATCGTGCCATAACAATGCTATACATAGTATATGCAAGATCTACAACATATAGGTGGATATGAAAGATCAGAGACTGGGGCAGTTCAAGATTGGTAAGTGTGGTGCTAGTGCCATCAGAACACCCACAGCCAGTGAAAGGCCTCACCATGAGAATGGAAGTAGACGGAGGGTTGGGTAGGACAAGAAAGTGGCAATTCACAATTTGGCCTGAACCAACACCTAGAGGATGTGATGCTGACAAGTCCACAAACTGACCACAATACATGTGACATGGAGGTGGGGCATTAGGCTGGGAGAATGCTAATATGAAAGACAGGAACAATGAACAGGAACCAAGATCACAATGTGAAAATAATCGGAAATGTCAGGCATGTCACATTACAAATACCACAACACAGACACACTAATTGTACCATATCTCCTTGCAGAGGACGATGGCTCTCCTGCGGATATGCCAGTCCAGGACTACCCTGATGACATGGATGAGGAGCTGACAAACATCAGCCAGCAGACCCTCCAAGATGTCCTTGGAACCCTGCAGACCCCACCTTCAGTCACAAGGAGGAGCACAGAACTAGCAGCCATCACAGAGGACCCACCCACTACCCCAATTGTACGACCTGCCAGCTCCAACACAGCTGAGAACTGACAACTACGACCCTGGCACAAGCTTTGAGAGAACTGTAGTTGGAGTACAGTGGGAGCAGGCAAGGAGGTGCGGTGGGGATGCAAACTATGGCAGCCAGCCTAGAGGGTGTGCGTTTGTGCATGATGTCAACTGAAGAACAGGCAGCAGCTATGCAAGGGCGACCAACAATCTTGCAGGAACTTGAAAAAAGGTTGAAGAAAATCAGCACAGCTGTAACAGAGTTGACCAAACACCTACAACAACAATCCTGTCAACGCGTGCACAAATGCAAAATTGAACCCCAAAGGGCCGACCTGGCTGCATACCACAGTGATGTGGCTGCTATTCTTAAAAACCAGCAGATCCTCCTTGCTGCAGTACTGCCCTTAATAGCCCCACAGTCGGCAGCTACCGGGATGTCTGACTCCACGTCTTAAGGGCAGAGGAGACAACACACACATCAGAAGATGAAGACGTGGAACAGATCACCTTCACCCGTAAGAGTACCCAGTAGCACTAGTCCCTGCCACATGGCCACCTATTACCAAGGTCCTGTGCTTTGTAATGTGACAGTCTTACAACAACTGTACTCAAGCACTGTTCTTCAGCACAATGTTTATCTTGCCACCCTGCCCTGTGTTTGTTTCTCACTACCTCATTGGCAAAACCTGTCCCTCTGCACTGTCTGACACTTCACCCCAGCATGTCCAATGACATGTCCTTTTGCACTTGTGTAGTATCACAATGGAAGATGTCACACTAATGGACTCACAATCATGGACAATGTATATATAGCACTACAGCACTTTCAAATAAATAGCACCTACACAACAACTTTGTCTCTGTGTACTGTGACACATCAACCGTGAGGTAGATCAGTGATGTTTACCTCAGGTCAATGATTATAGATTGTCAATACTCCTGACCTGAACGAATCTTGGCTGATAACTATGCACAGTGGTCTGGATTGTACCATCATCTGCCCTTCCTTAGGGTTAGTTCTGAGGAAAATAGAAACTATACACCATAATGCTGTGTTGGACAGAATAACGCTTCCTCAAGGGATGTCTAAGCCAGAAAATAGTGCCTTCAATTTTTCCTTCAAGCCAAAGCTTACGTATGTGACATTTGACCCAATTCTTACCTAACACACACTATACAGCATGAATGGATGTGTATGAGTTTCCATACAGATAAATCACTGGGATGAACATTGTAACAAATGATAGATGTGAGTTATGTATACCATACTACATGAGAACATACTATCACTCACCTTATAAGGATTTGCTTTGATATATGGCTGCAGGCAGAATTACCACAGTGTCCTCATTACCAAATCTGGTAGCAAAATATGTGACATTGAAAACATACATCACAAATTAAACACACTTTGGGATCCATAGTAACCGTGAGTGGTGGGTGCAATGGATGGCCGAATCTTAGCTAAGTAGCTTTGGTGTAGCTGCCAATGTAACGGTTCAGTTGGGATTTCGTCGTAGCATAGGACAAAAAAGCTAATACAAAAGAGACACTGTTCACTCATGCCAAGGCCCTGATCTACAAGCGTTTGACACATAATGTAAAGGGTTACCTAGATCTTTATTAAACAGTAAAAACAGAAGCTAAAATCAGGGGAAACACCTTACCTAACCTAAACTAGTCTAACTACACATTACCCACAACTGGCCATAACTAACCTCAGCTAAACTTACTTATCACATTTAACAAAATGATCTAAACATCAATCCCCCCACCCCCCTTATAAGACGGGACACATATACTAACCTAAACACATACTATCTTATACTAAACAAATATATATATATATATATATATATATATATATGTATTTTTATAATATATATTTTTTTGATTTTTTTTTAAATCACTAAAACCCCAACATCGTCCCCATCCACCTACCCACCCACACACATAATAAAAAACAGTTATAAAAAGTATTATACCCTCACCCCCCACCAACTACTACTAACTAAACTAACAGCCTGTACTAACCTAACACTAAGCCCCCTAAACCCACTAATTTAAAGAACCAAGAAAGAGGAGGGAGGGGAGGGAATCATGGCTGAGTAGAATGTCTACAAGTTGGCCCTCCGCAGGGTCTTTTTGATGGCACGCACCCTCCGATTCACTTGTGCCACCTCCTGCTGCAGCCTGGTCATTTTCTGCAACACACTGTCCAAGTTCTGTTGCAGCTGTAGAAAAGCTGCAGGGTCTATGACTGCAGCAGGGGTGGTCTGGGTGCCAGTGGAGGAAGTATGGGCCCTTGTCAGTGCCATGTCTGTAGGAGGAGGTGCAGGTGGTGCTGTGACAGGTCCTGGTAATGTTGGTGCCATCTGGGTGGTAGTGGTGGTGCTGGTGGTGGTGGCTATGGGGGACATGGAAGGGCCCCCTTGGGTCAATGCCCTCCACAATCTGGAGGCTCTTTCATGGCGATAACGCCTTGCCATGTTGCGGAACCCCAACACCACATCCAGAATGTGGCGGTAACGCATCGCACTGCGCCTAAACTCTCGAATCTTGATGGGAGTCATATTGGCAGCTGTTAAAACAAAGAGAAAACCAAACATTAGGTACTTCATTGTGTGATATGGCTCCAGAAGTTAATCAGACTCTACATCTAATGTACCAGAAATAGCCCATATCATCATACAGATCCCTGATTGTCCCTGAGGCAGTACATGCCAAGCCAGCCTACACATGTCCTATCATCAAACAGCACAGCAAAACTCTAAAAGATGGGTAACAAATGGATTGACTTTGGCATCATTGTTCATCCATTTGTCAGGTAAAAATAATGCTACAAATCCTCCACCACTGACAGGCCAACAAATTACTATGTTCTTGGTGACAATCTAGGGCCACAGGATCTGCGAATTGTAAATGGAATTGCCAGGATAGAATGCAGTTGCTAATCATGAGTGGGTATCCTAGGTTTGGACAAGTGATTTACAGATTTACATGTCTGTGTACGAAACTTGGATCATCAGTCCTAGGTACACTATTCACAACCCTACGACTGTGCCTGAGGGGAGGGTGGACAAGCAACAAATACTTTCAAACAACAAGGACACCCAGGAAGCTTTGGACAGCTGTACATGGGTTTGGCCAGCACACCACAGGTAAGGAGAAAGTCAAACTAGGATACACCCAAACCTTGGACAATCCCATCAACACTTATCTTTGGAAATGCAGGCCATTGTCAACATCATTTCCTACCGGTGACCCATGACTTACAACAAGCAGATAGATGCAAGCACACATCTGGCCATGAGCTGTTTGCACACCGAGGCCATTGTACTCAAGTGCCTCATGCTCGTAGCACAACATGTGGAGCTACATGCTGCTAGGAAGTTAAACATACAGCCAAACATGTTCCATAGTGAATAGGGAAGCTGAAGTCTGTGGGTAAGACTTTGGTATCCCTATTCTGGGAGAATCAGGGTCTGACTTGCTGACTAAATCACTATTATGGTCCACTGCTGCATATTCTGATTTTAAGTTTTATCCACATAACTCATCCCTATTCACATTGCCGTGCCTACAGGACTGACCTACAATCCCAAATTATGACAATATGCTAATGATTGGCCAACTCAAAGATGGGGAAAAAATTATACTCCACTCAAGGAACACATCCGATTATTGACCAGCACATCACACCTTGCTATGTGTTCAACACACAGGAGTCAATCACACATCATCAGCAAACACAACACAGAACAGAAATATCAACACATTACTGGAGATGTCTGGGTCCGTAAATCGAGCCACCTCTCCGATAGTTTAGGGTGCAGGTCCACCTGTAAGGCATGGAAGGGAGAAATGTGCTCAATGTCTGTGCACTGTACAACACTTCCAAATACAAATACTATGTGTAATATTAACTCAGAAAGTTAAGCCTCTCAGACATGATGATACTGCATCCTACATACCACTGCAAACATGTACAGACCCGGGGACTCCAGTGAGTGAGACACACATATCTGCACACATGCAGTGGCCCTAACTATCATGTGGTGGCAAACATGCTCCCTCATTGGTTAGCAGACTAATTCATGGAGTGTATTCCTCTCATCATGTGTATCCATGAGAGACATCCCGGGCCACTTTCCGGTGGGACTGCAATACCAGTCACCCAGACATTGTGACTAAGACCAATTTAAGACACACGGGTACAATGTACAGAGGGCCAGGGATAGTTGTTAGCCCTCAATTTGTATCATTTTCTTCATTTGATGTGCCACAGCTATGGTAAGTTGCACCATAGAGATATGAACCCGTGTGAATACCTTTTGCCATCCATCCCTAATTTAAATGTGGCACTACAAACTCCAAATGTCAGTCTAAGATGTTACCTGAGGTCAGCTATAACTTGTTACGTATGTGTCAGAATCCAGTTCAGACATGTATCACAAAACATTGAGGAACACTATATTTCCTGTAAAAATCTGGATTTAAAACATGTGTTTCCTGATACACTCACAGACTATGCATGAAACATATGTTAGAGCCACATTAGCATCATCAATTGACGTGAAGGCAGCACTAACATGCAGGCTCCTGTTGTTTTTTTAAAGTTAGTCTAGCTGTTGCGTCAACAAATGATGGTAATGTGTAGGAATTATTGTATATCTCACAGGCAACTGTGGCCCATAATTATACATTTTTTGCACCGCATTTGTGCTGCTTTTTGACACAAAAGCAGCAAAAACGTACAAAATACAATAGTATTTTGTAAGTTTGCGCCGCTCTTGCTTCAAAAAATGACTCAAATGCGGTGCTAATAAAGTAGAAATATAGGCCTGTATGTTTAACTAGCATTCCACATGCTCAAATACACTGCCTGCAGCATATGAACAAATCAGCTACTGTCACTACAGAGCATTTAAATGTGCACATTACTCTAATTTGTACTCACCAACAGGGCCACCAATCACAATCCCCAGGTGGTCCAGCAGGGCTTGCTCCTGGGCAACCAGGTCAACCCAATGGTGTTTCAGCTGGTGGTCATTGCACGGTGTGTCGTAGATGCGCTGTAGATGGTACAACACCTTTGACCACTGGAGCCTCCTTGCCTCTGTGTGTTAGGCCTGTATCACACAACCACCTGCTTCAATCATTAACGGCAGGAAGTGGCACACCAGCCAAATAAAGCCACCCAGCTCCTCCTCTCCCATCCTGCCAAGACGAGGGCCTACCCAACATGCATGCACCAAATAAAGGGAATAAAGGGGTACAGAGGAGAATAGAGGGAAAGTAGAACAGGGACATGCAAAAAACCTAACAGAACAAAGCCCAACTATCCCCAAACAGACTCCCAACACGACAAAGACAAATGTTGACACCAGAAATGACCAAAAAAACACTAACACAGGATACCGCAGACAGTTGTGAAACACAAAAAGACAATTTAAAGACCACACGGGAGACAAATTCACAAAATGCACAGAGAGACAAGTCAAAACATAGCCACACAGTCAGGAAATATCACAGACTGCAAAGTGAAAGTGAAAGTACACCCACTGTAGCAATTCTGTAAACAGGATATCCTATTACATCACTTCCTGTCTCAAATGCGGTGCGTTTTTATTGTTATGCGTCAAAATATTATGACGCTTACAGTCTGTGTGTCATTTTGTTTTGACGCACATGCGTAGAAATAACCCTGCATCCATATTTCGAAATATGTTTCATACTTCACCAATTTCAGGGGGAACAGTGTGGGAATTACCGCTCAGGGCCAATGGATGTTTCATGGCAATGTGCGTCATATTTCAATACATATGCGTCATTTTTTTACGCATGTGCGTCTTTTTTGACGCATATGTGTCAACATTTCTGTGTTTAACTGGGATTGGGTAATTTCTCATTTGTAATAGTACATGACAGTTGTGACAATACAGAGATAGGCTGATTGCACCAACATTGGGCATTCCGGTGTATGGGAGCATGTGACTGATCATACTACTGTGGACCATGATCCTCTACTTGTTGTACCAGATTTTCACTCTTCACTGACGCAATAGATGGCCAAACGTGTGGAATACAATTAGGTATTACCCAGTTTGGGCATGTTTTGTGTCAAGAGAGGATAGCAAGGCAACAAAACTCAATACAGTAACTCAATGCCTATGGGTCAATGTGTGTGATTTGGCTACTACTATTGTTGTTGTCCCACTGTGTGACCATCACAAGACGCATTTTTGCAAATCTGCTTGTATGCATGTGGAATCAATGTGTCCAATCTCAGATGCTATTCATTGTGGAAATGAGAGAGGACATGTGTTAGTCATACACGTCGCATCAACTGCTGTGTGCACTTCCTAGGTTTTTTGGAAAATAAGCACCACCAATGACAAAGCATGCACAGGATAGATAGCAGACGGTTGTTTATGGCAATGTTCCAAAACTTAGCCATCACATGTCCTGGAATGTTGGATACTACTTCTTAGGCACTTGTTTGTTTACTCACCATGAGTCAGGCATGGGATAATGCTATGTGGGTACCGTGTTTGTGACACCGAGTCCCAAATGTAATACACAAATGTCATGTCACGCCACAGTTGGAGTCATATCAATGAGCCATGTCTCTCCTGTGGCAGTGGATGACCAGCAGACCAAGCAGCACGTGTTCACATATTTCCAGTGGTAAAATGCACAGAGGTGTCCGGTTCAAGTGTGTGGGCCAATGTTGTGCCTGTATCATTATTGGGGCCCATGTTGCACAGTTATGTGCAGGTCTAGTCATGAGTCTGTGGAACCATTTCCTGCATCTACAAAGTATCCTTCATCAGTGCCTCTGTGCTGATTAATCTCACAGCTATTCACCACGCAAGCCCCATCAATATGTTGGGGGCAATGTGAATCAGCGTGTGGACTGTCAGGGTCCTAACATGGGTTGATATTTCATCCACATTATCTGTGGCAAATGGGGTCATGATCCATGGCTGGATCCCATACCCCTGATCAGCTGAAAGAGAAAATGAGTGAGAACATGTTGATGTAGCTTGCACCATAATTATCACTTTGCATGGCAGTTGTTCTCTTGTTTTGTCTGTGACTCGTCGGTGTTTATGTTATTGTGTGGAATCCTAGGCTTCTAGGATGTACCATCAGCATTGGGTTGTTTCCTTATCCGAACGGGTGTTTGGCTGATTGACCGAATGTCAGCAGTATTTTTGTAGAGTTGCAGTACAGTGTGTACTTCCTTGCATTGTGTTGTGTCATGTGAAAGAGGTGTCCCTGTGTCTTAACTGGGGATGAGATGATACTTCCATACACAGATTCAATTCCACAGTGGTGGTAACACGGTTGCATCTATATACCTTGGACATCCCATCCAATTTCACATATGCAATATAATTATTTAAACATCAGTGAGACCCTTAGATTTGGCTAGGTGACAATGTACAACATATCTCCGTACATTGTCAGCACTGACATGTTGACAATTGACTATGCACCAATTTCACATGTGTGACAAGTTCACTACAGACCTATTTCTTTGCCCTTGCCAAGTCGACTCAGGTTGTAACGTGTACCTATACTACTGAACATATTCTAGTTTAGATGGCTAACTTGGTTGTGAGGTTGTCATTTTGAGTTTCAGAAAGTCTGTATGCCTGTACATCTGTTGTATGTGTGTGAATTTGTCACAATGCGTATGTGTAGGAATGTGCACTTTCAATATTGTCCCATCAATATGTGTTTTTTGCACAGTCCACTTGCTTATTGGTAGTGGGCAATGTGAGAGCAGAAGCGATGTGGGATATTCGTACAGCCTCAATGATTGCATGTCACCTTCATTGTAGTCATCATCATGCTATGTGTGTCATGGTGTTTGACGTGCAGCGAAACACATTACACACCCCTTACACAGTACGTATTGGTTGGAAGGGTGTTTGATTGAGTGTTATTGATGTGATGTTGAAAGATTAATCTTCCAAATTGTACTGCCAGTTGGGGCAATGTCATTGTCATTGTGTTGTTTTAAATTGTCTCCTTGTGTCTGTGGAGTGGCATCAGTTGTTATTTTGTACTGTCATCTGTCCATAGGTGTGTATCCCATTGGGTGAGGATATCAATCATGCCTAGCGGTGTCACAACCTCATTGTCTACCTGTTCACGTGTAAATGTTGTGCTGTATGTGTTGTGTGTCCTAGAGGGTTGCTGTGGTGTGTGTATATAACTGGGTTTCTGTACTTACCAACAAGTAGGCCATTTCCATATCGTCCATCCTGGAAGTGTTGATTGATGGTGCAGTGGCGGAAGATGAATGAATCATGTACACTCCCAGGATACTTTGCCACGATGTTGGTGATCAATCTCCGGTGATCGACAATGGCCTGCACATTGATGGAGTGTGTGTGCTTCCTGTTGCGGTATTGATGTTCGGTTGCAGCAGGTAGCACAAGGCATACATGTGTGCAGTCAATGGCACCAAGGACGTGTGGGAAGCCATTAATTTGGTAAAACCCCTGTTTTTTCTCCTGCTGCTTCTGCTGTGTGTTGGAGAAACTGATGTGTCTGGGTGTAAGGGAGATGATAGCATCCAGTACCTTGGGCAGCTGCTGAATGGCTTGCCAGTTGAGCCTGTACCTCTGAATGATGTCTTGTTGGTGGAGTCCCTGAAGGGCTGTCCTGGTGTGGAATATCCTCTCCTGCCTTCTGTGTTGCCTTTGGTGTCCCTGCTGGTGTTGTGGAAGCTGCTGTTGTTGGTCCTGTGTTCTGCGTCTGCGTGCATGCTGTATGAAAAGCACCTCCATGTCTTCTTTTTGGAGCTCTGCTGTTGCTTCTGTGTGTTTTCATTAAGTACAGGTGTGTTTGCTCCATTTTAACTCCTGCCCTGACCCAGACGTTATTTTTTTACGCAAATCGGGCTGTGCGTCATTTTTGGACTCTGCCTCCCGGCCATGCAGGAATTTTGCACGGTTTCATAAATAAGGCGCACGGGTGTTTAAGAATTTTTTTGGACGGGAACGCCTACCTTGCATGTCAAAGTCAAACAAAACTTTATTCGGCTTTCAACGAGCCATAAAAGTGTCAAGTAATAGCACATTGGTAATAAATGAATGTAAGAAGGGTTGTACATAAAATAAGTAAGATTATAAAACACATCCTTAATTCATTCAAGAACAGGTATATATAAAACTTGATAAATATACATCAGTGCAAAGACGAGTTCAATTACGGTGTTTTTTTTTTTTTTTTTTTTTTTGGGAGTAAGGAATTTGCCAGAAATTGCAGATTTAGAAGTAACATTAATTCAGTACACCCATAGACTTCCTTACAGAGAGTACTGTACATAAAAAATTTGCTAAAATTCCACATATTTCAATAGAGGATAAAATCTGTAAGCTAAAATACGCGTCGCGACACTTGCGCATATTAGTTGATCTTAAAAAAGGCAGTAAAAAGCGTTTTCTTGGTATATCATAAAATTTACAGAAGAGGACCACATGCATTGTAGATTGGGGAGCTTTCGCATCACATGGACATGCTCTTAAGACTGTACTCCAGTCACGCATAGTCGGAAAAGTTACTAGCCGGTGGAAGATATTTAGGCGGAATCTTGTGAGAACAAATCGTTGTCGGGGATTTACCACGCTTACTAAGTAGGGCTGGACTGCGTCCGTCGACAGAATTAGTTGGTTAGACATTACTGTTGTTTTTTTTTATTCCACTTCCCATCTCTGTTCACCAAATACTTCAAAGTCAGAGCCTTCAAGTCTCTCCTGGTTATTTTTTCCAGTAATTGTGGGTTTAGATAATACGCTTCGCAGCCCATATTTTTGAAAAAGGTCATGATATATTTTAGCCAGGGAACTCTATACGAGTGTGTTAGATTCATACAGTCGGATAATATGGCCTGGTTTAGTCCGGTATGCTCAGAGGTCCACACTTTGTGCCATAATAATAAAGGCTGTATCTTAATTAAATCAGTTACAAAGTGGACCCCAAGTTCCGAATGGCTAATATATGATGACGTGCTATTTGGTGCCATTAGTAGATCTCTCAGAAAGTCATTTTCCACCAACTGTATCGCATGGCAGTTCGTGTACCCCCAAATGCATGCTCCATAGGTAGCCTCCGGGATACATTTGGCTTTGTAGCTTTTTACCATGTTTGACGGGGAGATTCCCCCTAGCTTTTTGGAGAAGATCTTCAAGGCTGCCGTTGTTTTAATAATCTGGTCTTTTTTTGTTTTCACACAGTGTGCCCAGGTGGCCTGTTTGTCAAACATTATGCCCAAATATGAGAAGGTGGGAGCTATCTTCACTTTGTCCTCTTGAATAGTAGTTTTATAGGGCTTACTCAGTTTCCTGCCACAGTTCATTATGAATGTTTTCGAACGGTTAACTGTGAGGCCCAGGGCTGTCATGTAATTTATACAAGAGGTTAGGAGTTTCTGGAGGGCTAGCGGTGTCCTGGCCATGAGTACTGCATCGTCTGCGTAAAGAAGTACAGGGACGGGGCGGTTACCTATTTGTGGGAGATCTTTACATTTGTTTATCAATTCATTTTCTAGTTTATTTATATATAATGAAAATAGTAGTGGTGCTAAAACACAACCTTGACGCACCCCTTTGTATATACCGAAAGACTTAGTGCATTCCCCTCTTATCCCGTACCTTACACTTGCTCCACACCCAGTATACAGTTCTCTTATAAAATGGACTATTGTTGGTTCAACTCCCATGCTTGTTAGGATGTCCCATAACTTTTCATGCAGGACGCAGTCAAATGCTGAGGACAAGTCTATGAAGGCCAGATGCAAATTACCCTCTCTAGTCTTCATATACTTCCCCACTAAAATAGTTAAGTTCAGAGCCTGTTCCACTGTGCCTAGTCCTGTGCGGAAGCCATACTGCACTGGGGATAAAATATTATTTTCTTCCGCCCATATTTGAAGTCTGTTTAAAATTATTCTCCCTGCTAATTTGGCTGATGTATCAAGGAGGGAGATTGGCCTGTAACAGGCTGGGTTTAGACGATCGGCCTTTTTGTATATGGGTATGATGATAGAATGACGCCATGTTAATGGTGGGCCTTGTGAGCAAATGGCCCTCAGTACCTGCGTCAGTAGGGGGCCCCATAAGTCAATGTTAGCTTTATATAGATCAATTGGGACACCATCAGGCCCTGGCGCTTTCCCAGCTTTGCTTGTGTTTATAGCTTCTACCACCTCCCCTAAGGTAAACTGAGATGATACTGCTAGGTGTCGGACTTCCTCAGGATCTGGGACTTTTAAAAGGTCCGGGGGAGCTCTGTCATAGGGTTGACGGTATATTTTAGAAAAGTATGTAACCCAGTCCTCTTCCGAAATTGCAATTTCCATGCTGGGGGTATTATTGGCCCCTAGAACGGGAGAATTTATTGTTTTCCAGAAGAGGGCGTTGTCTTTCGTCAGGCTGGCTCTGTGTAGGTTGTCCCATGACTTCTCTCTCAAGGCGAGTTTCCTCTTTTTTGTGGCTATCTTGTATGCCTGTCTACAGGTACGTATTTCAGTCTGACATCTTATGGGAGCGTTTAGGGCTTTTTTTAATCTTGTGTGCGCTTTCGTGCAATCGTGGTCGAACCAACCGATTTCCCTTTTCTTGCCCCCTGCCCCTCCAGACCTAACCATGAGGGCGTTTTTTACAGCATAGGTTATCTGTTGAAAGGCACTTAGGCGTTGTCCAGGGTCCATGTCTTCACTAAAGCAATCTAAGAACACTTGGGTATGTTCACATAATATGTCTTTCAATAATGCCTGTGGGTCAGTCTGAGTCCATCTCAAAGTGTAACCATTACCCGGGGCTAGTTCAATATCGTTTGCCATCGTTACCTCTCTGGTTTTAGCCTGTGTGGGCGGGATTAATGAAAGTTCCAAGCTTTGGGGGAAATGGTCGCTTATTGCGATATCGTGGATTGTATAATTAATAAAATAGTGTAAAAAATGTGTTGACATTAAAATATAATCAATAATTGTGTGTGCACCCCTTCCATTAAAGGTTGGTTTAAGCTGTAGTTCTTTAGTCAGTAATTCATTTACAAAAGACAAATTATATTTTTGAGCCACTGAGTTCATTGCCTCTCCTTGAATGGTATGTGAGAAGTGCAATCCTAGGCCAAGATCTTCGGTATCCCAGCCACACACCTTTCCTGTAAGTTCCTTGCAGAGGTGTACGTTAAAGTCGCCCCCCCATATAATGAGGGTCTCGCGTCTATTGCTCGCGCATATTTCCTCTAGGTCCTCACCCATCTCTGTTAAAATTTTAGGGACTTCTCTGTGGGTTGCATTATTATAGAAGTTGATGAGTACTAGGTGCGTGTTCTGGTCCAAGTTGCATTCAATCATTTGATAATAAGTTTTTGTAATTTGCATTTTTGGGTTATTTATCCGTGCCTTGTTTGAGATATATGTACACAAGCCTCCCTTTGGCCTGCCGTGATTAACCTGTACAGCTGGTGTATGGAATGTCTTATACCCATTTATGTGAACTGGATTTAGTGTCCAGGTCTCCTGGAGACAAATACAGGGAAAATCCCTGATGAAATTCACCCAGAGTTCGTTGTTGATCTTACTGGTTAGGCCTGCCACATTCCAATAGAGTATAGTTGTTCCCGTGTATTGATAGGGTTGAGGGTGCACCTCCTCTATAGATGGTATAGGTTGGACATCGTCTTGAGTGTAGATTATTGGAGGGAGTTGGTTTCCCTGATTCGAACGGATATCTATGATGTTCCGATCGGGTGCCTTCTCTTGGGATACATCGCCGCTATTCTCAGTAGGTCTTTCTTTATTTACATCCGGGGCAAGGTCATATAGGGGATCTATCTGGTTCCTGTTTAGTCAGTCCAAATCTTCTAGCGTTTGAAGAGGTAGAAATCTATTACTAAGAGGATTATGGCCCAAGGTATTTAGTACTTGTTCATTTACGGGTTGTAGGTTCCCAACATTACGCCCCGGAGATCTTGGATAAAAGAAACCCAGGGGTAGCAGTGAGATTCCTTGGCAAGTGACTCGTCTAGCGCCTAGTTTGTGGATGATACTGTGGACCAGGTCTGGTGTCTTAAATGAAAGAACCACACAGTCTCCTTCCGCTACTTTTTCCCTGTTTCCTAGCCACTTGACTCTTCTTACCATTTTTATATCATTAAAAAATACCTTGCATGTCATTAACACAAGGCGGTTTCCCGCATCCAGAAAATGACGCAGATGGTGGAATTTTGGCGTTTGCGGGTGTAGGAGGCTGGACTGGCTTGTAGTGAGTACCAAGGGGTACTTACACCTTGCACCAGGCCCAGTTATCCCTTATTAGTGTATAGGGTGTCTAGCAGCATAGGCTGATAGATAATGGTAGCTTAGCAGAGCAGCTTAGGCTGAACTAGGAGACGAGTGAAGCTCCTACAGTACCACTAGTATAATATGCACAATATCATAAGAAAACACAATACACAGATATACTAAAAATAAAGGTACTTTATTTTTATGACAATATGCCAAAAGTATCTCAGTGAGTACCCTCAGTATGAGGATAGCAAATATACACAAGATATATGTACACAATACCAAAATATGCAGTAATAGTATTAGAAAACAGTGCAAACAACGTATAGTTACAATAGGATGCAATGGGGACACATAGGGATAGGGGCAACACAAACCATATACTCCAAAAGTGGAATGCGAACCACGAATGGACCCCAAACCTATGTGACCTTGTAGAGGGTTGCTGGGACTGTAAGAAAACAGTTAGGGTTAGAAAAATAGCCCACCCCAAGACCCTGAAAAGTGAGTGCAAAGTGCACTAAAGTTCCCCAAAGGACATAGAAGTCGTGATAGGGGAATTCTGCAGGAAAGACACAAATCAGCAATGCAACAACGATGGATTTCCAGTTGAGGGTACCTGTGGAACAAGGGGACCAAGTCCAAAAGTCACAAGCAAGTCGGAGATGGGCAGATGCCCAGGAAAAGCCAGCTATGGGTGCAAAGAAGCTGCTACTGGACAGTAGAAGCTGGAGATTCTGCAGGAACGACAAGGGCTAGGAACTTCTCCTTTGGAGGACGGATCCCCCATGCCGTGGAGAGTAGTGTGAAAGTCTTTTCCTGAAGAAAGACTGCCAACAAGCCTTGCTAGCTCCAAATCGTGCGGTTAGGGTTTTTGGAGGCTGCTGTGGCCCAGGATGGACCAGGATGTCGCCAATTTCGTTAGGGGACAGAGGGGGTGTCGAGCAAGACAAGGAGCCCTCTCAGCAGCAGGCAGCACCCACAGAAGTGCCAGAAACAGGCACTACAGGGATGTGTGAAATGGTGCTCACCTGAAGTTGCACAAAGGAGTCCCACGTCGCCGGAGAACAACTTAGGAGGTCGTGCAATGCAGGTTAGAGTGCCGTGGACCCAGGCTGGATTGTGCACAAAGGATTTCCGCCGGAAGTGCATGGAGACCAGAGTAGCTGCAAAAGTCACGGTTCCCAGCAATGCAGTCTGGCGTGGGGAGGCAAGGACTTACCTCCACCAAACTTGGACTGAAGAGTCACTGGACTGTGGGAGTCACTTTGACAGAGTTGCTGGATTCAAGGGACCTCGCTCGTCGTGCGGAGAGAGGAGACCCAGGGTACCGGTGATGCAGTTCGTTGGTGCCTGCGGTTGCAGGGGGACGATTCCGTCGACCCACAGGAGATTTCTTCGGAGCTTCTAGTGCAGAGAGGAGGCAGACTACCCCCACAGCATGCACCACCAGGAAAACAGTCGAGAAGGCGGCTGGATCAGCGTTACAGAGTTGCAGTAGTCGTCTTCGCTACTTTGTTGCAGTTTTGCAGGCTTCCAGCGCGGTCAGCAGTCGATTCCTTGGCAGAAGGTGAAGAGAGAGATGCAGAGGAACTCGGATGAGCTCTTGCATTCGTTATCTAAGGAATCCCAAGAGACAGAAACCCTAAATAGCCAGAAAAGAGGGTTTGGCTACCTAGGAGAGAGGATAGGCTAGCAACACCTGAAGGAGCCTATCAGAAGGAGTCTCTGACGTCACCTGATGGCACTGGCCACTCAGGGCAGTCCAGTGTGCCAGCAGCACCTCTGTTTCCAAGATGGCAGAGGTCTGGAGCACACTGGAGGAGCTCTGGGCACCTCCCAGGGGAGGTACAGGTCAGGGGAGTGGTCACTCCCCTTCCCTTTGTCCAGTTTCGCGCCAGAGCAGGGCTAAGGGGTCCCTAAACCGGTGTAGACTGGCTTATGCAGAAATGGGCATCATGTGTGCCCATGAAAGCATTTCCAGAGGCTGGGGGAGGCTACTCCTCCCCTGCCTTCACACCATTTTCCAAAGGGAGAGGGTGTAACACCCTCTCTCAGAGGAAGTCCTTTGTTCTGCCATCCTGGGCCAGGCCTGGCTGGACCCCAGGAGGGCATAAGCCTGTCTGAGGGGTTGGCAGCAGCAGCAGCTGCAGTGAAACCCCGGGAAAGGCAGTTTGGCAGTAC
This sequence comes from Pleurodeles waltl, assembly GCF_031143425.1. NCBI lineage: Eukaryota > Metazoa > Chordata > Amphibia > Caudata > Salamandridae > Pleurodeles > Pleurodeles waltl. The sequence goes on from NC_090445.1 coordinate 1,243,216,668, forward strand.
CAGGGTCTGTGCTACAGACCACTGGGATCATGGGATTGTGCCAACTACGCCAGGATGGTATAGAGGGGGCAATTCCATGATCATAGACATGTTACATGGCCATATTCGGAGTTACCATTGTGAAGCTACATATAGGTAGTGACCTATATGTACTGCACGCGTGTAATGGTGTCCCCACACTCACAAAGTCCAGGGAATTGGCCCTGAACAATGTGGGGGCACCTTGGCTAGTGCCAGGGTGCCCTCACACTAAGTAACTTTGCACCTAACCGTTACCAGGTAAAGGTTAGACATATAGGTGACTTATAAGTTACTTAAGTGCCGTGTAAAATGGCTGTGAAATAACATGGACGTTATTTCACTCAGGCTGCAGTGGCAGGCCTGTGTAAGAATTGTCAGAGCTCCCTATGGATGGCAAAAGAAATTCTGCAGCCCATAGGGATCTCCTGGAACCCCAATACCCTGGGTACCTTAGAACCATATACTAGGGAATTATAAGGGTGTTCCAGTAAGCCAATGTAAATTGTTAAAATTGGTCACTAGCCTGTTAGTGACAATTTGAAAGAAATGAGAGAGCATAACCACTGAGGTTCTGGTTAGCAGAGCCTCAGTGAGACAGTTAGGCACAACACAGGTAACACATACATATAGGCCACAAACTTATGAGCACTGGGGTCCTGGCTAGCAGGGTCCCAGTGACACATAACAAACATACTGAAAACATAGGGTTTTCACTATGAGCACTGGGGCCTGGCTAGCAGGATCCCAGTGAGACAGTGAAAACACCCTGACATACACTCACAAACAGGCCAAAAGTGGGGGTAACAAGGCTAGAAAGAGGCTACTTTCTCACACAACCCCCCCAAACGAAGGACAATAAGGCTAACCTTGGCCAGTTGAGACTTTATTGTCTATGTGGTGATAAGTAGAGAGTACCTCTGCAATAGACTGGTTACTCCCTTTATCATCCACTATATGGTTACTTCCTTGTGTGGATGTAAACCACCCTGTTTGAAGTTTTTTAGCTAAGCAACAATGTGAAGATGTATTTTCAGAGTTTCTATCAGTAAGTTTTAGTTTAGAGCAGTGGGAATTGTCCACTGAACCTATTTGTAACGATGGAAATGCCAGACAGGGATGCTGTCTCAATAAAGCCATAGCTGGGCAAAAACTTTGTCCATATGGCTGGAAGAGAGAACAGGGATGCTGTTTCTCTTGAGTTGGAGCAGGGCAGGGATGCTGACCTATGAGCTCCACACTAGGGCAGGGATGCTGTCCTAAGTGTTGTGAGGCAGTGCAGGTTTTCTCCACTAAAGTTTCTCTGGGAGGGTTGGAGGGATGCTCCATGTTAACTAAAATGGTGCTCTTTTTCTCACCAATGTTAGTTATCCCACAGAGAGGTACTTCTACCTCAGGGAGTACAGTTTTGCCAACTGATGATTCCCTTGGAACAGGTGCCACCCCAGGAGAGGTTTCTCCCACCACAGGAATGGTATCATGAATGGTAGGGTGGTTAGGGGATACTGTGATACCCCTTTTACCTGTTGTTGGAGAGGGATCCTGAGTTTTCAGGCCTTCTCTCCTTTGCTTTTTCATTTCAGTAGAAATGAGAGGGAACAATTCCTCTGGGATGCCCAGCATGGCTGCATGGGCATAAAACTCTACATCAGCCCAACCTGAGGCCTCTAGGTCATTACCTAAGAGACAGTCTACAGGTAAGCTAGGTGATACCACCACCTGCTTATGCCAGTAACTCCACCCCAACTAAACTGAATTATAGCTAAGGGAAGAAACTTAGTGGAGTTATGGACATCAATAATCTTATACTGTTGTCCAATGATGTGTTGATCAGGGTGCACTAGGTTTTCAGTCACCAAAGTGATACTGGCACCTATGTCCCTGTAGGCCAAGGCCTCAACACAATTTATTGAAACTGTCTGCCTGTACTTATCCATTGTAAGGGGACAAGCAGCCAGTGTGGCAAGGCCAATGCCACTAGGTGTGACAGAAACTGTCTTGGGAGTGACTACCCCAGTTTCTACTATGGACCCATAAGTGAACCCAACTACACCCTTAACTTGACTGTTGCCAGCAGTCCCACCACTAGTACCACTACTGCTAGAGGCACTAGAGCTTGATGTATTAGTGGTGGTAGGCTCAGGGGGTTTACCTGGACAGGACTTATCCCCTGGCCTATGGCCTCTGTATTTACACACAAAGCACCAAGGCTTCTTAATGTGTGTGGGTTGAGAAGAAGATGAAGAATTTGTTTTATCCCCACCCTCTGAAGAGTATTTAAGATTTGAAGTGGGATCTTTGGTTTTACCCTTGTCCCCATGCTTATCTTGAGATTTTTCACCATCTTTCTTCTTATTGCCATCTTTGTCACCCCCTGTATGAACTTTTCTGTTCACCCTTGTTCTGACCCATTTGTCTGCCTTCTTTCCCAATTCTTGGGGAGAGGTCAGATCAGAGTTTACTAGGTACTGGTGCAACAAATCAGACACACAATTATTAAGAATATGCTCTCTCATGATCAAGTTATACAGGCTGTCATAATCAGTAACTTTACTGCCATGTAACCACCCCTCCAAGGCCTTCACTGAATGGTCAATGAAATCAACCCAGTCTTGTGAAGACTCCTTTTTGGTCTCTCTGAACTTTATCCTGTATTGTTCAGTGGTTAAGCCATAACCATCCAGGAGTGCATTCTTAAGAACCGTAAAATTATTGTCATCACTTTCTTTCACAGTAAGGAGCCTATCCCTACCTTTTCCACTAAATGATAGCCATAGGATAGCAGCCCACTGCCTTTGAGGGACATCCTGTACAACACAGGCCCTCTCAAGTGCAGCAAACCACTTGTTAATGTCATCCCCCTCCTTATAAGGGGGAACTATCTTGTGCAGATTCCAGGAATCATGCTCTTTTGCAGGATGACTATTGGGAATACTGCTGCTGCCACCATGGGTTTCTAACCCCAATTTCTGTCTCTCCTTCTCTACTTCTAAGGACTGTCTATCCAAATCCAGCTGTTGCTTTTTGAGCTTCAGTCTGGTTTGTTCCACTCTCAATCTATTGAGCTCCCTTTCTAACAATCTGTCATCAGGGTGGGTGGGAGGGACATTCCTTGAAACAGAAGTGTGGTGAGAATGGACAGAAGGAGACCTATCCCTTACAGAAGGCACCCTAACAGCTTGGTTAACAGAAACATCACTTCTACTGTGGTGAGAAACAATACTTTTGCTATGATGTGAGATAACACTTTCTGTATGGTGTACCTCCTCATCATTACCAACTATGCTAGACTGTCTAGAAATGGGCAGGCTAGGAAATTTCTTTCCTGAATCTTTTCCTAGGGGAGTCCCTGGATCAGATTGGGAACCATTGGCTACTTTTTCAACAGATGGGGCCCTTCTGGCCTTATCTTGTTCTCTAAGCATGTTAAGCAATAATTCCAAAGAAGGATTCTTCCCTACACTCAAACCTCTTTCTACACAGAGACTCCTTGCTCCTTTCCAGCTAAGGTGGTCATATGCAAGTTTGGACAGATCAACATTTTGGCCTGTGCCAGACATTTTTAGAAAGAGTTTAAGTGATAGAAAAAGAGAAAAAACTTTTCAGAACTTTTAGAAAGACAGAAAAAAAACTTTTTAAACTTTTAAGAACTTTTTAGAAAGTTTAGAGGTACTTTTCAGCACTTTAGAAAAGAGGTGGGAAAAGAAATGCTAAACTTTTTGGTTAGGTGTACATACACTGAACTTGTTTTGTATATTTTTCTCTTATGAAAAGTACAATGACAAGAGTGGTAAGTAGTCTCAAAGCACTTATCCCACCGCTGCACAACCAATGTAGGAGGCTGGACTGGCTTGTAGTGAGTACCAAGGGGTACTTACACCTTGCACCAGGCCCAGTTATCCCTTATTAGTGTATAGGGTGTCTAGCAGCATAGGCTGATAGATAATGGTAGCTTAGCAGAGCAGCTTAGGCTGAACTAGGATTCGAGTGAAGCTCCTACAGTACCACTAGTGTCATATGCACAATATCATAAGAAAACACAATACACAGATATACTAAAAATAAAGGTACTTTATTTTTATGACAATATGCCAAAAGTATCTCAGTGAGTACCCTCAGTATGAGGATAGCAAATATACACAAGATATATGTACACAATACCAAAATATGCAGTAATAGTATTAGAAAACAGTGCAAACAATGTATAGTTACAATAGGATGCAATGGGGACACATAGGGATAGGGGCAACACAAACCATGTACTCCAAAAGTGGAATGCGAACCACGAATGGACCCCAAACCTATGTGACCTTGTAGAGGGTCGCTGGGACTGTAAGAAAACAGTTAGGGTTAGAAAAATAGCCCACCCCAAGACCCTGAAAAGTGAGTGCAAAGTGCACTAAAGTTCCCCAAAGGACATAGAAGTTGTGATAGGGGAATTCTGCAGGAAAGACACAAATCAGCAATGCAACAACGATGGATTTCCAGTCGAGGGTACCTGTGGAACAAGGGGACCAAGTCCAAAAGTCACAAGCAAGTCGGAGATGGGCAGATGCCCAGGAAATGCCAGCTGTGGGTGCAAAGAAGCTGCTACTGGACAGTAGAAGCTGGAGATTGTGCAGGAACGACAAGGGCTAGGAACTTTCCCTTTGGAGGACGGATCCCCCACACCGTGTAGAGTCGTGCAGAAGTATTTTCCTGAAGAAAGACCACCAACAAGCCTTGTTAGCTGCAAATCATGCTGTCAGGGTTTTTGGAGGCTGCTGTGGCCCAGGGTGGACCAGGATGTCGCCAATTGCGTCAGGGGACAGAGGGAGCGTCGAGCAAGACAAAGAGCCCTCTCAGCAGCAGGCAGTACCCGCAGAAGTGCCAGAAACAGGCACTACAGGGATGCGTGAAACGGTGCTCACCCGAAATCGCACAAAGGAGCCCCACGTCGCCGGAGAACAACTTAGGAGGTCGTGCAATGCAGGTTAGAGTGCCGTGGACCCAGGCTGGATTGTGCACAAAGGATTTCCGCTGGAAGTGCACGGAGGCCGGAGTAGCTGCAAAAGTCACGGTTCCCAGCAATGCAGTCTGGCGTGGGGAGGCAAGGACTTACCTCCACCAAACTTGGACTGAAGAGTCACTGGACTGTGGGAGTCACTTAGATAGAGTTGCTGGATTCAAGGGACCTCGCTCGTTGTGCTGAGAGGAGACCCAGGGTACCGGTGATGCAGTTCTTTGGTGCCTGCGGTTGCAGAGGGACGATTCCGTCGACCCACGGGAGATTTCTTCGGAGCTTCTAGTGCAGAGAGGAGGCAGACTACCCCCACAGCCTGCACCACCAGGAAAACAGTTGTGAAGGCGGCAGGATCAGCGTTACAGAGTTGCAGTAGTCGTCTTCGCTACTTTGTTGCAGTTTTGCAGGCTTCCAGCGCGGTCAGCAGTCGATTCCTTGGCAGAAGGTGAAGAGAGAGATGCAGAGGAACTCGGATGAGCTCTTGCATTCGTTATCTAAGGAATCCCAAGAGACAGAGACCCTAAATAGCCAGATAAGAGGGTTTGGCTACCTAGGAGAGAGGATAGGCTAGCAACACCTGAAGGAGCCTATCAGAAGGAGTCTCTGACGTCACCTGATGGCACTGGCCACTCAGAGCAGTCCAGTGTGCCAGCAGCACCTCTGTTTCCAAGATGGCAGAGGTCTGGAGCACACTGGAGGAGCTCTGGGCACCTCCCAGGGGAGGTACAGGTCAGGGGAGTGGTCACTCCCCTTTCCTTTGTCCAGTTTTGCGCCAGAGCAGGGCTAAGGGGTCCCTGAACCGGTGTAGACTGGCTTATGCAGAAATGGGCACCATGTGTGCCTATGAAAGCATTTCCAGAGGCTGGGGGAGGCTACTCCTCCCCTGCCTTCACACCATTTTCCAAAGGGAGAGGGTGTAACACCCTCTCTCAGAGGAAGTCCTTTGTTCTGCCATCCTGGGCCAGGCCTGGCTGGACCCCAGGAGGGCAGAAGCCTGTCTGAGGGGTTGGCAGCAGCAGCAGCTGCAGTGAAACCCCGGGAAAGGCAGTTTGGCAGTACCAGGGTCTGTGCTACAGACCACTGGGATCATGGGATTGTGCCAACTACGCCAGGATGGTATAGAGGGGGCAATTCCATGATCATAGACATGTTACATGGCCATATTCGGAGTTACCATTGTGAAGCTACATATAGGTAGTGACCTATATGTACTGCACGCGTGTAATGGTGTCCCCGCACTCACAAAGTCCAGGGAATTGGCCCTGAACAATGTGGGGGCACCTTGGCTAGTGCCAGGGTGCCCTCACACTAAGTAACTTTGCACCTAACCTTTACCAGGTAAAGGTTAGACATATAGGTGACTTAAGTTACTTAAGTGCAGTGTAAAATGGCTGTGAAATAACATGGACGTTATTTCACTCAGGCTGCAGTGGCAGGCCTGTGTAAGAATTGTCAGAGCTCCCTATGGGTGGCAAAAGAAATGCTGCAGCCCATAGGGATCTCCTGGAACCCCAATACCCTGGGTACCTTAGTACCATATACTAGGGAATTATAAGGGTGTTCCAGTAAGCCAATGTAAATTGGTAAAATTGGTCACTAGCCTGTTAGTGACAATTTGAAAGAAATGAGTGAGCATAACCACTGAGGTTCTGGTTAGCAGAGCCTCAGTGAGACAGTTAGGCACAACACAGGTAACACATACATATAGGCCACAAACTTATGAGCACTGGGGTCCTGGCTAGCAGGGTCCCAGTGACACATAACAAACATACTGAAAACATAGGGTTTTCACTATGAGCACTGGGCCCTGGCTAGCAGGATCCCAGTGAGACAGTGAAAACACCCTGACATACACTCACAAATAGGCCAAAAGTGGGGGTAACAAGGCTAGAAAGAGGCTACTTTCTCACAGCGGGCGTCAAAGTTTAAATATGGTGCTTGGTTTGCGCCGATTGTGTGTCACATTTTTTGACGCACATTCTGCGCAAACAGAGTATATATATATATGCCCCTTAACGTCCATTATGTAGAATTAACCAGGAACATGATACATGGTACATATATGAAGTATGACAGTATGCTCAAAGACATCAGCATAGGCGTAGTCAGTTAAGAAGCTAAAACAGCTCTCCAGAGTCATATATTAGTTACTCTTTTCCCACTTAAAAAAAGCATTTGTAAGTGTAATGAAGGAGTTTTTCAAAACCTGCCAACAGATCGTGTACCCCATGCCAACATTTGATGAGTGTGCACAGTTTATTATAGATATGCTCAATTTAGCAAAGGAAGAGATTATTGGGCCTGCTTACATAGACAAAATTGAGCATCATGGCTTAAATTTACCACTCTATAAAAAGTGTTGACAAATCTTGATACTCTAGAAAACTCACTCTCACATCTGTCTTAGAAAAATACTCTCATCCTCTGAAATAATAATTGCAGAATTATATTGCAACATAGTTTGAATATCAAGAATGGCCTAGTGAATGGAGCCATGGGAAATGTGGTTGCCTTTATTACATATTCTAGCAGAACTGACTCTGATTCGGTTTTGGTCTGGTTTGACCACAGTAAAAATCAAAACAGATAGATAGGTAGGTGCAGTGCCTGATTCCTCTTAGTGAAAGATCTCTAGATGCCCACAGAACAGTTGCCTCTATGTTTAGCCTACGCTGTCTCCATTCATAACTAGGAAAGATTAAAATTGAATGCAGCACTCATAAATATAGGGCAAAATGTTTTCAAAAAGGGCATCTCCTTTGTTGCACTGTTGTGAGATAGGTCACCTTCAGGGAAGCAAATGCAGACATCTTTTGTATTATAGAGTACAATCAATTGAGCAGCTGCAAGCTCCTCGTCTGGGTAAATACTCAATGCATGAACAAGTGCAATCTGTAGCAAATGTAACTTTGTAAAAAGCCCTGAAGTCAGCAAAGGCTCAGAAGGCAGCAAAGTGAAACAAAAATTACTGTAGTGTAATTGAAAATGCTCATTTTCAGTTACATCCAGTTACTGAGGAAAATTGAGTAAAAAACAGACAAGGCCCTATGCAGAACACTGTCAACTCTATTTAGTACATTGTGAGCTGACAGACATGCATCTCATTCTGCAAGAACAGTGTCAACATCACTGTGGCGGTGACACAATTTACTCTAAACTCTTGAGGATTCTCTCTCATGTTTTATAGTAGTGCAAGGTATTCTATAACATGGACGTATTCCAATTAATTAATTGTTTAGAATTAGCATTAGCCATTTCTGGGTTCGTGGGTGTTTGAATTGTTTCTATTCAACTAGTTCAGAGTGATCTGTACATTTAATGCTACTAGATTGAAAATTAGTGTCATTCAGTAAATCACTGAAGAAAGTTGTGCAAAACAACTAATGTCTGTACTGTAGAGCAGAAGTTCTATCGACCTTAATTGTTGGGAAGAGCAGCAAACATTTCACCTTAATGCTACAAAGGTGTAGAGCAGATTGAAGTAAAAATAGTGATATCACCAAATTTAAAGCGGGTCTGGTATATAGGAAAACATGTACTACTGTCAGTATCTTTTCAATGAAGAAAAGGCCATTACATAAAGCTCCTATGCAGTTTATATGAAGAAGAGATCTGAGTGAAGTGAATGAATCAACAGTAGTCTTACATTCAATAACAGCGTATAAGGGAACAGAACAGTTTCATATCTGCTATTTCTGGAAGCAAAGTTATAAAACATTTAGTATTTTCTGAATATGAGCTAGTTTCACAATTAACACCACAATTATATTAGTAGAACTTAGGGACAGTACATAAAGGGCCAGATGTACAAACAATTTTACCAGTCACAAACGCCATGTGCAAAAGACAAAATGAGATTCGGTAACTGGTTACCGAATCACATTTTGCTTTTGTTATTTGGTATTAGGAAGGGGTGTGTTTAGGGCATCCCTTGCTAAAAACGAACAGCACTGGCATGTATGAATGTTTTGCGACCATGAATGCGGTTGCAAAGCATTCGCAGTTACTACTAACTTCAAGTTGGTGGTTACCTTTCGCACCCGGGAAGGGGCGCAAAACTTTTTTCAGAGGATGACTACTCTGAAAAAATGAAAAGTAAACTTTTATTTTTTTGGAATACATCCCATTTCCTTTAAGGAAAACCATCTGTATTAAAAAGCAGTCACAGACATGGTGGTCTGCTGTCCCCAGCAGGCCACCATCCCTGTGAGTGCAGCCATTCCTAATGGGGTTGCAAATTTCAACCTAAATCATGAATAGTGATGAGGTAAGTGATTAGCTATCCCTTTGGGAATTGCAAACAGTGTGCTTCACACTGTTGTATATTTTGTTTTGCGACTCGCAATTTGCGATTCCCAAAAGGATCGCAAAATAAAATGTCATCCATCTGGCTGACAGTTCTTTAGCACATTTTCATCTTTAAGCTTATTTGAAATTGAGCAAAATTATTTCTGGCAGGTAGTGGTCTGCAGTATCTGCTCGTTACAGTTTCAAGACTGATATTGACAGTCCATATGGGTGTTTCCCATAGTTCCTTTCCACTGAATGCAATTAGCAATGATTTGGAGTGTAGAGTATTTGATCTATGGCACATGAATGTATGGAGTGTCATGGATGGAAAAGATGGGGGGCAGAGGCCAGCATGTGAGGATGGTGAGTGCATGTTTTTCTGGGCCAGGGTGGGAGGTTTGTGGCCAATGAGTAAGAAGAACCGGATGGGGGAGTAACATCCATTCTTACTTCACTATTCCTCTAGGTCAGCTCCCACCTGCCATGTGGCCCAGATAAACCACTTTCCCCTGCCCTATCTGGCACTTTGAGGCCTTGATAGTGAGGCCTGCCTTTTGCAGGGCCTCCAAAACTTTCCACAGGTAGGCTAGGTCGTCATCTGAGGTGGAGCTGCATACAGCAATATAATCTAGATATGCTGCACTGAAAGCTTCAAGAGCTTGGAGGACTATATTCACCAGCCTTTGGAAAGAGGCAGGTGCATTCTTCAGACCAAAGGGCATAACTGTAAATTGGTAATGCCCACCAACAGTTGAGAATACAGTTTTAGGTTAAGCATCTTCTGATAGCTTGATCTGCCAATAGCCTGCAGTCAAGTCAAAAGTGCTCAGATACTTGGCAGATGCTAGTGTATCTAACAGCTCATCTGCCCTGGGTATAGGGTGAGCATCAGTATTGGTGACTGTGTTGAGCCCTCTATAATTAACAGAAAACCTCATCTCCTTTTTCCAATATTGAGAGTGAGGCTTTGGTACTAGCACCACTGGGCTGGCCTAGGGGCTATCTGACTGCTTAATTACTCCTAAGTCCAACATCTTCTGAACCTCAGATTTAATACAGTCACTGACATGGTCAGGCTGTCTGTAAATATTACTTTTGAATGGCAACTGTCTCCAGTATCTATGGTGTGTTCACACCAAGTGGTCTGACCAGGGGCCAGAGAAAACAGCTCAGAAAAGTGACCTAGGAGGTGCTACAGTCCTCCTTTTGCTCTGCTGTAAGGCAGTCTGCAAGGACAACTCATTCCACTGAGCCATCAGCTGCAATGTTGGAAAACAGGTCAGGGAGAGGGTCACTCTCTTCTTCCTGCCCCTCATCTGTGGCCATGAGGAGAGTCAAGTCTGCCCTATCATAGTAGGGTTTCGGGCAGTTCAGATGAATTAGTCTTAGAGGACTTCTGGGAGTGCCTAGGTCCACCAAATAGGTGACCTCACCCTTCTTTTCCACTACGAGATGTTGACCACTCCATTTGTCCCGGAGTGCTCTTGGTGCCACAGGCTCTAATACCCATACCTTCTGCCCTGGATGGTACTGAGTCAGGACAGCCTCCTGGTCAAACCATTATTTCTGTAACTCTTGGCTTGCCTGAAGGTTTTTAGTGGCCTTTTTAATGTACTCAGCCATTGTTGATCTTAGGCCAAGCACATAATCTACAATGTCTTGTTTAGGGGGCTTCAAGGGTTGCTCCCACCTCTCTTTGATAAGTGCAAGTGGAACAAAAACACAGTGACCAAAAAGGAGTTCAAATGGGTTGAAGCCCACTCCCTTCTGGGGTACCTCCTTGTAGGCAAAAAGGAGGCATGGCAGTAGGACATCCTATCTCCTCCTGAGTTTTTCAGATCCCCATGATCATACCTTTGAGAGTTTTGTTAAATCTCTCAACCAATCCATTTGCCTGTGTATGATAGGGTGTGGTGAATTTGTATGTTACACCACATTCTTTTCACATTGCCTTTAAGTATGCAGACATGAAGTTGCTACATGTGTCTGATACCACCTCTTTGGGAAGCCCACCCTGAAAAATATTCCCAGGAGGGCCTTTGCCACTGCAGGAGCTGTAGTGGTCCTTAGAGGGATAGCTTCTGGATATCTAGTGTCATAGTCCACTACCACTAAGATGAATCTATTGCCAGAAGCAGTAGGGGGGTCAAGGGTGCCAACAATGTCAACCCCAACCCTCTTAAATGGCTCCCCAACCACAGGCAGTGAGATCAAGAGGGCCTTTGGAGTGCCACCTGTCTTTCCACTGGCTTGGCAAGTGGCACAAGAACGACAAAACTCTTTTGTGTGAGGCCAGTGAAAGTGAGGGACCAGTCTGTCCAAAGTCTTACTTTGTCCCAAATGTCCAGGAAGGGGAATTTCATGTGCCAGTGTCAGGAGGAATTCCCTATACTGCAAGGGAATGACCAGTCTCCTGGTAGCACCAGGTTTTGGGTCCTTTTGGGTCCCTTTTCTCTGTATAAAGGAGATTGCTCCCCCAGTAAAATCTGTGAAAGTCTCTGACATCCCCTGCTTCTTGTTTGACAGCTTGCTGTCTCAAACCCTCTAAAGTGGGACAGGTTTGCTGTGCCATACTCAATTAATCTCTGCAGCCCCCGCACCCAAAAGCTCAGCTGTGTTAGCCTGGAGCTCTTCTGGTGTAGGTTCTGCACAGGGAGTAGACTCCTCCTCATCAAAAGGGGAATCTTCAGGAGATGGAGGGTAGTGGGCAAGGGTTTGCCCTTTCTACCCCTACTTTTTGGGAGAACTTGGTACATTGTTCCAGGATCCGAGTTTTCCTGTCCTCTTTGCTTCTTGGCCTGAGCCCTGGTAAGAGCAAAGATGTGCCCTGGAATGCCCAGCATTGCTGAATGGGCCTCCAATTCCACTTCTGCCGAAGCTGAATCCTCTAAATCATTGCCCAGCAGACATTCTACAGGTAGGTCAGTGGATACCACAACTTTCTTTGGACCAGTAGCCCCCCCAGTTGAGATTCACAACAGCCATGTGGTGGCTAACAGTGTTATTATGGGCGTCAGTCACTTGGTACTGATAACCAAGTAGGTGTTGCTCAGGGTGTACCATTTTCTCCATTACCATAGTGACACTGGCACCTGTGTCCCTGTAGGCCTCAACCTGAACACCATTGATTAGGGGTTGTTGCTTGTACTTATCGATATGTGGTAAGGTCAATGCCACCATCAGAGACTAAAACAGCCTCAATGTTTTCCCTAACTAAACCAACCCCCACTACATTACCCAAAGTGAATCCAGCTATACCCTTGGACTGGTTATTTGTAATGTTTTTCCCACCACCACTGCTATTACTAGAGTGTAGGAAAATGCCCCTGTTGGCATGGTTACCCCCTAACCTTTTGTCTTTTGTTGATGCCAGCTTTGATTGAAAGTGTGCTGGGACCCTGCTAACCAGGCCCCAGCACCAGTGTTCTTTCCCTAAAACTGTACCTTTGGCTCCACAATTGGCACAGCCCAGGCACACAGATAGGTCCCCCGGCCAGGGAAGGTCTCTAAGGGCTGCAGCATGTATTATGTCTCCTTGGGGATCCCTCACTCAGCACATGCTTGTGTGTGCTGGTGGGGAGAAAAAGACTAAGTCGCCATGGCACTACCCTCAGAGTGCCATGCCCACAATCCACTGCCTCTGGCATAGGTAAGTCACCCCTCTAGCAGACCTTACAGCCCTAAGGCAGGGTGCACTATACCACAGGTGAGGGCATAGCTGCGTGAGCACTATGCCCCCAATTCTTAGACATTGTAAGTGCAGGATAGCCATACAGAGTATATGGTCTGGGAGTTTGTCAAACACGAACTCCACAGTTCCATAATGGCTACACTGAATACTGGGAAGTTTGGTGTCAAACTTCTCAGCACAATAAATCGACATTGATTTCAGTGTGGGATTTATTGAGAAATGCACACAAAGGGCATATTAGAGATGCCCCATGCATGCCAGCCCAACTGCTTGTGCTAGGCTGACCGGTCTCTGCCAGCCTGACACTTCCAGACCAGTTTCTGGCCACAGGGCATTTGTGCACTCTGTGACCAGGAACAAAACCTGTCCTGGGTGGGGGTGCTTTCACATCTCCCCATGCGGGAAATGGAACACCTAGCGCTAAGCCTCAAAGGCTCAATCCTGGTATTAGAATGCCCCAGGGCACTCCAGCTAGTGGAGGTGCCTGCCCCCCAGACACAGCCCCCACTTTTGGTGACAAGTCCGGGGAGATAATGAGAAAAACAAGAAGGAGTCACCCCCTCTGCCAGGTACACCCCTAAGGTGACCAGAGCTGATGTGACCCCCTCCTTAGAAAATCCTCCATCTTGCTTTGGAGGATTTATCCCAATAGTAGTAGGGATGTGCCCCCCTCCCCAAAGGGAGGAGGCACAAGGAGGATGTAGCCATTGGCTACTGCCCTCCAGCCCTAAACACACCCTAAATTTAGTATTTAGGGGTGACCCTGAACACAGGAAATGAGATTCCTGATGACACACAAAGAAGAAGGACTGCTGACCTGAAAACCCCACCGAGAAGAAGGAAGACAACAACTGCTTTGGCCCCAGCCTACCGGCCTGTCTCCTGATTCAAAGAACCTGCACCAGCAACGCATCCTGCGGGCCCAGCCGACTCAGAGGACTGCCCTGCAACTACCAAGAAACTCCTGTGGACAGCGGCCCTGTCTAAAGCAGCAAGAAGAAACCATCTTTACAGGGACTCTCACCTTTCTCCAGAAGCGTGAGTCTGCACCCAACGCCCCTGGCCAGAGTCCAAAGAAACCAATCACCCAGAGAGGATCCCCAGGTGATTCTGATGATGTGTCCACCCTGGGCTAACCTCTCTGCACCCCCACGACGACTGCCCGGAAAGAAGAAACCAGATGGCTGGAAGAGGCACTGCACCTGCAGTCCCCAGGCTCATGAAGAATCAATCACTGGTGCGGCAGTGACCAGCAGGAGGCCCCCACCCTTGCCCAGTTGGTGGCCAGCACAAAAAGCCCCCCTGTGCCCTGCCTGCAACGTCTGAGTGACCCTTGGGTCCCTCCTTTGATTTCTCTTACAAACCTGATGCTTTGTTTGCCCACTGCACCCATCTGCCCCTGTGTCGCGGAGGGTGTAGTTTGTGTGCCTACTTGGGACCACCCCAGTGTTCTAAAAAAAACCTGGTCTGCTCCCCGAGGACGCAGGTACTTACCTGCTAGCAGAATGGAAGCGGAGCACCCCCTGTCTTCATAGGTGCCTATGTTATTTGGGCCCCTCTTTGACCACTGCACCCTACCAGCCCTGTGTTGCTGATGCTGGGTGTTTGGGGTTGACTTGAACCCCCAACGATGGGTTGCCTATGCCCTGGAGACTGAACTTGTAAGTGCTTTACTTACCATATTAACCGGCCTGTACTTACCCTCCCCAGGAACTGTTGAATTTTGCGGTGTCCACTTTTAAAATAGCTTATTGCCATTTTATGCCAAACTGTGTACATTACTGTTTTGATTCAAAGTCCTATCTATACCTATGCAAAGTACCTTTCAATTAATGTACTTACCTGTAATTTGAATCTTGTGGTTGAGTATGTGTTCTCATTTATTACAACACAAAGAAGACACAGTTCCACTCAGGGATAGAAGAATTAATCCCGAAATAAAGCACAGAAAGAAACGTCCCTGTAGGTCTGATGAAGCCGGAACAAGAGCCCTCACTCACCAGTTGGTAACATTCTTCATCATTGGGCTTTTGCTCCTCGTCAGGCTGGCATTGCAATGCCTGACGGGCCCCTCATGGGGCTCCTTGCCGAAGATCTTTTAGTATAGATATTTTCTGGTTGGTGAATTTTGGAATGTGGGATTGGTACAAAAATGTGCTGTTAAAAATGACTAGAGGTAGAATGGAAAGAGTATTTTATTGGAAGTCAAACCTCTGTCATGATTAAAAATGATGGTGTAGGGGAAAGAATTAGATTGATGCCTAATCTACCCTAATCAAATGAAGTATCTGATAAACACAGTCCCTATAGTCTGGGAATGTGTTGAGTGCAAGTACGGAAATCCCTATACTGCCTTAAACAAAGGTCAACATGTTTCTCGCTTCTAAAGTCAACAAGGATCAAAATGTGATTCATCAGGACCAATAAACCTACCTAATCCTCATATTTCATATAGCCTATAGTAGGGAATCTCACAGGAACCTAGAAAAACAAAGAAGAAAAGCATATAGCACAGTACAAAGGGCAAATCTATGTGCACTGTGCAGGAGTGGGGAGGTTCAAAACACACTGGTGACTCTTCCCCCTCGTGAAGTGCAAAGATTGATAGTGAGTAATAAAAAAAAGAACATACAATCCTCTTAATTTAGAGGAACCATCCTTGCCCTCCTCGCATTAAAGGATGGGCCCTGTCGGGATAGCAACAAGCTTCAGTGGTCCAAACTGTTCTAGATATCTGAATATACATTGGTATAGAAGGTGAGTCACAGGCAATCTCAATGGAAACATCTCACAAATAAAACAGATTGACATACAACAGGTGGTCCGAACATCTAATAGGATATTGTCGGGCAAAATGATGTGTCTGGCCCATCTAGGCCTGTTGATGATGTAGCCCCGGATATAAGGGCATAATAGACTAAGTCAAACAACCACTAATTCAAACATATGCACCCCTCTCCCAGTCTACATGAAAGTAAAAGTATGGTAATATATAATGTCATGGAGAAAGGGTGGGCCGCCGGTGTGACAAGCCACTAACCACCGCAGCCCAATATGACAGCTCCCACCAAGGGAATGGAGTGCAAAAAGTACAAAATTGGTCCCCCATTTGCTAATGCCATCTAGCATAGCGCCAGAGACAAGATATCTAATATTATCATTTTTTGCCTGTGTATGTACAACAAATGCTTAACACTACCCTCTGATAAGCCTAACTGCTCGACCACACTACCACAAATAGAGCATTAGTATTATCTATTATTGCATCTCTCAAGCCTCTATCACTTTGAGATAGTATATACAGAGCCAGCTTCCTACATAGGGGCACTAATGGAAGCAGTGGGGGTTGTGGTGGTGGGAGCTTTGGTGTTTTTCTTGGGACAAGTCCCAATGGCCTTTATTTTTACACATGTAACACCAAGGCTTTTTCTTTTGGTTGGAAGAGGATTTGTGCCCACCCCAAGAAGATTTTTTGGGGCCTGATGAAGACTCTGACTTGTCATCTTTGTCCCCACCCTTATCATTAGACTTATCATCCTTTTCTTGTCCTCGTCACCCCCTGTATGAGCTTTTCTGAACACACTTGCTCTGACCCATTTCTCTGCCTTCTTTCCTAATCCTTGGGGAGAGGTGAGATTTGAGTACTCCAAGTACTTGTGCAACAAGGCAGACACACAATTGTTAGGAATATGCTCTGTCAAAATCAGATTATATAGACCATCATAGTCAGACACTTTGCTGCCATGTAACCTTCTAAAGCCTTCACTGAACAGTCCAGAAAGTCTATCCAATCTTGTGAAGATTCTTTTCTGGTTTCTCTGAACTTAAGTTTGTATTGTTCAGTAGTTAAGCAAAATCCATCCAAGAGTGCTGTCTTCAAAACATTGTAGTTTTCTGAATCCTCCTCTCTGACAGCAAGGGGTCTGTCTCTCCCCTTGCCAGAAAAGGACAACCACAGAATAGCAGCCCACTGCATCTGAAGGACCCTCTAAACTTTACAGGCCCTCTCATGTGCAGCAAACCACTTGTAGATATCATCCCCCTCCTTGTAAGGGGGAAAAATCTTATGCACATTTCTGGAATCAAAAGTGTTCTCCTTAACACTATAACCCCTGAAACTGCTATTGATGCTGCCGCCATGGGGAACTAAACCTAACCCCTGCCTTTCCCTTTTCACAGCTAAGGCTTCCCTATCTAGGGCCAACTGTTGCTGTTGCAGTGCCAGTCTAGCCTCCTCCAGTCTCAGCTTTCTGAGATCCCTGTCTAGGGAGTTATCCTCAGGATTGGATGTGTGGGACATCTCAGAGACTGAAGTGACATGGAAATGAGCAGAGGTAGATCTTTCCCTAGCTTTTGTAACCCTAGTAACCTGGCCTCTAGGTGTGAAGGGAGCTCTACCTGTGTGTGAACCACTCCCGCTGCTAGCTACACTTGATGGTTTGCCAGGGGCAAGATTTTGTGAAAGACCCTCCCCTAAATCCTCAGACTGCTTCCCTGATTCTAATGGGTTAGAATCCCTCTCTCTCACTCTTCCAGGTTACCAGACTGCTCCGAGTTATCCTGGAGAATGAGATTTAAAAGGAAATCCTTGTTAGGGTTCTTCCCTATCTCTACCTATCTCTAGGCTTCTCTCTGAGCAAAGCCCCCTCAACACTTTAAAAGTTAGGTTCTCATAAGAGGTTTTTATGACCCAAAGGTGGCCTCAGAGGAAGACATAGTGATAGAGAGTTAGAGTAAAGTGAAAGGAAAGCAAAAGACCTGCTTTACCTAACTTTTAGACTTTTAGAAAGTAAGTGAAAAGACTAGGTATACTTTTGTATAGCTCCAGGTATAGAGTACACTTTCCTGTGGAAAGCACAGGTGACAGAGTGATAAAGCAATTGGAAGTACTCATCCCACCCCTTCACCATCAATGTAGGAGGCTGGTCTGGTTTGTAGTGGGTACCAAAGGTACTTACACCTTAAACCAGGTCCAGGTATCCCTTATTAGTGAAATTAAGTCAGTGTCTAGAAGTCAGGCTGGCTAGAGGTAGCTGTAGGCAGAGCAGCCAAAGCTGAACTATGAGACATATTAAGCTCTTGCAATATCACTGTAGTCACACAGTACTCACACATGAAAGATAAAAATCAGTGTTACAAAAATATAGATACTTTATGTAGGAGGCTGGCCTGGTTAGTGGTGGGTACCTAAGGTACATACACCTTATACCAGGTCCAGTTATCCCTTAATAGTGAAATGCAGTTAGTGTCTACAAACCAGGCTGTCTAGAGGTTGCTGTAGGCAGAGCAGCCAAGGCTGAACTAGGAGACATGCAAAGCTCTTGCAATACCACTGTAGTCAGACAGTACATACACACAAGCGAGACAACACTCAGTTTTACCAAAAATAAAGGTACTTTATTTTAGTGACACAAGGCCAAAAATATCTTAGAGGCTATATTCCCTTAGGGGGTAAGTATTACACATAAAATATACACTAATAACCAAAATCAGGTAAGTACACAGTCTTAAAATAGTGCAAATTGTGAAAATCACAATAGGGTGCAATGGGCCTAGGGGGAACCCAAACCATATACTAAAATAGTGAAATGTGAAAGTCGGTTTGCCACCTAGGCAAGTGTAGTGTATAGAGGGGCGCTGGGAGTGTAAGAAAACACCAAAGGTAAGTAAAATACCCCACCCCAGAGCCCAGGAAACCGAGAGTAAAACACCAATTTTCCTAAAACACACAAGACGTTGTGATAGAAGATTATTGTAGAACCAGAAGAGACTGCAAGACACCAATGATGGATTCCTGTCCCTGAAGACCTGTGGAAGATGGGGACCAAGTCCACGAAGCACTGAAGAGTCCATGGAGAACAGGAGTTCCTGCTAACCCGGATGAAGGTACAAAAGAAGAACTACAGGTGAGAAGACAAAGTCAGTATTGCAACAAAGAAGACAGATGCGGGTTCCTGGGTGGTGCAGATGATGTCCCACGCTGGATGGATGAATGCGGTCTGGTTTGCATCGTTGGATTCCGCCAAATAGCCTTGGCACATGCAAAGGTCACGGTTGGTGGAAAATGGCGCTGCCCGGGACCAGGAGGGACCTGGTGGCCTCTACCCAGGAGGGGGAGACAGAGGAGGCTCTCAGCGACTCAGAGAGCCCTCAGGAGACCCAGCAGGACACACAGGAGTCTCACAGCATAGAGACAAAGAAGGTGCAAATGGAAGCCCACACAGCCTGACACAAAGGGATCCCACACCGCCAGAGAACCACCCAGGAAGCTGTACGTCACAGGATGGAGTGATGGGGGCCTAAGCTGTGCCATGCACAAAGAACTTCTTGGAAGATCACAAACAAGCCTTGGCAAGTGTAAGTCACACGGTGCACAGGGGTACTGTCTTGCGTGGGGAGGCAAGCTCTTACCTCCACCAAAGTAGGACAGCTGGATGTTGGGACTGTCGGAGTCACTTTAGTCACTACCCGTGTTGCTGGATCCCCCCTTGTCATCTGGAGAGGGGACCCAAGCCACCGGTCATAGCTGCAGGGAGGTGACTGCTGAAACAGGGAAGTGACTCCAGCACTCCACAGGAGATTCCTTTGGTGCTTCTGGTGCAGGCTGAAGACAGGCAGTCCTCGGAGGATGCATGACCTGGAAACCATTGCAGTTGCTGGCAGGAGCTGACGTTACAATGTTGCAGAAGTCATCATCGCTTCTTTGTTGCAGTTTTGTAGAGTTCTTGGAGCAGTCAGCGGCTGTTCCTTCAGTAGAAGATGAAGTAAAGGATGCAGAGAATTTATGCTGGAGTCTTACAATCCGAATCTGAAGAAACACCCAGAGGAGAGACCCTTAATAGCCCTGAGAGGGGGATTGGTCAACTAACCAGGTAAGCACCTATCAGGAGGGGTCTCTGATGTCACCTGCTGGCACTGGCCACTCAGATACTCCCAGAGTGCTCCACCACCTTGAATCCAAGATGACAAAACGCAGGGACACTCTGGAGGAGCTCTTGTCCAGTTTCGCGCCAGAGCAGGGACTGGGAGTCCCTAAACCGGTAGAGACTGGATTATGCAAGGAAGGCACCATCTGTGCCCTTCAAAGCATTTCCAGAGGCTCTGGAAGGATACCCCTCCCATGCCTGTATCACCTATTTCCAAAGGGAGCAGGTGTAACACCCCACTCCCAAAGGAAATCCTTTGTTCTTCCCTCCTGGACTTGAGCTGCTTAAGCAACAGGAGGGCAGAAACCTGTCTGTGAGGTGGCAGCAGCTGGCGCTGCCTGGAAAACCTCTGAAGGCTGGTATGGCAGTACTGGGGGTCCATAGTGGAGCCCCCAGAGTGCATGGAATTGTGCAACCAATACTAGAATCAGTATTGGGGTACAATTCCCAGTTTTAAGACACCTTACTTGTCCATATTCAGAGTTACTACTGTGAAGCTGTGCATAGGTATTGATCTATGTACAGTGCACACTTAAAATGGCGTCCCCGCACTCACGCAGTCTGGGAAAATGGGCCTGGACGACATGGGGGCACATCTGCTAGTGCAGGGGTGCCCTCACACAAAGGTACTTTGCACCCAGCCTTCGGGGTTAGAAGACCTGACAAATATGTGACTTATAAGTAATCTGGTGCAGTGAAAATGGCTGTGAAATAGTGTATGCACTATTTCACACAGGCTGCAATGGCAGTCCTGTAGAAGCCTTTGCATGGGCTCCCTATGGGTGGAAAAGGAAATGCTGCAGCCCTGGAACCCCAATGTACCAAGGTACCATATACTATGGACTTATAAGGGGGGTGGGCAGTATGCCAATTTGGAGTGAAATACTGAGTTACCAGTATGTACGGACAAATTTGGAAACAGAGAGAGCATGAGCACTGAGGTCCTGATTAGCAGGACTCTAGTGACAATTTAGAAAACAGTGAAACATACTGATAAGCAGGCCATAAACCATAAACACGGGGGTACTGACTAGCAGGATCCCAGTGACATAGTCAAAAACACACTGACATTAGGCAGAAATTGGGGGTAACGTGCCAAAAAGAGGGTACTTTCCTACAGGGGCATAGCCAGAACATATGAAGATGACTAGCCTTCTCTTCATTGCAACGGGGGCAACACTTCTTGTCTTTCCCAAGGGCTGTCAGTTTCTCTGGAGACCAGTACGCCCTATGTACTGTAAATATGTGATTCCTCTTTAGGTAGACCACTTTTACCGTGCACCAAAGTGTGGACATAGATACCTGCCACCAATTATTGAGATCCTGCACTAACATGTCTTTTCCCCACTTCTTTTCAGGTAAAGCAGGAAGTTCTTCAGATGCCTTCATTAGCATCCAGTACCATAGGGCAACCTCCTTGTGATTTGTATACCTATGCAGCAACCTCTTTACCCAGGCATTCTCTTCTTTCTGATTCCTCGGTTGGGTACTCACCCAACTCGCCAACTGATAATACTTGAATTTAGATACCAATCCCCTCCCGTTTGCTTCCTGAGTGTAGGCCAGGGTATCAGAACATGATCTTCCATTAACTGGCCCCACCTCACCAAACCTCTCTCCCGTAATGGTACGGATAACTTATCTTAGAGACATTCCGGGGTGCCACGGGAATACCATATAGGAGCCTGATTACTATAATAAGGTACCCCCATGATTCGTTTGACTTGAAACCACGTGTTACAGGCCACTATGAGAATCTTTAACCTGACCCTTTTAAAGTACTTTGAATGTCCAAACTTAAACAAAAAATGATCAGCTGATTCTTGAAGATGGCTAGTAATTGCCCTTAGGAGTGGGGTAAAACAAAACCTGTCATTCAATAGTCCCCTTATATTTTTTAGTTGAAACGCGAAATAATACTTTTAGATATCCCGAGTTGCGATTCCCCCTTGCTTTTTTTTTACACAACTTTTTCCAAGCAATATGCTCAGATGCCAAAAAGAAATCTTGTCCCCCGGTAGCTTTTTAAACCGCTCTGGCTTAAATTCTAGAGAAATTGTGGTAAATAAGAAAGAACATTTTGCAACAATCATCATCTTCAATATATTGGATCTATCTATAAAAGAGAGTGGGAGACCCACCCATGTCTTTAATAACTTCTTTGTATCTGCCCACCCCATGTTAAACTTAAGCTGCACAACGTCCTCCAAACTGGCTGTAATTTGCACCCCTAGATACCTTATTTGCTGTTTAACCATATTCCAGCCCATGATCTCAGTCTTCTGTGAATTTACCAAATTACCTGACATCCTGCCAAATTCTTCCACAGAGAGTGCAATACTTGGAAGAGACCCAACTAAACCACCAGTATATATCATAAAGTTATCCCCGTACAGTGCTACTTTCTTCTCCCATCCTCTGCACTGAAATGGAATAATATTTGTATTCTTCCTAATCATTATGACCAACGGCTCAATGTGCAAATTGAAGAGAAGGGGGGCAAGTGGACAACCTGTCGGGTCCCGGGCTTCATTTTAAATTGCTGTATTAACATACCATTAATCAATATTCTGGCCATCATGTTTCTATACAAGGTCCTAATTGCCCTAGAACCCCTCCAAACTTATTTGCAGAAAGAGCCATCTAACCCTATCAAAGGCTTTAGCAGCATCAAAAGTGGGAAACGCTAGCGGGGAGGCATCCTGGCATGCCACATCAATGGCATGCAATAAGTTGTGAGTTAGTTCATATAGCTGTCTCCCTTTAAAAATACCCTTTTGATCCTCATGGACCAAAGACCCTGAGACCCTTTCAAGCCTCTTTGATAAAATATGAGTATAGATTTAATAATCTGAGTTCAATAGAGAAATAGGTCTTTATGCTTCACAGTGTGCTGGATTTTTATTGGGTTTTAATATTAAGCTAATAGATGTCTCCACCCATGACATCAGAATCTCCAGGCCCCCAACAGAGAGATTATTACATAATTCCAGCATGATAAGGGCCAGCTCCTCCTCAAGTATACTATACAGTTCATTTGGGAGACTATCAGGACCCAGGACTTTTCCCCTCTTCAAGTTTTTAATTGCTTTGTGTATTTCTTCCAACTTGTGGCTTGACAGTTCATCAAGACCAAAGAGTCAGATACTCCCCAAAAAAAACATAATAGGATCCTCTGAAGCTTCTAAATCTTTTGTGTACAATTTCTAAAAATCAGAGATAAAAGCGTCCTCTATCTCGGCCTCCCCTGTAACATTTTCCCTGCTTCCTCGTTAAAGATCTTTGCAATATTACTTCTTGTCTAATCTACTTTTATTTTCTGTGCCAAAAGTGTGCTACATCCTTCCCCATACTCATAATGTGCAAACCTGCTATTTTCCCACCTTTTCCTATTCCTCTGTTCTAAGAAAATCTCAACATTGGCCCTGGCCTGACTCATCTGGGTGTCTAGAATCTTAGATTCCTGTTCATGCAAAGGTACTTCTGCCTTGAGTAGTAGTTCCTGAAAAGCATGTTCTAATTCTACGATCTGCCCCCTTTCTTCCCTAAATCTATATGCAGCCATACTAATTATCCTCCCTCTTATGTACTCCTTATAGGCATCCCAAACCACCTGCAAATGAGTGGCCTCGTAATTAATTAGAAATAATTAATTGGTGTCCCATTTTAAATATTTCACTATTAATTCAGCTGAGAGCAAGGCCCGATTTACTGTCCACCTGGGGGAGGAGGTTAATTTGTCGAAATTCAAATGATGCTTCACTGCCAAGTGATCTGATAAGTGCTCGGGGAGTGCCCCACCAACTTAACTTTCTTACATAAGCTACCATGAATTAAGAAAAAGTCAATCCTTGAGCAATGACCGGATTTATTATTGTGAAATGTAAATTTTGGCCCGGTTGCGCCATTCCATTGCCAAATATTGACCAAGCCTAAGTCTTCCATCGCCTGCTTCATTCTGGTTCTAGTTTGGGAGAGTTCACAGTTGCCTATCCTTTATTGGGTCCAGCAGAACATTAAAGTCACCCCTCAACAATATTGTAAGTTTAGAGATTAATAGTTGGTTATATAGGGCGTGAAAGGATGCTGGATCATCTACGTCCGCTCCATAATAACCTGCTAGCTTAAACCAAGTTCCATGTAATTTGGCTTTCACTATTAGCCTCCTCCCTTTAGGGTCAATACCAACACTACCCAAAACTGCCTTTAAGGACTTTTTAAATAGAATAGCAATTCTCTTGAATGCACATGTTTTGGTTGTACTCACACAGTGCTCTACCCATTTCATATATTTTAGATAACCCTCCCACTCCTCCTGCAATAAATGGGTCTGCTGGAGAATAATCACCTCCTCTCCAATTACTCAAAAAAACTCTGAGACCTTTAGACACCCTCTTTTCACCCTAAGCCCATTAACGTTCCAAGATAGAAGCCCTAGCCAGGCCTCCTTTATTCTAGACATTTCATGTATTAACTATCCAGTCTTTCTGTCCCAGCACCTCCTGTACTTCCATTTTAGACCCTATGAGGACTACTTTATACAGTTATTTTCCCACATGCTCCCACGCCCTGTGATACAAAAAATACTGGGTTTCTCTTATATACCTCCAACTTGCACCCGCCCCCTCAGGGAACCTTCCCTATTTACAGTGGGGGAATCAAGGAAAGAATTGCCCTCCAGTGGGCTCTCTTCACCCTGGGCAACAAAATCTTCACATGCAATTTTTAAGATGCCTTAATCTCCTCCAAAAAGTCTGTAGGAAAGTAGCCTCTTTCAAGCAAGGTTACCCACTCTTTTGGCCTGTTTGTGAGTGTGTGTCAGTGTGTTTTTACTGGGTCACTGTGATCCTGCTAGCCAGGACCCTAGTGCTCATAGTTTGTGGCCTAATTTGTATGCCTGTGTAGTGCCTAACTGTGTCACTGAGGCTCTGCTAGTCAGAACCTCAGGGCTTATGCTCTCTCTGCTTTTAAATTTGTCACTGTAGGCCAGTGACTACAGTTACCAATTTCAATTGGCATACTGGACCCCCCTTATATGTCCCTAGTATATGATACCTAGGTACCCAGGGCATTGGGGTTCCAGGAGATCCATATGGGCTGCAGCAATTATTTTGCCACCCATATGGGAGCTCAGACAAACCCTTACACGGGACTACCATTGCAGCCTGTGTGAAATAGTGCACACACTATTTCACAGCCATTTTCACTGCACCTAAGTAACTTATAAGCCACCTATATGTCTAACCGTCACTAGGTGCAAAGTTACTAAGTGTGAGGGCACCCTTGCACTAGCAAAGGTGCCCTCACATAGTTCAAGGCCATTTTCCTGGACTTAGTGAGTGCGGGGACACCATTACACGTGTGCACTACATATAGCTCAATACCCATATGTAGCTTCACAATGGTAACTCAGAATATCGCCGTGAAACATGTCTAAGATTGTGAAATTGTCCCCCCATTCCAAACTGGTATTGGGGAGCCAATTCCATGCATCCTGGGTGCTCCACCATGGACCCCCAGTACTGCCAAATCAGTTCTCTGAGGCTTGCACTGCAGCTATAGCTACTGCCACCTCACAGACAGGGTACTGCCCTCCTGGGGTCTGGGCAGCCCAGGCCCAGAAAGGCAGAACAAAGCATTTCCTCTGAGAGCAGGTTGTTACACTCTCTCCTTTTGGAAAGAAGTGTTTCAACCTAGGGAGGGGTAGCCTCCCCCAGCCTCTGGAAATGCTTTGAAGGGCACAGATGGTGCCCTCTTCTACACCGGTCCAGGGACCCCTTATCCCCTGATCTGGCAGGAAACTGGACAAAGGAAAGGGGAGTGACCACTCCCCTGGCCTTAACCACCCCAGGGATGGTGCCCAGAGCTCCTCCAGTGTGTCCCAGACTTCAGCCGTCTGCCTTTGCAAGGTGTGGGGGCACTCTGGAGGGCTCTGAGTGGCCAGTGCCAGCAGGTGACATCAGGTGACATCAGAAACCCCTCCTGATAGGCCCATACCTGATAAGGTAGCCAATCCCCTTCTCAGGGCTATTTAGGGACTCTTCTGTGGGTTCACTTTAGATTCTGCTTGCAAGTTTCCTTCAGGAATCCTCTGCAACAACTTCAGACTCTTCTGACCTTGGATCAACCACAGCCTGCTCCAAGGAACACTGTAACTGGAACTAAGTGTCTGCAAGAGACACTTTTCTTCAGCTACCTCAGCTCCAAGTCAGCAACTGCAACAGTTTCCATGGTGTGCATGCTCTGGGGACGCCCTGTCTTCATCCTGCACCAGAAGGACCGAAGCACTCCCCTGCTCCAAGCAGGCACCTTCCAAGGCAACAATCGGTACCCTGGGACTCCTCTCACGGCAACGAGTGTGCTCCTAAAGACACAAAGGGTGGACATCATCAACATAGGCTGTCCTGAGGTCCTGCTGATGCAATTTGGAGGAGGTAAGACCTTGCCTTCCACGAGAACCATGGTACCCCTGTGTATTGTGTCTTCTTCACCTCCTGAGGCCTCTGTGCACTCTTTGCAAAATTACTTCATGCACAGCCTGGCCCAGGTTTCCAGCACTCTATCCTGTGATGCTCAACTCACTGAATTGTTCTCCGGCGGCGTGGAACCTTCTTTTGTTGTGCTGCATCAATTGCATTTTGTGCCTCCTTTGAACCCAGATCTTGCGACTTCTGGTGGTGCTGACCGGCAAGATGAGGGCTCTCTAACATGCTGGGAGACCCCTCTTCCTTCTCAAATAGAGTTGAGGCCTCCAGGTCCCTCCTGGGTCCATCCAGCGCCATTTTGATGAAAAAAACACTTTTGTTGTTGCCAAGACTTGTTGGTCCCTTCCAACACAAAATCTCGTCTGCAACAATCTTCACGCCGTGGGACATCTTTTGCATCATGCAGGAACCTGCTGGCATCTTCCTAGGGTGCATTTCTGCAGTCTTCAACTAACCAGGGACTCTTCTTTTCCACCCTCTTCCGGGTTGGCAGGGGCTCTTGTCCTTCCTGGAACTTCTTGTGACTTCTGGACTTGGCCCCCTTCCTTTGCACATCTTCAGGTTCAATAATCCAGCTGTTGTTCTTTGCAGACTTGGTTGGCTGCTGCAAAATCCCAAAAACGAGGTGTAGTGTGTCCTAAGGAAACTTGCAGTACTTTACTCCTGCTTTTCTGGGCTCTGGGGTTGGGTAATTTACTTACCTTTACTGTATTCTTACTCTCCCAGCGATTCTGCACACACTACACTTGTTTAGGGGGGAATTCATGATTCACATTCCACTTTTTTAGTATATGGTTTTTGTTGCCCCTAGACCTATTTTCTCCCACTGCATTCTATAGGATTTCCTTCTGTTTGCATTGTTCTATGACTATTTACTTGTCTAATTTTGGTGTCTAGTGTATATATTGTGTATAATACTTACCTCCAGAAGGAGTATTGTCTCTAAGATATTTTTGGTACTGTTCACTCAAATAAATACCTTTATTTTTGGTAACACTGAGTATTGTCTTTACTTGTGCATAAGTACTGTGTAACTATAAGTGGTATTGCATGAGCTTTGCATGTCTCCTAGCTCAGCCTAAGCTGCTCTGCTATAGCTACGTCTATCAGGATAAGCTGCTAGAACACTACTACATCCACTAACAATGGATAACTGGACCTGGTGTAAGGTGTAAGTACCCAAGGTACCCACTACAAACCAGGCCAGCCTACTACAAAGACCCTTACTTTATTTGGATCTCTAATATTGTGCATCTTGTTATTTCACATGATTTTCAGAACAGCAGGAAACCACAGCTGGACGTTGCCTCCCAGAGATCTGCGCTCCTGGATATAATTCCCCAAATCCCATTGCCTATCTATTGTTGCCTTGGAGACATCAGATCTTATGCGGAAGGACTAGCCCCCCTTTGAAAAACTGTTAACCTTAAGAGCTTCTGACAGAACCTTTTCTTTGATGGAATAAGATCGGAAGGTAACCAGAATTTTCCTTTTTTTTTTTTCTGTGCTGGATTTTTCTTAAAAGGATCTCAGTGTATTTTTTGGCTGTCATCCTTCAGGTTGAGTTGCCCTGCTATAGGGATAATCAGAAAGATCACATAGCCTTTGACATCCTCCCCCTCCACCCACTCTGGGATATTCAGCAACCTTATGTTATTTCTTCTCATACTGCTATCCAGAGACTCGAGTTTATTCTGCAGGGCCTTCTCTTCAGACTGCAATTGGTGTATGTCTTGTCTATTTAATACTATCTGCCCATCCAGTTCTTCCAAAGCAGCTTCTATTTTGCTCATTCTTTCCGTCAGAAAATTGATCTTACTGTCCATAGCCTTACAAGTATCTTTTATTTTTTCTTGATTAAGCTCCAAATTTCCAAACTTCCCTCTTATCTCTTCCATTAGCGATAGCAACAAGTTTTGTATGTCCACCTACGCATCGGGGGTCGGGGCCTGAAAAACTGTGGGCTTCAAAATGCACTTTTCAGCAGCTTGGAATGGGACTGAGGCCTGAGCAGCCTCTGTATGCTCATCAGGGCGGGGTGCTGTGACCAGGCTAGATCCTTGAGGTGGCCTAAGCTTTTCACTGGACTTAGTCGACCCTTGCATTCCAACGCCTATATCCTCCGTGCCTACGTAGGGGGCTGTGTGTTCCATACCACCAGCTGCCCTCGGGAGTGTCTTAAAAAAGGAGTGAACAGACTTAATAATTCTGGTATTATCTAGGGAAATATCCCTTTTCCTCCCGTCCCCCTTCCTCTTATATGCTACTGAGGTAATTTTACTGATCTTCTTGTTTGAGATCGTAGTCAACTGTTGGTTTTCAGAGCTCCCTCTGATCTTGGTATTAGTGTTACCGGTGACCAGGCTATCTCTCACGCCCCCCTCTCCTCTTCACCCGAGCTTGACCTCCGGCCTCCAGGAATTCACTATGAGAATCCCTGTTCTCCAAATCTAAAGAAGATGCAGCCCCCCTTACCTCTCCTGTCTTTGTACTGCCTTGTAGAAACAGACAGAGGGTGCCTCTCGGTGCACGCCCGCATTTGAACACGGGTATGCATCATGAGCCATGCCCCATCATCTCAGCTCAAAGATCTTCAGTTACTCCTTGGATCGTGACAGCGCTTCCAGCACCTCTTTCTCCCCCGAAGCCGATGCAAGCCGAGAAGCTTCGTACCCGGCTCAGATTCCACACTGCCTCCGTCCAGAGAGTGACGCCGCATCCAACTGCCTCCAGTCGCAGTGCTGCCAGAGCCTCCAACTCAATCTCCAGCTCACACACTTGGCCACAATCAGGTAAGGCTGCCTCAGCCGACCGCCATGTTCCCTGCCAAAAACCCTCTCAAGACCTCTAGATTTCTGAAATTATTCAAAAAAATTGATGGATTAATGGCTGCTAAACACTTTCAATCAATCCTTCATCCAGACCGCTGTATCACAGAGAAACTGTATTTGGTCTCCAGCTTTAAAATGGTGCCCTCAAAAGTCTTTCTGCATGTAGACATGTCTTATGCTAATTGTCTAATTGTTGAATGGCAATCCACCAATGGCTAATAAATGTGTTGAATTATACAACAATTCATGACTGAAAATTGCATTATAAGGGATCTGTAAGTGTGCTAAAATTGTCCCTGCCAGGCCCAATAAGCACTTAGGTCAAGACGTACAAAGCATTTTTCCGGTCGCAAACGGCTCATCAGGCCATTTTCACCCAGAAAAATATTTTCTTGAATGTATGAAAGGCAAAATGCGATTTGGTAAATTGTTACCAAATAGTGTTTTGTTTTTGTGATTTGGTATTTGGAAGGGATGTCTTTAGGGTGTCCCTACCAAATACACAATTGGTATGGTATGTATTACTGTTTTGCGACCGAATTCTGTATGCAAAACAGTAATAGTTTACCACCAGGTACCCCTTTTGCAAAGCAGAAAGGGACTCCAAGGGTCCCCTTCCTTTTTGAGACTGTAAATAATAATATTTTTAGAGCAGGCAGGGGTTCCATTAACCACTGCCTACCCTTAAAAGATTTAGCTGCAAAGCTTCATTTTTTTTTTAATGCACATCCCATTTTCCTTGAAGGAAGTTGGGCTGCATTTAAAAAATCTATGTAGTTTTATTAAAAAGCAATCACAGACATGGTGGTCTGCTATAACCAGCAGGCCATCATCCCTGTGATGGCTGGTAATCCTAATGGGTCGCTAATTGCGACCTACCTCATTAATATGTATGAGGTATGTCTATTTACGACTCACTAGGGATCACTAAAGAGACTCAAAAGAGTTTTAAAATCAATACTGATTTCCTAATTGTGCTTCTGAGAGAAATGTAATTAGGAAATTGGTATTCCTACTGTAAAACATCTGGCCCGTATTACTGGAAAGGACAGCAAGAAAGGAGGAGTGCATTAGGCAGGAAGTGACAGAAAAATGGCTGTGTTTGACAGTATTTACTTAAATTGTACTATGGATTACAGTTTCCTTTAGGTTTCTGTCTAAAGTAGATTTGTCTGGAATATATTTTTGTTGCCAAAGAGAAAAATGAGGATCATAATACTCACCTAAGTGTCAACAGAGAATTGGTGTGCCCCTTAAAACTGCACTATAAAGTGCCCAATAAATGTCCTTTGCTTGCTACACCTCTGTGGCAACAGTTATACAATTATAAATATTCCCATGAGTGATTGTCCTTGGTTTATTTTAGAGCCTTGTTGGGCACACATATTTTAGCTTAGGCTTGCATCCTGTGCCCTTTTACCCAAATACATGCTCTATTTAATTTTATTTATTTTAATTCAGTTTAGCACAGCCTGCTTTTAGCAGAGATGTTTTTCTTTTTCTAATCAGAGGCTATTCTGCGAATGCGTTGTTATTTCTTTCAGTGCTCAACATTTGCTGGTGTACCTCTACTCAAGGTTGCCCATTGCAGTACAATGTAATCTATCTAGTATTGCCCACACTTAGTTCCAGATGTAGCAAAGGGTTTTTCCCATTCTGTGTCAATGGGAAAATGTGTTCATACATATGGCCCTTAGACACTTAATTACATCAGACCTGATCTCAGAACACAAACATGTTTTACTATAAAAACATCGCACAGGCCAAAGAGGTTAGAGAAGTTTTTCCAGCCAGGAGATCTATCCATGTGGAATCCTCTTTCACTGCTACTTTGCTGATCTCAGCCCTGTCTCTGAAAACAATCAAAGAGATGGAGGGCAAACCCCTGTTATCAGGTAAAGGGGGTGGGTGTTCCTTACATGAAAAATGTATGGATAGATTTGGGCTATCACTGCTATGCTCTCATTTGGAAGCTAGATGTTTGGGTAGGATTTCTATGCACATTTATTCAAGTTTGCTGGAGTTATTTACCTTCTTTTCAATTATGGTAACAATCCTGATCTGTCTCATCTTCCTAATAATTGCAGCCCACATAATTTATTGTAGATTGCAGCCTTTTCAATAAATTGCATCTCTTTTGTCTGCCTTCATGTGTATGAGATTTGTGCTAATGAGAGAAAGAGGTAAGATCTGCTGAACCCAACTTCCCTACGGAGTCGCAGAGTGTCATGCATCAGGCTGCTGCAAATCACCTCCACTTTCTAGGTTTGTATGAGATGTTGCTAGCTATCTGAAAGAGTTAGGCCGACAGTTACCAAATGGTGTGGGATTGACTCAGTCACACACAAGCGGTGGTGCTGATGCCCAAATCCAGCAGTCTTGTCTTCATGATGAGAGTCCTATGACATGGCACCACCAGCATTGATAAGGCACTAATTCTACATGTATCCTGAATATCTCTTTCTCACACAAGCAAAAGGTAACCTACGTACCACAATAAGGAAACGTCCGTGGTCTTAGGGAAAAATCCTCCTCCGCTAAATAGGGAATACCTATGTAGGCTGTAGGGTGTTCAAGCTTGAACCTTACAAGGATTCTCCCATAGGTGTTCTCAACTCTGATTCCTATCTTTTGATATGTCACAAGTAACTCTGCTTGAAAACTGTAGACAACCCATCACGCAGTTTCTCTTAGTTAATGGACTAATCAATGAAGGTGGAAAAGTTATGTTAGTCGTTAAAGCTCAAGACGCATACAGAACAGAAATATTTTACTCATGGGTCACGTTTCCAGAAATCAACGCAGACTCAAATACATTTCAACCAGATAGAATAGCGAATGTACCACAACAGTACAGAGCATACCAAAATTTACAAATATCTCTCAATTATCAAAAACACCATGATTGATTTGATGGTGCCCTACCACATGTACTACAACTTGTTAGATTAGGTCCTTTAAGCAATGTTGGCCCTGCACAGCCAACATGGGCTACATATAGATCACATCAAAATATAGAAGGGATGCATCCTCATGAAATATGCACATAAAGCAATGAACTCATAGCCATATAGATGCTTAATACAATTTATAAAGCAAACCTTGAAAACCACCCCAGTGAGGGCTGTTCCATCTATAAATCAATTGCCCGTTACAGGGATAAATCCACAAAATGTCCATTTGAAAATGTGAAAAGCACCCACTGAGCGGAAGAAGATTCTTTTCTGGGTTTCACAAAAAACAAACCATCTGGAATCAGTGTTTTCCTGTACAAAACCCCAAGATAAACAAACAATTCTCACAATGTGCTCGCCTTTTGGAATGGGTCATTCAATAGAGGATTGTGGCACTTGGGGCACAGTCTTTGCTGCAATACATATACCACTGTGCATGGAATATTGACACTTGCAAATTTATTGGAAGTGTTCAAACAAATTCAAAACGAGCATGGGGTAGTCCGGGCTCTGGATTTGGGGATGAAACTGATGCTCAATTTTGACACCGTCTCCTCAATTACTTTAAGTAATGTTATTAAAGGGAAAACTACACCACTGGCAATATGCCAGTGGCTCTGGGAGATTCCTCAAAAGGATCAGGAGCGTGAGTTGCCAAAGATTATTTCTGAAACCTATACCAGTATAGTTAGGGATAGTCTGGGCGTTAGACCAACTAAACCACAACTACAGGGTACTTTTGGTAAGGAGAATTTTTAAGTAAGCAGAAGAGAGCTCTAAAAATGCTGGGATAACGAAAACAAAATAAAGAAAGAGGAAGACAAAAAGGAGAATCTCTGCAACTGGAGACCTCAGAGAACAGATGCAATCTTAGAAAGAACGAAACTTTGAAAACTCCCATTAGGTACCAAAATACTGACAACCGCCCATCTTGTTACTTCCAGGACAAACCAGGTATACGGAGTGACAGAGTAGGGAGGTCAGGACACCAAAGTCGCTACCTGAAGCCAAAACAGGACTCAAAAAACTCTTCAGAAACTTTTACGAAACAGGAGGAGAAACTTGCACAGCAAAAGTCCCAATTCAAAAAGAAAAGTTTGCAGCAATATCGGTCAGAGATGCCATACATATTGAGAATGTTGTTGAAGAACAGGGCATGGGCAGTGATTCTGCTAGACAATGCAGCAGAGATCTTGAATCTTATAGATCTTGTGGCTGTGACTCAATTAACGACTTCCTTGAAGTCATGACAGCAAACTGGAGAGTCTCCCACCCAACAGGGTTTACAAAAAAAACATTCAGATTGAGGGAGACATAGAGCACACTATTAAAGTTATTGTCTGGAGAAGATCAACACTAAATTATGACATTTTAATGGCAGAAAAATATTGGCCACCTGAATTTGTCCGTGTGCTCCAACAAGGAGAAGATGTCACTTTGCCTTCACCTCAGCCCTAGTTCCAGACGAAGTAAAATAAGCCTACACAGCAGATTGGGCATTGGCAAAGGCTCCAGCACTGTACTACATCTACCTAGAGTGGGAGAAGGATTCCCCCTACCATTTTATCCCAATTAGATCAACTCCACAGATCCAGCAGCCAAGTAAGCATAAGGTTAAAGCACCAGTAAAAGAGATTCTCACACAGCTTGTTTACCAGGGAGTAATCGAACCCTGCATCTCTGCAATGAATAACCCTTTATTTCCCATAGCAAAACCTGACCATTCAAATAGAATAGTCTTAGATTACAGACACTTCAACATTCACACATGCACATTTGCAATCCAAAAGGCACACAGCACTTATTAACAAAATAGTGCGTAAAAAATACAAAACAACCTTGGATATTTCCGATTATTTTTTCTGCCAAACTCTAGCACCTGAATGCCAGGATTTAAGCGCCTTCACAGAGTTCAAATCTCAACGGAAATAGTGCTGTTTGCCTCAAGGGTTTGAGAACAGTCCTGGATTGCTGTCTTCCTGTATAACATCAATATTATATGATATTGATTCTGAGGCATTGTCCTATGTGGATGACATTTGTCTCACAGATGACAACCTCAAAGCACATTTAGACTGGGTGGATAGCATAATTTTAGTATTTGCCACCGAAGGCTATAAATTCATTTTTAAGAAAACTAAAATTGCTTTTCTTAGTGTCCGGTTTCTAGGAGTCAAATTATCTGATGAGGTAAAGAGCCTAGGCCTGCACTTTCTAGAAAGATGCACTCAACATCAACCTCCAAACACCATCAAGTAACTATAGTCATTGCTGTGGTTCAATTTTGGCAGAACTTATATTCCTGAATATGTTCAAAGCATAAAACCCCTTTATAACCTAATTTGTCCAGACTTCTTAAGCAAACACTGGGCATCTAAACACAACCACATACTCAGAGCATTAAAAGACAGGCTAGAAGCAAAACATTTACACACACGTGACAACAAAACAAATTTGATCATCAGACTAAGGGCCTGATTCTAACTTTGGAGGACGGTGTTAAACCGTCCCAAAAGTGGCGGATATACCACGTACCGTATTACGAGTCCATTATATCCTATGGAACTCGTAATACGGTAGGTGGTATATCCGCCACTTTTGGGACGGTTTAACACCGTCCTCCAAAGTTAGAATCAGGCCCTAATTCTTGATGCCATCAGGTTGACCTGTATCACATTTAATGAGGATGACACAGTACCCATAGCATACAAATCACAGTTATACTCCAATGCAGAACAACATTTCGTACCAACAGAAGAAATACAGACTGCTGTACAGATAGCTGTCATTAAGAAGAGGCCACTTGCCCAAGGGAAATGCATAATTGTCAATATCCGAGAACCAGCCCTTGAGGCTGTCACCAAAGTTAGCGCCCGAATGCCAAATCATTACATCCACAATGGATTCAATGGACAAGGTATCTGATGGCCACTGACGTTAATTATGTTTTTGACCCAAAACTTCAGATAAAAGAATTACTTCAATATGAGTACCCCATGTCCACTAACTTTATTCATTTATACTGATGGTTCAGCACAACCAGCTGTATGTACCAAACACCAAAACACCACTGCTCTTGCAGCCATTACCATGGTATTGAGAGATGGTAAATGTCACCCTCATCATAACTACATGCAGACCCTAGAGGACTGTATTGCACAACTTGCAGAGCTTAAGGCTCTAATTTTGGAACTGGAACACACGGATCCTGAACTTCAACTTTGATTGTGTGTGATTTGTATTACTGTGTGCCCAGTCCTTCAATGAATACTTACATCATTAGCACCTTAACAGGTTCAGAGGCTCCAAAGGGAACACCATCAAACATAAATTCTTGTGGGGGAGAGATCCTAAAGACAGGCTACCATAAGCTCATGTAGTTCATACACGTTGTAGGAAACACTTTGGCTTATGAAGCTGCCAAATCTGCAGTAGCAATGGCATCTATTTCTGCAATTACTCATTCTCATATGAGAGTGGATGATAAGACACTGGCTGCTGCGAAAGCTTTGGCTGATGGCAAGTCTTTAAAAAGCATACCCTGAAATACATTCGTACCACCTCAGCGGCTAAAATATTATATTTGCAACAATTCCTGGGGTGGGTGATCATGTGATCTCCAACCAAGATCGGAGATTAGATCTCATAAAAGCAGTGCATAAGGGTGTTGCTTCTGCCCATGCTTCTGTGGCCATTATCTTCTCCCTGTTGCAAAACCGTTATTGGTGGCCAGGTCTATACAAACAGACCAAACAGTATGACCTTTGCTGTGACATCTGCCAACAAATTAAAGAGTTCACCATAAAATACCCATCACAGACACCCCTCTTAGTGTCCAACTTACCACTACAATGTGTGCCCCTGGACCACCGTGGTCCCTTGCAAACTGATAGTGCATGCAAATACATCTTAGTCGCTGTTGACTCATGTTCCAGATTCCCAATGGTATGGCCACAATGAACGGCTGACGCTCTAACTGCTATTACAAATTTGCAAGTCTTCATGGGGACATGTGGAATAACAGCATTCCAATCCGACCAGGGCCCTGATTTTGTCTCCAGGGCATCCAGGGACACCATGGCAACAATGGATATTCAACTCCATTTCTTGTCTCCCTACCATTTAGAGGGAAACGCGGTTATGGAGTGGAAAAACGGAGACTTTAAATAATCCTTAACAGCGAGAATACTAGATTCTGGTTGTAGTTGGCTTCATCACCTATATGGAGTCCAGACAGCACTAAATAATCTGCCCAGAAGGTACTTGGGAGGATGCACCCCTTCTGAGGTCTTATTTGGGATACCTATGCATGTTTTAGATTTTGATGGCCCATGTGCGGTAGCAGTAGAAACGCCCTTTCAGATAAATGAATGTGTCACTGTTTTACAGGAAATACAACAATTCAGTGATGAAAATACATCTGCCTATGCTGCCACCTTGGGAGTGAGGGATTTGCCTAAAGAACCCACCATCTGGATTCTTAAAGTTGGGATCTAGTGAGTGAAAAAATTTCTGTGAAGAAGGAGTTTGGCCCAACACATAAAACACTGGTTCCAGTCATGGGAGTACATGGTACCAGAACTGTCATTTTACCATTGCTGCCCGGTTCTGAAGAAAACCCCTTTGCTTCATTGACAACTTCAAATTACACCCTGTAGTGGATCCTGCACACTAGGCAAATACGATTACTGGGTAGTTCCCTTGCCTCTCTCACAACCAAACAGGATATACCTCTTCAAGCACTCAACAATGTTTCCACAAGTCTCAATGCTACAATTGTCTCCCCAAGCTTGGGGAGGACAGAGAATGATTGTTTGATAACTTATGTAACCACTTCTTTGACAAGAAAGGCCCAAAATGTAGATTTCTCCTCTTTCAATTCAACACGAATGGATGACATTGTTTATTGTGAACTGCCAGCTTTGGCTCCATCTACCAGTTCTGCACGGGCTCTGTATTTTGCACAGATTTAAATCTGGTTACTTTGCAGACATTGCTAACTTTTAGTCAAACTCTTTGGCCTTAGCAACTGCACCTTTATCAAGAGCATATAAGCTTTACAATTGGCTGAAAAACAATTATTTATTTTGTCCATGGTACTGTCTGTGGATACTTCTGACATTGCTTGCTTTTCAGCTTCGGATTGGTTTTGTCATCTTTTCCTTTTTGCTAATAAATGGTCACTCTCTTCCTGAACTCTCTGCTGTTGAACTGGTGTAGAAGATTGTAACACATTACCTGTATTCCCATAAGGTCTGAAGAAACTTGTCCCTTGTGAATGTTTCAGCCTCTCCAATTCCCGATAGGATTGTTTGGGATAAAGTAACATATGATATATTTTGTCTTCAAAGTTTCTATGAATTATATCATCATCATCATCAACTTCCTTTATTCGGTACAAAAAAGACCACAAAAGACATCCAATAAATAAATAAAATATACAGATTTCCTAATCATAAAATTCTTAAAGCGTTATTAATTCATGTTTCGAATTCCATAAGCAGCGTGCATAAAATTTAACACAGCCTGGATTATATCCACATTTCGCATAGTGTGTATATATAAATAAGCAAGCTGATTAGTTCTAATACTTTTAGATAAAAATAGCAGACGTAAAAACCTTTTTCTCGGAACAACATAGAGAGTGCAAAAGAGCATAAAGTGCAATGTACTCTGAGATGTCTTACCATCACAACAACATGGGGGAAGATTCTTGAACCAAGTTCCACGTACTGGAAATGCTACCAAATAATGTAATGTATTTAATCGTAACCTTGTGAGTAGAAACCTTTGTCGCTCAAGATTAATGGTAGTCAGATATAGCTTTGGATGCAATAGCTGTGTCTGATTCCTCGCCAATATTCTATTTGTGCCCGGGGTTGACTCCATGTCCTGACTTTTCTGCCAATATATGTCTATTACCTTTTTAATATCCTGTTTTGTTAGAATGTCCGGTTTGAGGAAAAATTCTCCTAATCCTAAAGATAGTAAGGAGGAGCTGACATATCTAAGCCAAGGTATATCCAAAAATTGTGATAAAAGGAGACAGTCCTGAATCACCTTTCTACATAAGGAGGTTTCTGGCTTAGTCCACATTTTTAACCATAATAGGACGGGTTGTAGCTTTATGTAACTAGATATGCATCTCAAGCCTACTTCCTCGTGGCAGAACATTACTGATGTTGATTGGAGGACTGCTAATAGCCTTCTTAAAAACGTATTTTCTACAATCTGGAGGCTCAAGTAATCTGCATGTCCCCAAACCCCGGCTCCAAATGCCGCAATAGAAAGACATTTGGTGGAAAAAACAGTCATCATTTTTTTTCACAGGTTTATGTCGCAATCTTTTCACGAACCTAAAAACTGCTTCTATGGCTTTTTGAAATTGTATTGTACGTATATTTACAAAAAATTTCCAGTTAAAATCAACATCGATGGGGACCCCCAAATACGTAAAGTGTGGGACCTTAAGTATCTCGTGCCCATCTAAGGCAAATTTTTTAGTTTTTGCTAACTTGGGCCCAGTCTTCATCACAAACGACTTTGATCTATTCATTTTGAGCCCAAGGTTCCCCATAAATGTGTTAAAAGCATTCAATAAAATCTGGAGGCAATTAGCTGTCCTTGAAAAGAGTACAGCATCGGCCACATACAATAATACAGGAATTAGGGAATTTTTTATGACTGGAGAGTCCTTCCCCGATTCACAGAGAAATTTCTCTAACAGATTTATATATAAGAGAAAAAGAAAAGGGGCCAGCACGCAGCCCTGCCTAACCCCCCTTAATGAGGAGAAATTCTCTGTTAAACCACCCTCCCGGGAATAGCAGACCCGAGCCACTGTGCAGGCGTGGAGTCTACTCAGTAGAATGATTATGTCTTTGTCCACACCCATATTCAACATGACCATCCACAATTTCTTTCTGTTAACTGTATCAAAGGCGCAGGACAGATCCATAAATGCTAGATGTATGCACCCCCTTTTAACTTTAGTATATTTTTGTACTATAAGGGTCAAATTGAGAGTTTGTTCTACTGTGCCCACACCAGGCCGAAAGCCAAATTGAACTTCTGAAAGAGAGTGAGAATGAATTATATTATTACACCGGGGGTGTTGTTTCTGGAGACTGGGTTGTAAAAACTGTTGATTCTATGCTTGCTGAGATTGAATATTATATTGTATTTGAAAGTGAAGATGTTTACATGTCAACACCAGATTATGGACAAATGTTCTGTTATCATAATTATGGACATTATCTTCTGTGCCGAGCTGGTACCCTTAGATTAGTTTACAATTACACACAATGGGAACATTGTCAAACTCCACCAGTGGGGAGTTCCGAAACATATGTAGACAAGTTAGCACATTTTATGGGGTATGATGGTAAGAATGCCGAGTCATATTATTTTAAGCAACCTACCTCTAAACTGAGAGAAAAACATTGCTAACTAACAACAAATTGAGTTACTCAGATTTCTTGGTTTGCCAGCTGGCCGTTGAGGGTTATGGGTTTTTGAAAAACACAATAAATTTAAAGAGTGTACGGGGAACACAAGACTGTCAATGCTGGATCCTTTTATGTCTAGCACTGTGAAGAGTGCTGCTCCTTCATAAACAAATAAAGAGTACACTGTTCCTAAGGCAAACAAAACGGTCTAGGGAACCTGATAATTCAGGAGCAAAAGCCCTCACGCATCACATTGGATGACAGGCATCATCATTGGGAATTGCTCCACGTCAGGCCGGCACTGCAATGCCTGACGTGCTCCCAGAATGGGAGCTGTCAGCCGTATTACTAATGTGATGACTGGTGGAAGAGGGAACCAAACCACCAATCCAAAAACAGGAGAGCAAAAAGGTAATTAAAATTGGTTATTCATTTCAAACTCACATCATAAATTTAATCAGTATAGGAGAAATGAAGACCAAGGTTAAAAACAAAAAGGAAAGTAAGAAATGAGTGCAATGCTCAACAACTTTCAAAACACTACTAGAGGACCCCTAAATGTGTGGTACCTCTAACAAAGGGTCGACATGTTTTGAGTCCAATGGTCCATGTGGATCTGTTGACGCTTCATCAGGACCAAAACTAGCTTCTCCAAATAACATTAGGAAAAAACAATCACTTACATTTAGTCAAAGTATGATGTTAAAGTATGGTATTTTTAGGTCCTGAACTTTGCACTCGTCACAACAATGGGGAGGGTATGTGGGTTCATTTTAGAGCCTTGCTTGTGCATGCTTATTTTAGCTTAGACCTTCAGCCTGTGCCCTTTTACCCAGATACATGCTCTATTTTCATTTATTCATTTTAATTCATTTTAGCAAGGCCTGCTTTTAGCAGGGATGTTTTATTTTTATAATAAGCTGCTATTCTGTGTACACGCTGTTATTGTTTTCACTGCATGACATTTTCACAGTGTACCTCTGGCTCTCTGGTCAAGCTTGCCCATCGTGGTATATGATAATCTATCTAGTATTAGAGCTACAAGAGTGTGCAGACAATCCAACACTTAGACACATGATCACGTCAGGCCTCTTTCTCAGAATACAAATATTTTTTATTATTAAAAACATCACATAGGGCAAAGAAGATCCTTCCAGCCACAAAATCCATCTATGCTGTATTGCATTTCACTGCTACTTTGCTGACCTCAGCCACGTCTCTGCAGCCAACCAAGGAGAACGTGGGCAGACCCCTGTTTTTTCAGGTAATGGGGGTTGGTGTACCTTTCATAAACTACGTAGGGGCAGATTTGGGCTATCACTGCTATGCTCTCACTTCAAAACTAGAAGTTTGGGTCAGATTCCTATGCACATGTTTATTCCAGTATGCTGGGGTTGTTAATTTTTCTTTTCAGTTTGGTAACAATCCTGAATGTACTCTTTCTCATCTTCCTAATAATTGCAGCCCATAAGTTATATCATAGATTGCAGTGTTTTCAATAAATGCATTGAAAACTGTCCTGCATCTCTTTTGTCTGCCTACATGTGTGAGACTTGTGTTAACAAGAGAAAGGCTAAGATGTGCCGACCATGACTTGCCTCAGGAGTCACAGTGTCATGCGTCAGGCCTCCACAAATCACCTTTACTTTCTAGGTTTGTGTGAGATGTCGCTAGCTAGTCGAAAGTGTTAGGCTGACAGTTACCAAACATTGTTTGACATCAAGCGATGGCGATGGTGCTCTGCTTGAATCGAGCAGTCTCATTCCCATGGTGAGAGTCCTATGACAGGATCAGGTCATCTGATGTTTAATCTTTCAATAGCACCTCTTTTTTTAATGTGCCTTATCTGTATGCATAGTTGGAGAAGTCACAGTTATCATGTTATTGTACTATCTTTTTGTTCAGTGAAGCCATATTAAAGAGGCATGGGGATTTTAAGTGACGTTTTGCACCAGGATTAATGTTCCTAATTTTACTTCAGTGAAGAAAGGCTAACGTGAGAATAATAATAATTAACCCATTGATTTTTCAATATAATATATTAATTTCATGCCACCAGTGCCCATTGAGCACTCTTCATTTATGGTCCAAAAGTGCAGCTATGTGATGTCTGGAGAATAGACTTCTCCCCAAAGGCATAAAGCCATGCACTTTCTTGTCAGATTAACTAGCGTAATCCCAAATCACTCCCAAATGAGAACTGTGTATGACAATTGACAATGGCTTTCTGTTGCTGTTGACTTATTAAGGGGGTCATTACGACCCTGGCGGAACAAGTCCGCCAGGGCCGTGGGACGCGGTGGCACCGCCGACAGGCCGGCGGTGCCCCGCGGGGCATTCTGACCGCGGCGGCTCAGCCGCGGTCAGAGAAGGGAAACCGGCGGTCTCCCGCCGGTTTCCCGCTGCCCCAAAGGAATCCTCCAAGCCGGCGCAGCATGCTGCGCCGGCATGGGGATTCCGACTCCCCCTCCCGCCATCCAGTTCCTGGCGGTTCTCCCGCCGGGAACCGGATGGCGGGAGGGGGAGTCGCGGGGCCCCTGGGGGCCCCTGCCGTGCCCATGCCTATGGCATGGGCACGGCAGGGGCCCCCGTAAGAGGGCCCCTAAAAGTATTTCAGTGTCTGCAAAGCAGACACTGAAATACGCGACGGGTGCAACTGCACCCGTCGCACCTTCCCACTCCGCCGGCTCTATTACGAGCCGGCGTCATCGTGGGAAGGGAGTTTTCCCCTGGGCTGGCGGGCGGTCTTGTGAAGACCGCCCGCCAGCCCAGGGGAAAACTCGGAATACCCTCCGCGGTCTTACGACCGCGGAGCGGTATTTCGGAGGGGGGAAGCCTGGCGGGCGGCCTCCGCCGCCCGCCAGGCTCGGAATGAGGGCCTAAGTGTCTAAAATAGAACTGGGGGTATTTTCATTGATGCCTGCAG
This sequence comes from Pleurodeles waltl, assembly GCF_031143425.1. NCBI lineage: Eukaryota > Metazoa > Chordata > Amphibia > Caudata > Salamandridae > Pleurodeles > Pleurodeles waltl. The sequence goes on from NC_090445.1 coordinate 1,243,259,239, forward strand.
AGGTCTGGTGAAATACTGACCAAAGGATAAGGATGATGGCATTTAGTCAACGGGCCAGGCTGAATGAGATTTCCCTAGGTGTGTCTAAATATGTCCAGTACACTTCAGAGTTAATTATCCTTATTTGCATTAGTACCCATGACACCGCTGCTACGCCACTATGCATATGAGTGTTGCAGATACGTTTCAAGGGTCACCAGCATTACTTCACTGCAAGCCTTAGTAACAGTGAATTAGCTCAATAAGAGATGTCTTATTATGAAATGTTGCAGACTTCATCAATATGGCTGCAGGGGACACCTTGATAAATTAGTTCCATTAAGCCATTAACAGGCAAAATGACTTGGAAACAACTTTTTAGTCAAATTATGCAAATTGATAGTTTGACCTTGAAGACTGCAGTGTGCTTACAATCCAATGAAAGCTGCTAGGAACTCAACCGCTGGGTTAGCTTTGCCCCCACTTGAAATGCTGTACACAATGGTATAGTGAATAAAACATGGGGAAATAGCTGCCATGCTCCACAAACATGATTCTGAAATTCATGGGAAGGATTGACAGTGACCAAGATAGATATGCTATTTTAAAGAGAGTTTACAATGTGAAAAAACATTCAATAGTAAATAAATGCTGGCAAAGCCAATAGGTCTGGCATTGGTTGTCAACCTTTTTCCTTTGCCAAGATTTGTTTTGTGTTGGCATTGATTTTTAGCAGCTTTATTTTTGAAGAGCTGCTGGGCCCTACCATTACAAAAAAATAATAAACTTTGGCTAAAACTAAAATATAATTTAATCTTGCAAAGCACACACTGCCATAGTAGCCTCCGACTCTTGTGAACCACTGTCTGTGGGAGTATGCACCTTTTAAATAGGAAAAATGCCATCAATCACAGTGAAGTTAGGCAGTGGCTGCAGTGGATTGACCTATTAGCCCATGCTTTCTGCTGGATGTGGGCTGGCTGTTAGCCCCACAGTATATTATATACCCAGTGGCGGCCCGTCCTTTAGGGCGGAGGGGCCACGCCCTCCCACCTTTTGCCCCTCATGAAGAGTGTCTGTCAGGCTGAACAAAGGTCAGCCTGACAGACACTCTCCATGTTCAGATCAGGCAGCCAGGAGCACACATGCGCGATTTGCACACACTCCTGGCTGCCTGAGCTGAACTTTGCTGGGCTGAGGAGGTCACAGCTCCTATGGGTGTGACCTCCTCGGCTCAGCAAAGGTGCCTCGAGGCCCTCCCCTGGGTGATGAGGAAAGCTTCACCAATTGACACTCTCCCTGGGCGCTTCAGGTTTAAGCCCTGAAGTGCCCAGGGCAAGTGTCAATCAGTGACACTTCGTCAAAGAGTGGGGTGGGGTCAGCAGTCTCACTGACCGCATCCCACTCTGTGACAAGGCTGGGACTCAGCAGTCCCAACCCTCCTGGGACCTGGAGGCTGACGGTAAGTGTGTGTGTGTGTGTGTGTGTATGCGTGTGAAGTTTTAAATTGAAGGTTTGGTGCGCATGTGCATGTTTGAGTGTTATGAGTGTTGTTAATGGATGTGCGTGCGTGCGTGTGTGTGTGAAAGAATGAGTGTGTGCGATCTTTTAAAATGACTGTTTGGTGCATGCATGCATGTTTGAATGGTATGAGTGTTGTTAATGGATGTGCCTGCGTGTCTGTGTGTGAAAGAATGAGTGTGTGTGTGTGTGTATCCCTCCCGCCCCCCTCCCTCCTAAAGCTTCCGGCCGCCACTGTATATTCCTGCAGTAAAATCTAAAGTTCTTGGCTAATGCTATGCCTAAAATGCCCTTTGGTTAGGAGATGCCCGTGCCCTACTAACAATACGTACGATCCTTTTGGTCAAGGTCGCAGATTTGTTTACCTATATTTCCACACGTCTATCTCGTGAGAGAAAAGTCTCCCCGAGATGTCTAGAATCGCTTTGTATCCCTGCTCACATCCACTATTTAAATACCCTTGCCTCACCAGAGTATTACCAATGCCTTTGAAGTAGTGAGTCTGCACTGCTGATACTTCCACGCCATCAGTCTGATAATTCAGCCACTGAGCGACAACCTGAGAAAAAGAAGACATAAAATAAAAGCATGGGGCTTTCAGGCAAGGTTCGGGTTACCTTCACACTGTGTCCTCGATCGAAAATAACGCTCTTTAAGGCGGGGCAGGGAGGCGAGGTTTTTAGCATGCCTCGACTTCCACATTCCAACCTGTAATTTTAGAGGTGGCCTTTAGTCTTGGCCAGAGTACAAAACGGAGTAAAATGAGTGGCATTTCCTACTCCTGCTCGACAGTGAGGTCTAATGCAGGGTCACCCCAAACGAGGTAAGTCCGTAAGTGTTCAGCTCGTCTGCACATAGGATGCACACTGAAGCCCGGGTAACTGCCTACATACGGCATAGCAGGTGCACATCAATTCAAAACTATGCTTCTGAAGTTTGTGAGTGGCTCTTAGAGTCGTTCCTACTTAGCACCTGTTGAAGCCATCAACTCTGGCAGCCCTTGAACTGTCTGCCCTCTCAGCCGCAAATGACTTACTGGTGTTGGCAGACTTCAAAACAAAACCAGCAGCTCTGCACAATGCTCAGAAGAAACACAGCGAGCCAGACTTCCTGAAGAAATAGACATATTTGCCTCATCTTTCCCTTGTCCTTGCGGAGCCGCCAACAAAGTGCTTTTATGGATGCGTGCGTCACGCACATACTGTGTTTAATGTTTCCTGTGTGAAGTGTCCTGCGGACTTATATTGCATTTAAAGAGCGCTATTTGGGGTGAATTATGGCGAATCAAGGATGGTACGGAGAAAACTCAATTTGGAGTGTGCTGATAAACGACATTTCAGGAGAAGGTTTCCTGGTGGAAATAGCAGATTCATAGCCTAATTAACCCATTTAGCCGATTCTGCAGATGTGCAAAATATAAATGTCAACAGTTCCTTTAGTTCACTTTTTTCGTTAATACCATAATCTATTTGAACAATGATACTTTCATACATTTAAGGAATAATTTTGTTGCTTTTCCTAATTTCGTGAAGATATGGGCACACACCCTCACACCCTCCCCTATCACCCCAAATCCTCACTAATGTACCAATAACACAAACCACCCATCTCAACACCAAGCCCTCCATGACACAACTAAGCATGGTCACCCCTCACCAAAGCATGCTCACTGCACATACCCAGAACACCCCCCAACCATCATCACACAAGCCCCCCCCACAGGAATGCTTGCACTGGTGTACACGGTGAGCCACCCATTGCACACCATGACACACACACATGCAATAATCATGCACTATGCCCCTGCAGGATCACGAAGGACCGTCACCACACCGGAGGGTCCAGACAACTCCACTCCACCCACAGAAGAGGCCCACAGTGACGATAGCAGCTCTGCCCTACTGGATCCTGATGACCAGCCCGGACCATCGTGGGCCTCGGGACAGTCGGTTCCCCTTGCACAGGCACAGCCCAACACTGACCTTCCACCCTCTGGTAACACCAGCACAGCACCCACCCAGCAGGCCCATACCTCCGTACCCAGGACACGTCAATCAGCGGTGTGTCCACCACTACAGGGAACCCAGGATAACCCACCACCCCAACAACAACAGGGACCTGGGGGCAGTGGTAGTGGGCACACGGTCCAGGGGACGGAGGCATAGGAACACAGGGGAACTGGGAGGGCTGCTGTGCGACAGGGGGCGGACAGGCCAAGGGAACCCACTCTCCACAAGGCCCTCTCCTCCATCATGGGAGCATACCACCACTCCCAGGAGACGATGGCGATGGTCCTGGCCAAGTTTCAGGACACCCAGCGCCTGCAGGAGGAGCAGTATTTGAGGTTCAGGGAGGAGCTCGGGACCATCAGCTCCGCCCTAGGCACCATCGTAGGGGTGCTGAAGGACATACAGCAGACCTTGAGGGACACCGTGGCACTCCAAGGGGCCCCTGACACTAGCCTGGACGATGAACTGCCCACCACCTCTTCCGGCGCTAGTGGACAGGACGCACCGCCACAGGAGCACCACACCAGCACACCACCCCCTGCAGACGGACAACCACCACGCAAGCGGTCCCTGAGATCCAGGAACAGGACAGAGCAAGATGGCAAGACCCCCGCCAGGAAATGAGACCACCCTGATTGTCCTCCCACTGTCCCACTTTGATACCCTGTCCATACTTTAACTGCCCCAGCTCCACTTCCTTTGCCCATATGGCCAGTGCACCTGTGTGACCAATGGACTGGACTCTGCCATGGACATTCCTCCACCTTCCCCCATCACCATATTCCAACCCCCCTCCATTTTTGAGCACTTAAATAAACACCCTTGAACCACAAAACAAACTGGAGTCAGTCTGTGATTTGGTAAAATGTATTATCAATGAAAGTGTCAAAATGCGTTTCTAGTTGTAAAGCCAACATACCTATGTCACACATCACAAGTCCTTGAAGGATGCAAGCAGATGACACACGTTGGTAACCACACCTGTGAAACCGTAATGGAAAGGTACAACTCAGTTACCAAATAATGCTATGAAATTACACACAGGATAGAGGAAGACGTGTGACAGTGAATGTAATGGTAAAAATGAAAATGTTCTCACCTGTGTGTCACTGGAAATATTGCTGTATGACTGACTCCCTGTTGTCGATGTCTTCTTCCTCAGCTTCCTTCTCATCACTGTACACAGGCTCCACAGGCTCCACAGCTGCCACAACACCGTTATCTGGACCATCCTCGTGCAGAAAAGGCACCTGGCGTCGCAAAGCAAGATTGTGAAGCATCGAGCAGGCGATGATGATCTGGCACACCTTCTTTGGTGAGTATAATAGGGATCCAACTGTCATATGGAGGCACCTGAACCTGGCCTTTAGGAGGCCGAAGGTGCGTTCGATCACCCTCCTAGTCCGCCCATGGGCCTCATTGTAGAGTTCCTCTGCCCTGGTCCTGGGATTCCTCACAGGGGTCAATAGCCATGACAGGTTGGGGTAACCAGAGTCCCCTAATAGCCACACACTGTGCCTCTGGAGTGGACCCATCATATAACGCTGCTATTCCGTAGGATGTAGGCGTCATGCATTGAGCCAGGGAACATAGCATTTACCTGGGAAATGTACTGGTCGGCCAAACATACCATCTGTACATTCATGGAATGATAACTCTTCCGGTTCCTGTACACCTGTTCACTCCTGTGGGGGGGGTAGAGCTACATGGGTCCCATCAATAGCACCTATGATGTTGGGGATATGTCCAAGGGCATAGAAGTCACCTTTGACTGTAGCCAAATCTTCCACCTCAGGGAAAATTATGTATCTCCTTACGTGTTTCAGCAGGGCAGCCAACACTCTGGACAACACGTTGGAAAACATAGGCTGGGACATCCCTGATGCCGTGGCCACTGTTGTCTGAAAAGACCCACTTGCAAGGAAATGGAGCACTGACAGCACCTGCACGTCATGGGGGATTCCATTGGGATGGCGGATTGGTGACATCAGGTCTGGCTCCAACTGGGTACATAGTTCCTGGATAGTGGCACGGTCAAACCTGTAGGTGACAAGTAAATGTCGCTCCTCCATTGACAACAGGTCCACCAGCGGTCGGTACACCGGAGGATTCCACCATCTTCTCAATTGTCCCAGCTGAGAAGGACAACAGCGACCACAGAGTCAACAAATTTCCAGGTATGTACCCACAGATACACAGAACACGACACCAAACACAAAACCCTTCCTGTATGTGTGTTGAGTGTAGGCCTAGCTATGTGTGGCGCAGAATTAAATGAAGCCATGTGATCCCCTGAAATGGCGGCTGCCTGACCTCTAACCTGGGACAATGGGATTGTGAGGTAACTTCGCTGGCGTTGCACACCGTCGCGGTAGGCGGTCGTAGACCGCGGCGCAATGCTGCATTGGTTAACATTGGACCCTATGGGTCCCAGGAGCCAATGAACAAGTGCGCCGGCGTTGATGACACGCACCGCCGCAGACGTCACCGCCGCGGACGTCACCGCCATTTTCTATCTGTTCAATCACTCGATACCTGACCTTCGACAGGAGAGGACCTACACTGCAAGTGCTGCTGTGACCTCGGTCTGGAAGCGACAATGGCTGCTGCGTCTGGGGAAAGGGCCCCTGCCTTCACTGCTCAGGAGTTGGAGAAACTAGTAGACGGGGTCCTCCCCCAGTACACGCTACTCTATGGTCCTCCAGACCAACAGGTAAGTACACAGGGAGCACGATGTATGGGCTAGGCCTGGGTGGAGAGGGCTGGTTGTAAGAGGGAAGGGGTCAACGTTCAGGGAACATGAATGCATGTGAATGCATGTGCCATATGGCAAGGGTAGGGAGGGGGGACACCTACATCGACGGTGCAGTTGGTAATGACTTCTCTTCTTCCCTTGTGCATGTCATGTAGGTCAGCGCCCACCAGAAGAAGGACATTTGGCGTGCCATCGCCAAGGAAGTCCGGACCCTGGGGGTCCACCAGAGACAGGGCACCCACTGCCGGAAAAGATGGGAGGACATTCGCAGCTGGAGGAAGAAGACGGCGGAGGCTCAGCTGGGGAGGGCCTCCCAACGTGCCATGACCCCCCTGAAATTCCGGATCCTGGCGGTGGCCTACCCTGAGTTGGATGGGCGCTTGAGGGTATCACAGCAGACACAAGGGGGTGAGTACAACCTCATTCTGGGTACTTGGCGAGCTGTTGAGGGGCTGGCTGAGGGAGGAGGGCTGTGGGTGTACCTAGGCCAGGCAGAAATACGTAGGCTAGGCCCCGCTGTAATGCAGGGCATGTGGCACTCCACCCCACCTCAGTAGTGGCCCAAGTACAGGTATAGATGCCCCTGTGGCATCCATGTGTGCAGATGTCCACCATAGGCATGTAGGCCAGATCCCAGGATTTGCTTCTGTAGAGGCCAAGAGCACGGCGTAGTGCAGGGGGCTGCTGTGTCTGTATTGTCCGCCAACGGTAGCGGTAAGCCATGCACTCAACCTGTCTTTCTTCTGTCGTCCCCTCCCCCTTTTCCTGCTCTCCCTGTTCTTTTGTGCATCAGCATCATCAGGCGGAGGTACAGTGGCACCAAGGCACGAGGGAGCTGCATCCCACAGGGCCATGGAGGGCCACACCACGGACTCAGAATGCACCAGTGGGACGGAGGGCGAGGGGAGCTACATGTCGGTCACCGGATCACCAACCAGTGACACGGACTCGTCCGCCGATGGGATCTCCCTTGTGGTGGCGGCACCATCTGTGCCCCCCACTTCTACAGGTACAGCCACCACCTCCCCTACCAGCACCGCCCTCCCAGCAGCCCCTCAGCGTTCGCCCCGTGCCCGTTCACCCAGGAGGGTGGGCATCACCTTTGCCCCAGGTCCACAGGCCCTGCCCCTGTCCCCCCTGCTGCCCTCAGTGAGGAGGCCATTGACCTCCTCAGGTCACTCACTGTTGGGCAGTCTACCATTGTGAATGCCATCCAGGGTGTAGAAAGGGAGTTGCAACACACTAATGCATTCCTGGAGGGCATTCATTCTGGTCAGGCTGCCCATCATCGAACCCTGCAATCTCTGGCCTCAGCACTGATGGCAGCCATTGTCCCTGTCTCTAGCCTCCCGCTTCCAACTTCCTCCACCCAGACCCAATCCCCTGTACCCCAGCCTGTCCCAAGCACACCATCAGACAAGCATGCATACACCTCAACACACAAAAGTAGCTCAGGCAAACATAGGCACCACACAACCCACAGGCACACACACAAGCATCACACACATGCAGACACAGCCACATCCACTGCCTCCACTGTGTCCCCCTCCTCGTCGTCTGCCTCCTCCCTCCCAGTATCGTCTACACTCTCACCTGCATGCACTACATCTACAGGCACCAGGACTCGCACCAGAACACCCAGCACCACACCCCGCTCACCTGCACTCACCACCTCCATTCCCATTTACACGTCCCCTGTGTCCTCTCCCAGTGTGTCTGTGACGTCCCCTCCCAAAGTACACAAACGCGGGCACCCACACACCCAACATCCATCCACCTCACGACAGGCTCCAGTACCTGCACCTGCACCCAAAACACCTAAAGTGACACCTCCTACAACCACCTCCTCTTCCTCCACTCCCAGACCCCCTCCAGCTACCCATCCCAGTGTTCGTCAGAAACTGTCCCTCTGCAAAGTTGACCTTTTTGCCCCCACCCCTCCAATTCATCAGTCCCGTCATAGTGCCTCAGCCAAAAAACCTCCAGTAGCAGTGGTGCGTGTTACAGGTGTGTGGAGTGCACCGGCCACCAGGGCAGGCAGTGTGACACGGAGCCAAGGCACTGCCAGTCCACCCCCTGTAAAGGCTCTGAAGTTGGAAAGTGGCCGACGGGACCGGGTAAAGATTCCTGGAGGCAAAACAACTCACAGGGGTCCCAGGGGGACTGCAGAGTCAGCTGTGACTCCTCCAAAGGTGGGGAAGGGCCAGAAGTCTGAACAGCCTGGTGTGAGCATCACGGCGGAGAAGAGCAGCATCCTTCCCGGCGGCCTGGACGCCACCGCCAGCACCGTCGTCACTGGTCAGGAGACCACCGCCATAGGCATTGCCCAGGAGGGCCCAAGTATTGTCACTGGTCAGGAGACCACCGCCAGAGTCATTGCCCAGGAGGGCACAAGTATCATCACTGGTCAGGAGACCACCGCCATAGGCATTGCCCAGGAGGGCCCAAGTATCGTCACTGGTCAGGAGACCACCGCCAGAGTCATTGCCCAGGAGTGCACAAGTATCGTAAAGGTCAGGAGACCACCGCCATAGGCATTGCCCAGGAGGGCCCAAGTATCGTCACTGGTCAGGAGACCACCGCCAGAGTCATTGGCCAGGAGGACCCAAGTATCGTCACTGGTCAGGAGACCACCGCCAGAGTCAGTGCCCAGGAGGGCCACCGCAGCCACAGCCCCGCTGGGCAATGAGGGACCATCATGCCACACACCAATGCACAGGTCAGAGACCGCCATGGCAAAGCACCGCTGAACAGTCCAGAGACCGCCATGGCAAAGCACCGCTGAACAGGACATGCACCGCTGAACAGGGCAAGCACCGCTGAACAGTCCAGAGACCGCCATGGCAAAGCACCGCTGAACAGGGCATGCACCACTGAACAGGGCAAGCACCGCTGAACAGTCCAGAGACCGCCATGGCAAAGCGCCGCTGAACAGGGCATGCACCGCTGAACAGGGCAAGCACCACTGAACAGTCCAGAGACCGCCATGGCAAAGCACCGCTGAACAGGGCATGCACCGCTAAACAGGGCAAGCACCGCTGAACAGTCCAGAGACCGCCATGGCAAAGCACCGCTGAACAGGGCATGCACCGCTGAAGAAGGAAAAGACCGCCAAATCAAGCATCGTTATCCCATGTGCAGCTGGGACAGTGACGGGACAGGAACTGTCACGGGGAGACTAATCCAGTCTAGGCACCATTCCCCCTCCAGAACCAGTGGAGAGATCCATCCACTATCTCTGTCCTTCACAGGATGAAGCACTCTGGGCACCAGTCCCCCTCCAGAACCAGTGGAGAGATTCATCCACTACTTCTGTCCTTCACAGGATGAAGCACTCTGGGCAACAGTCCCCCTCCAGAACCAGTGGAGGCTGTTATCTACTTGAGAGACTGTGGCTTTGCACTCCCCAAGATTGAACAGTGGGCAACCCACCCAATGTACATACTTGTGAGACTGTGGCTTTGCACTCCCCAGGATTGAACAGTGGGCAACCCACCACTGTAGAGACGTGTGAGACTGTGGCTTTGCACTCCCCAGGATTGAACAGTGGGCAAACCACCCACTGTAGAGACTTGTGAGACTGTGGCTTTGCACTCCCCAGGTTTGAACAGTAGGCAACCCACCCACTGTAGAGACTTGTGAGACTGTGACTTTGCACTCCCCAGGATTGAACAGTAGTCAAACCACCCACTGTAGAGACTTGTGAGACTGTGGCTTTGCACTCCCCAGGATTGAACAGTGGGCATACCACCCACTGTAGAGACTTGTGAGACTGTGGCTTTGCACTCCCCAGGATACATCAATGGGCATGGAGCCCCGTCGTGGATGTGGCGTGGTGCTGTAATCTGGCTGAGGTGCTCCCCCCCTTCCCTTCCCCTGAGGTGCCTGTTGTTTTTCTCTCTGATGCCCCGGCAGTGTTCTCTCCGTTTGTGGACAGGTATCTTGTGTGGGCCTCGCCCATACATTTTTGGCCTAGTGGTGCACGGACATTGAGATGTGCATATCTGCACTACTTCTCGTAATGTATATACCTTTGTATGAGTTTATATATATCTGTATATATTTGACACATGTATTTTGATACATTACAATGTTTGAACTGATTTTGTTTTGTCTTTGCATTCTTCTGGGGGGGTTGTGGGTTGTTACTGTGATGTTTGTAAATGCATTGGTGTGTGTGTTGTAATATGCAAGGGTGGGGGTGGGAGTGTTGCGTGTGTGTCCCCCTGACTTTTGCCTCCCCCTCCCCTATGTCGTAGGTGCAGTACTCACTGTTGTCTTCGTCGCCGCTGGTCTTCGTAGATGAGTAGGAATACAAGTGCAGGTAGGATTTGTAATTCCGGCTCCATGGTGTCCTCCTTCCTCGTGGGATGTGTTAAGGTGAGCGTTTTCCCATTGCTGAAACTGTTTCCGCCGTGTTTTTATCCATGGTGAATCCGCCCCGGAAAAGGTGGCGGATTGGCGGGTTGTGATACTATGGGCGGTACATTGTCTTCCGCCTGTCTGTTGGCTGTGACCGCCGCGCTGCTTGTCTGTACCGCCGTGGCGGGCGGAGTGTTAAAGTGGCTGTCTTTGTTGGCGGTTTCCGCCACGGTCATGATTCCCTTTTTTTGTCCGCCGGCCTGTTTGAGGTATTACCGCACCTTTAACACCGTCCACCAGGGTTGTAATGACCACCAAAGTGTAGTGGTTTTAAGTAAGGATGTGTGGAGTAAAGTAGTGTAGAATAGAGTGTCGTAGAGTGGAGTGTCATATAGTGTCATAGATTGGAGTGGTGTAGAGTCATGGAGTAGAATATCGTAGAGTGGAGTAGAGTGGAGTAGAGTGTTGTGAAGTGTCATAGAGTGTTGTGAAGTGTTGTAGAGTGAAGTGTCATAGAGTAGAGTGGCCTAGAGTGGAGTGGAGTGCATAGAGTCGAGTGACATAAAGTTGAGTAAATGGCAAGGTTTGGCCTAGATTGGAGTACAGTGTTGTATCATAGAGTGGTGTGGAGTAGAGTGTCAGAGTGGAGAAGAGTGTTGTAGAATGAAGTAGAATAGAGGGGAGTGGCATAGAGTGGAGTGTTGGAGAGTGGAGTAGAGTGCCGTAGGTTTGAATGTTGTTGACTGGAGTAGAGTGGAATGTCATAGAGTGGAGTGGCATTGAGTGGAGTGGCATGAAGTAAAGTGGTGTGGAGTTTCATAGAGTAGAGTGGCATGAGTAATACAAGTAAATGTATTTTTCACACACAGTGGGGGTTTGTTTGTCAACAGAGCTTTATTCGATCAACGATTATCAAAGCAGTACATAATCAATATTACCATAAATAAATGTAAAAGTATAAAAATATAAAATACTATTCCATCCCAAAAACATAATGCCACATGGTAACACCACCTAAAAGAGTAAAACACAGATCTATCCTAAGATCATAATTCGAAGTAAAAAGTGATCACATCTTCTGGCCTTGCTAAACAGAAAGAGCTTGTTTCTCTAATCTTTTACTGATATAAAAACTCCTTATGCGCCATGCTGATAGTAAATATTTACTGACAGAGATTATTAACATTTTGGTGGAATCACTTTTTAAAATTCTCAGTGCTAGTGCACATTCCCTGATTCCCATTTCTCGACATAGGTCACGGATCCATTTGGTCCTAGGAACCATGTATGCAGGGCAAAAGAACATAAAGTGCACCACTGATTCAGAATTAGTACCACACACAGGACAAATATCATTAGTCACATTTGGATCCCATCTACACACCACGGTCTTCAATGGTAAGGTCCCAAAGCGAAATCTAGCATATAAGCTTTTGCCTAAAATATCATGTATAACGTCTAGATAGGGTTCAAACCTTGGGTACCATTTGGTGTCAATGAATAAATTGGTTAGACGACCGCATGATTTGTGAGTAATGACATTGTTCCTCAAATATGACCAGTAGACACGCTTCAGTGCTTTAAGGTGGGCTTTCTCGAGTTTGTGAGGGTTCTCCCAGTAGTCGCCTAACCCCAATGTTTTGAACCAAGTGGATACGTGCTTGACCCACGGAATAGAAGCTGAATTAGTAGATGTTAACAGATCTAGAAGTGAAGCTTTATATATGTCTAGTTCGGTGACGGTCCATAGCCTGACCCAGTACATCAAGGGTCTTAAGTTTATCAGGTCAGCAATACGTTTTATACCCAGGTCCAGGAACAGGGGGATCAGTGGGGTACTGGGAGGACAAGCACAGAGGGCCCTAGCAAAACTATTCTCTCCAAGGGTGAGCCTGTTGGTGTTAGAAAAGCCCCATACTTCTGCACCATACACGGCGGCTCCCTGTGCCTTTGCTGCGTATATCTTAATAGCCGGGGAGACCGTTTTTGTGGAGGTGCTCCTATAGAAGCGCAAGATGGATGCTGCATTATGCAGGAGAAGACCAGTGCTTTTATTAATCTGTTCTTCCCAACGTAAATTATCAGTTATCCTTACTCCTAGGTAATCAATGAAGCTGACCTTGTCCAGAGGATCACCATCAAGAAAGATGGTGCACTTCTTACGTTTCCCAGAGCGCAACACCATTAGCTTCGTTTTCTTAGGATTTAGCTCTAGTCCATAATCCTGGCAGAATGCACTAAATCTGTCAATGAGGATTTGCAAACCCATAGGAGTCTTTGAAATTAGAAGCGAGTCGTCGGCAAAGAGAAGTATGGGGATTTTGTGGGCCCCTAAGGTGGGGGCGTCGCTCTGGCAGGTCATCATAACTTGCACCACTTCGTTGATGAAGAAAGAGAACAAGAGCGGTGCCAACACACATCCCTGGCGAACGCCCCTGTTTATGGGAATTTTGTCCGTCAGTTCGCCTAGGTTACCCCAGCGAACTTGCGCGTAAGTCTCCTCATGCAGACGCTTTAGTAAGGAGACTAAGGCCCTCATTCTGACCTTGGCGGTCTTTTCGCAAGACCGCTGAGTTACCGCCGCGGTGAAGACCGCCGACCGCGGCGGTATGCCGCTGTGCGCATTCTGACCGCTGGGAGCGTTCCGCCGGAAAACCGCCAGCAGCCACACTGGCGGTCGGCGGGAAAGTGGAGACTGGTCAACCTCCACCGCCACGCCAGCAGAACACCGCCCACAGAATTACGACCCACATTTCTGTGTGGCGGTCTTCTGTTGGCGGTCTTCTGTTGGCGGTCACCTCCCCATGGCTCCCGTCGCCTCCCGGAGGACCAACGCACAAGGTAAGTTGACCGTCCGTGAGGGGAGGGGGTGGGGGGGTGTTGTGTGATGTGGGCGTGCATGGGGGTGTGCGTGTGAGTGTGTAGAGGGGGTGTGTGAGTGCGTGTATGCGGGCGGGGGGTGCTGCTGTGTCTATGGGTAATGTGTGCTGTTCGGCAGGTGCGCATGTCTGCATGTATGTGTGCGGGTATGTGTCCCCGTTGTGTATGTGTGTGTAGGGGGTGTGTATATGTGCATGTTGGGGGTGTGTGCATGTCGGGGGGCATGTATGTGCATGTCGGGGTGGGGGTGGGGAGGGGGTTCGTACCACCTCTGGGGGGTGGCAGGGGGGTGGAGGGTGTGGGGGGAGGACTCGGGTGGGTAGTGGGGGGTGGGGGAGACCCCTATCAGTGCCAGGGAAGGAATTCCCTGGCCCCGATAGTGCTTACCGCCATGGTTCGCACGGCGGTTCCCGCCCGCAAGAAACCGCGGCGGTAGGCAGGGTCATAATACCCTTGGCGGTCTTGGGACGACCGCCGGGCCGGAGTGCGCAAACTCCAGCCCCGCGGTCATGACCGCCGTGGCGGTCGGAGTGGAGAAGTGGCGGTCGGTCGCGGCGGGGACCGCCGCGGTCAGAATGCCATTTTTAATACCGCCGGTCTGTTCGCGGTCCGACCGCCGTCTCTCCGCCGACCGCCAGGGTCAGAATGAGGGCCTAAGTTCCTGGGGACCCCTATTCTGGATAAAACCACCCACAACTTCTCCCTTGGGACCAGGTCGAAGGCAGATTTCAAGTCAACGAATGCAACATATAGTGGCTGGTTAGCAAGAGCAGTGTGTTTCCAATACAACACAGCCAGCCTGAAGACCTGGTCCACTGTGCTAATTCTACGTCGAAAACCTGCCTGGAGGGGGGATAATACCTTGAATTCCTTAGCCCATTGCATTAGTCTACCAAGAAGTTGTTTGGCGAAGATCTTTTGTAGATTGTCTATAAGACTGATCGGCCTATAGTTTGCTGGTAGATTGGCATTTCCCTTTTTGTAGATGGGTATGATCTCAACACCTTTCCAGGTTGAAGGGATCTGCCCCCCATCGGAAATTTTATTGGAAAGTGCATTAATGTACCAGGCCCATATGGAGGGTTCCGATCTATATAGATCCCCTGGAATCCCATCGGGTCCTGGAGCCTTCCCAATTTTTTGCGAACAAATTGCCTCAGATGTTTCTTCTATGGAGAAGCGGATAGGGACCTCGATATCTAGGCAGCCCCCTCTCAATTGAACAGTTGGAGGTACAGTGTCTTGGAGGAGGCCGAGATCTTCTCTCGTGCCATGGTTTATGGGAACCTCTGGGGTGTCAGTTTTACCATAGAGGGAAGAAATATGATCCACCCAGCTCTCTGGCTGGATGTGATTTGTAATGGTGATTCTACCCCCATGTTCTCTTTTGGCTAAAAGTTCCCAAAATAAGCTATTGGTTGCTTTTAACAGTTCATGCCAAATAGAGTCCTCCCAGGTTTTTTTAGCTCGTAGAATGGACTCTTTATATATGCGTCTGGCCAACTGAATATCCCCTATGGACCCTTTCATAATAGCACTCTTTACCCCTGACTTGGCCCTAGAGCATGTTTCATCGAACCAAGAGTTGTTTATCAGGGTCCCTCCTTGTGACCTTACCCTACACTTCCTGTAGCAGATATCTTGAAGTTTACCAACCAAAATTCCATGAATATGGAGAATAGGGATGTCTTGGGGGTCATGGTCTTGGTAGGGTGCCAAAATGTCTAAAAAAGATGAGTAGATTGCATGCAGCAAATAAGGGTTTGACACCACCTTTGCACATCTGACCTTCGTGGATAGGTTCTTCACAGTAGGAGTAGGAACCATAGTAACTTGGTTATTAGCAGAACGACAAAATACATCCCCAGAGATGGACAATATCAGCGGGTAATGGTCACTCTCGCTTCTAAGATCTACCTTCATATCTCTAAGCTGTGGCCACAGTCTTACGTCGACTAAAAAATAATCGATTACACTAGTACAAGTGCCTCGTTTGAAGGTGGGGGCAATATCCAGGTCAGAGGGCGTGCGGCCGTTGCAGGCCCTAAGACCATGTTTCAAGCAAAGTGTGGGAAATTGAACTGCTGCGCGGGTACAAGGACAGTAGCAATCAGAATTCAATTGGGCAATCCCTATATTAAATCTTCCTCCATGGTTAGGCCACTTAATAGTGTTGATGGTTCAAAAGTACAGTTTACGTCCCCAGCTATAATCAAATGACATGAGGATTGGATAGTGTCTAAAAACTCGAGAAGCTGGGTGAGGGTCTGAGATTCTACACCGCGTGAAACTGATAGAGCATAAACATTAATGAGGATGATGATAAAGTTCTGGTGAAATGTTAGTTGCAACCCCATCAAATCGACACAATCAAGTTGTAAGATCTTATAGTCACATTGTAATCTTTTGTTCAAGAGAATTAGCAGCCCCCCTTTAGCACGACCTGGCCCTTTTTCTGAAGGTTGGTCAGGGACATTAAAGGAAAGAAACCCATCGATAGTAATCATGTCCTCAGCCCAGGTTTCCTGAAAGAGGCAAATGTCTTGGGTTTTTATGTATGAACACCAGTCCTTGTCATCCAGTTTCCTCCCAATACCAGCCAGGTTCCATGACAGAAGTGATAGTCCACCAGTAACATCAGGTGTGATGCTAATTAACTGTGGGACATCCTGAGATGTTGGCTCAATAATAGAGCTCAAGGGTGGCTCCTCGATTCTATCCCCACTAGGAACTTCTTGGCTTATAGACAGTCATACAGGCTTGGGCAAGATGATGTCAGCATGCCCACATGGAGTGGTGTGATTGATCGTTTGCAAATTTGTTTGGACCTGTAGTGCGTCAGCTATCCCAAACTCTAAGTTGATACCTCCCCTTTTCCCTTTAAGCCAAGACGGGCGAGTACGAATATCAAAAGCAGTGAGATGATCAATCAGGGAGTTGTCATAGAACTCGATAGAAAGGATATCGTGGTTGGACTCCGGGGGGCTCAGCCATTTTGCATTTGAGATGTCCGAGCGTACGACCGATAAACAGCCCCGTTGGTTCCGAAGCCAATAGATGGCTTTGTTTATCCTAGACTCGTGATCCTCTTTCACTCCTTGCGACAACCTGGGAAGATTGGTTAAATAAAGGTATTGGGCCCGTGTTTGTGTTTTTGTTTTTTTTATCAACGAGCTGAAGGCAGTAAGGGCTCCCTGGGGAGGAAGAGGGTATATGGATTCATGGATAGATGCAAGTGGCCCTCTTAAAAACGAGGGGGAACCCCCCCTACATATTTGGGGTTACCCAGTTCTTTACGCCTTCCATATCCCTGCAAGCTTGGAGGAGAAAGGGGGCAACTGGTAGGGGCAGCACAGTTTGTCATAGCGGCCTTCTCAGAGAGAAGCTGTATGTTGCCCGGCTGAACGTAAGTAGATTTATCTACAGTATCGATTCTGATTTCCCCTTCCTTTGAGTGAGGGTTGTCTTGTGGTCCAGGCGCTTTCTTTGGTTGCGAACTCCAGTCAGAATTAGTAAGTCCACCTCTCCCCCTTTCCTCACTTAAGCATCACTTGCATCCAGACAGAATTACCGATCTTTCCTGAACAAGTCGTGTTAATTGCTGCACCATACCCTTAAGTTTGTCTACTCTCTGCAAAATGAGAGACATATTAGGTTCAAGGGAAGGTTGGGCCAGTAGGGGTTTGGTAATTAGAGTGGATGAAGGATTGGGGATCCTGGAGTCTGGAGCTTCTGTCAAAGACAATGAATCAAAAAAAGTTATCAAAAAAAGTTACACACGGTTCCAAACAATGTAGAAGGTTTCCTTCCAGGGGATGGTCCAATCAGTAGATGGAAACCGAAATTTTTCGAAGCAGGAGCCCTCACTCACCATCCGGTGACATGCTTAATCATAGGGCTCAGCTACTCGTCAGGCTGGCACTGCAATGCCTGACGGGCCCCACAAGGGGGCTCTTTGCCGGAGATCTTTTGAAAATTGTATGTAGCCGGTCAAAAACAAAAAAGTGTGAAGGATTGGTATATAGGAAGAATGTTAAAAATGACTAGAGGTAAAGACTAATGATTTTTATTCTCATGCTGATACCTCTGACATGATTAAAACCAGAAAACGGGGAATTGGTGGAATAATGTCCACATACCCCAAAAACAGGTAGGTATAGTTGTTATGTCTCTTAATAGGGAATAATAAGAAAGAGACAGTGCACACAGGGTCCCCTGTGTCACTTTATGTAGTTGGTCAACATGTTTCTCGCTTTTTCAAAGAATTATCTTACGCGATTCGTCAGGACCTAATTACATACCTAATCCTTTAAATAATGGGTGTTCCCACAAATGAGGAAATCAAAACCTAAAGAAATTTGGAAGGAAAGAAACCAAAGTTAGGTTATAACATAGCTTATAAGGGCAATGTATTCACAGTGTATCATGTTGTGAAACCCCATACGTAAGTGATGGATCCCTAAAGTGCCAAGTGACGCAAAGAAGTGATGATAACATCTATTAGGGGAAAAAAAGTGCGAGAGCCAGTGAGGCAATAAAACATCCCCATTGCTTACCCTCCAAAAACTAATGGTAGGGCCACATCGGGGTAGTCCAGGCTCTAAAAAATCCACTCTGATCTATATATACACAGATAGAGGACACAAGAAACGCTCTTAAAAGTGGTAATCAACAGATCTAATGATACAACACATTAAACATAACTGGAATGGAAAAAATGAGTTGTTCACTACGTAACTTCTATTAATTGAAGAATCGAGGAGAGTGACCTCAAGTTATGTTAAGTCGATAGACAGCAGATCATGTAAATTAAATAAGAAGAGATCACATTATAAAGGTAGCCATAACTTTATAAGTACCATAAGGGTAGAACAGTACTCACACCATGTGATATTACACAGGTATTAAATGTAAAGGGAAGATCCATTTGGGACAACCTGAAAAAGAAGGGGTACAGGAAAAAATATATATACGGACGTGGCATCAGGCAAACCATAGACCGTATAGAGAGTATAGAAGGGGAGAAACTCATTGGGGCTTCATAATTAAAGACATCCCGAGAGATCAATGCAAAGCAAGCGGTTGTCGAGGTATGCACATGTGAAGGAGACATAAATCTAATGCATCCGTGCCGATGTCTGCGTGGACGCCGCCAGAGACTAGAGATTCCACTCTGCAAAAAGGGGCAGCTGGCCTCTCTCATTTACCAGAGAGAGAGGAGAGCGCGCGTAATCAGAGACGCATGTCTCCTCATCTCACCATGTCAAAGTGCCCAAATACACAAAGCCCGGTGACCACAATGTAAACGTGGACACTCGGGAGAATGAGTTGCACCCAGGGAAGTGGTCCGCGAGGTGGCGACACTGTCAAAGAGACATGCGTCCCAGATATAAACACCTCCTGGAACCGGTTGTAGCAAGGGATGTTTGGGAGCACATTAATCTCGGGACTTAGCGGAATGGGAGCAATGAGCAAACTAGTTCCCTCTTCTGTTTGGAATAGGCTTTGATTGAGAGTGCAGTCCTTGATTGCGTCCTTTGCTTCGCAAAATGAAGGAGGGGTTGGAGTGGGAACATTAGATGAAACCCTTACTCCATTAGGTGGAGAATTAAGTTCTGGTGCTGAACCCTTGTTCTTCTTATAAACAAAATCCTGGATCCTCCTAGGTTGTACCGGGGCCTTCTTGGTACCTACAGTGCAGTTTAAAATTGCCTCCACCTCCTCAAATAGATGGTCAATCTCCTCAAATGGCTTGAGCCCACCGCTTTTAGGCTTACTAGCAGGCTTACTGGAGCGTTTTTTTTGTTTTTTACATTCGAGCCGGGATTCCGGCAAATCAACAGCCTTCCTTTTACCCATGGGGGCTCAAGTGAATAGATTAACCAAATGATATAAAGGTTGAGACACTTACTCAGGCTCCGGGTGAAGGAGTAAAAGGACAGGGCCCAGCCTGGCCTCAGTCGGTCGAAGATGGGCGTAGACGGGCCCGTCTTGGCCCGGTCTTCGCCTGGGCACGTCCGCGCGCGTCCCGCGAGGCGGGAGCGCTTGGTCAGAGCATGGGCAGTGCAGGGGCCCCCAGGGGCACCCCAAGTCAACTTACCGCCAGCCTTTTCCATGGCGGTGTTTACCGCCACGGACAGGCTGGAGGTCGGGGACTCATAATCCCCAGGGCAGCGGTGCTTGCACCGCTGCCTCGGGATTATGACCACCAGGTGGAAACCTGGCGGTAAATTGGAGGGGCCGGCGGTATGGCCGTGGCTTTTGAGCCACGGTCATAATTGCTGGTGGAACACCGCCAGCCTGTTGGCGGTGTTACCGCCACCTTACTGCCGGCCACCAGGGTCGTAATGACCCCCATGGTCAGTGAATGGTGCTGAAGAGACAGCTGGGCAGGCAGGGAGCGTAAAGTGAGCAAAGCAGGCTTTGGATGATGGGTGGACAGGGTGTAGGTTGGGTTGGAGCTGAGGAAAAGGGTTAGGGCGAGGGCAGAGAGACAAAGCTTAACTAAGGGCAGGTAGAAAGCAGGCCTGAGAGAGAGAGTACAACGTAATGATTAAGTAAAGTAAATAAATATAATGGCAAGTTGGTGTGTGTTGTAAGAGGAACACGTGCATTTGTGGGCACTGTAAGAAAGTAACACGTATGTATGAAAGTAATTTGAAAGCTTTATTTAAATGAATGTGTGTTTATTTGTTCTAAAAGGGAAACTTATTCTTTGGTAGTTCATTTGTGCAAAATTAGCTGTGCACTGTTAAGGCTTGTTGGTGATCATGAATTCCTTGAAAGCAGCAGTGTGTCTAACCTTGTAAGATCATAAGTGCACTGTAATAAATTATAATGAAATGCACTTCACTAAGTTTTGTAGTTATTTGTCTTGAAGGAGAGAGACAAGGGAGGATGTGTCAAGCTGTAAAACTGTATCATGGCATTTGGCACAGGGAATGAAGGAGGGAATTTCAAGTTACAGCCTAAACGACCAATTACAAAGTCATGTTATCCTGGGCAAATCAATAAATGTCCCCGTGCCTAAAAAATGAATGGGATACTATTTAGGGTAAGCTCATGTAAAGTACTCCAATACATTTATTTAGAATTTTGTGCTATTTAAATGTTCCAAATAATGAAAAACAAACCTGGATCGAGAAGGGGATAGTGGTGTTTACATTAAATGTGTACATCCCCATTAATCAGTAATTTAGTTCTGAAAAGCAGATCCATCTTTCACATAGTTATGCGGACCTTCATGGGCAGAGTAGTGGACCTTGAATCTCGGGAATACAGTTCAATACTATTTAATGGTAGATACAAAAAGATGCTGATAAATAAGCGCCCTATGTGCAAATCATCTGGCGTGCACCTATAGTAAACTAGACAAATTGAAAACATATTCTGCATTTGTAGGGAAAAACGCTCTGAACATGGGCGAGGAGCACTAGCAACTACAGTTTAGCAGTAAACCAAAACATGGGGGAGGTGCACCAACAAATAATGTATAGTAATGTATATTGTTAATAATAAACAACATTGAAAAGAAAAAAGAATATCAGGATGTATCAGAGGTGCATTAAAAATAAAGAAAGGTGTCACATGCAGACCACATTCAAGCAGACACGAGGACTGCTTAAAGCACAAGAATATGGCAAAGATGCACTCGCAAATTCTTGCTCCAGCTAAAGAAAAAAGTATCTTCCACAAGAGAAGCAGTGGAAGAATACAAGTAATTGAGGCATGCTGCACGGGAGGGCTCAGCACACAAAAAGGAATACAAGCTGTCATGCCCTGACCACATGCAAGCAGGTATATAAGAGTGACCATGAAGGCAACCAATAAAATGCAATGGCTGGGCTGTAAGCACATTGATTGTAAATAAAATGTCTTGAAGAGAAAGCGCATGCACTGTGTAGGCAAGACCTAAAAACCTAGATGCATTTCAAAAGCTCCCATTTTAGTCAGAAGAGGGCGCTGTGATATTTGGGATTTGAAAGGTGATTAGTTGGTGACAGAAATAAGAAGAAAACAAGAATCAGTGCATGAAAACATTTAAATGCCTTATGTGCAGAAATGTTTCCATGACTTACACTTGGAAAACATTTCTAGCTTTCACAAGTACGTGTGGCGATGGCTCCGTTCAACAGAAAGCAAGGCAAATAAGGATAACAGTTACACAACCACTGACATGTAGCATTTATAAACAGTTGGAATGAACTCCCACACTAAACTGACAATTTAAATTTACACCCTAATGATCTAGGTGTAAGAGGTGCAATAAGTGGCAGATGTTCACCAATAAGTCACAATTTTGCATCTAGTTTGATGGCAAAGCTGCATTACCTATTGTTTCCCCATGTCTTGAGAGTGGGATTGGAGTAAATCTTATTCAGGCATGAGTGGGAAGATTTATCAAAAGTGGTGCTAAACTTAGTGCAGCGCCACTTGTCTTGCACCCTTTAGCGCCCCCCTAAAGCCACCATGTGTGCACCGTATTTAATATATGGCGCACCTTGGCAGAAGTTAGGAAACTAGCATCAGACATTCTACTCTAGTTCAGCTCTTTGCAGGATTAGCTTAAAAAATGTTGACGCTAATCCTGCAAAGCACAGAGAGGCCCATTGAAAACAATGGAAACCTCCTCTTTAATGCCTGCTCTGAGCAAGCGTTAAAAATCCAGATAAAAAAGACAGATTTTTTTGTTTTCGTCCCCTCCTAATGGGGAAATGTCCCCTTGCATACATTATGCCTGCACAGGCATAATGTGGCTCAAGGGGTGACAAAGTGGTGCAATGCAAGCATTGTGCCACTTTGTAAATATGGCACAGCGTTTTTTGCCATCTAACTTCACATTGGCATAAGAAAATTGATGGTAAAGTGGCATTGGAATGGCGCTAGACCCTCTTAAATCTGGATCTAGATGTTTTTGATCAGTCTCTTTCAACCATTGCATTGAGACGTTTTAAAACACATCTTGGTTCAGGTTAGCAAAAGATTTGTCTTTATTCTCTTATTGATTATATGGTGTACGTTTTCACCTCTTACGAATTGTTTTCCTTACAATGCATGTGCTGAATTGTTTTCATCATGTGGCAGGGACTTTTTGGGGAATAAAGTATTCTTAGCACCCTAAAAGCATACCATTTTGCAATACTACAAGTAAATACATGAGTAGTGATCTAAATAATAAATATATGTGTTATATGTAGCTGTGCTACTTTTAAAGATTCTCATTTTTGTTGTTGTGGAAAAATGGTAATTAAAAAATAGAAAATTAATTTCTTTAAAAGTACTCATGAAATGTATTATCCAGCATTTACATTCTTCAATTAATAAGTGATACCATTATTTTATTCATGTTTCCACCTCCTGTCGAGGTCGGGTTGTTTGACTTCTATTTATTCTGGGCACACTTTGCATTGCTGTCTGTTGTATATGTCATTTTATTCATCCTTAATGTCTCTGGTGTGTCTGTGTTAGTGTCGCCCTTCTTCAATGACCTTAACTGTATGTGCCATTGCAGTCTTTCATAACAGCAATAAAAAAAAAAATCTATCTCCAGCCTCAGAAGTGTGTATTTATAAATATGGGCTTTCTTTTACTTCACAACCAGCAACATTTGCAAACAGAGTAATTAAGACTGCCAGTTTCAGGAATATTTGTATGCATTGTCTTTTTAACCAAAACAGTAAGGCAACAAAATATTGACTCCATACTTTTTCAGGAATGCATATTTTACTTTGAAAATTAAAAAGATGGGTTTAGGATTGTGCAAAAGGTTCTGTTTCAGTGGATATTGTGCAGAGGGCTAGGATCTACAGCTGTTCTGTCACAGCCGTGCTTACATTATGTCTCCTGTTTTGCTATGCTATGCTTATTTGTAAAGCGTGCTTTCATCCAGGCGTCCTGGCACTGAGCAGGAGTGTGTGTCTTGATCAGCTTATTGTAGGTTGTTTAATTAAAAAGCCAGGTCTGCAGTTTCTTGAGGAATTCAAGATGACAGGAGACTCTGATGTGGAGGAAGAGGCTGTCCCATGCTTTAGGATCTATGTAAGAGAACACCAGTATTCCGGATCTGGTTTTGTGTATGCGTGGGACGCGTGCATGTAGAAGTCTTTCAGAGCGGAGGTGTCTGGGTGGTTGGTGGAAGGAGATGAGATACTATTCAGGTAGGTAGGTAGGTTCTAAGTTGTGTAGTGCCTTGAATGTGTGTTTGAGGAGTTTGAAATCAGTGCATTTGTGTATCAAGAGCCAGTGGAGCTTTGTGAGGTGTGGTGTAATGTGAGTTCTGTGTGTGAGGTTGAGAATAAGTCTAGCTGCATGTAGTGAAATATGTTGCATCACTTTGCACCTGGATTAGCCGTCCAGTGTTCACCAGTTACAGCCTACATTTTGTATTCAGTTTAGCCTTAGATTAATTCTGCCTATTGACTTTATCATAGCATTAGACACTGCCATGTTAAAGGCTGCCCGTAATTTCCTACATTGCAAACTGTGCATTCTGTCTTATTTTCGTGCTTTTTCTCACCAAGGGCTTTGGTTGATAAGGATGTACTCAAATGGCAGGGAACGGCCTTGTTTTGACTTGACATCTTGGGATTGTGGCCAAACCCCAACGTGTTATTTTCAAAGCATACCTAAACTAGCCAGCATGTTTGAATTGCAAAAGTCGTTTTTTTTTCTCCAGAAAGCTCATATTGGTTTTTTAAGATATAAAAAGACCCAGTGCGACAGTGAGAGGGTCAGTGGCCTCAATCAGGATTTAAGATGTTGGATGCCTGATATATTTCCCGTGAGGGTAGAGATCTCTTTCTCTTTCGCAGTCAAAAGGGGTCATCGCCTTGCAGACATGAGAAAGATGAAGCACCTGACAGGCCCTACAGTGATGCATTTTTAATTCATTATCTGCTTTGCATTATAATATAGGTAAATATATTTGCTGTGTTTATTGCAGTGGAGAATCATTTTGGTATGTTTTCATTTCATTGCTGTGACTATTTTTAAACGTGTGCCTTCAACATGCTAATCTCCTTTTGGGAACCTCACATAGTGAAATATTAATGCCCTCGTTACAACCCTGGCAGTAAATCCCGCTTACCACCGTGCTGATGGCTGCCAACATACCGTGACCGCGGTGGAAATCCGCGACAGGTGTTACGACCCACATCTCGTAATCTGCCACACAAGTCTGGCACACCAAAGGTCAGTGATAAACTGGCGGTAGCAAAACCTACACTGTTACGCCAACAGGAATACGCCCACACTATCACGACCCACGAATCAACGTGGTGATCATTCAACCGCGGTAAACCAGTGGCAGTACACACCGCCACGCTCAAAATATACACACATTTACAAAACACAACCAAATAGGACAATTAAAAATACACCCACCTGATACACATACACACACCACACCCACACACTCACACCACTATAAAGCACACACACCCATTACCCACAACCCCTTACAATGACTTTTTTGGAAGAAGCAGGGATAGAGAGAATAGCAAACACAACACCAGCATCCATAGGCACACAACACCATCACTCATACAACATCCACGCACCTCAAAGAACACACCACAACACATCACACAGCACAAAAAACATCACATCACACATCACCCACACCACATTATGGCACCTCAAAGACAACCCAGGTTTTCTGAGGAGGAGCTCAGGGTCATGGTGGAGGAAATCATCTGGGTAGAGCCACAGCTATTCGGATCACAGGTGCAGCAGACGTCCATTGCTAGGAAGATGGAGCTGTGGCGGAGAGTTTTCGACAGGGTCAACGCAGTGGGACAGCATCCAAGAACAAGGAATGGCATCAGGAAGAGTTGGACCGACCTACGGGGGAAGGTGCGTTCCGTGGTATCCAGACACCAGGTAGCGGTACAGAGGACCGGCGGTGGACCCCCACCTCCTACCCCACAACTAACAACAAGGGAGGCGCAAGTCTTGGCGATCATGCATCCTGAGGGCCTCGCAGGAGTAGCAGGAGGACTGGACTCTGGCAAGGCATATCTTTACTACTATATCCCCCCCACCCTACCTGCATGCCATCACAAACTCCTACCCCTACCCTCACACCCATCACCTCAACACCTCACAGATACCCCACTATCACAAATCACCCATCTCAATACCAAGCCCTGCATGTAACACCAATGCATGGATACCCATTACAGACCTGCATGGACACCCATCACCAAAGCATGTCCAAGGGAGAGACACACCCAGGGCATACAATCACCACTCACACAAAGGCCAAGGCGATATTGCAAGCACAGTAGTAGAGGGAAACACACCCATTGCACAAGATGGCACACACAGATAAAATAACAATGCATTATTACCCCAACAGGACCCCTACCCAACGTCACCGGACAGAAGATGCCAGCCATATCCAGTTCCCCCACAGAAGAGGCTCACAGTGATGACATTAGCTCTGCACGCCTAAAGCAAGATGATCAGCCCGGCCCATCAGGGACCTCTGGACAGTCGGTTCCCCTGACACAGTCCCAAACCACCACTGAACCTCCCCCATCAGGAAACACCAGCACAGCACCCACCCAGCGGCCCCATCCCTCTGTCCCCAGGACACGCCAATCAGCAGTGTGTCAACCACTACAGGGACCCCAGGCAAACCCACTAACCCAAGACAATCGGGGACCAGGGGTCAGTGGCAGTGGGCACACGGTTCAGGGGACAGAGGCACAGGACAACAGGGAAACTGGGAGGACTGCTGTGCGACAGGGGGAGGACATGCCCAGGGAACCCACTCTCCACAAGGCACACTCCAACATCATGGGAGCATACCACCATTCCCAGGAGCATGGGCACGGTACTGGCCACGTTTCAGAAGACCCAGTGGCTGCAGGAGGAACAGTACCTGGGGATCAGGGAGGACTTGATGTCCATGAACACCACCTTGGTCACCACTGCAGGGGTGCTGGCAGACATGGCCCACACCATGAGGGAGACAGTGGCACACCACCGGGCCCCTGACACTAGCCTGAACAATGAACAGCCCTCCACGTCCACCAGCGCTAGTAGACAGGAGGTTCTGCCACAGGACCAACAGGCCACCAGCACCCCACCCCCTGCAGAAGGAGAACCACCCCGCAAACGCTCCCTGTGATACAGGCACAAGACAGAGACCATTGCCAAGACCCCCACCAGGAAAAAAGACTCTCCTGATTGTCACCCTTCTGTCCCACTATGTCATCCTGTCCTAATTGAACTGCCATTACTCCACTTCCTATGCCCCCTTGGACAATGCACCTGTGATACAAAGAGACTGGAATCTACCATGGATATTCCTCCACAATCACCCCAGCCCATTGCACATACCCTCCACATATTAGCACTTAAATAAACACACTTGAATCACAAAACAATCTGGAGTCAGTCTGTACTTTCACAAATGTGTTATTACAACTTCTTCGACAAATATCAATGGCAATGTTCATTTGCACATACCAAAGTATGACAGCTGTTGGGCAGCAGTAAACGTAGCGGAAGGCAGAATGTGGTACCCAGATCTGTGAAAAGGAAAGCCAAAGTGAACTGTCAGGGACCATACACAGAGGTAAAAAGGCAGAATTAGGCAATGTCCTACAGTAGTCTGATATGAGAGGAGCAGTGACAGTCTCTTGCCTGTGTCTCACTGGAAGTATTGCATGATGATGTTGTTTCTATTGTGGTTTTCTTCTTCTTCTGCCTCCTCTTCTTCAGTGTCCACAGGCTCCACAGCTGCCACAGGACAAACATCAGGCCCATCCTCCTGCAGAAAATGCACCTGGTGTCGCAAAGCCAGGTTGTGCAACATACAGCAGGCCACGATTATCTGGCACACCTTCTTCGGTGAGTAGTACAGGGAGCCTCCTGTCAGATGGAAGCACCGGAACCTGGCCTTCAGGAGGCCGAAAGTCTGCTCTATAATCCTCCTAGTTCACCCATGCGCCTCATTGTAGCGTTCCTCTGCCCTTGTCCTGGGATTCCTCACTGGTGTCAGTAGCCATGAAAGGTTGGGGTAACCAGAGTCACCTGCAAATATCGAGGGGCATCTGTTAGACATACACAAACCCTTAGGGACTACCCCATACCCAGACACCTATTCAAACTGTGTGGGGACCTTGGCCTCACCTATTAGCCACACACGGTGCCTTTGGAGTTGGCCCATCACATAATGGATGCTGCTATCCTCATAATGTAAGCGTCATGCACTGAGCCAGGAAACTTGGCATTCACATGGGAGATGTACTGGTCTGCCAAACACACCATCTGCACATTCATGGAATGGTAGCTTTTGCGGTGTCTGTACACCTGTTCATCCCTGCGGGGTGGGACAAATGCCACATGTGTTCCATCAATGGCACCAATGATGTTGGGGATATCTCCCAGGGTATAGAAGTCACATTTCACTGTGGGCAAATCCTCCACCTGGGAGAAAACAATGTAGCTGCGCATGTGTTTCTGCACGGCAGACAACACTCTGGACAACACATTAGAGAACGTTGGCTGAGACATCCCTGATGCAATGGCCACTGTTGTTTGAAAGGAACCACTGGCCAGGAAATGGAGCACTGACAGGACCTGCACTAGAGGGGGAATTCCTGTGGGCTGGCAGATAGCTGACATCAGGTCTGGCTCCAACTGAGCACACAGTTCTTGGATAGTGGCACGAACAAGTCTGTAGGTGATAATGATGTGTCTGTCTTCCATTGTCGACAGGTCCACCAGGGGTCTGTACACCAGAGGATGACGCCATCTCATCATCTGCCCCAGCGGATGTGCCCTATGGAGGAGAAGGGTGAGCAGAGGGTCATAAACCACATAGGTAGCACAAGAGTGTTTTGCACTATTGTGATTAAATCGGAGTGTGGCGCTGTCTGTCCGTCATCATCATCATCATCATCATACACATAAGCTTTATTCGGCCAACAGACCATCAAAGCAATACAATACAATACAATATAAATAAACATCATAATCTCATAACAAAATTTAAAAGGGAATAAAATTCATGTTTGCCCGACTTAGAACAATTTCAGATCATTGTAAATAAAAGATTCGTATGCGCCATGCCATTACTAAAAACGTGCTTACTGCATAAATTATCAAATTTGAATTGTGGCTTTTTAAAATCCTCAAAGCTAAAACAAATTTCCTTAGCTTCAATTCCCGACAGATTTTGCGAATTCATTTAAACCTTGGGGTTGAGTAAGCGGGACAAAAAAACATAAAATGTTCTACTGTTTCGGAGGAAATGCCGCATGCAGGACAAATATCAGAGCTTAGCTTAGGTCCCCATCTGCTCGTCAAGGCCTTCAAAGGTAATATTCCAATTTGAAATCTGGCATACAAACTTTTGCCTAATAAGTCAGGTATTATATCTAGATATAGTTCGAACTCTGGGTACCATTTGAAATCAATAAACAAATTAGTTAAATGACCATTCGATTTTTGGGAAATGTAATTATTACATATGTGGGACCAGTAAGCTCCCTTCAGTGCTTTTACATGGGACTTCACAAGTTGCTGGGGATTCTCCCAAAAGTTCCTCAATCCCAGCATACAAAACCAACTGGATACGTGTTTGATCCATGGGATGGAAATGGAGTTAGGGCATTTTAACAGTTCTAATAAAGAAGACTTATATACGGCCAATTCGGGGACTATCCATAGCCTCACCCAATATAATAGAGGCCGTAAGATAATTAGATCAGCCATTCATTTAAACCCTAGGTCTAGAAATAGGGGGGTTAATGGGGTGCTAGTAGGGCAAGCACATAAAGCCTGTGCAAAGCTATTCTCAATTTTGGTTATCCTGCTGCTATCTGACATGCCCCAAATCTCTGCGCCGTAAGCAGCAGCACCCTGTGCCTTAGCCACGTAAATCTTTACTGCTGGATACACAACTTTAGCGATCGTATTCCTATAAAGGCGCAATATGGATGCTGCCCGATGTTGCAAAAGCCCAGCACTTCTGCCAACTTGTTCCTCCCAAAGGAGTGAATCTGTAAGTCTCACACCCAAATAGTCAATGGAGCTAACCTGGTCCAAAATAGCTCCATCTAACCTAATAGTACATTTCTTACGAAGGCCAGAGCGAAGCACCATCAATTTCGTTTTCTTCGAGTTCAGCTCTAGACCAAATTTCCAGCAGAATGATTTAAATCTGTCCACAAGGATTTGCAAACCCATAGGGGTTTTTGAAATCAGTAGAGAGTCATCCGCAAAAAGGAGAATAGGGATTTTCTGATTAACTAGGGTGGGAGCATCATTCTGGCATGTCATTAGTTCTTGGACCAACTCGTTGATGAATAGAGAAAACAGAAGTGGTGTAAGCACACATCCCTGACGGACACCTCTTTTAATGGGGAATTTGTTAGTCAATTCACCTTGATTGCCCCATCTTCCTTGTGCGTATGTGCCTTCATGCATGCGTATCAATAGATGGATAATATCGGGTGGTGTCCCTATTTTGTATAACACTCCCCAAAGCTTATCTCTTGGGACCAAATCAAAAGCAGAGCGCAGATCAAGAAAAGCAACATATAAAGTTTGCTTTGCCAAGACTATGTATTTCCAGTGTAGCACGGTCAACCTAAAAGCCTGGTCAACCGTACTAATTCTAGAGCGGAACCCTGCCTGAAGCGGTGAAAGGATCTGTTGCTCCGTCACCCAGCTCGATAATCTAACTAGCAGCTGTTTGGCAAATCTTTTTTGTAAGTTGTCGATTAAACTGACCGGTCTGTAATTGGTTGGAAGATTTACATTACCCTTTTTATAAATTGGGATAATTTCTGCACCCTTCCACGTCTCAGGGATCTGTCCTCCTTTTGTGATTTTATTTGACAGTAGGTTAATATACCAGGTCCATATGGATAACTCTGATTTATAAAGGTCGCCTGGAATTTTATCGGGACCTGGGGCTTTACCTGACTTCAAAGAGTTGATAGCGTCTGCAGTTTCTTCTAAGGAGAAACAAATATAACTCTCAGAGTTATATAGATTCCCATCAGGTGGAGAAATGGCAAGGTTAGCATTTGATAAAATAAGGGGGCCTAATCCCACTTTATCACAATCAACAACCCCAGTGGAGATAGTTCCTTCATAAAGGAGAGTGAAGTGCTCCACCCAGCTTCCGGGTTGGATATTGTTCCTTAGATTAGACCTACCCCCTCTCTCGTGCTTAGTCAGCAGTTCCCAGAAAAGCGTATTGTTGTTTGCTTTTGTAGCATCTAACAAATCCTGCCAAATAGAATCTTCCCAAGTTTTCTTTGATTGTCGAATTGTCTTTTTATACATACATCTTGCTTGTTTAATCACCCCCGGGGTCCCGGCCTTTATAGCCTTTTTTAGCCCGGTCTTAGCCCTCATACATGCATCGTTAAACCATCTACTGTTAGACGAAACCCTGCGTTGCCGGCTTACCATGGCTGCCTTTTTATAAAAAACACTTTTAAATTTGACCATCATATCTTCGTGAATATCAAGAAGTGGGATGGCTTCAGGCTCAAGGTCTTCGTAAGCTGACAAATTATCTAAAAACACTTGGTAAATCTCACGTAGCAAATAGGGGTTTGACATAACTTTGGGCCACCTCACCTTTGTATAAGCATTGTTCAAAATAGGGGGAGGGACCATTGATGGTTGCGTATTCGAGGTTCTACCAAAGATGTTCCCAGAAAGGGTAAGCAGCAGTGGGAAATGATCACTCTCGCACCTTGAATCTACCCTCATGTCTAGCAGCAACGGCCAAAGACGCACATCCACCAAAAAATAGTCAATAACACTGGCCACAGAACCTCGCTGGAATGTCGGTGCAAGGTTTAAATCAGAAGGAGTTCGACCATTGCAAGCCCTTAGGCCAATCTTTAAGCATAATGTAGCAAGCTGTGCTGCAACACGAGAGCGTGGACGATGACTATCACCATCCAATTGTGCAATCCCCCATAATTCGTCCTCTTCCACAGTTAAATCACTAAGAAACGCAGAGGGTTCAAAAGTGCAATTTACATCCCCGGCAATAATTAAATAGGAATTAGTTTGTATGGTGTCTAAAAAGTCAGAAAGTAGAGTTAAAATATGTGATTCTGAACCACGTGAAACAGAACGGGCGTAAACATTGATAAGAGTTATGTTAAAATTTTTGTTGAAAAGAAATTTGTAAGCCCATCAAGTCGGGACAATCAAATTCTAAAACCTTATAATCATATTGGAGCTTTAAATTAAAAAAAATTAAAAGTCCCCCTTTTGCACGACCGGTTGCTTTCTCTGATTGCTGTGCAGGGATATTAAAAGAGAGAAACCCATCCATACTGGATTGACCCTCAACCCAGGTTTCTTGGAAAAGACACACATCTTGAGACTTTATGTAGGCAACCCAGTCCACATCATCCAGTTTCCTAGCAAGGCCAGCAGTATTCCAAGTCATAATGGATATCCCATTAGTTCCCGTTGCAGTCCCATGGTTTGAGGGTAGAACATCCTTATAATTCGGCTCATTGACAAAGGTCTTATCTGATTTATCTATTGTAGATACCACAAAATTATCCTGATTGACGGCTTTCTGGGCGGAAGACAGTCATACAGGACCATGATGCATAAATACACATTCCTCCCTAGAGCCTCTCTCATTAACATGCATGCAACAGAGTCAATAAGTTGGTCTGCCAAAAATGTATCCAAAAACACAATCGTAATTACATCAAGATTTGACCCAGAGGGGCTCCATCTTTCAGTTTTTAGAATGTCCGAAAGTATAACTGAAAGGCATCCCTGACGATTGCGTAGCCAGTGAATAACCTTATTAAGTCTAGACTCTTGGTCCTCAACAGACCTGGATGGCAACTTTGGGACATTAGTTAAGAAAAGAGTATTGGCTCTATGCCTAGGACCAATACTATTTGAAGACGCATCTAAAGCACTATTCATTCTTCGAGAAGAAAAAATGCAAGCTGGATCCTTGGTTGGAGGGTTGACAAGTATCTTTCTATTAATGAGAAAAGGGCTATCCCTATTCTTTGGAATATTGATAGTAGGATTTTGCCTCGTAGTGGAATGACAGTTCGATGGGGCAAAGAAGCTACCAACAAGGTCTTCCCTGTCCATTATCTTATCTCCACCGAGGGGGATACTGTTGCCCCCAGTGTATTTATTTTTAGAATGGATAATGTGGGGAGATAAGTTACCCTCTGTGGCCCTCCTATAAGATCCAGATCTCTGGGCATGGTAAGTTGGCCCCTCACATATATTAACATTAGATGTAGCAGAGTCGACTGCCAAAATTCCACCTGCCCCTTCTACCTCTGGCTTATGACATTTGCATCTCAATTGTTGAGCCATATTCCCCTGGAGCAATTTAGTTAGCTGCAATACTAGTTTCTTGACTTCATTGACTCTCTGAAGAATTAAAGGCAGATTAGCTACACTAGCAGACGGTTCAGAACACATAGCAATAGTAGTAGGAGGAGAAATGGCAGCTTCAGTAGATATGACAGCCGTATAGGGGTCGTGGGCCTCAATCAGATCGCTTCCCTCAGTCAAAAGCTCAAAGCGATTTTTACATGGAATATTAGGGGCCAGCCTTATCTCAGGAATCAATGGTAGGGGTATACATTCTATTTCCTCCACGTTCAAAATCCCCTGAATTTGTAAAGGATTAGAGGTACTGACACAAGCCACGATGCCCTGTTGAAATGAGGGAACAGTGGCATTAACAGTAGGTGACTTCCCTACGCTATCTATTAAACCCCCAGAGACCGCTGATCTAACTTTTCTGTTCTTGGTGAAAAACTCCTGGATCTTTTTAGGTTGGAGTGGAGGCTTCTTCGGGGGCAGGAGGCCATGAATACCCAATTCGCTATTAAGTATAGCCTCCACCTCCTCAAATAGTAGATCAATCTCATCACGTGATTTCGGTTCCCCTTGAGCAGGCTTAATAGTTAATTTCCTAGGTCGCTTTTTCTGCTTTTTTATACCTTCCAATGGTGCCGGCGGGCCAACAGCCTTTCTTTTCCCCATAGTTCTAGAATAACAAAAAATAACAGGAAGATATAGCCTTACTTAGTGACTTCCTTTAAGGGACTAGTCCCGTCCCAACCCACGCGCGTCCCGCGTTCCGCGGGATCTGGGTGAAGAAGTAAGGGACAGGGCCCAGCCCGGCCTCAGTCGGTCGAAGACGGGCGTAGACGGGCCCGTCTTGGCCCGGTCTTCGCCCGGGCGCGCCCGGGCACGTCCCGCGAGGCGGGAGCGCTATTTCAGATTTAAAGGGCTCCTGCCCTTTGATGAGAGAGGCTGTGTCCTTCCTCGGCCCCCTGGAGCAGCTGAGCGCGTCCCGCGAGGCGGGAGCGCTATTCCTGCCCTTTGATGAGAGAGTCTGTGTCCTTCCTCGGCCCCCTGGAGCAGCTGAGCGCGTCCCGCGAGGCGGGAGCGCTATTTCAGATTTAAAGGGCTCCTGCCCTTTGATGAGAGAGTCTGTGTCCTTCCTCGGCCCCCTGGAGCAGCTGAGCGCGTCCCCTATTCCTGCCCAAAAGTGCTGTGACGCAGTTAGGTGCCCTGCTATGTGCCCCCCTGAAATGGCGGCTGCTTGGCCTGTAAGGAGGGACAAGGGGAGATGAGGTAACTGCGCTGGCATTGTGCAGCATTGCGGTAGGCAGACGAAGACCGCTGCGCAATTCAGCATTGGTTATCATTGGGCCCAATGGGTTCCAGGAGCCAAAGACGATGTACGCCGGAGGTGACGGTACACACTGCTGCGGACGTGACTGCCATTTTCTATCTGTTCACTCACTTGATACCTGACCTTCAAGAGGAGAGGACCTACACTGCAAGTGCTGCTGTGACCTGAGTCTGGAAGCAACAATGGCAACAGTGTCTGGGGAAAGGGCCTCTGCCTTCACCGCACAGGAGTTGGACAACCTGGTGGATGGGGTCCTCCCCCAGTACACGCTACTCTACGGTCCTCCAGACAAACTGGTGAGTACACTGTGTGCATGGTGGATGTGACATTAATGTATGGAGTGGCCTTACCTGTAGGTCAGAGCCCACCTGAAGAACAGTATTTGGCGTGCTGTCGCCAAGGAAGTGCAGATCCTGGGGTCTATCATAGATGGAGGACCCACTGCAGCAAGAGATGGGAGGACCTATGCCGCTGGAGCAAGAAGACGGCGGAGGCCCAGCTGGGGATGGCATCCCAATGTGGAAGGGGTGCCCGACGCACCATGATCCCCTTGATGTACCGGATCCTGGTGGTGGCATATCTGGAGTTGGATGGGCGCTTGAGGGCATCACAGCAGCCACAAGGAGGTGAGTACAGTCTAATTCAGCTGACTCAGCACGCTTTATGAGGTGTCTGGGTGGGGGAAGTGGGCTGTGGGTTCTCCTAGGCCAGGGCGAACTTGGTAGGGTAGGTCCCCTGTTAGGCAGGCTCTGTGGCACTCCAACCCCAATAGTGGTATCGGCCATCTACACCTAGTCAGCCTCCTGTTGGTTCCAGGTGTGAGGCAAATGGACTTAGGCATAGTCCCCCATGGGTAGGTGATTTTCCTAAGACCAGTTAGTGCATGGCCTAGTGCATAGGGCTGCTCCCTGTGTGTTGTGTCCGCCAACAGTGGTGTTGTTGCTGGAATTTACCATGTGGCTCCTCTGTCTCCCCCCCCTTTTTGTTTTGTCATCCTGTCCTTGTGTGCATTAGCATCATCTGGCGGAGGAGCAGTGGCACCGGAGCAGGAGGGAGCTGCAACCCACATGGCCCAGGAGGGTGAATGTACGGAGTCTGAAGGCAGCAGTGGGATGGAGGGTGAGGGGATCTCCATGACATGGACAGGAGGGGACACCAGCGACTCCTCCTCTGATGGGAGCTCCCTTGCGGTCATGGGCACCTCTGTGTCCACCCTCCCAGCAGCCCCTCAGCATGTTTTCCATGCCCGCTCACCCAGGAGGGTGGGCATCTCCTTCGCCCCAGGCACCTCAGGCCCTGCCCGACTCAGCCCTGCTGCCCTCAGTGAGGAGGCTATTGACCTCCTGAGATCCCTCATTGTTGGGCAGTCAACCATTTTGAATGCCATCCAGGGTGTCGAGATGCATTTGCAACAAACAAATGCATACCTGGAGGGCATTCACTCTGGCATGGTGGCCCAACAGAGAGCATTTCATGCTCTGGCCCCAGCACTGATGGCAGCCATTGTCCCTGTGTCCAGCCTCCCCACTCCAACTTCTACTACCCAGACCCAATCGCCTCTACCTCAGCCTATCCCAAGCACACCATCAGACCAGCATGCACACACATCAACACACAAAAGTGGCTCAGGCAAACATAAGCACCACACATCCCACAGGCACTCACACAAGCACCATACCTATGCAGACACACCAATATCCACTGCCTCCACTGTGTCCCCCTCCTCCACGTCCTCCACCTCCCTCCCAGTATCATCTCCACTCACACCTGCATGCACCACATCTTCAGCCACTACCTCCATTAACCAGCACGCCCATCACCACACACCTCTCACGTGCAATCACCACCCCCACTACCATGCACACGTCCCCTGTGTCCTCTCCCAGTGTGTCTGTGAGCTCTCCTCACAAAGTACACAAACGCAGGCACACACCCACTCAACAGCCATCCCCCTCACAACAGCCTCAACCCCATGCACCTTCACCCAAACTCAGCAGACGTACACCTCCTACAAGCACTACCTCTTCCTCCACTCCCAAACCCCCTCCATCTTCCCATCCCAGTGTGTCTAAAAAACATTTCCTACCATCCATTGACCTCTTCCCTATACCTTCCCCTCCGTCCTTCCACTAGGGCCAGGATGTCCAGATCCCAGCCCAGCACCTCAGCCACAAAATCATCGTCCAGTGTAGTCCCTGCAAGTCCAGGAACATTGAAGGCGGCACCCATCAGGGCTGCCAGTGTGCCACCTAGTGAGGCCAAGGACCACCCTATTCCACCACCTGCCAAGGTAAAAAAGGGGCCCGCATGCCAAAGAGAAAAACCGCACCAACCACCCAGCAAGGCCTCTTCTAGGACCAAAGAGGGCAGTGGCAAGGTCCCAGCATCGACTTTCAAGGTGGGGAAGGGACACAAGGGCAAAGGGAAGTCAGCTCAGGGCATGGAGCATCGGGGTGAGGGAGTGGTGTCACCCCTTCTGCAAGACAGACCAGCAACCTGTACGGCGGTGGCCACCGCCGCAACGACCGCCACCTGTACCGCCACCTGCACGTCTGCTGCCTCTACTAGTCACCAGCATCATTCCCAGTGTGAACCCGTCCGAGACTGCAGGAGATGGCCTGGTGTCTCCCTCCAAAAGTGCAGACACCTTCACCACTGGCAGCATCGCTACTGCAGACTCCGTCACCTGCCCCGCGATGTGCCCAGCCAGGGCTACTACAGCAGACATCAGCAGCATCCCCAGCACTGGCACTACCAGCAGTTGGCAGGCTAAGTCGCCGCAGGGTGGAGTGTGTCTCTGCCTCCTTGGAGTATCATGCTACCTGTTCCCTGAAAATCTTGCGGCTCAGACACCCAGGTGAGGGAATGGGAACTGCCACACCCCAGGTGCAGCATCACTGGGCACCAAGCACCCTCCAGAACCAGTGGAGAAAAGCATCCACAACCCCATTCCTTGGTAGGATGAAGCACTCTGGGCACCAAGCCCCCTCCAGAACCAGTGGAGAAAAGTATCCACAACCCCAGTCCTTGGCAGGATGAAGCACTCTGGGCACCAAGCCCCCTCCAGAACCCGTGGAGAAGCCACCCACTTGAGAGACGACTGTGGCCTTGCACTCCCCAGGACCAAGCAGTGGGCAGTGCACCCACTTGAGAGACTTGAGAGACTGTGGCTTTGAACTCCCCAGGACCAGGCAGTGGGCATGGAGCCCCCTCGAGGAGCAGTGGCATCGTTCCCATCATCTGACTGAGGTGCCCCTCCTCCCCTTCCCCCTGAGGTTCCTGTGTTTTTTTCGACCTGATGCCCCTGCAGTGTTCTCTCCGTTTTGAGGCAGGTGTCATGTGTGGGCTTCGCCCATGCTTTTTGGGACCACTGGTCCACGGACATTTAATGGAACAGAATATGGACTTGTGTACTTTCTGTAAATATTTGTATATACTGATCATTTCAAATTATCTTGCCCTATCTGAATTTTCGATTATTACACTCATTGAACTCATTTCATTTGGTCCTTGCGTTCTTCCAGGGGATTACGCGGTGTATCTGTAATGTTGTTGGATCTGTTAGTGTGTATGGTGTTGTGGGTGGGGGTAGTGGTGTTGCTGTGTTGTGTGTGTGTCACTCTCTTGTTCCTCCCCCTCTCCCCTATGTGCTATGTGCGGTACTCACCCTGGTCGTCGCCGCCATCTTTGATGTTCCTGGTAGATGAGGAGGTAGACCAACATGGGCAAGACCTGTAACTCGGGCTCCATGGCGTCCTGGTTCCTCTTTGGGTGTTGTGAGGTGAGTGGTTTCCGTTCCAAAGACTGTTTCCGCCGTGCTTTCGATGGCATTGGTACCAACCTGGAAAAGCTGGCAGATTGGTGCCTTGTAATAGTGTGGGCGGTACATTGTCTTC
This sequence comes from Pleurodeles waltl, assembly GCF_031143425.1. Lineage (NCBI taxonomy): Eukaryota > Metazoa > Chordata > Amphibia > Caudata > Salamandridae > Pleurodeles > Pleurodeles waltl. The sequence goes on from NC_090445.1 coordinate 1,243,297,327, forward strand.
TGCCTGTCTGTTGGCAGTTACCGTCACGGTGTTTGTTGCTCCCGCCGTGGCGGTCAGAATGTTAAAGTTGTTTCCGCCATGATCGTGATTCCATTTTTTTTTACCGCTGGCCTGTTGGCAGGATTAACACCACTTTAACACCGACTGCCAGGGTTGTAATGAGGGCCTAAATGTCTTCTTTGGATTAAGAAGTGCATTCCAGACATTTTTGTCAGCCCAATCATTAGTGAAAAGCAAAACATTTTGGGGTAGATCGGACAGTCTAAAAACAGTGGTTGGAGGTTGAGAGTGCATGATTTAAAAGTGTAAATATGTTTCTATTCAGAGAGTTAAAGGAAGCACCGTAAACCATGTTTGAAAGTGCATGTGAACTTAAAATGCCTTATGATCTCTTGGCAAATGTGTTTTCTTGTTTATAAGGACTTTTTAAATTTTGGGATGGGTGCTTGGATAAAACAACATTTAGAATGTCTTTTCATCTTTAGAAAAGGTGCTTTTTGAACGGAATGATATCCCTTTTGTTCTTGACAAGAGAGTTTGGATACTTTTGTCTTGTTTCAGAAAAATGCATGAGAGATGTAAACAGTTAGAATATAAAAATAAGAAATTCAGAGAGCAAATTAGCCAGAACGAGTTATTATAAGATAAAACTGAAATCAACCAAGTTGTTACAGGGGAATCTGACTTTTCACATTTCAGTAATAAGGAGGTTAAAAAAGATGGGGGCCATTGTGAGCTGCATGAACAGAAAGTAGTTTGTGCACAGCCAATATTTGGATGAAAACTGCAGAGCAGGCCACAATTTTTGGCAGGAGTTAAAATGCATTCTTTAAAAGATTACACACAGCAAAAAGTTGAGGATGTTATCGATATATTCACAGAACTTTTGCAGTGTACGATGTGTACAATTAATTCAGACAAGACACAGAACATAGAGAGATGTTGCTACAGTTAAAACAAAAGATTTTGGAGTTTTCTACTCCTTGCACTAAGCAAGAGACACAGAGTTTCATGAGATTGTTTGATTTTTGGAAACAGTATGACCCTCATCTGAGTAAAATCGTAACCCTTTGGTACAAAGTAACCAGAAAAAAAACATGAGTTTGAATGGAGTGAAGAGCAGTTGTGTGCTTTCAATTTGGCAAATGAAATAATTCAACAGACTTTAGACTTGTGGCCAGTGCAAGAGGGAGACATTGAGTTACATGTAACAGTTCGGGGACGATATGCAAATTGGAGTATGTGGCAAAAACAACGGTGGACAAGGATGCCCCTAGGATTTTGGACTAGAAAACTACCTTACTCTGGGGAGCGCTATACTCCTTTTGAAAAACAGCTTTTGGCCTGTTATTGGGCTCCAGTGGATACTGAGCAAATAACACTAGATCATAAAGTAATTGAGAGACCTGAAATACCAATCATGCATTGAGTGATGAGTTCACCTTAATCTCACAATATAGGACAAGCACAAGAGGCTAGTATCATACACTGGAAATGGTACATACAAGACAGGGCTCGAGTAGGACTGGCAGGCACTGCAGCTCTACATAAACAGGTATCACAAGCCCCTGCACAGGATGAGGAGAGTGTGCAGGAGGTACCACAGGTGAAAGAGTCACCAGTGAGATGGGGTGCACCATTTGAACTCCTGTCCAATGAGGATAGGAAGCATGTTTGGTTCATTAATGGTTCATCTAAATATGTGGGTACCAAAAGACATGGGAAAGCAGTGTCATACAATCCAGTTACAAAAAAGTTGTTGACCACCACAGGAACAGGACAAAGTAGCAAATATGCAGAAGTGTACGCTGTGTATCAAGCTGTAAAGCAAGAGCTGCTTGGGACTTGTCATATTTATTCTGATTCTTGGTCCACTGCCAATGGATTAGCCATTGGGCATCCCACATGGCATGTACATACCTGGTTCATTCATTGAAAGGAGGTGTGGAGCAAAGAGTTGTGGCAGGAACTTTGGGATATGTTAGAACAGAGTAGAGTCACAGTGTACTGTATAGATGCCCATTGACCCATTGACTCACTAGAACGCTGGTTCAATTCCCTTGCAGACAACACAGACAAAATTTCAGAGGCAGAAGTGGCCAGCCAGCGGACGTCAAAATTCCTCTGTGTGCATAAATTTTTGGATGCGGGAAACTGCCTTGCGCTAATGACTTGCAAGGTAGATGTTCCCGGCCAAAAAATGACTTTAAGGCCTGTGTGCCTTATTTATACTCCAGCGTCCTTTTGACGCACAGGAGGCGGCGGGACTTAAAAAATGGTCTGGGTGAGGGCAGGCGTTAAGGGACCTGTGGGCTCACTTCCATGGTCTCTGACCATGGAAGGAGTCCAGATGTGCCTTTCCCTGCCCCCATGGACACCCCCTGCCACCCTCACCCACCCCTGGAGGACGCCCATGGATGGCAGGACCCATCCCAGGTAAGTAAAGGTAAGTTGAGGTAAGTATTTTTTTTAAGTGGCATAGGGGGGGCTAATTTGGGCCCCCCTACATGCCACTGTGCCCAATAGCCATGCCCAGGGGACAGAAGTCCCCTGGGCATGGCCTTTGGGCAAGGGGGCATGACTCCTGTCTTTGCTAAGACAGCAGTCATTTCAATGGGGGTTGTGCGTCAAAAAATGGCGCAAGTCCAGTTTGAGGCATGATTTTTGCCTCAAACCTGACTTGCACCATTTTTTGATGCACAACCCCCATTTTCCCCTACGCCGGCGCTGCCTAGTTTGAGTCATTTTTTTTTACTCTGACCAGTCCGCAGAGCCGGCTAACATAATTCCTTAAATAAGGTGCCCGCATGGTGCGTAGGAATGGCATTAGTCGGCAGTAAAAATTTTGATACAAACCAGCTGCTGCTGGTTTGCGTCAAAAAGTATAAATATGGGCCTTAGTTCCATCATCTCCTGTCCATCGGTACATTGCAGAAAACTCTAGCAAAGCAAATTTTAGTAAGCAGCAAACGGTTCACGGTCAGTTCAATGCACCAGCAACTTCTACATTGTGCGTTTATTAACTCGCCTCCTGCATGAGGCCTGGAAAGACTAGGCCACAACTTCGGCTAAGTTAACTCTACAATATAATGCAAAACATAGGTTATACATTTTAATATGACATATTACTACATTATTATTATATATTTTCATTTTTTCACTCATTTTTAATCATTTTAGTACAACTTTCGTATAATTGGCTGTCACTCTCCTTGGGCACATTGTCAAACGTGCACATTTTTTCTTTTCTACAATTAATTTCTCTATGAACTTTTTGTTAATCAAAACACGTAAATATTCTTTAATCGTTTTTAATTAGCATATCTGCTTCAACAGTCCCTCCTCTGATGACTAAATATATCATCACATCTTTCTTCATCATCATTTCACAACTCAGTTTCCGCTGTATTTTGTCTCCTTCTCAAATCTTCCCTATAAATTTCTTCCCTGTTTCGTTCTTTATTTTTAGATCTTTTGAATTTTACCTTTTACCATACTTTACACGAACCCCATATTCCTAATATGCAAGCAATCACAATTAATATTCCCTGTATGATTTTTAACAATACCCCATTCCAAATTTGATTAAGCCAATTTCCCACTGATGCAAATCCTTTTCCAACTTTTTCCCAAACACCTGGTCCCTTCAATTCTTTCAACTCCTTACTTGAGTTAATCAAATTAGAGAGTAAGGGGCATATTTATACTCTGTCTGCGCCGAATGTGCGTCAAAAAGTTTGACGCACATTCAGCGCAAAATTTGCCCCATATTTAAACTTTGCCACCCGAGCCCGCGGATGGCAAAATCCCGCCGTGTGCGTCATTTTTTGGATGTGGCAACCCGCCTTGCGTTAATCATATGCAAGGTAGGCTTCCCGTCCAAAAAATGACTTAAACAGCCGTGCGTCGTATTTATTCTTTTGGGCAAAAATGTCGCACGGCCGGGAGGCAGAGCCGGAAAATGACGCACAGCCCGATTTGCATCAAAAATTAACGCCTGGGTCAGAGCAGGTGTTAAAATGGGGCAAACACACCTGTATTTAATCAGAACACACAGAAGCAACAGCAGAGCAGCAGAGCAGTAAAAGAGAGACATGGAGGTGCTTCTCATCCAGCGTGCACGCAGATGCAGACCCCAGCAACAACAACAGCAGCTACCACAACACCAGCAGGGACCCCAAAGGCAGTGCAGAAGGCAGGAGAGGATAGTCCGCACCACAGAACAACCCTTCATGGCCTCAGGGAACATGACATCATCCAGAGGTACAGGTTGAACTGGCAGGCCATTCAGCAGCTGCTGCGCAACATAGAGCCACAGTTGTCACCCACCTTGCTGACACCCGCACCATCCCAATTGAAACCAAGCTGCTTGCCGTACTTCACGTGCTGGCAAGTGTCTCTTTTCATACAAGTGGTGCCCTGGGTGCTGGAATATCACAATCATCATTCTCTGCCTTTTGGCCCAAAGTACTGGATGCCATCATTGGACTCACACCCCACCACATCTGCTTCCCTAACACACTGCAGAAGCAGCAGGAAACAAAACAGGGGTTTTACCTCATTAGTTGCTTCCCACACATCCTTGGTGCAATCGACTGCACACATGTACGCCTTGTGCCACCTGCTGCAACTGAACACCTCTACCGCAACAGGAAGCACACATATTCCATCAATGTGCAGGCCATTGTCGAACACCAAGGATTGATCACCAACATTGTGGCAAAATATCCTGGGAGTGTCCATGACTCATTCATCTTCCGTCACTCTACCATCAATCAGCACTTCTAGGATGGTATGGCAATGGACTACTTGTTGGTAAGTACAGAAACCTACTTATATACACACTGCACAGCAACCCTCTAGGACACACAACACATACACCACAACAGAAACATGTAGACAGGAATACACTGAGGTCGTGACATCGCTAGCCATGTTTCATAGGTCATCATTGAACCTGTCACACATCTGAAATGAGTGTACAGTCTAAAGTTAAGATGTCAATTATCACAACGTTTGGAGTGGTTTGCCTACCTGTCACCTTGCAAAATGTAAGCATCTCAATGATGTTTAAATTAATCCATTGCATAAGTCTAAAGGTATGGGATGTCCAGGGTACATTGATGTGAATGTGTTAACAACACTGTCAAAATGAATCTGTGTATGGCACTATCATCTCACCCCCAGTGAAGACACAGGGACACTTTTATCACAAGTCACAATGCTGGGGAGTACACACTGTACTGCAAATCCCAAAACATACTGCTGACAACCGGTCAGCATGCAAACACTTGTTCAGCCAAGGAAACAACCCAATGCAGATGATACATCCTACAAGCCTATGAAGCAACACAATAACACAAAAGATTCACAGACAACACAAGACAACTATTGCCATGCAAGGTGATATTAATGTGGCAAGCTACATCAACATGATCCCAATCATTTTCTCTTTCAGCTGATAAGGGGCATGGGATCCAACCATGGATAATGACACCATTTGGCAACCCAAGCACTGCAGCAGAGCGTGCCTACAATGACGCACATAGGAGGACACGCAGCAAAGTGGAGAGGACCTTCGGCATCCTCAAGCAGAGATTCAGGTGCCTCAACATCACTGGTGGTAGCCTCCTATATTTCCCTGAAACGGTCTGTAAGATCATTCTAACATGTGCCATCCTGCACAACATTTGCATAAGAAGGAACATTCTCCTCTTGGAACCAGAACCACACATGCCTGAAGAGGAGGAAGAGGAGGATGGTGGCCTGCAACATGAGGGGGAACAACAAAACACAGCTGCTGGATAGCATAGGCGCCAACATATCATAAACAATTTCTTTTAAAAATAATCACCATCACCACTGTATTAACTAATGTAAATAAACACCGATAATAATCACCGTATCATGGTCTGGCTAATCATTTTTGCTCACATTTATATCTAACTATCAGAATAAGAGTGTAGCCTCATGGAGCATTGCTGATATACCGATCAGGACACAGAAAATCCCAGAGCAATTGTGATGCGTATCATACAACAGTCACATACACAAACACTGTAAATTACATATATCCTGTACATTTCACCTTTGAAGGGCAATAGCAGAGGACCACACCTATATCACACATACATGTTGGAAACATGGTCCATCACAGCATATGGCACACAACTAAGACACCATCACTCAATAAGGGGAAAACAAGCCTCATACATGAAACAGTTGATGTGTTATTGCATTGGTAACAGGAATGTATGACCAGACCCATGACAGCAGTAAGTCTAACTGCATCCAATCTTTGCAAGGGCTATCTGTGACTAGAGTTCCATATAAGCAAAACATAGACCGCACAAGTGCCACACATATGACAAGCATTGCGCACATGACATTCCATGTACATGTCAGCCCATTTCCTAACTCCTGACACACCCATGCTCCTGGTCACAACCCTCCTTTCTGAAGAGGTCCCTGGAATAGTAATATGTGTACCCCAATATTCCCTCCTCTACACACACAGACAAACAATAGTAATCCCGTGTGCTACACCCTTTCCTATGTTATGCCATTGTCATAGTACATCTGACTGCATGGACGTCAGGTCAATTAATACACTGGCTTGTAGTTACTGAGCCCTTTTAGCACCTGTAGATTGCTTCCCATGTGAAAGGTACTGTTGGCCATTTGAATTCAATACTCACATACAGGACTTATGAGAAACAGATGCAGCACACACATGTGATCACCTACATGCACACCACCCATCTGAACATGCACTTCCCCTGCTGATGCCTGGAACAGCATAGAAGTTGCCATTTTGTCAAATACACCGTTATGCATTGCTAGTAATTAAACCGTGTAACACAGCCCTTGGTTTCATGTGTCACCTTCAAAAACACAGGACATACACAGTTTTCCATGTCAACTGTCTTATTCTTCCTCCGACCAGTTTTAGTCAGACCACTGAATATGTAACTTGTGAAATTGCTGGTTCCAGATATACCCTGCATCCTGTCAGCCTGACTGGCACCTGTCTGTGTGTTACCCTAAAGATTTCTTGTGGCTACATATGTACCACACTTACTTTACCAAACTTCACATTCCTCAGAGGGTATTTTGTAATGTGCTTTATAAATGCATACACAAATACATTGTATAGCATCATCTTTTAATTGTAACATATTTGGTAAATTGTCTTTGAATACCAAAATCGTGGCCCATCCCTTCTCTGGTTCTCATGTATGCATGAACAACAAAGTGTGACAGTGTACCAGGGCCATATGCAGGGATTGGGTACGGTGCCTCCAGCAGAACCAGCTGCCTCTGATAATGTCCATGAAAAGTCCACCCATGTTAGGACCCTGACAGTTCACACGCTGAATCACATTGCTCACAACATATTGAGGGGCCTTGCGTGGTGAATAGCTGCGAGAATAATCAGCACAGAGGCTATGATGTTCCCAGATGCAGTGGGAATTTTAGAGGCCAACCTGTGTACAAATGTTGTAATGACACCTGCCAGAACATGACACCTGAGACATTATCTCACTCAGCACACCAAGGTTGCCCTGTTGACAGTCTCATTACACGTCTTCAGTGACAGGGTGGGACCATCTCCATGTAGGTTCTCATGTTCTCATCGACTTTACTCACAATGATCTCTGAAGGAAGATCTGCCACTGACTCATGATGAGACCTGGACGTAACTGTGACAACATACACCCCTAAAAATATACAGGATCAACATTGGACCACACACATGAACAAGACACCTCTGTGCAATTGATCACTGGAAAAATATGGACACTTGCTGCCTCGTCTGCTGGTCCTCCACTGCCACTGGAGAGTTGTGGCTCCGTCATGTGACCACAACTGTGGCGTCATATTACATTTGTGGTTCACCTTTGGATGTCTGTGCCAATGACATGGTACCCACTTCGTCTATGCATGTGCCTGACTCACTGTGGGTTCACCAACAAGTGCCTAGGAAGCAGTTACCAAAAATCTAGGACATGGGATGGGCAAATTGTGGACCATTGACATGAACAAGCGTCTGCCATCTATCTGGTGCATGCTTTGTCATTTGTGGTGTGTACGTTACCCAAAATCTTGGAAGTGCACACAGCAGATGTTGCTACATGTATGATTAGCACATGTCCTCTCTCATTTCCATAATGACTTGCATCTAAGGTTTGGACACATTGACTTCACATTCATACAAGCATATTTGCAATAATGCATCTTGTGATGCACACACACTGGATCGACTAATATATTAGTAGCCACTGCACACACATTGAGCCATAGGCATTGAGGTATTGTACTCATGTGCGTCACCTTGCTATCCTCTCCTGATGCCAACCATGCCCAAATTGTGCAATACATAGATGTAGGCCACACATATGGCCATCTAGTGCGTCAGCCAAGCGTCAAAATCCTGTTAAGGAAGTAGCGGGTCATGGTCCACTGCAGTATGATGTCTCACATACACCATCAACACCACAGTGGGTGCAATCAGCCTATCTCAGTTGGGTCCCAAATGTAACATTACATTAAAATGGAAAAAATACTCAAAACCAGTTCATGCCCTGAAAGTTTGATGTTTTTATCGTTATGCGTTACATCTTTTCACACATATAGATTGTGCGTCATATTTTTCGATGCACAGGAGTGAAAATTAGGCCACATCCAAATAGTTGTAAAGACTATTTACAATTATTTGGATGTGGCCTATTTTTCACTCCTGTGTGTGGTAGAATATGACGCACAATCTGTATGCGTGAAAAAATATGACGCATAACGATAAAAACGGTGGCCATTTTATGCAGGAAGTGATGTAATAGGATATCCTGTTTACAGATTATGTACAGTGGGTGTACTTTCACTTTCACTTTGCAGTGTGTGATTCGTCTAGATTGTGTGGCTGTGTTCAGAGTGTTGTCCAGTGATTTTGTGCTTTTATGTCCTGTGTGCTACATTACTTGTTACTTTGTGAAATATATATTGTTGCTGTATACTGTCTGAGTGTGTTTTGTTTACAGTTGTCTGGTATTGTATTGTATTTGTTGTTTGTGGGAGTCTGTTGTGGGTAGTGCTAGTTTGGGGATAGTTGGGCTCTTTTAGTTGTTAAGTTTACTTATTTTTTGTACTTCTACTTTCCCCCTTTACTCCTTTCTTCTTCTTTATCCCCTATTCCCCTTTTCGGTGCTGAGATGTTGGGTAGGCCATGTCTTGGCAGGATGGGTGAGGAGGAGCTTGGGGGGTTTATCTGGCTGGTGTGCCATTTCCTCCCACTGATGATCGAGGCAGGGGGCAGGGTGATACAGGGGTATCACAGTAAGGCACGACAAATCCGGTGGGTAAAGGTGCTGCATCACTTGCAGCGCGTGTATGGGACCCAGAGGAATGACCACCAGCTGAAGCACTGCTGGGCTGACCTCATCACCAGGGAGCAAGATCTGCTGGACCACCTGGGAATAGTGATTGGTGGCCCTGTTGGTGAGTACAAATCATGTAAATCTGCACAGTTAAAAGCTCTGTAGTGACATCAGATGATTTGTACAATATCTGCCGAATAAGTTGCTGACTGTGTGGAATGCTGTGGAAACATACAGGGTCATTGATGGACTATGTGAAGGGCCACAATTGCTAGCTGTCAGGAAGCACGTGCTCTGCAAACTTACAGAATACTTTTGCTTAATGTAATTTGGTGCCGCCTTTGGGTCAGACAGCAACACAAAATAGGAGCCAATCATGTCTATATAGGTCACTTTCGCCAGTGAAGTACAGATTTACTAAAATATTGGCAACCTTTGTTGATGCAATAGCTAGACTGACTTTAGAAACACTACATGATGCAGAAAATGAGTTCTGGCTTCACGTCAATTGATGATAGCAATGTGGCCCAGACATATGTCTCATGTGTGTCTGGTGAGTGTGTAAGGAAAGCGTTTTTGGAAGTTCTATGAATGTTAGGGATTATTGTGGTCCTTCATCATTTTGGATACATGGCAGATCTGGATTTGAAAACGTCGGGAAAAGGTGTAAGGTGCCCTCAGCTAACATCTTACACTGGTGTTTGGAGTTTGTAGTGCCACATTCCAATTAGGGATGGCAGTCCAAAGGTAGGCACATGGGTTCATATCTCTATATTTGGTGCAAATCACCATTGCTGGGCCACATCAAATTAAGAAACTGTAACAACATGAGGGCTTACAAAAGTCCCTGCCCCTCTGTACATTGTACCTATGTGTCATAAATGTGTCATGGCCACATAGACTTTTTGACTAGTAATGCTGTCCTCAAGTAACCAGGCTTTGGATGTCTCTCTTGGATGCACATGATGAGACGATTACACTCCATAATTATTTCTGCTCACTAATGAAGGAGCATGTTTGCCACCACATGTTAGTTAGGGCCACTGCATGTGTGCAGATATGTGTGTAATTGCCACAGGAGACCCATGCTATGTACATGTTAGCCATGCTATATTGGATGCAGTATCATCATGTCTGAATGGCTTTAATTACTTATGTCATCTTACACATAGTCTTTGTCTTTGGAATTGTTGGTCAGTGCACAGATTTTGAGCACATTTCCGACTTCCATGCCTTACAGGTGGACCGGCACCCTACACTGTGGGAGAGGTGGCTTCATTTGAGGACCCCGACAACTCCAGTAAGTGTTGATATGTCTGTTATGTGTTGTGTTTGCTGGTGATGTGTGATGGACTCCTGTGTGTTGAACACATAGCAAGGTGTTAAGCGCTGGCCAATCATTTGTCTTGTTCCATGAGTGGGATTTCATTTTCTCACCATTTTTGAGTTGGCCAATGCTTATCCTATTGTATTATCTAGGGATTGTAGGTCATTCCTGTAGGCCCCGCAATGAGAACTGGGGTGAGTCATGTGGATAACACTTGTATCAACAAGAGTCGCACTGGAACTCATCTCAGATTTAGTCTGCCTGTCAGACCCACATTCTCCCAGATTGGAACTGCAAAATGCTTACCCACAGACTTCTGCTTCCCTATGCACCAAAGTACTTATTTTAATGTAGGTTGAACTTCCTAGCAGCATGTAGCTCCACATGCAATGCTACAAGTATGTGGCACTTGAGTGCAATGGCCTAGGTGTGCATGCAAATCATGATCATGGGTGTTCTTGCAACTCTGTGTCTGTTGTAAGTCATGCCTTACTGGAAGTACATGATGTGGACAAAGGTCTGAATTTCCTGACATGTGTGGCGCTAGGATTGGTCAAGGTTTTGCTATCTCCTATTTGTTGATAGACCTTACCTGTGGTGTGTGTGTAGAGCCAAACACATGTCCAGCTTTCTATAGACTCCTGGGTGTCCATGTTGTTTGGAATTGTTAGTTGTTTCTCCACCCCCCCATCCTCAAACACAGGCATGGGTTTGTGAATAGTGTACCTAGGACTGATGCTACCAGTATGTTACACAGACATGTAAATCAGTGAATCTTTGGTCGGAACCTAGAATACACACTCAGGTATAGCACATGAGTACTATAGTAGCAAGTCCATTTACAACTTGCAGATCATGTGGCTTTAGATTTCCATCCTGTACACTGACATTTGTAGCCCTGGCAATGGCGGAGGATGTGCAGCATGATTGTTAGCTGACAACTGGCAGAACTCTGATGCCAAATTAATGCCAGTTGTTATCCATCTTGTAGGGTTTGGATGTGCTATGTGTGATATGACCTTTGTAGGCTGCCCTGCCATGTACTTCCTCAGGGACATTCAATGATCTGTATGATGATAGGAGCTGTTACAAGTACAGTAGATGTACTGTCTGATTTACTTCTTGTGCCATTTCTCACAATGCAGTTCCTAATGTAAATTGTTTGCCTTTGTCTTCACAGCAGCGAACATGACACCCATCCAGGTCAGTGAGTTCCAGAGGTGTGCAATGAGGTACCAGCATATCCTGCTGGTAGAGTCGGGGTTCAGACGGATGGCCCGAACATACCGGAACGAATGGGCCTCCGGAGCATGGAGGGCTTTCTCACAGGGTGGCCCTACTTTGCCCACCACAGCCACCACCAGCACAACCACCACTTCCACCCAGGTGGCACCACCCACAGCTGGGACTGTTGTCCCAACGTCTGCAGTTGCTCCAGGCCCTAGCAGTGGAACACCTTCAGGACAGCCCAGAGGCATAGACTCTACACGCCCGCACACATCCTCAGCTGGTACCCAGACTGCCCCAGCTGCTACAGTTGACCCTGCAGCTTTTCAGGCAATGGAAAGAAACATGGACCGTGTCCTCTGGAAAATTAGCCACCTGCAGCGGGATGTTCGCCATATAAACAGGTGTGTGCAATCCATAAAGCGGACCCTCCTGAGGGTCAACCTCTAAACTTTTAAAAAGGGACATGATTCCCTCCCCTCCCTCCTCTTTCCTTGTCCTTATACTTAGTGGGCTGAGGGGGCTTAGTGTTATGTTAGTATAGGCTGTTAGTTAGTGGGGGTGGGGGGTCCTGATTATTTCTATTTTTTCTTTTTGAGTGTGTGGGTGGGTGGGTGTTGGGGTTCTTGTGTGTTTACAAAAAAAAATATAAAAAAATACAAAAAAAAAATATTTGTTTAGGATAGTATAGTATGTGTTTAGGCTAGTATCTATTGTCCTCCATGTGTCCCATCTCATAATGGGGGTGTGGAGGTGATGTTTAGAACGTTTCGTTACATGTGATAAGTAAGTTTAGCTTAGGTTAGTTAGGGACAGTTGTGGGTAATGAGTAGTTAGGGTAGATTAGGGTAGGTAAGACTTTCCCCGAGTTTCCTCTTCTGTTATTAACGTTTAATAAATATATAGTGAACCCTTTACAGTATGTGTTAAATGCTTGTTGATCAGGGCCTTGGGATAAGTGTACATGAAGTTTGTTCTATTACATTTGTGTCCTATGCTACAAACAAATCCCAACTGAGCTGTAAGATTGGCAGCTACCCCAGAGCTACCTTGCAAAGATTCCACCATTTATTGCAACCACCAATCACAGTTACTATGGATCCCAACGTGTTTTTGTAAATAAGTATGTTTTCAAAGTCACAAACAGTGCTTCCAGATTTGGTATTGGGGGAACTGTTTTAGGTCTGACTGCAGTGTGATGTTCAAGGACACCCTTATAAGGTGAGTGGTCGTAAGCACTCTTGTAGTATCGTCTTCATGACTCACAGACATAATTTGTGACACTGTTCAGCATGATTACTTATTTGGATGGAAACTCAGACACCTTCATTCATGTAGTTTTTGGAGTGTTTGTATAGATTTGTGGCCACTGTTATATGTGTTAGTATTGCATGGTGACAACATTTTACTGCCACTACTTGTTGACTTCGATATCCCTTGAGGAAGCATTATTCTGTCTAACACAGCATGATGGTGTATGTTTTCTCTCTTCATCAGATATTACCCTCAGGAAGGGCAGAGTATGATGCAATCCTGGCAATTGTATATAGTTATTTGACTACATAATTTCAGGACAGTTGTATTGACAAGCTACGTATTTTGACAGGAGTCACATTTCAGTTATCTACTGTACAGTTGATGTGTCACATTACACAGAGACAAAGTGGTTGTGTAAGTGCTATTTATTGAAAAGTGCTGTAGTGCTATATGTACATTGTCTATGATTGTGAGTCCATTATAGTGACATCTTCCATTGTGATCCTACAAAAGTGCTAAAAAACAATTCATTTGACATGCTGGGGTGATGTGTCAGACAGTGCAGAGAGACAGGATTTGCCAATGAGTAAGTGAGAGACAATCGCAAGGCAGGCTGACAAGATATACAGTGGCATGCAGAACAGTCATTGAGTACAGTTGTTGCAAGACTGGCATGTTACTAAGGGCAGGACTTTGGTAATAGGTGGCCATGTATCAGGGACTAGTGCTTCCGGGTACTTTTACGTGTGAAGGTGATCTGTTCCATGTCTTCTTCTTCTGATATGTGTGTTGCCTCCTCTGTCCTTGGTGATGGTGGTTGTGAAGGGGCAACACACACTTCAGTGTTTGAAGATGTGGAGTCAGACATCCCGGTAGCTGCTACCTGTGAGGGTCTTAAGGGCAGTACTGCTGCAAGGAGGATCTGCTGGTTCTTAAGAATAGCAGCCACATCACGATGGTAGGCAGCCAGGTCGGCCCTGAGGGGGTCATGATTGCATTTGTGCATGCAGTAGAAGGTTTGGGGCGTGAGGTGTTGTGGCAACTCCCTTACTGCAGTGGTGAATTCCTTGACAGTTTGTTGTAGTCCTTGCAGGATGGATGTTAGGGTCTGCATGGCTGCTGCCTGATCTGCAGATGACATCATGCACGAACGCACCCCCTCTAGGCTGGCTGCCATATTTTGCATCCCCACTGTTGGAAAATGGGTTATTGATAGGGCAGGTAGGTACCTACACCTAGCAACAAGCCACAACCCTCCACAAAAGTACAGTTAGGTCTCAGTAAATTAATCCCAGCTCTACCCTTGGTAGCTTAGCATCGAGCGTCAAGGCTTAACTTAGGAGACAAAGTGTAAAGCATTCAAATATCACAAAACAGTAATTAAATAAAACACAGGAAACAGTTTAAAAATCCAAAACCAATTTATAAAAATAGCTTATATTTTTATCTTTAAAATGACACAAAAACGATTAAAATCGGTTCAGGGGAACCGGAGATATGAATTTTTAAAGTATTATTATTTTCTAGCGCTCAGAAACGAAAAGCGCCAATCGGGTCATCTGGTTGCACCAGGACCGGGGCAAAGTCAAACTTTCAGGCCGACCGCGATGGAGCCCTGCTCGGCTACAAGTCGCGGGAGGCCTCGGTCAAAAAGTTACCTTCTGACTTAGTCTCTTTTTCGATGTTTTTCTTCCCCGGGACGAACCTGCCAGTTGGATCCGACCTCCTGGAGCCCTTGTCCGGATACGCGAAGTCGGTTTCCTCGGTGGTGATTTTTACCTTCGGACTTAGTCGTTTTTTCGAGACGAAAATCCTTCGACCGGGGTAAACCTGGATCTTGATCCGACGTCCGTGGAGCCCTTCTCGGATACGATGGCTGGAAGGTCCCGGTCAACTTTTTACGTTCGGACTTAGTCTTTTTTTCTGATGTTTTTCTTGACCGGGACGAACCACGAAGTCAGGCCGGGTCGCGGTTGAGGCAAGCCGGCTAGAATTTCCGCGTCGAGTCGGTCACTTTATGGAGCTTTTTTCTAAAATTTCTCCAATCTTTTCCAAACTTCTGGGGCTTCACCCAGATGTTCTTTTAAGGTTCTTTTGGGGTCCACAGCTCACCCCAAGGGTCCAGAAGTTCTGTGATGGTCCTTGGGAAGTGCGGACTTCAACTCCCAGAGTGCACCTGGCGCAAACTCCTTTTTGGCCACTGGACAGTGGTCAGCTGGTCACTTTTTCAGGAGTTGGTGCAGGGGACTCTGGTTAGCAATTTTTCACCTGTAGCAAACAGGGAGTCCCTCCTTGAACCAGTGGAAGCCAGGCAAAGTCCTTGTTGTGGTGAAGCCCAAGTGTGCAGCTGGTGCAGTCTTTCTGAGTGCAGGGTCCAGGTGCAGGCCAGGGGTCCAGCAGGGCAGTCCTTCTTCTCCTTGTAGTTCTTTCTTCTTGAAATTTGGTGGGGATCTGAGGCGTGGGTGCAGGTCTGCCAGTTTTATCCTTGCTCCTGGGTGAAAAGCAGGGGGGCCCTGGTCCTCCAATCAGGGACAGGGTCGTCCCCCTGTGATGACCACTTCCTGGGAAGTGTGGCAAAAATCCATCCCAGAAGGCAATAGTCTCTAAAAATCCAAAATGGATGAATCTGATTTTTGGAGGAGAGATCTGGCTGAGCCCACCCACTGGTGTGGCTAAAAATCATAAACACACCCCTCTCCTGCCCTCTCCTAATCTAATCAAGGGGGCACCTAGCTGTCTGGGGTTGCAGGATGTGGGGGTGTTGCTGGGTGCTCCAGATGTCCTTCTCTGCCTTTGAAGACCAGTTTGGCAGCCCTCCCCCTTCCTGCTTCCCCATCTGCTGAGGGGAGATTCTCTCCCCCAAGCACATTCCTTTGTGTAAAGTCAGGCCACTTCACACCTCATTAAAGTAGCCTGGCAGAAGCTGCTGCAGGCTGGCCAATCAGAGCACAGCAGCAAAAACAATGCAGAGCTGAAATTGGCAACTTTTTAGGTAAAGTCTAAACTTTTTACCTGCACTAGTTATATTAAATCCAACAACTGGAAGTTGTGGGATTTATTATAACAATCAATTTGATACCAAATTCTTGGTATGTAACATTTAAGGAGACTTTAAAATTTAAAATAAAGTCTGCCCATTCTAGCCTATGAAGGCCATTTACTTCAATGAGGGAAAAACGAATTTGGCTGTTTTTACCTCACCAGGGCTTATAAATCTATTTTTATAAAGTCCCTGCTTATAGTTACATGGCACCCAGCCCTAGGGGCACATAGGGCACACCTTAGGGGTGACTTATATGTAAAAATAAGGTAGTTTAAGACTTTGGAAGTACCTTTAATTCCAAAGTCGAATTTGCATATAACTTTAATTTAAAAGCAGCCAGCAAGGCAGGCTTGCTTTTAAAATGACACTGGGCACCTCAGCAATGCACCTAGGTGTGCACCACCTATGCTGTGGTCCCTAAACCTACATGCCCTACCATATACTAGGGACTTATAGGTAGGTTAACTTAGCCAATTATAATTAGCCTAATTTGCATATCCATTTTACACAGAGCACAGGCCCAGGGACTGGTTAGCAGTACCCAGGGCACCATCAGAGTCAGGAAAACACCAGCATAAAGTGGAAAATGGGGGCAAAAAGTTAGGGGGCCTCTGCAATCAGCCCCAGTTTCTCACACCCACCCGCACCTCATTGGCCAGCTCCCGCTGTACTCCAACTATAGTTCTCTCAAAGCTGGTGCATGTGTAGTCTGAGTCCTCAGCTGTATTGGAGCTGGCAGGTCTTACAATTGGGGTGGTAGGTGGATCCTCTGCGATGGCTGCTTGTTCTGTGCTCCTCCTTGTGACTGAAGGTGGGGTCTGGAGGGTTCCAAGGACATCTTGGATGGTCTGCTGGGGGATGTTTGTCAGCTCATCATCCATGTCATCAGGGTATTCCTGGACAGGCATATCCGCAGGAGATCCATCATCCTCTGCAATGAAATAGGGTACAATTAGTGTGTCTGTGTTGTGGCATTAGTGATGTGACATGCCTGCCTTGTGATGATTTCAAATTGTGATCTTGTATCCTGTTCTTTGCTCCAGTCTTTCAGATGGGCATTCTCCCAGGCCTATGGCCCACCTGCATGTCACATGTATTGTATTAAGTTATTAGACTTGTCAGCATCATCTCCTCTAGTGTTGTTTTAGGCCAAATAATGAATTGCCACCTTCTTGTCTTACTGAAGCCTCCGTCTACATCCATTCTCATGGTGAGACCTTTCATTGGCTGTGGGTGTTCTGATGGCACTAGCAGCACACTTAACAATCTGGACCTGCCCCAGTCTCTGATCTTTCACATCCACTTATATGTAGTTGAAATGTAGTGTATCCTAGGCATAGCATTGTTATGGCACGATATGAATGTTAGCATTGGTAATGTGTACAGCTGATGTTGGGGACTGAGTGGTACATTGGATTGCCCTGATAGTCGTAGACGTGTCCTATTTCCTCCTCTGACTGTGCAGGTGTATTTCAGTGACCAGTTACATGTGTCCTCCCCCTCAATGCTGTTGTCTGAGCAGTTTGACATTTGGGATGTTGCATTGTGACCCAGGCACAGGATGGACCCTGACATATGCAGCATGGGTGTGTCCTTAGTGCTGTGTAGCTCCTAATGTTGAGGACATTGGCTGATGTTTGCAGCAACTATGGGCATTCACAATTGACAGGACTGGAACATTTGTCTTGTTTCAGGGGATTGTTGAAGTTGTCATCCTCAACCCTCTAATTTAGGTGTGTATGATCCATGGGGACGTTACTGCCATTGGCTAATTGAGCTGCACACAGAGCAGAGATGGTACTGGCAACTGTTGTCACTGTTACATTCCAGTTGTAGGTATGACTAGAGGTTGTTAATTGGGCCCTAGTTATTGTAGGGGGTATAGTGGCTGACGTCTGCCGGGATGTCAGTTTGACATTGTGCCCTTCCCTCCTGGCATGGCTTTACCTTTGCTCCATCGTTGGCATGGCAGCATGCCCCCATGGGACGGTTGTTGATGTAGTGTAATGGTGTGTCCCAGTATCTCTCTGTGCAGGCCATGCACCCATGCCATACCCCTTTACCCATGCCACTCCATGTATATGATGACTTCCATGCATTTTGTGGGCCATATCCCCCCTGCTTACAGTTAACATTTGTGCAATTTAATTCCCCATGCGCGTTGTCTCATGGTAGTCTGTTCTGTCCTGTCCTTGAATCCCTATGACGATCTCCTCAGGGAGGACGGCTGCGACCATCTCCTCCATGTGGTCCAGGGCCTCCTGGTGTGCTGGACTCCCACCTCCAGTCTGCAGTGCTGCCTTCCTGTTCCTAGCCATCCTTTCCTAGGTCGTGCGCTTGCAGTCATGCCAGCGTTTCTTGCACTTGATGACTGTTCTGCGTACTGCTGCCACACTGTTAATCTTGTCAACAATATGTTGCCATATTGCCTCTCTCCTACTGATTGGCAACTTTGAGGTGACAAACAGTTGGTGCTGGTGTTCCGTCACCTCTTTAACCAGAATTTCCTGTTCCTCTGCACTGAAGCAACACTTTCTTTTCTTCTTCAAGCTGTCCTGGTTCTTGTGTGGGTCCTCCTGACTTGTTCCTGGTCTGTTGTCATCTTTCTGGGGTCTGTACAGGCATCTAGGATCCATTTTGGCTCTCCTCTGCTGAAATGGGTGTGTTCGTGGGGAATTTTGATGCTATTGCGTCCAAAAACGCCACATATCCGGTGTGCGGTGTCGTAAATTGACCCACAGTAATTTCCGCCGCGTTAACGTCGTTTTGCTTTACGGTTTAATTACGGTGTGCATAAAAAAAAATTACTTACACCTGTGGTTTGCGTCGCCGTGCGTCAAAGTATATATTTGATGCCCCCACGGCGCACCGAAATGGCGTTAGCCGGCAGTAATATTTTGACGCAAAACTGCGCCGGCGCAGTTTTGCGTCAAAAAGTATAAATATGGGCCTAAGTCTCTTATCTCCCTATCATTGTCCGGTATATAGGAACAACAATACATAGCATTAATCATCTTACAGTCTCCGCCGTCTTTCGCTAAAAGAATGTCTAAAGCAAGCCTATTTTGAAGCATCATAGCTCTAGCCACGGCTAATTCACTATCAATCAGGAGTATTGCCATTGTAAAGTTTGTCAGCATGTTATCCACAATAGTAGACAACTTTCGTATCTTGATTGAATTCTCCCACTGAAGGAATCACTGCACAAAAGATATCTCCCACAATTGCAGAAGAGTTTTCCCTCCTCTGTAGCTTATGATGTAATTCAGTCAGTTTCAAAAACTTCTTCAAGTCATCTATCTGGTAAATTTTAGGGAAAACTGTCCCAAAATAACATGTGCCATACCATCCTCTTGGAAGACGGTAATAAGCATTTAATCCACAAATATAATAGATCCCAGGAATCACGGGGTCCTGACCATTCAGCATAAAGGTCCACTTACTCTGAAACAAAAACAAATGCCTACATTCACTCGTACCCATAAATAAAGTGTCAGTGCATGATTGTGGCCTGTATATACAAAGCTTCCCTACGTGTAATGCATCTAATGCTAATTTACCTTGTGTTTTAATAGCAGTGTAAGCATAATCATTCTTGTAAGTCCTTTTCTCTAAACCTTTTTCTAATTTTTCTTTTAATGCTTTTCTTCTGTCATCAGTATGCCCTACAAAGCTCTTCTCTAAAAGTGTAAGCAAATACGTTAAATTGTTCCGGTGCCCGTAGGCTATTCCAAATGTTAGTGTAGGCTCAAATAATCCTCTAACTAGTACTATATCATGCACTCTAGCTATTTTAGTCAGGTATCTAATAATAGGAACAAATGAAAACACAACGTAGTGGTTTGAATAAAAATACTGTATGTACTCTTGGTTATAGAACCTTGTTAGTAGCAAGCTACAGCTTATGCCATAGGTTAAAGGTAAGCTATTGTACGTAACTCTTTCCTCTACGGACGAAGGAATTTGCGTACACACAAGACAATTCTTTGCATCCATTGTTTCAACATACTCACTCAACAAGCGATAGAAAACTTTAGTAGAAAGCTCTCCTTGGATATTAGTATAGTCATGCAAGTACTTCCCATCTAACTTAAACCTCTCTGAAGTTGTTAGTGTAGTAGTTTCAGGAGCAGAAGTAAAAGTAGCTCTTTTCATATCATGAACAGACATTCCCACAATCATCACTATAAACAAGATTCCACACATAACTGCCAATCCAACACTCACGTATCTACAGCGCCTAATATTTCTATCCTAATTATTTAGCTCAGCCATGATCTGTAAAGAATCAGAAAGCAAAAATAACTCTTATATAAAGTGCAGTAAGGATCAAAAAAATAATTTCTTCTGTCACAGTTCAGTTTCACATCCAGAATGCCTTTTCCTTGTCAAAATCGATTAGCAGCTTGTCACATCGGGTTCTCAGTGTCAAATCAGGCTATCAATTGTAATTGTATTGTAATAGTATTTATATAGCGCTTACTACCCCTGACGAGGCGTCAAAGTGCTTTTCGGTGAGTAGTACGCTACTCTGGAACCCAACAAGAATTAGTGATGGATTAGTATGGGGAAATATGAGTACAGTTTTAGTATTATTATGAGCTAATCTGAGCCGCAGATATGAGAGTTTGTTAATTAGATTGACTGGAGTAATGGAGGGGTGGAGGGGTGGAGGAAGAAAGAAATCCAGAAGTGTTAATTGGGAGTATATCCTTTATTTACTCAACCCAAAGGCTTGGGATGAGTAAAGGGGGATGGTGGAGGGAAGAGTCTGTGGAAGGGTTAAGGAGAGCATAGTAGCAGGGTGAGATAAATGAGGGAGAATTTAGTAGGGTTGTGTGGGAGGTCATGGTAGTAGAGTGAGGTTTGGTGAGTTAGATGTGAAAGCAGAGGGAAGAGCTTAGGCAGAGTTATTTAGGAGATGAAAGTAGTAGAAAGGATTTGGGATGAGTCAGAGTGGGAATGGAGGATAGTTTGACAGAGACATGACATATGATGATGGGTAGATAAGTGTGATAAGATGAGAGCAGGAATTCATAGATATCTAGTATAACAACCCACCCAGGAGCCATGCAATGACCGACGAACATGCCAAGCACAGAAACAACATATACACATACCTACATACATATATATATATATACATACACACATACACACACACATACAAACAAACATGAATACACACACATATGCACATACAATACATAATTAGAACCATGGGTAAATATACTTAATGAAACAGGTTTAAAGAGAGTGTGTGTATTTTATTGTTATGACATAGTAGCGATACATATTTTCTAAAGAACTATACATAACTAGAAATATACACATAATCAGAAACAAATATTTATCAACATAGGCATTTGCAGTCCATAGTTGTTTGAATATGGTGGTTATGAAAGAAAGAGCCAACTTTTGAGTAGTTTTCTGAAGACAAGAAAGTTATCTATCAAATGTCTCTTTCAGTTTTTTTTTCCTTCAAACAGTCTCTTTCTTAGGTTTTTCAGATTAGCTCAACAATTCAGCTCCTCTTTCACCTTCAGGCTACATCAAAGTACTGACTCAGAACCTCTCTATCAAAACAGAGACATGAACTCATGTTGCCATTTGTTGGTAGTTGCATATGCCCATTCCGGACCTGTGTAACGTCGATTTGCTATTCTCTTTCTTTTAACCTTCTATTTCCAATTAGTTCTCCTTCCGTCAATTCTTCTTTTCTTGTAGTATCCACTTCTTCCTCTATAGTTTCATTTATGACCAATTCCTTTTTCTTTCCTATCTGTGATTCAGGCCAATGATCTCCTTTTCTTGTTCCTTCTGTCAATATCTGTCTCAGGATTGGCCTCTTCTCTTTCTCTTTCTCTTTCGGTATGGTGTTTACTCTTGATGGATCTGGAACAGGCTCAGGGGGAGTCGGATCACCTTGACTTTGATCCGCCTCAACTCTTTCCCCCTCTTGGTCTGGCACTTGCTCTGTCTGCTTTTCAGTACTGTCTGCTTCTGGGAGAACCTTTGCTACACTAGGCTCTCCTGCTGTATCTGTTGAGATTGGTTCTTCTGCACCCTCCTATAATTCTTCACTCTCGTCTCTTACAGGGGTAATAGAACCTTCTTCCACAAGCTCTGGTTCAACTTCCGGTTCTGCTGGCTCTTTTTCTGGTTCAGGTGCAGCAATCTGTTTCGCTGTTGTTGTTGCTTTCAACAACACTTCTTCATGATCCAGTGGACATACCACTCTCTTTGTATGGCTCGCGTGTATCCAGTTCGGAAGACCTGCACACTTCACAGCCGTCATAGTTGTTAGCACCACCTGATAAGGACCCCTCCAATGCGGTTCCAAACAGGTCTTACGAACATGCTTTCTGACAACGACCCAGCCACAGTCTCTCAGATTGTGCCCTGGTTCGTAGATGGGTGGCAGGGTGGTGGCCTGCACCTGCTGAGAGAAAGAGCGAACCACATCAGCCAGACCCTTGCAGTAGTCCAACATCATATTATCTGTAATGTTTACAAGTGCATTGGCTGGAACTGCTGGTAGTCTCATTGCTCTGCCCCTGAGGATCTCATGGGGCAACAGCCCTGTCTTCCTGTCAGGTGTATTCCTAATCGACATCAACACCAAAGGCAATGCATCTGGCCATATCAGATTTGTAGCTGCACATCTTTGCAATTCTTGATTTGAAGGTACCATTCATCTGTTCCACCAGTCCTGATGCTTTAGGGCAATAGCTACAATGCAACTTTTGCTTGATGTTTAATGCTGCACATTAGAGTTTAATCACCTCGTTATTGAAGTGAGTTCCCTATCTGATTCGAAAGAGATCGGAAACCCGAAACGTGGTATCAACTCCCTAAGCAACCGTTTTGCTACTGTGAGACTGTTGTTCCTTCTTCTATGGTACGCTTCAATCCAATGACTAAAAACACACACTATTACCAACCTGTACTTCAAACCTCCACACACAGGCATTTCAATGAAATCCAATTGCATTCTGCTGAATGGACCTCCCGCTCTTCCAATGTGGCTCAAATTCACCACTGTCCCTTTTCCCACGTTTAGCTGCTGACAACTTATACAGCAATGACATACTGCCTCTGCTGCCTGCCTAAACTTAGGGTTAAACCAGTCGATTTTGAACAACCTAATCATAGCATCCCTTCCAATGTGTGCCTGACCATGGTAGTAATGGGCCATTCGCGACAATAAACTATTGGGCAGGACCATCAGACCCTCCTCAGAAACCCAAATCTCATCAGGACATTGGACACATTTCAATTTGGCCCAGAGTCGTTTCTCTTCTTTGTCAACATTACTTTGCAATCTTTTCAACTCTTCCAGAGTATCAATCACTTTCAATGCAAAACTTGTACATGTATTATCTTCTTCTGACATCAATTCCCACTTGTCTTTGAACGATATACAGTTCAATGCGCAAAACCTTGCAACTTGATCTGCACATCCATTTCCTAGTGAGATGTAATCCTGTGTCTTTTGATGTGCACCTCATCTTACCACGGCAATTTCTTCAGGTAACTGTATTGCATACAACAACTCCTTTATCTTGTTGCCATTTCATACTGGCGTACCAGTAGAGGTCAGGAAACCTCTTTGCGACCATAATTGACCAAAATCATGATCAATTCCAAATCCATATTGGGCGCCAGGATAAATTGTGAACCTCAGTCTCGCAGAAACATGGCACGCTCTAGTAAGAGCTACCAACTCTGCTACTTGTGCTGAATATACACCTCAAAGTCAAGAAGCTTCTAGTGTACCTGTGATTGTGCATAGAGAATATCCTGCCCTCAATGTCCCTGTACCATTTCTGAGACACGAGCCACCAACAAAGACAATTTGATCATTTTCTTCCAATCGGGTATCTCTGATATCAGGGCTTGGTTTTGTGTACAATTCAGTCACCTCAAGACAATCGTGCTCAATATCTTCCTCTTTTTCAATTTCAATAGTATCACTTGGAAGTAATGTGGCTGTATTCAGCACTGTACATCTTTTCAATGTTGCATTTGGAGCACCTTTTATGCTCGTCTCATACCTTGTCAGTCTTGCACCAGTCAAATACTGTGTTTTTGTCCTTGTCAGTAAAATATCAACAAAGTGAGGAACCATTACCGTCAAAGGGTATCCCATCACTACTCCCTCACATTGTGAAAGGCTTTGACCAACTGCGGCAACCGCACACAGTCAACCTGGTAAATCTGCTGCGACTGGGTCCAAGTTAGCTGAAAAATAGGCTACTGGGCGATAAGCACCTCCATGGACCTGTGTCAAAACAGACAAAAAACAAGCATCACGTTCATGACAAAACAATGTGAATGGCTTTGTATAATCAGGCATTTCCAATGCTGGAGCTCTGCACAAACTCTCTCTCAATTCAGTGAATGCTTTCACCTGATCCTCATCTAAAGTTATGGGGTCAGTAACCTCCTTATGTGTCAGTTGTTACAATGGTTTGGCAATCTCAGCAAAATTTGGAATCCACGGACGACAATAACCTACCATTCCCAGAAACAATCTGACATCTCTCTGAGAAGTCGGAGGACTTCTCTGCAATATCATTGTAATCCTTTCTCTGGGGATTCTACTCCACCCTTTCTCAATTTGGAGGCCCAAATATTTCACTGACTTCTGACAGTACAGCAATTTAAAAGGTGACACTTTGGCCCTCATTGCAATGCTGGTGGTCAGAGTTAAACCGGCATTGATACCGCCAACAGGCTGGCGGTAAAAAAAAATGGTATCACGACCACGGCGGAAACCGCCTTCACAGACAGCCACTTTAACACTCCAACAGCCACGGCGGTAGCAACCAACACCGCGGTGGTCACCGCCAACAGCCAAGCAGAAGAAAATGTACCGCCCACCCCATTACAACCCGCCAATCTGCCAGTTTTTCCAGGGCGGTACCAACGCCATCAAAAGTACGGCGGAAACAGTGTTTGGAAGGGAAACCCCTCACTGCTCGACACTCAACGAAGAACCAGGACGACATGGAGCCCGAGCTACAGGTCCTGCTGACGCTGGTCTTCCTCCTCATCTACCAGGAACACCAAAGACAGAGGTGATGACCACGGTGAGTACTGCACCTAGTACACAGGGGAGGGGGAGGAAAAAGAGAGTGACACACATACATGTAACACGCAAAACCCCCACCCTCACCCTCACCCACAACACCATACACACAAACATATTCAACAACATTACAGATACACCCCGTAACCCCCTGGAGGAACGCAAGAACAAAAGGAATTGAGTCAAACCAGTGATATTTCAGAAATAGGCAGATATACTATAGAATTTGAAAAACAGTTTTAACACAAATACACAAAATGTACAGAAGTCCGTGCATTGTCCTTCACAAATGTCCATCGGCCACTGGGCCAAAAATCATGGGCCAAGCCCACACTTGACTCCTGCCTCATTACGGAGAGAACACTGCAAGGGCATCAGGTCAAAAACACACAGGCATCTCAGGGGGATGGGGGATAAGGGGGGCACCTCAGCCAGAACATGGTACAATGCCATTGCTCCTCAAGGGGACTCCATGACCACAGCAATGTCCTGGGGAGTGCAAAGCCACAGTCTCTCAAGTGGGTGGTTTGCCCACTGCCTGGTCCTAGGGAGTGCAAAGCCACAGTCTCTCAAGTCTCCCAAGTGGGTGGTTTGCCCACTGCTTGGTCCTGGGGAGCGCAAAGTCACAGTCTCTCAAGTGGGTAACGTGTTCCACTGGTTCTGGAGGGGGCTTTGTGCCCAGTGTGTTTCATCCTGACAAGGATATGTTGAGTGGATGCTTTTCTCCACTGGTTCTGGAGAGGGCTTTGTGCCCAGAGTGCTTTACCCTGCCAAGGATAGGGCGAGTAGATGCCTTTCTCCACTGGTTCTGGAGGGGCCTTGGTGCCCAGGGTGCTTCATCCTGCCAAGGATAGGGTGAGTGGATGCCTTTCTCCACTTGTTCTGGAGGGGGCTTGGTGCTCAGTGATGCAGTACTTGGGGTGTGTCAGTACACATTCTCTCACCTGTGTGTGTGAGGCACGTGATTTGCAGGGAACATGTAGCATGATAGTTCATGGAGGCAGGGCTAGACTCCATCCTGTGGCGGCTAAGGCTACTAAGAGGTGGTAGTGCCGGAGCTGGTGGGGGTGCTGCCAGTGGTGGTGGTAGGCTCCAGCTAATCTTCTGCAGCCTCAGACAGCCGCCCACTGGGGCTGCTGCTACTGGTAGTGGTCCTACTGTCAGCGATGCAGGTGGCAGTGCTTGTGGCGGGGGTGCTGGTGGTGCTGGCCGTGGTGCAGGTACCGGTGCTGCCAGTGGTGTTGGAGGCTCCAGCCCTTCTCCTGCAGCCTCGGACGGCTGCCCACTGGGGATGCTGCTGCTGACAGAAGTGGTGGCAGTGGCGGTGCAGGTGGCAGTGCTTGCGCCGCAGCTGCTGGCGGTGCTGCACGCGGTGCAGGTGGTGGGGCTGGAGCTTCTACTGGTGGGCACTAGGGCTTCACCTGCATCCTCTGTCAGCTGAAGTGTCTTGCCATTGATTTTCTTCCCCTTCCTCACCTTGCCAGATGCTGTTGTGCCCTTGGCTCTGTCAGCTGGAGGTTTGGAGGAGGTCTTGCCGGGTGGGTTGTGCTCCTTGCCCTTGCTGCATGCTGGCCCCTTCTTCACCTTGGCAGGTGGTGGAATGGTTGGACCCTTTGCAGGGGTTGGTGGTACACTGGCTTTCCTGATGGGCACCCCCTTTGAGCCTCTGGGAGTTGCGGGTTCCACATTGGACGGCGACTTGGTGGCCGGGGTGCTGAGGGGAGGGGTAGGGAACAGGTCAAAGTTTGCCAGTAAAAGTGTTTTTGACACACTGGGGCTGGAAGATGGAGAGGGTTTGAGAGTGGAGGAAGAGGGAGTGGTTGCAGGTGTCTTTCTGCTGATTTTGGGTGAGGGTGCATGAGCTGGATGCTGTTGAGAGGTGGATGTCTGTTGGGTGGTTCGGTGCTTGCGTTTGTGTACTTTGGGAGGAGGGGTCACAGACATACTGGGTGTGGACACAGGGGACGTGTGCATGGTTGTGGGGGTGGTGACTGCCAGTGAGGGGTGTGTTATGATGGGCGTGCTGGTGATTGAGGTAGTGGATGAGGATGTAGTGCATGCAGGTGTGAGTGGAGACAAAACTGGGAGGGAGGTGGACGAAGAGGAGGAGGGGGACACAGTGGAGGCAGTGGATGTTGTTGTGTCTGCATGGGTATAGTGTTTGTGTGAGTGCCTGTGAGATGAAGTGTGGTGCTTATGTTTGTCTGAGCCACCTTGGTATGGTGATTTGGGTGAATGCTGGTCTGAAGGTGTGCCTGGGATAGGCTGGGGTTGAGGGGATTGGGTCTCGGTAGAGGAAGTTGGAGGGGGAGGCTAGAGAGAGGGACAAGGGCTGCCATTAGTGCTGAGGCCAGAGCCTGAAATGCTCTCTGTTGGGCCGCCATGCCAGAGTGAATGCCCTCCATGTATGTATTTGTTTGTTGCAAATGGCTGTCAACACCCTGGATGGCATTCAGAATGGTTGACTGCCCAACAGTGAGGGATCTCAGGAGGTCAGTAGCCTCCTCACTGAGGGCAGCAGGTTTGACTGGGGCAGGGCCTGAGGTGCCTGGGGCGAAGGAGATGCCCACCCTCCTGGGGGAGCAGACACAGGAAACACGCTGAGGGGCTGCTGGGAGGGCGGTGCTTGTAGGGGGCTGGCGGCTGTACCTGTTGTTGGGGTGGGCACAGAGGTGTCCGCCACCACCAGGGAGCTTCCATTGGAGGAGGAGTTGCTGTCTGTGGTCTTCCCTCCTGTCCCCGTCATGGTGCTCCCTCCCCCTCCGTCCCACTGGTGCCCTCACCCTTGGTGGATTCGGCCTCCAGGCCCATGTGGGATGCAGCTCCCTCCGTCGCCGGTGCCTCTGCTCGTCCGCCAGATGATGGTAATGCACACAAGGACAGGGTGTCAAAACAAAAATGGGGGGAGACAGAGGATACACTTGGTCAATGCCAGCAACACCACTACTGTTGGCGTACACAACACACAGGGAGCAGCCCTATGCACTAGGCCATGCACTACCAGTTACTAAGACAGTCACCAGCCCATGGGGTTCAATGCCTAATGCCATTAGCTGTACACCTGAAACCCACAGGTCCCTGCCCAGGAATAAATGACCTACCCTGTCATGTTCGCTCTGGCATAGGGCCACCCACAGCCCACATCTCCCACCCAGGTACCTCCTAACGTGCGCAAAGTCAGGTTTCAGATTCTGTACTCACCCCCTCGTGGCTGCTGTGAGGCCTTCAAACGCCCATCCAATTCCGGATAGACCACCGCCAGGATGCGGAACATCAGGGGTATCATGGTGCGACGTGCACCCCTTCCTCGCTGGAAGGCCAGGCCCAGCTTGGTCTCCGTCTTCTTCTTTGCCCAGCGGCACAGGTCCTCTAAGCTCTTGCGGCAGTGGGTGCTCCACCTGTCAAAGACCCCCAGGGTCTGCACCTCCTTGGTGATGGCACGCCAAATACCCTTTTTCTGGTGGACACTGACCTGCATGGAAAAGACAGCAGAAAAGGGAATTATTCACCTGTCTGGACCATCATACTCATTGCCCACAAGACCCCTCCCATCCCCTGACGCACATACATTGACCACCTTACATGCTGCACTCTGGCTAGGGCACCTCTGCCCCCCTACATGTGGCTTACACACACAGCAGTCCATACATTCATGGGCCACGCATCATGCTTACAGTGTGCTCACCTGTTTGTCTGGAGGACCGTAGAGTAACTCCTCTGCAGTGAAGGCAGGGTCGCTTTCCCCAGACACATGAGCCATAGTCGCTTCCAGACACAGGTCACAGCAGCACTTGCAGTGTAGGTCCCCTCCTGTTGAAGGCCAGGTAGCAAGTGAGTGAATAGATAGAAAATGGTGGTCACGTCCGTGGTGGTGCGTACCGTCACTGCCGGCGTACATCGCCATTGGCTCCAGGAACCCATAGGGCCCACTGATAACCAATGCAAATTTGCGCGACAGTCATCGACTGCCTACCGCGACGGCGCACAACGCCAGCGCAATTAACTCTTTTCCACCTGTCCCTCCTCACAGGTCAGGCAGCCGCTATTTCAGGGGGACACATGGCATGGCACCTAACTGCGTCACAACAGACATTGGCACATCCACGGACTCTCAAGTTCACATACTGTTTCTGTAAAGTTAATAAATCATCATTAGTCCTGTATAAGTGTGAATATGACCCTCTGTTCACTGTTCTCTTCCACAGGCTTCAACCGCTGAGGCAGAATATTAGATGGCGGCATCCTCCTGTGTACAGACCCCTGGTGGACCTAGTGACAATGGAGGACAGGCACATTATCATTACCTACAGACTTGATCGTGCCACAATCTAAAAACTGTGTGCCCAATTGGAGCCAAACCTGGTGTTTGCTATCCGCCAACCCACAGGTATCCCCCCTCTAATGCAGGTCCTATCAGTGCTCCATTCCTGGCAAGTGGTTCCTTCCAAACAACAGTGTCCATGGCATCAGGGATGTCTCAGCCAATGTTCTCTAACGTGTTGACCAGAGTGTTGTCTGCCCTGCTGAAACACATGTGCAGCTACATCGTGTTTCTCCAGGTGGAGGATTTGGCCACAGTGAAAGCTGACTTTTATGCCCTGGGACATATCCCCAACATCATTGGTGCCATTGACGGGAAACATGTGGCATTTGTCCCCCTCCGGAGGACTGAACAAGTTTACAGGAATAGAAAAAGCAATCACTCAATGAATGTGCAGATGGTGTGTTTGGCGGACCAGTACATCTCCCATGTGCATGCCAAATATCCTGGCTCTGTGCATGACGCCTATCTCTTGAGGAATAGCAGCATCCCATATGTGATGGGCCAACTCCAGAGGAACCGGGTGTGGCTAATAGGTGAGCCAAAGGTCCCCACACAGTATGAGTAGGTGTCTGGGTATGGGGTTGTCCCTAATGGTTAGTGTGTCTAACAGTTGTCCCTCAATGTTTTCAGTTGACTCTGGTTACCCCAACTTCTCATGGCTACTGACCCTGGTGAGGAATCCCAGGACAAGGGCAGAGAAACGTCACAATGAGGCACATGGACGTACAAGGAGGATTATAGAAAGAACCTTTGGCCTCCTGAAGGCCAGGTTCCGGTGCCTCCATCTGACAGGTGGCTCCCTGTACTACTCACCCAAAATGGTGTGCCAGATCATCGTAGCATGTTGCATGTTGCACACCCTGGCCTTGAGACGCCAGGTGCCTTTTCCGCAGGAGGATGTGCCTAGAGATGGTCTTGTGGCACATTGGAGCCTGTGGACAGTGAGGAAGTGGAGGCAGAGGAAGAAGATGTTGATAACAGAAACAATGTTATTCGGCAGTACTTCCAGTGACACACAGGTAAGACACTAACTTCACTTAACTTTTCAGTTATCTGTTGGACATTGTACAAGGCAGCCTGTTTCCCTATGTCTATGGCCACTGACTGTACCCTTTGGCATCTCCATTTTCAGATCTCTGTGCCCCACTCTGGCTCCTGCTATGTGTACTGCTGCCCACCAGAGGTCACCCTAAAGTATTATTCACTGTACTTTTGAGTTGCAATGCTTTGATTATGTTGTACTAATACATATTTGAATCATTTGATAAACTCCAGATTGGTTTTTGTTCCAAGGGTGTTTATTTAAGTGCTCATAGATAGAGGGGGTTGTGCAAGGGGCTGGACTGATGGGGGGAGGAAGTTCAAGGTAGAGTTCAGTCTCTTGGTACCACAGGTGCATTGTCCAATGTGGCATAGGAAGGGCAGTAATGACAGGGTGACAGAGTAGGATAGAAGGGTGATAATCAGGTGAGTCCTATTTCCTGGTGGGGGTCTTGGCAATGTTCTCTGTCTTCTGCCTGGATCGCAGAGACCGTTTGTGGGGTGGTTCTTCTTCTGCAGGGGGTGGGGTGGTGGTGGCCTGATGGTCCTGTGGCAGTGCCTCCTTGTAGGAAAGTACCATCTTGCCTGGCATATTACCCCCATATTTCAATATATATATGTTGTTTTAGTCTATGTGTCACTGGGACCCTGCCAGGCAGGGCCCCAGTGCTCATAAGTTTGTGCCCTGTATGTGTTCCCTGTGTGATGCCTAACTGTCTCACTGAGGCTCTGTTAACCAGAACCTCAGTGGTTATGCTCTCTCTGCTTTCCAAATTTTTGGTTTGAAGAATGCACCTGCCACTTTTCAGAGGTTGGTGAACACAGTCCTGCAAGGGTTGGAGGCTTTTAGTGCAGCATATCTAGATGATACAGCTGATTTTAGCTCCACCTGGGATGAGCACCTGGTCCACCTGTGGAAAGTTGTGGAGGCCCTGCAAAAGGCAGGCCTCACTATCAAGGCCTCAAAGTGCCAGATAAGGCAGGGGAAGGTGGTTTATCTGGAACACCTGGTAGGTGGAGAACAGATTGCACCACTTCAGGGGAAAATCCAGACAATCATGGATTGGGTTCCCCCTACAACTCAGACCCAGGTGAGAGCCTTCTTAGGCCTCACTGGCTATTACAGGAGATTCATTCAAAACTATGGCTCCATAGCAGCCCCTCTTAATGATCTCACTAGTAAGAAGATGCCTAAAAAGGTATTGTGGACAGCTAGCTGTCAGAAAGCTTTTGAGGAGCTCAAACAGGCCATGTGCTCTGCACCTGTCCTAAAAAGCCCATCTTACTCCAAGAAATTCATTGTTCAAACTGATGCATCTGAATTAGTGGTAGGGGCAGTCGTATCACAACTGAATTCTGAGGGCCAGGATCAACCAGTTGCTTTTATCAGCAGAAGGTTGACCCCTAGAGAAAAGCGTTGGTCTGCCATAGAGAGGGAAGCCTTTGCTGTGGTCTGGGCACTGAAGAAGTTGAGGCCATATCTGTTTGGCACTCACTTCATTGTTCAGACAGACCACAAACCTCTACTTTGGCTAAAACAAATGAAAGGTGAAAACCCTAAATTGTTGAGGTGGTCCACATCTCTACAGGGAATGGACTATACAGTGGAACATAGACCTGGGAGTACCCACTCCCATGCAGATGGACTCTCCAGATATTTCCACTTAGACAATGAAGACTCATCAGGTCATGGCTAGTCTTATTGTCCTTCGTTTGGGGGGGGTTGTGTAGGAAAGTACCATCTTGACTGGCATGTTACCCCCATATTTCACTGTATATACATTGTTTTAGTCTATGTGTCACTGGGACCCTGCCAGGCAGGGCCCCAGTGCTCATAAGTATGTGCCCCGTATGTGTTCCCTGTGTGATGCCTAACTCTCTCACTGATGCTCTGCTAACCAGAACCTCAGTGGTTATGCTCTCTCTGCTTTCCAGATTTGTCACTAACAGGCTAGTGACTAATTTTACCAATTCACATTGGCATACTGGTACACCCATATAATTCCCTAGTATATGGTACTGAGGTACCCAGGGTATTGGGGTTCCAGGAGATCCCTATGGGCTGCAGCATTTGTTTTGCCACCCATAGGGAGCTCTGACAATTCTTACACAGGCCGGCCAGTGCAGCCTGAGTGAAATAACGTCCACGTTATTTCACAGCCATTTACCACTGCACTTATAAGTCACCTATATATCACCTGGTGAAGGTTGGGTGCAAAGTTACTTAGTGTGTGGGCACCCTGGCACTAGCCAAGGTGCCCCCACATCGTTCAGGGCAAACTCCCCGGACTTTGTGAGTGTGGGGACACCATTACACGTGTGCACTATACATAGGTCACTACCTATGTACAGCGTCACAATGGTAACTCCGAACATCGCCATGTAACATGTCTAAGATCATGGAATTGTCCCCCCAATGCCTTTCTGGCATTGGGAGAACAATTCCATGATCCCCCGGGTCTCTAGCACATGACCTGGGTACTGTCAAACTGCCTTTCCGGGGTCTCCACTGCAGCTGCTGCCAACCCCTCAGACAGGTTTCTGCCCTCCTGGGGTCCAGGCAGCCCTGGCCCAGGAAGACACAACAAAGGATCTCCTCTGAGACAGGGTGTAACACCCTCTCCCTTTGGAAATAGGTGTGAAGTCTAGGGAGGAGTAGCCTCCCCCAGCCTCTGAAAATGCTTTGATGGGCACAGATGGTGCCCATCTCTGCATAAGCCAGTCTACACTGGTTTAGGGATCCCCCAGCCCTGCTCTGGCGCGAAACTGGACAAAGGAAAGGGGAGTGATTACTCCCCTGACCTGCACCTCCCAGGGGAGGTGCCCAGAGCTCCTCCAGTGTGTCCCAAGCCTCTGCCATCTTGGAAACAGAGGTGTCTGTGGCACACTGGACTGCTCTGAGTGGCCAGTTCCAGCAGGTGACGTCAGAGGCTACTTCTGATAGGCTCTTACCTCTCTTGGTAGCCAATCCTCCTTCCTAGGTAGCCAAACCTCCTTTTCTGGCTATTTAGGGTCTCTGCTTTGGGGAATTCTTCAGATAACGAGTGCAAGAGCTCACCAGAGTTCCTCTGCATCTCCCTCTTCACCTTCTGCCAAAGGATCAACCGCTGACTGCTCAGGACGCCTGCAAAACCGCAACAAAGTAGCAAGACGACTACTAGCAACCTTGTATTGCTTCATCCTGCCGGCTTTCTTGACTGTTTCCAGGTGGTGCATGCTCTGGGGGTAGCCTGCCTCCTCTCTGCACCAGGTGTTCTGAAGAAATCTCCAGTGGGTCAATGGAATCTTCCCCCTGCAACCGCAGGCAACAAAAGACTGCATCACCGGTCCTCTGGGTCCCCTCTCAGCACGACGAGCGTGGTCCCTGGAACTCAGCAACTCTGTCCAAGTGACTCCCACAGTCCAGTGACTCTTCAGTCCAAGTTTGGTGGAGGTAAGTCCTTGCCTCCCCACGCTAGACTGCATTGCTGGGTACCGCATGATTTGCAGCTGCTCCGGCTCCTGTACACTCTTCCAGGATTTCCTTCATGCGCAGCCAAGCCTGGGTCCCGGCACTCCTTCCTGCAGTGCACAACCTTCTGAGTTGTCCTCTGGCGTTGTGGGACTCCCTTTTGTGACTTCGGGTGGACTTGGTTCACTTTTCTTCTAAGTGCCTGTTCAGGTACTTCTGTGGGTGCTGCCTGCTTCTGTGAGGGCTCCCTGACTTGCCGGGCACCCCCTCTGTCTCCTCATCCAAGTGGTGACATCCTGGTCCCTCCTGGGCCACAGCAGCATCCAAAAACCCTAACCACGACCCTTGCAGCTAGCAAGGCTTGTTTGCGGTGTTTCTGCATGGGAACACCTCTGCAAGCTTCATCGCGATGTGAGACATCCATCCTCCAAAGGAGAAGTTCCTAGTCCTCTTCTTTCTTGCAGAACTCCAAGCTTCTTCCAACAGGTGGCAGCTTCCTTGCACCCTCAGCTGGCATTTCCTGGGCTCCTGCCCACTCTCGACACTGTCGCGACTATTGGACTTGGTCCCCTTGTCTTACAGGTACTCAGGGCCGGAAATCCACTGTTGTTGCATTGCTGGTGTTTGTTCTTCCTGCAGAATCCACCTATCACGACTTCTGTGCTCTCTGGGGGTAGTAGGTGTACTTTACACCTACCTTTCAGGGTCTTGGGGTGGGCTATTTTTCTAACCCTCACTGTTTTCTTACAGTCCCAGTGACCCTCTACAAGCTCACATAGGTTTGGGGTCTATTTGTGGTTCGCATTCCACTTTTGGAGTATATGGTTTGTGTTGCGCCTATACCTATGTGCTCCTATTGCAATCTATTGTAACTTTACACTGCTTGCATTACTTTTCTTGCTATTACCTGCATAATTTTGGTTTGTGTACACATATCTTGTGTATATAACGTATCCTCATACTAAGGGTACTCACTGATATAATTTCGGTATATTGTCATAAAAATAAAGTACCTTTATTTTTAGTAACTCTGGGGGTGATTCTAATTTCGGCGGGCGGCGGAGGCCGCCCGCCAAAGTTCCCCCACCAAAATACCGCTCCGCGGTCGAAAGACCGCTGAGGGTATTTTGGGATTTGCCCTGGGCTGGCGGGCGGCCGCCAAAAGGCCGCCCGCCAGCCCAGGGCAAATCAACCTTCCCACGAGGACGCCGGCTCAGAATTGACCCGGCGTAGTGGGAAGGTGCGACGGGTGCAGTGGCACCCGTCGCGTATTTCAGTGTCTGCATAGCAGACACTGAAATACTTTGTGGGGCCCTCTTACGGGGGCCCCTGCAGTGCCCATGCCATTGGCATGGGCACTGCAGGGGCCCCCAGGGGCCCCGCGGCACCCCCTACCGCCATCCTGTTCCTGGCGGGAGACCCGCCAGGAACAGGATGGCGGTAGGGGGTGTCAGAATCCCCATGGCGGCGGAGCGCGCTCCGCCACCATGGAGGATTCTGCAGGGCAGCGGGAAACCGGCGGGAGACCGCCGGTTTCCCACATCTGACCGCGGCCGAACCGCCGCGGTCCGAATGCCCTGCGGGGCACCGCCGGTCTGTCGGCGGTGCTCCCGCCGACCCTGGCCCCGGCGGTCTCTGACCGCCGGGGTCAGAATGACCCCCTCTGTGTATTGTGTTTTCTTATGATATTGTGCATATGACACCAGTGGTATAGTAGGAACTTTACATGTCTCTTAGTTCAGCCTAAGCTGCTTTGCCATAGCTACCTTCTATCAGCCTAAGCTGCTAGAAACATCTCTTCTACACTATTAAGGTATAACTGGACCTGGCACAAGGTGTAAGTACCTCTGGTACCCACTACAAGCCAGGCCAGCCTCCTAGACTTCTGTCCACTAGCGCCAGTGGAGGTGGAAAGCTGTTCCTCGGTGTAGCTAGTGTCAGGGGCCAATTGGTGTGCCACTGCCTCCCTCATGGTCTTGCCCATGTCTGCTAGCACCCCTGCAATGGTGACCAGGATAGTGTATATTTTTGTTAGGTCATCCCTGATCCCCAGGTATTGTCCCTCCTGCAGCCGCTGGGTCTCCTGCAGCTTGGCCAGTATCTGGCCCATGGTCTCCGGGGAATGGTGGTATACTCCCAGAATGTTGGAGAGTGCCTCGTGGAGACTGGGTTCCCTGAATTTGTCCTCCCCCTGTTGCACAGCAGTGCTCCCAGCTTCCCTGTTGTCCTGTGCCTCTGAACCGTGTACCCACTGCCACTGACCCCAGGTCCCTCATCGTCCTGTGTTTATGGGGTTGCCTGGGGTCCCTATAGTGGTACACTGCTGATTGGGGTGCGCTGGGGAGAGTGGCATGGGTGGGTGCTGTATTGGTGTTTCCTGAGGGGGGAGTCTCTGGTGGGTTGGGACTGTGGCAGGGGTACCGACTGTCCAGAGGTCTCTGATGGGCCAGGTTGGTCATCGTGATCCAGGTGTGCAGAGCTGCTGTCGTCACTGTGGGCCTCTTCTGTGGGGGGGACTGGATGTAGCTGGCACCTCCTTTCCGGTGACGTTGAGTAGGGGTCCTGTTGTTGTAATTTAGCAGTGATTAGATTAAGCATTAGCAGAAAACATCTTGTATTTAGTTACTATTGTAAACATTTTGCGGAATCCATTTTGTATTCATGGCAGCCATTTTCTTTGCTACATGCTGCCATGTGCTCACCATGTGCTCTGTCCTACTTTTCTGTTAACTGCTCTTGAAATCTGCCTAGTGACGAGTTATATTTTGCATCTCTTACTTTCGCACATGCTCAGTAAGGTCTGCAGCTGTTAGTCCTTGGAAACTGTTAGCTCCTCCTACCTGTCGACTGTGCATTTTCCACATGACCTTACATGTATACAAGTCTTGTTTCCATAATTGTACCATCTCCTTTTGGCCCCTGCGTGGGTATAAAAGGACCATACTCTCTCAGTTCAGTGTGCTACTTCAGACATTATCAAAGGGTGCTGTCTGAATTGTAGTACCACCTCATGAGGTTAATAAACTTATGTCTTTTATTCCAGTTTCCGTGCCAACTTCTTCCTACATGGTCTGAGGACTTTGTGCAGAGAAAGGTGAACCCCTTGCACTAGTAGGCCTTGCTGAGGCTTACTTCAACAAATTGGCGCCCGAACAGGGACTCATCGGCGACTCGGATGGCCAATGGATTGGTCGCGACGAAGGATTGGAATCTCGCTGCGGACGATCAATGCCTGAGGAGACCCGAGTCTTGGCAACCACAGCGTTTTTCCCTTCTTTCTGATTTGACCATCCAGGTGGCGCCGGTCCTCGACTGAGATCCTTTTTTTGTTCATTCGTCATGCAGTGACCATTTGGTCGATTTTAGAACTTGGCAGTTGGAACCTGGACACCCTGTGATTGGTAAGAGCTGTTTTTCAACACTTGCTGTGGGTTTTGATGCCTGTGTTTGGTAATGTAGTTAGTACTACTTACTGTGGCTTTTGTGATTTGGGTGACTAGTCCATTTGTATTCTTTGGATTTGATATATAAATTGCAATTTATATAGGCAGGTAATGAGGAGAATTCTCTCCAATTTGATTTTGATTTGAACGGCACCTTAAGTGCTACTTTGATTATAATATTGCATATTCTGCACTATTTTTGGCATGCCTGTTTTTAGCGCACTTCGTAGGATGTGTTGCTTTTGTAAAGGTACCAATTTGAAACTGGAAGAATCGCAACCGGCACCCCCAGAGGGGACGCCAAATAGAGATATGTATGTTAAACATGGTCTTTCTTCTATAATGTACAGCACATTATGGAATAAATACACCCGCGCGGATCCTGAGTTACGTTGGCCTATGCATGGGTCATATGATTTGCGAAAGATTGAGTATGTGGAACAATGTATGTGTAAGCGAAAGTCTAGGCAAGATATGTTTGACTGTGTACGAATGTGGGAGAAAGAAGCGCGTGGACGAATGAAGCGTGAGCAAGCCTTGATTGAGAAAGAGCAGCGGAAGAATGTATATGTGAAAGCATTGGAAATGAGAAAGAAAGAAATAAAAGACTTAAAGGAGCTAGAGGAGAAAGAACGTAAGCTACAGGTAACTGGCCAATACACTGTTAGGCAACCCCTCTATCCTATCCTTAATAAACCACATGATGATTTATTGTTACTAGATCGCCCTCCACCTCCGTATGTCGTCCCTTCTGCCCCTCATGAGTTATCTAAAGTCTCCAGTGCGGAGCAACAGAAGATGCGGGACAGTCGCTCTTTGCTGCCTGCTGACCGTGCGGCTGAGCTTAGATCTATAGCTCGTAAAACAATTCGTAGTGCTGTTTCTGCTTCTGAACTTTTAGACAACATGAAAGGGTGGACGGAAAAGGAACAGCTATATTTTACTGAGGCATTTGGCTCAGAAGTTATTGAACTATACCAGAAATATTCTGATGAGTTAGAGCCCGATGATGTAGCAGCTGATTATAAGCAAATGCGTGATGGTCTTTTTGTTTTCTCCCAGGTGGCTGATGCAATCAGGCGTTTAATGAAATTACGTAATGAGGCAGTCCGTTTGCAAGAAGAGAAAAGGGCTGCGGACGCGGTTGCACGAGCATCTCAGACCGAAGGGGTGCAAGCTTCCATCTTTGAAACAGATAAGACTATGATAGTTCACGCGAAACCAATGCGGGAGGCCGCGCCTTTGTATGTTCCTCCTAAAGGATTGGGTACAAATTATGATAAAACTTCTGTTGATGCTAAGGGTTATTTTATTTATAATTGGGTGTATACTCCTTGGAATAGGGCAGATGTAATGGCACTTAAAACAGCATTACCTGACCCGTGGAAAAATCCAGCCGCCTTTTATGAGGAAGTTGAGGGAGCAATTAGTTCTTGTACTATGACTTTGGCTGACATTGATTTATTTTTCGGATTGATATTACCGCCAGATATGTGGAGAACTGTTCGTAAAATTGATGATCGTACAGCTTTTGGGGCATCATGGAAAGAAATAGAACAGATGGACAGGGATAGGGAACCTGCGAAAAAGCCATATCAGTTGATTCTAGATCTTCCTGCAGCCATATCAGTTAAGTCGAAAACGATTATTCCACCTAAAAAGATAGATTGGACGGTTTTAGCGTCTTGTAAACAAAAGGCAGATGAATCGGTCTCTGATTTCTTTACACGCTTTGAAGAAGCATTTCATGATTTTAGCGGTCAGTCATTGTCAGATGATACGGGCAGACATTTGTTCGTCGATAAATATGTTGCAAATCTGTTACCAGGAATAGCTAGTCGTTTAAAAGCTAGTGAAAGTTCATGGACTACCTCTACTCCGGTTTCTCTTTTGACTATGGCTCAGTATTATGAACGACAGGAATTAGAAGCAAAAGGTAGCGAGGAGAAAAAGATTAAAGAATTAAAGACGAAGGTTATGTTGGCTCAAGCTTATGGTCCGCCTTTTAGAGGCAGTGATAGAGGTGGACGTGGATCTTATGGTTCTTCTTACACTCGTTCGAATTTGTCTGATGACCAGTGTGCGTATTGTAAGAAATTTGGGCATTGGGCTGCCGATTGTCCAGCACTACGTGTTCAGCAGTGTCCACGTGGTCGGGGACAAATGAGAAATCGCTCAGGATATTCAGGACCTAGAAGAAGTACGAATGATCATGCTAGGGTTGATGCTAATACACGAGGGCAGGATGGTTTTAACACTTTTGATAGACGGAACCAATACCAGATGTCTGATCATGTGCAGCCTGATTTCCAAGATTCTGCTTATGCATAGGATTGCCTAGGATGGGGTAAGGAATCAGTTGAAGTTCCAGTAGATCAGAGGGGTCCCTATGTTACAGCACACGTTTTGGGTCTTACTGATCAGTTTCTGGTTGACACAGGCGCTACTCGTAGCGCCTTGTCTAAACAATTTATTCCAAGGGCTCCCCTGTCTGGCTTAACCATTAAATCGATAGGTTTCGATGGAACACCTTCCCCTAGCCCATTGTCACAACCACTTGCATTCCATGTTGATAAATTTACTGCTCCATGTCCATTTTTGCTTTCTCCAAATACACCAGACAATATTGTGGGTCTTGATATGCTCAAGTATTTCAGGGCTACAATACGATGTTCTCCTGAAGGGGTGCGTATTATTTTAAATGATAATCATCCTGTGATGGAAAGAGTTTGTCTTGTTAAAGAGGATATTGCATTAGCCTCACTCCCTAGTACTTTGTGGGCTACTTCAGATACTGATGTGGGACAAATGATTATTCCACCGGTACATATTAGTGTCAAGGAGGGAGCTGTATTGCCACGTTTGCCTCAATACAAAATTTCACAGGAGGGCGAAGAAGCACTCACACGAATTGTGCATGATCTTATTGCAGTCGGAGTTGTCGAGGAAGTTCTGTATAATGTTTGTAACAGCCCGATTCTTCCTATTCTGAAAAATGATACTGATACTAGGATTTACCGATTCATTATTGATTCACGAGAAGTCAATAAGATTGTGATACCTCAATATCCTGTGGTATCTGACATCACGACACTCCTTACTTTGGTTCCCCCGACAGCAACTACGTTCTCTGTGATAGACTTGAAGAATGCTTTCTTTTTGATCCCTATTCATCCTGACAGCCGATATTTGTTTGGTTATACTTTGAATAAACGATCATATAGATTTTGCAGAGTTCCTCAAGGCTACACGGAGAGCCCAAGCATTTATAGTCAGGCGTTAAAAAGACAACTTGATTCTTTTGTTTTGCCTGAAGGTGTGGCTCTCATACAATATGTAGATGATATTTTGTTGGCAGCTGATACCCCGGAGCAATGTGAAAAGTGCACTTTGTCCTTACTTTCTTTTCTTGCTTCACACCATCATAAAGTGTCACGAAAGAAATTGCAATATTGTAGACCAAAGGTAACCTATTTAGGTCACCTTTTGTCTAAGGAGGGCTGTGCACTTACATCATATCGTATTCAAGCAATTTTAGACACACCAGTACCCTCTACTCAGAAAGATGTTTGTGCATTCCTTGGTCTTACTTCTTTTTGTAGGCAATGGATATTAGGGTTTTCACACATTGCCAAACCTTTGCTAGCACTTCTGACTAAAAATACTCCAATGCCCCTCCCATGGACAGATGAATGTGAGACTGCTTTCCGACAGCTGCGACAAGCCCTTTGTTCTGCACCAGTGTTACGTACTCCAGATTACATGAAGCCTTTTGTACTTTACGTACATGAGAAAGATGGATGTGCATTATCAGTTTTAGTACAGACACATGGCGATAAGCAGCGTCCTTGTGCATATTTTTCAGCAGTACTTGATCCTGTCGCTCGAGCGTTGCCCGGGTGTTTTCGTTCAGTTGCCGCAACAGCTGTCTCAATACGTCAGAGTGAAGGGATAGTTTTGTCACATAAGCTGTTGGTGCTAGTACCCCATGCGGTTGATGCTCTTTTAAATCAAACAAAGACACAACATTTAACTAGCGCCCGTATGACAGGTTATGAGTTGACATTGTTGGTTCCTCACATTACACTGAAGAGATGTGCGACACTAAATCCAGCTACTTTGTTGCCATATCCGGTGACTCAGCCTCAGTCACAAGAAACACATGATTGTATATTCCTTACCGAAGAACAGACAAAGGGTTGTGTTGATTTACAAGATACGCCCCTTTTAAATGTAGACGAGGAACTGTGGGTTGATGGGTCTTGTTTGAAGTTGCCAGATGGTACGACCTCAGCTGCATATGCAATCACCACAATACACACGGTAGTGGAGACAGCTCGTATACCACAGAAGTCAGCTCAAGCAGCTGAACTAATAGCTTTGACACGAGCATGTGAGCTTAGTACTGATTTAAGTGTGAACATTTACACAGACAGCCGCTATGCTTTTGGAGTGGCTCATGATTTTGGTTTGCTTTGGAAGGAGAGAGGTTTTCTTACATCCCACGGGATGCAGATAATGCACGGAGAATTAGTGCATAACCTCTTGACTGCATTGACATATCCAAAGAAACTAGCTATTGTGAAATGTAGTGCACATAAGAAAGTGACCGATAAGATAGGGCAAGGTAATGCTCTTGCAGACCGTGTAGCACGTGAGACTGCGATGCAGCGAAGTACTACTTCCATGTATGTAGTAAAGTCACAAGCTGAACTTGGGCATAATGCAAGACAAGACGTATTAGATATACAGAAATCTGCTTCTGTGAAAGAACGTGAGCAATGGTCTAAAGATGGAGAATTGGATGATGAGGGCTGTTGGCGGAATAAGCAGATGGATAAATGGAAATTGCCTATAGCTTTTGTACAACCTATGGTTCAGATGGCACATGGACTGGCACATGTTGGAGCTTCAACAATAACGAAGTTGCTTACGCAAGTTTGGGAGCATCCAGAAATTTCCAGTACAGCTAAGAGAGTAGTACAGTCTTGTTTGATCTGCTTACAATACAATCCTGGAAAAGGGACACCTACTCCTGCGGGAGGGTTTGCTACACCAACTGCACCTTTTGAAGTTTTACAAATGGATTATATTCAGCTTGAACGCTGCAACAATTTAAAGTATGTCTTGGTGGTGGTTTGTGCCTTCGGGAAATGGATAGAGACGTACCCCACAAAGGATAATACTGCCATTACCACAGCAAGGGTGCTTTTGAAAGAATTTTTCCCTAGGTTTGGTGTTTGCAGACTTTTATGGAGTGATAACGGACCTCATTTTGTTGGGGAAGTTATTAAGTATGTCCTGAAAGGATTAGGGATCAAACAGAAGTTCCATGCGGTTTTCCACCCACAATCAGCAGGGTTGGTGGAAAGGTATAACGCTACATTGAAGCTGAAATTAGCAAAGATACAGGCTTTGCCATTGGCATTTTTGTCTATTAGGTCAGTACCACACTCCCGACTTGGCCTTAGCCCCTATGAAGTAGTGTTCGGGAGGCCAATGAACATTTGGGGAGTTCCTAAACCAAAATCTGTATATGATGTACCTTGTGTCTTGATGAATGATTATTTGGCACAGTTAACCGACAATTTGGTTTCTATTCATCAACAGGTTCGAGAAGCACTTCCTGACAGATCCACAGGTGAAGGCCATGAACTCCGACCTGGTGACCAGGTGATGATTAAGTCTTTTGAAAGATCAAGCAGCTTGGAACCAAGGTGGCGAGGCCCAGAACAGGTGCTCCTTGCGACAAGGACAGCAGTTCGAGTGACGAATCGAAAGAATTGGGTCCATAGTACTCACTGCAAGAGAGTGCTACCTACCTTAGTGGAACCTGCTGTGCTGACCGATCATCGAGAGATTTTGACTACGGAGAAAGGCCGTGCTATATCACCTGACGAATCTGCAGAGGTCTTCTTGGACCATACGACTTCTGGAGTGTCGCAATATAATTTGAGACCAAGGAAAGAATCTGAAAATTGTTTTGAAAAGACTGGTTGAGCTACCGCCCTGGGTTAGTGAAACGGAGAGCCAATGTGGCAAGGGGGGTGGATCAGCTGTGCATTAGAGTAGTGACACCCGTCTTGGCCTGTGGTGAAGAAATCAGTGGCTGCCCAGGGATAAGAGCTCCAACGATTATTTTGAATTCATTTCTGAAAGGGTTGATTATCACTGTTGCTAAAATGAATAACAAATTGGTCATTAGTATTATGGGGTTTGTTGTTGTTTTGGTGGTTACAGCAACGATCACCTGGTTTATTGAAAAGAAGTCTCCTGCTCGTGAGTTCTTTGTTGCCACTACTCCAGTACCAGAGGATCACTATTACTTTACGCTTCCCTATCAGGAGCAGAAGCACCGTCAATCGTACTTCAATAATACTTTTATTCAGATGTTGCATCATCCTCATAATGCTACAAATACTACTAACTGTTGGGTATGTGGAATGATACCTGCGCATCAAAAGAAAGGAGGAACACCTTTCATTCCTCTTCCTTTTTCACACAATGGTTCTTGTCAAGCCTGGTACATGCTTTTGTTTGCATCTATCAAACGTACGGAGGGCGGACTTCTTTTTCGCCTTAATAAAGTATGCTACCAAGACAAAGATGGGTATCCCCAAGCTAAAGGAACTAAATGGGAATCGGAAGAGTATAAGCCGGACAATGTTTCAATACCATATGTCTTCACAAATATACGAGACTCTGACAAGAAAGAACAATTTGTGATTTCTATTCCAAAAACTAAAGCAGATTTATGTATACGAAGCATTGGACGAATTCCAGTAGGGATAAACAATTGTACCTTGATTTTAACTAT
Source organism: Pleurodeles waltl (assembly GCF_031143425.1). Lineage (NCBI taxonomy): Eukaryota > Metazoa > Chordata > Amphibia > Caudata > Salamandridae > Pleurodeles > Pleurodeles waltl. Next base: position 1,243,341,725 of record NC_090445.1, read on the forward strand.
TGAGGGTCTAAATAATAGTAGTTTTACAGCTTCACATAATACATATTTTGTTTGTGGTAACTATGGATATTACTAACTACCTGTTGGGTGGTCAGGTGTGTGTTATGTATCTTTTCTATTACCCCCTGTGTTTTTGGCTCCTGCATCATATCACCGAGATTTAAAACTGTTCAATGACATAATTAACAATAGATATAAAAGGGAAATAAGTACAAATGAGGTAGACCAAACTGATACTAGCCTGCAACAATATGTTGATTTTAATTTAGGATTGTTCCCCTTTGTAGGTGTTGTATTAAACAGTAGGAAAGTGAGACAATTGACTAGGGTTGTGGAAACTGTTACCAATCAGGCAGCTCTGGCACTTGGGAATATTACTGAGGAGCTCCAAGTTGCGAGGATTGTAGCGCTCCAAAATCGTATGGTATTAGATGTGATATTAGCTGATCGAGGTGGTGCATGTCGAATCATCCGTAGTAGTTGTTGTGTTTTTATCCCAGATCACTCACCTTCAGTCTATGATGCAATATCTAAATTGCATAAAATTGCTGCAGAAATCCATACAGAGACTGGTACTTGGACTTTTTCTGGATGGTTTTGGGCTCTTGTTTCCGTCTGGGGCTGGAAACTATTGACTATCCTGTGTGTAATAATTGCAATATTTTTTACATGCTGTATCTGTATTCAGTGTGGTCCAATGTTCTGCTCCATGTGTATTACTGCTTGTATGCCTACCAAAAGAAATATTACAGAAATGAAAGCACAACATATGTTAGATAAGGAAATAGCTGAAATGATGAGCATAAATATACAGGATGAATATTTAGATTATCCCAGAAAGACGAATGTCTTCAGCTAATGCTGAAAGGATCGTCTGTTGTAATTTAGCAGTGATTAGATTAAGCATTAGCAGAAGACATCTTGTATTTAGTTACTATTGTAAACATTTTGCGGAATCCATTTTGCATTCATGGCAGCCATTTTCTTTGCTACATGCTGCCATGTGCTCACCATGTGCTCTGTCCTACTTTTCTGTTAACTGCTCTTGAAATCTGCCTAGTGACGAGTTATATTTAGCATCTCTTACTTTCGCACATGCTCAGTAAGGTCTGCAGCTGTTGGTCCTTGGAAACTGTTAGCTCCTCCTACCTGTCGACTGTGCATTTTCCACATGACCTTACATGTATACAAGTCTTGTTTCCATAATTGTACCATCTCCTTTTGGCCCCGGCGTGGGTATAAAATGACCACACTCTCTCAGTTCAGTGTGCCACTTCAGACATTACCAAAGGGTGCTGTCTGAATTGTAGTACCACCTCATGAGGTTAATAAACTTATGTCTTTTATTCCAGTTTCCGTGCCAACTTCTTCCTACATGGTCTGAGGACTTTGTGCAGAGAAAGGTGAACCCCTTGCACTAGTAGGCCTTGCTGAGGCTTACTTCAACACTGTGGGGATGCCAATGCAGTGTTAGTGTATCTGCATGGGCCATATTGTGCATGGGTGTGTTTCCCTCTATGATTCTGATTTCCCTGTCAGCTTGGCCTTGTGTGAGTGGTGATTTACAGGGCATGCTGTGGTGATGGGTGTCCATGCAGGTCTGTGATTGGGGTCCATGCATTGGTGTTGCATGCAGGGCTTGGTATTGGGATGGGTGGGGTGTGATGGTGGGGTATATGTGAGGTGATGGAATGATGGGAGTGTTGGTAAGGGTGGGGGTGTCGCGTGGGCTCCCATTATCCTAAATGAGACTACTGGATTTCTAGGTAGCAGGATCATTCCTGGTGTGGGGGACTGAGTCTGACCCACTTGGAAGGACCTCTGTCACCCTAAATCCGGTTTTGCTCCGGCTAACTAGCAGTGCCTCATTTCTTCCAAGGGGGAGAGATGATTGGGCAGCCGAGCGCATGACATCTTTGGAACTTCTCAGGGAAGTCGTGGTCACTCAGATCCAAACCAGCTCTCTCATTTACAGTATGATCTCATATACAAATGACAAAGGCAGTTTGAGTTTTATATATATTGCTTTTAATAAAACGACTGCATTTTAAATAATAAGGCATGTGCCGCAATAACCAGAACCATACAATACAGTAGGATTGAAATAGTCACGATGAGAGTGAAACATAAAAACAACGCTATCATGGTGTTAAGGGATTCTATTCTCTCTCTCAGCTAATTATATTTCGAGCACAGCATGTTAAGCTACTAACTTGCCTTTCAGATTCCCCGGGAAGCCATCAACCCTCATACCTGAGCAAAGGCCTGTGATCTGGTTCAGCATCTGCAACGAGGCAGTCAGCTTCTAGTTGTGGTTCCCTGGTCGGAATCTCCCTCTTGCGTGTTTTAGGACAAGGAAGTGTTTTTATAACTAACATGTCAGTGTGATCACAAAATGTCCCTACGCAAGTAATCCAAAGACTAAACTCCTACCACGTCTATCGGCAATGTACCAGACTGTATCCTTGACTGAAGCACAGAGTAAACAAGAATGTGTTATTGAGAACTCCAGTGCTGAAGTAGGCTAAACAGTGTGATATAAAAAATAAAACAAGACCGTAGAACTGGCTATTTGTAAAATAACAGTACGAAGCTGAATAAAATGCATTTAGAGCAAAGTGCACAGATGCTCTATGCTGCAAGCAAAGGAATAAAATACATCCAGGGCAAAGTGCACAAAGGCCTAACGCCTGAAGCAAACGCGCAAAGGATACATAAAAATGACCACACTACACCCTCCCCTTGTCGGTAGTAAGTGGTTCCACCCTAAATAATATGCCCCAGATATAGAAATACACAAAATATATTTTGACAAGTCCAGAGGACATCAAAGCACAGAACCATATTTAAATTTTTAAGCATGTGACGGTAAAGCCAAATCAATATAATGTCAATTTAGAGAAAAACCCAATTTCAAATGGAAGCCACAAAAAGCAGGAGATCGTCCACTTCGGCAGATGTCAACACCGGAAAATCCACTTCAAATATGATCATGGAGCAAGTGTGTTCCAAAGCCCCAGAACCATCCAAGGCGGCATCCTGTGGAGAGCCTATGAACGAGACAATACCATCTTCCTCCAGGAAGAGAATCTCGTAAACTGCCTCACGAAGCAAACGCAACCGCAGAGCACATGTCTGGGAATGAGCCCTAATCGGGAACATCAACAGATTAGCATCAACCACTGGGGGGCGCTGCAGTGAGAGACAGAGAGCCATCGCATGTTCAAACGAGCACCATAGGCACCGAAACACGGGCTGCACACAATCCAGAACTGGTCGGAATGACAGAGACCAGTCACAATCCAAATGTCCCAGGAGTGTTGCTCCAAAATGCTGCATCATGCGCTCACGACACAGCTGGGCAGATGTGAGCGCCCATATTGGATCTTGTCGCAGTGGGACAGCCATTGCGGAAGAATAACAGCAACAGCAAAACACCAGCCACTAAAGCCAAAGTTATCGGAAATCCTCCAAAGATGCTTCCGAAAATAGAATGAATAGCCGAAGGTATCAAACCGAATATGGAAGAGAAGGCATAAGCAAACCCAACACCAACGGCTTTAAAAAAATGTGCAATTCCAGCAGTGCTGGACGCATTAAATATACGTCCCACGAGTTCACCAAAGTGGCTCGGAAAGTTAGTATTTAAAAGGGACTGTATTTCCGCTGATGACCTCACCACCTGAAGTGCGTAGGTCTCGCGTGCAGATGTAAGGGCCACATGCTTTTGAAACAATAGAGCCTTTAGTCGACTCAACTTGTCGAAATTCACCTTGGAAGTAGCAATGTGAGGCCAGATGCCTGCTACCTCCCTAAACTGAGTGGGGGGAAACAACACATTTCCGCAGCACGTAACGGCCTTGGTGACAGCAACCACGTAAACTATTCCGGCACACATCCCACAACAGGCTTCACTGTTAAGAAGGACGTAGCTGCCGTTTGAAAGCACCTGGAATGTGTTTTTAATCACGGGGACTGGAACTCCCTTTAGATAGCAAGCCAAATTCGCAACCGAGGCATTACACGCCCCATGCAAGAACAGCTGCTTACAAACCATCGAATGGCTGACAGAAGTTTCACATTCACTACCGCAAAGAAAAACCTCCCTCATACCATTAAGACATCTGTATAAAAAGGGAAGCTCCCACACCTCATGTATGCAACTGTCTCCCAATTTCTCATATCTGCCCACCGGAATATGCTTCAAACAAGAAGTGAATTGCAGAGTGGAAATAGGCAAATTTATAACCCCGTGTATCAACCACTCAGCTGACGGAATCTCAGCCACAGTAAAAGGCAACTTCTCCAACTTTTCAATATTCAACATCACATATGTCGCCTCCTTTTTAGCCATCAGCTGCTGCTGACGTGTCAAATTAAAGGAAAAGAAAATCTCCCTGGCTTTGATGTGCTGCCACGGAACGCGACCCGCCATCAATGTCTGTAGAGTCTGACCCAACTGCATAATGGACCGCGTTTGACTCTGCCCATGATAAAAAGAAGACATATCCGATCTAATTATGTCTATAGCAGAGGAAACAATGTTGTCAATCGTATATACACGGTCGGATAGGGTATGCATTCCATTATCCATAACAGACAATGCTTGTTTCAAATTCTCCTGATCTATCTGCCTCAACCGGGCCGCCGCCTCCTGTTGTGAAAGTTTCCATATCTCATTGTACACTTCATACAAAAAACGTTTCTTCCGGGGCACTCTTGGACCTGACAAAAAATCTTGTAAGTCAGTATAATTAGACAGTAACGTGAGATGCGTTTTAACTGCATCCAGCGTGGACGACTTTAACCACTGTTGACAAAGTTTCCCCACACTATATGTAGTAATGATATCAGCATGTTCTGGCGATATGTAGCGAGGGTCTGCCCTACTAGTCCTGAACCCCCCGAAGAGGAGACAAAACGCTGATGACACCCATTAGTGTCTATGGGCCACAATAACCACCCGCCTGGACGTATCAATGAAGTGTTAAGCGTACCATTCTGGACCCAGTCTGTAAGCTCACTAAACGTGGCATTAATATATTGCTGCCAATTTTTCATTTTGGAAGGGACAGGTATAATAGGCAAATTCAAATCTCTAATTGTTGCTAAGCCCAAACAGCTAGTCTGTTGTACAGTGTCATTTAAGAAAATCATTTGGACAGGAATAATACATGCCCTAAACAATGTGTCCCTACCCCGCATTTGCCAATTTTTCGTTCCCCAAACACTTTTCAAATCAACAGTTTTGGACCAGTACTCATACCCCTCAACCGATAGTTTGGATACAAACAGATTTGAATACAGTAATTTAGTATCAGTCAAAAACATTTGCTTATTAGCATGCAGAGTAACTCTAAAATAATATGACTTAGCATTCTGTTGATGATGCCCAGAAAAATATGCAAATTTATCAGAATAAGTTTTAGAACTCCCCTGTGGAGGAATCGGGCAATGTTCCCATTGCATATATTCAAATATTGATTTAGGGCTACTGGCTTTATGAATAAAGTGGTGTCCATAATAATTGTAACAAAACATGTCACCATAATTATCTCTAAACTGGTAAGCATCTTCATTTTCATAGACAGTATAATACTGCAATTCTGTCAACATAGAATCAACTGTCTTCACATCCCAATCATCAGATACAATGCCTGGTATAACGATATAATTTATAGATAATTTGAGAACATATGGTATTTGAATTATTTCAGTGGGACCATATATATCAAACATTACTCTATCCCACACAATCCCATATGGAATTGGTTGCAGAAATGTTCACAAAGGACAAGTCTCTTCGAACCATATGTGATGAAAAATGTGGTTTCAACACCTTCTCCACCTACTCAATCTCAGATCATTCAGGAAGAAAATGACCATGTATCACCAGAAAAAAGGTGACCACAAACCCCAGCCACAGGAAAAAAGCCATCACAGTCATGAAAAGCCACAGATAGTTCCAAGGAAAAACAAAATACGTATGTTTGAGCCAATACATCAGCTTACGTGGACCCAGGGCTGGTGTTGAAGAGGACGAAGAGTCCGACACAGTATCATCATTGTTATTAAAGCAGCCGGAGGCAGCTCTCGCAAAAGGTGCAACCGTAAACAAAGGAGCAGATTGTGTCTCTCGCCGTGGTACACTGTAGATAACACTGTCAGCAACATCAGTAGTCATAGCAACTTGATCAAAAGATTCCAAATTATTCGCCGTTAGTGGAACAATCGCAAGATCAGCTTCCACCCTCCCCAGGCTCGGAGAGGAAACAGCATCAGTGCAAATCACCTGCAGCGGAACATTTTCCCCAGTAGTGAGAGGGATTTGGGAACTACTGGGCGTTCCTCTTGGTCTGCTGTGCAGAATCGGCCACATGTTGTAACTTGACATTGTCGATGGATACAAAGCGATTTTCTTTGGCCCCTTGCAACGGCGGTAAAATCACAGTTCTTGTGCTGTGGATCCCCAGTACAGGGACTGGTGCTCGATACGAAGGGCCAAATTATTTTTTCACTGCGACCTTTTCACGCACAAGATCCCCAACTCTGGGAATCCAACCAGTAGATGTTACTGGTTCATCCATAATTCCTGTGGAGGCAGCACCGGCAGAAGAGTTATCTTCACGGAATTGTTGTAAATCCTGCAAAACAGTGACACGATCATTTATGTCAAAGGGCGTATCTGCCGCTTCCAAACCAGGACCATCTAGATCAGGAACATACATACGTGTTCTAAACAGGCACTCATATGAAGTACAACCCCCCAGGGACCTTCTAGGCAAGTTATTCAGTGCTCTCTGTACACCATACAGGTGGGCTAGCCAACTACCACCCGTACCTATAACTCTGGCCATTAAAGATTGCTTTAACGCGATTTAAATGCTCCACAACAGAATTTCCCTCGGGATGAAATGGAGACGAGAACTGGAGCTGGACCCCCAACGAAGCCATGGTGTCCCTGAATGCCTTAGAGGCAAAAGCAGGGCCCTGGTCCGAATGAAAAGCCGCAACTGCATATGTATCGACAAAGATGCGCAAATCTTTAATAACAGTTCGAGCGTCAGCCGAGCGCTGTGGCCAGACCCACACAAATCTGGAGCACGAATCTACAGCTACCAATATAAATTTGTATGCACTATCTGGTGTCAGCGGACCACAATGATCCAAGTACACACACTGTAAAGGTCTATTCGAAATCAGAAGGGGCGTCTGCTGCAGGCGTCTAACCATGGAAACTTTAATTTGTTGACAGATGTCACAACAAAGGACATACTGCTTCGTCTCCTTATAGAGACCAGGCCACCAGTAACGGGCCTGTAAGAGGGAAATTGTGGCAGCCACACCAGCATGTGCAGATGCCGTCCCCTCATATGCTGCAGTAATCAATTGAGGTCGCACTATTCTATTTGGCACTTCGCGTACACCAACACCCGGTATTTTAACTACAGCGTTCAGCTTACCACCTATGCAGAAATCATATTTAGAAGGGAATCCTTTAGGATAAGGCGTGCCATCAGCTGTAGCCTTAATGGCAGCCAAGATCTCTGTGTCTGGTTTGGAACTCGAACGAGTTACTGCGGCCACAGTAGCAACTGCCACTGCCGATTTTGCGGCTTCATCAGCCAAAGTGTTTCCAGCAACGTGTATTCCAATGCGCTGGTGTCCGCGGGTATGCACAACATGGACTTTAGGAAGCGTCTCCTTCAGATCCGCAACCTTCCCCCACAGCATCCTGTGTTTTATGGTGTTACCCTTGGAATCTCTGAACCCATTCAATCTCCAGTAATGTAAATATTCATTGAAAGAATGAACACAGTAATAGGAATCACAAACCAGCAGTGTGAATTGTGCCGGATCCGCATGTTCCAAGGCTAACAACAGAGCTTTCAGCTCAGCCAACTGTGCCGTACAGTCACCCAATGTTTGTGTATAAGTATGTTGGGGGCAGAACTTCTCCCCCTCCATATAGCCGCTCACCACCGCACATGCAGCAGAATACTGTTGCTTAGTCCCAACCGCTGGTTGCGCAGAGCCATCGGTGTACATGACCACTTGATATTGATCAATAGGCAATGTGCCAGCGGGAACTGGGTACTTCATTTCATATTGAAGAAACTCCTGAGTCTGTAGTTTAGGGTCAAAAACATAATCTACATCAGTGGCTGTCAAAGACGTTGCCCATTGTATCCATCGCGGGTGTAATGCTTTCGAATTAGGAACACTCGCTTTTGTAACAGCCTCTAAAGCTGGAATCAGGGAAACAACAATGATGCATTGGCCCTGGGCAAGAGGTCGTTCTTTAATCACAGCCATCTGTACAGCAGTGAGAATTTTCTCAGTTTGTGCAAAACGTTGTTCTGATGCTATTGGGACTGTCTCACCCTCATTAAAGGTGACATATGTAAACCCAACGGCCCCAGCTATAACCCTGATGACCAGATGTGTCTTATTGTCCTGTGTGTGTAAATGCTTTACTGCTAAGAGATCAGTTTGCAAATCTCGAAGAATATGTGTATGCTCAATCGTACAAAATCTACTCGAAAAATTTGGTCGAATCAACTCGTATAATGGCTTTATACGTGTAGTATAATCAGGAATGTAAGTTCTGCCAAAATTTAGAAATCCCAATAACGACTGGAGTTTTCTAATCATATTAGGAGTTTGCAACTGTGCACATTTTTCCAAAAAGTGTGGCGCTAAGCTCTTGCTCTCATTCGACAACTCATATCCCTAAAATGACGCTGAGGAAAGCAATTTTTGATTTTTTAAAGTTACATTTGTAGCCAATTTTGGCAAATCCCACAACAATGCGGGCTACCCGCCTTAAAAGTTGTAGTAACTCGTCATCTGTCAGATATATATCATCGACATATGACAAAGCTTCAGGGTCCAACTCGTGCAAAATTTCAGTCACACGAGCCAAAAATAGTCCTGGGCTATTCTTATACCCCTGAGGCAAATGACAACATTTTTTTCTGAGAGCCAAACGCACTAAAGCTAGTCAAATCCCTACTTTCGGGCGATATATTCTGGCAGAAGAAACCATTCGAGATATCCAAAGTTGTTTAGTATTTCTACGCACAATATTATTCATAAGCGCAGCGCTGTGTGAATTTTGTATTGCATATGTGCGTGTATGTCCATTTAAATGTCTGTAATCCACCACTATCCTATAAGAATGGTCGGTTTAGCTACAGGAAATAAGGGATTATTCATCGGCGAGACACAGGGTACAATAACCCCCTGGTACTCCAACTGTGTATGTATTTTCCTAACCGATGCCCTTGCTTCAAATTTTATAGGATATTGCAGTTGCGGCTGAGGTTCGCCCTTAATCGGAATTACATGATAAGGTGAATCCCTATACCACCCCACATGATTTCTATATAGGGCGGGTGCCTATGCCAGAGCCCATGTAATGCTATAGGACTCTGCAAGTTCTCCCGGAACAAGTGGTGAGAACGAAGGTGTAATAACCTCCTCCCCAACTGGACAGTCGCAAACAAAGCCTGGGGGCCAATCCTGTTCCGCCAGCAGAATGTCATACAATTTGACTACACGATCCCAAAAAATGGCGTTTATAGTGCGCTCAATGTCCCCTTCCAATTGTAAAGTTACTGTATAAACTCTATCGGGATCTGAGACACGCATATCTGCTGTTTCGACTTGTATGAAGTCATCAGTTGCTTTCACCTCCAGATGATCTAGAAGATTCCGGCGAACTATTGTGACCTCTGCCGCGCTGTCTAACAGTGCTAACGCCCATGTCTTGTTCTTCAAGAAAACTCTCTTCCTGTGTGGCATGTCTAACTGAGACCGCCGCCACTTTCTTTTTTTTAAACTGCTGTTTTTGTTGGGTCGGTTTCTCTTCTTTCTTGACAGAAACCTCCGTTGAGCGTTGTGATTCCTGTCTCGGTTTCACGTACTCTGTTCTCTGCTCTGACCGCCCACCTCTCTCATTTCTCTTTTCCGATGAGTCCTGAAAGGAACGAGATTGGCGTGTATCAGTATATTGATATCTATCAGGCGTCTTCAAATTATCCCTATTTCTGAGATTATACCTAGTCTGCGGGGTCTCCGATCGCAGAGATTCTCCCTGTTCTTTTTTAGGTGTTTGTTGTTTTTTCTCCCAGAGCTTTTTAGTACCCTCAGGTTGCCGTTGTTTAGTAGTATCTTTACTACCCTTACCCTGAAACTGTGGTTTTTGCGGTCTAGCCCCTAGGCTATCACGACCGATACTTGAATATGTTTCCACTATTATTCTCGACAGTTCCCGCTCCTGATTAAGTTGCGGGACGTCTCGTGAACGCATACGCACTGCTAGTGCCACTGCCTCCCCTTTTAGATTACTCAATATAATAGAAGAAACCGTGGCAAAATTGCCCATCAGTTGCATTCCCAAATCTAAGGCTGGGGCAGCCCCATATTCATCTTGAATTTGTTTGAGCACCTCCGGTAAATTAGCCAATGTCAGAGTACCGTGTGCTGTAGTGCAGAGCGCGGCAAACACCATGCCCCATTTATTGCAATGGTCCACAGCAGGAACCATACCAAACGGCAAACACATCGTTAATATTCTATGTTTATCCTGAGGTCCCGTATGGGGAAATACTGCTTCCAGCGTATTAATTTTTTGCGCCAGCCAAAATGGAGTGTCCTCTCGTTTAGCCGGCACCTTACCCATAACTGAGTGCACAGTGGCCGGATTGATACCCGGAACTTCTGCATGTGGTTGTGCCGGAGCAGCACGCGCTGGGTTTCTGTTGAGTGTCTGCATCACAATTTGTACTAAACGTCAATATGTAGCCGTTAATTCTATGTATAGACGACGAACTTCAGCCACCGTTAAGTGTTAAGTTAGCAACCGCTGGATGTGGTGTATATGTAGCCAATAAAGGCCATGTAGGACCATCGTTACTTAGTGGACCTAGCCTAACTGATGCTATGGTGTGTGGGAGGGAGCCATCAAGCCAATTATTATGTTCTTGATAAGATAAAGGTATTTCTAAATATGCATATTCCCTGTATTGTCCAGGGACATTTGCAATCGTGTAATCGTGAAACGTGTGTGAATTCCCATCAACCCCTGGAAATACGACCCAGGAATAAAAAAGTTCTGTTCTATATGCTGCATGGGCGTCCACCACAAACGTGACTGGACCCCCCTGGTTCATCAGACCATGTGCTAACAGATGTACCGTGAGCGGGTGTCGCATATTAATTGCTATATTCATTACTTGGGGATTCGCCATTATGAAAACAGCGCTAGTTCAGAGAGGGCACACCAATATCGGGGTTTTCCTTTCAGAGTTCAAGCTTGAACAACCATCCACAATAACTAGGATCTACCTATATCGCAGTGGCGGAAGTTCTCAGTGCCACGGACGTCTCCGTTAACGGAACTGAGGAGTCAACATATATATATGAGACCGAGAGAGTCAGTCGGACCTGAAAATTAGAGCCAGACCAATCGTTGGCGGCGCCATGTCGCGTGGGCTCTCATTATCCTAAATGAGACTACTGGATTTCTAGGTAGCAGGATTGTTCCTGGTGTGGGGGACTGAGTCTGACCCACTTGGAAGGACCTCTGTCACCCTAAATCCGGTTTTGCTCCGGCTAACTAGCAGTGCCTCATTTCTCCCAAGGGGGAGAGATGATTGGGCAGCCGAGCGCATGACATCTTTGGAACTTCTCAGGGAAGTCGTGGTCACTTAGATCCAAACCAGCTCTCTCATTTACAGTATGATCTCATATACAAATGACAAAGGCAGTTTGAGTTTTATATATATTGCTTTTAATAAAATGACTGCATTTTAGATAATAAGGCATGAGCCGCAATAACCAGAACCATATAACACAGTAGGATTGAAATAGTCACGATGAGAGTGAAACATAAAAACAACGCTATCATGGTGTTAATGGATTCTATTCTCTCTCTCAGCTAATTATATTTCTAGCACATCATGTTAAGCTACTAACTTGCCTTTCAGATTCCCCGGGAAGCCATCAACCCTCATACCTGAGCAAAGGCCTGTGATCTGATTCAGCATCTGCAACGAGGCACACAGCGTCTAGTTGTGGTTCCCTGGTCGGAATCTCTCTCTTGCGTGTTTTAGGACAAGGAAGTGTTTTTATAACTAACATGTCAGTGTGATCACAAAATGTCCCTACGCAAGTAATCCAAAGACTAAACTCCTACCACGTCTATCGGCAATGTACCAGACTGTATCCTTGACTGAAGTACAGAGTGAACAAGAATGTGTTATTGAGAACTCCAGTGCTGAAGTAGGCTAAACAGTGTGATATAAAAAATAAAACAAGACCGTAGAACTGGCTATTTGTAAAATAACAGTATGAAGCTGAATAAAATGCATTTAGAGCAAAGTGCACAGAGGCTCTATGCTGCAAGCAAAGGAATAAAATACATCCAGGGCAAAGTGCACAAAGGCCTAACGCCTGAAGCAAACGCGCAAAGGATACATAAAAATGACCACACTAAAGGGGTATGTGATGGCATGCAGGTAGGGTCGGGGATATAATAGTAAAGATATGACTTACCAGAGTCCAGCCCTCCTGCTACTCCTGCGAGGCCCTCAGGATGCATGATTGCCAAGACTTGCTCCTCCCATGTTGTTAGTTGTGGGGGAGGAGGTGGGGGTCCACCGCCAGTCCTCTGTACTGCTGCCTGGTATCTTGCTACCACGGAACACACCTTCCCCCGTAGGTCCTTCCACCTCTTCCTGATGTCATCCCTGGTTCTTGGGTGCTGTCCCACGGCGTTGACCCTGTCCATTATTCTCCGCCATAGCTCCATCTTCCTAGCTATGGATGTCTGCTGAACCTGTGATCCGAAAAGCTGTGGCTCTACCCGGATGATTTCCTCCTCCATTACCCTTAGCTCCTCCTCAGAAAACCTGGGGTGTCCTGGGGTGCCATGGATGTGGTCCGAGTGATATGTGTGAGGATGTGTGGGGTGATGTGTGGGGTGATGTGTTGTGGTGTATGCTGTGATGTGCGTGGATGTTGTATGGGTGATGGTGTTCTGTGCCTCTGATTGAGTAGGTGCTCCTGCCTTGTCTTTCTCTGTGTGCAATCTTTTTTTTCACTGTAAAGGGTTGTGGGTAATGTGGGTGTGTGTTTTATAGTGCTGTGAGTGTGTGGGTGTGGTGTGTGTATATATGTCAGGTGTGTTTAGTTTGAAATGTCCAATGTGGTGTAGTTTTGTAAATGTGTGTGTATTTTGAGCGCGTCGGTGTGTACCACGTTTGAAAGACCACTGCGGTGATTTGTGGGTCGTGATACTGTGGGCGTATTCCTGTTGGTGTAACGGTGTTGGTTTGGCTGTCGCCAGTTTATCACTGACCTTTGGTCTGGCAGACTTGTGTGGGTGTCTTTATAATGGCGGATTTCTTAGTGTGGGTCATAATACCTATAGCGGAATACCGCTGTGGTCACGGTATGTTGGTGGCCGTCAGCACGGCAGTAGGCGGCATTTACCGCCAAGGTTGTAATGAGGGCCTTTATGTCCAAATTTCCCCAAATGATTCAACAGGGCAATCAAGTCGTACTTACACTCGTCCCTTGCCATGGACGCAATCAGCAAGTCATCAATGTACTGCACTACAGTCGATTGGTACGGTAGTTCCAATGACTCCAAGTTCTTTTTCAAGATCTGATTGAACAGAGACGGTGACTCTGTGTACCCTTGTGGAATCCTGCACCAGCTGTAGACTCTGTCTAGGAATTTGAAACTAAAAAGAAACTGACTATCCTCATGAAGAGGCACAGAAAAGAAAGCTTGTTACAAGTCAACCACTGTGAACCACTCTGCATCGCAAGGAATCTGAAACAGTATCACTGCTGGGTTCGGCACTACAGGACAACACTTGACCACCATGTCATTCACTTTTCGCAAGTCCTGCACAATGCGCACTTTCCCACTCGGCTTCTTTAAGCCCATTATCGGTGAATTACATGGACTGCTCAACACTTCCTGTTTCAGAAAATCTCCGATTATCTGCACCACTTTCATCAGAACATCTTGTGCCATGTTATACTGTGGAAGCTGCGGAAACACTACATTCGGCTTCAAAGTGATCTTAATTGGCTCCACTCCCTTGATCAAGCCCACTTCTTTACCTGTCAGGTCCAACACGTTCTCCTGTACTGTTCCCTGCAAGTCTGCATGCAATGGTTGTATGATGGAACAACGCATGCACTTAACACAAAATGTTTTTACAATGCATATGCTTTTAGTACGAATGTCTTCACCACTAAAGTTTCATAGAAAAGGCATAGTTGATTAAGGCAAATGCATGGTAAAAACTAGAGGTAAGTGTAACATACTATATGTATATATATATATATATATATATATATATATATATATATACACACACGCACACACACCTTTCCACCCAAAAACCCTACCTACCCTAAAACCTAAACACCCCTTACCACCCCAAACCCCATACCCACCCTAAAACATAAACACCCCTTACCACCCTAAAACCTAAAAATGCCCTTACCATCCCAAAACCCATATCCACCCTAAAACCTAAAAATAACCTTACCACCCCAAAATCCATACCCACCCTAAAAACTAAGCACTCCTTACCACCCAAAAAACCAATAACCACCCTAAAACCTAAAAATGCCCATACCACCCCAACACCAATTCCCCCCCTAAAACCTAAACACCTCTTACCACCCCAAACCCCATACCCACCCTAAAACCTAAAAATACCCTTACCACCCTAAAACCCAAACCCACCCTTAAACCTACAAATGCACTTACCACCCCAAAACCCTTACCCACCCTAAAATCTAAAAATGCCCATATTTATATATCATTCAACCCACTTAATACTTACCTGTACTTACCTTTAAAACCTATACCACGCATATACCTTTACCATTCATGCCTTTACAATGAAATTCGTTCTAAAGGCATGAGTGATAAAGCCATGCGTGGTAAACGCATGATGGTAAATGCATTTACTTGCATTCACTGTGATGTAAATGATGTTTCCCCATGCAATTCTTTCACAGTAAACATCAGGAAAAACTCAATCAGCGGATACTCTTTGTTAATATTTTTCTTCTCTGTTTCAGGTGCCTGTTCTTCCTCATCATCACAATTAGTCTGAACCTCTATTCCTGCAGTAGAACAACTAATGGAACATTTGGTCTTGCACAACAAGTCCCTTTCCAGTAGACATACTGGAATTGAGTCACAAACTACAAACTTATGCAGTCCCAATCTTAACCTGTACTGGATCTGTGATTGGATTTGTCAACTGTCTGTTTGCTACCCCCACAACCTGAACTTTTCTGCCTGAAAGAGGTAAGTTTGACGCTTCTTCACTTCTCATTGTAGCGCGTGTAGCTCCTGTGTCAACTAAGAATGAGACTCTGTAACCCATCACCTTTCCCTTTACAAAATGTCCTCTCTGATCTACCTCTAAGGACGCTGAAAGCATACATGGTACTTCATCTGAACTAATACTCATCTATTCATTGTTTATTTCATTCTCACTATGTAACGGGAATTGGTGTACTGTATACATAGGGGCTTGAGGTATCTGCATTTGCTGTCTAGGTACCATAGTAACCTGCTGCTGCATCGGTTGCAACTGTGTCACTTGTGCACGTGGCACTTGCACCTGCTGCATGGGTTGAAAATTCTGCACTTGATTCTGAACATTCGGATTAAGTCTTCTCATTCTAGGGACTTTCACAGTTTCAAATGTATTGACATCATCATTTTGCTGAACAAGACCATTGTGCACCATCAACGACACTCCGGCTTCCAGTGTCCCACGTTTCCGTACAGATGACACTGTAACATCTTTTTCATCCCTTGCACGTCATTCTGAACCACTACAGTACTTAAATCTGGACCACGAGTCAATCATATTGACTCCATGACCCCTACCTCTCATCTGAGGTTGAACATGACAGTTCCCTGCTGTTGTGGTATCTGTTGCACTAGAGCTCCTTGTACTCCTGTCTGCGCTACCTTAATTTGCATCGCCATCGCTTTCTCCTTCAACTTTTTCTTCTTCAACTCAATCTCATCTCTACAGTATTTTGCATACTGCAGCACCTCATCAATCGGTTTCGCTTGCCAACAAATCAAATGACTCTTAATCATTTGCCCTACTTCAGGTCTCAATCCTTTGACGAACCTTAACACGAAGTGCAACATGTTTTTCGGCTCAATTGCTTCTTTACCACTGTACTCCCTGAACGCCTTCAGCAATCTCTCATAATAGGTATGTATTGACTCCTTTACTTCCTGCACTGTCCTGTCAGTCCTCTGCCAGTCAATATTTTTAGGTGAAATTCTTGTCTTCGAGAACTCAATCACCTTATAGTAATGTTTCATCACTTCAGATGATGGTGCACATGTAACTCTATCCCTTTCAGGTTCACTCGTCGGCCAATCCACTGCTCTCTTGCACTCAACCCACAAGTCGGCTTGAACCACTATTTCCGAAAAGGTATTCAAGTCACCCACAGACATTTAGAAAGCTTCAGAAATCTAGCTGTCTGCTGGTACTACTCAACCGGTTTCTCTCTCAATTTTGGATTATCATTTGTGAATGACAGAATATCACTCCTGTACCATGGAACGTGAACAAACTGCCCTCCTGGAATTTCCCTCATCAGTAAAAATTTTACTGGATCTTTTTCTTTCTGAACATCTTCAGACCCTTCTTGTGAGTCTTGTTTCCATTTTTCCTTCTTATTTGCCCATCTGCCTTCCCACTTTTCTAATGCTCCCAAACTCTGAGCACTCTGCAATAACTCTTTTAGATGTGCTTTCATTTTTGCTGATTTTGTGTTAAAAATGTTTTGCCTCGAAATCTAACCTACAACTCAGTTTCAAGTGTTTTGTTCTCTCTATCTCTATGCCATGTTTGTCTAATAGATCTGCCAATTTCTGTTGTATCTTGCCTACTTCTCTTGTAATTCACGGACACAAGTACCTCAGCTCTCCTGTATAGGATTTTAACCTATTTACCCCCATTGATCCCTAGACTAGTTCAGTTATTTCTGTAGCCAGCCTTACACACTCAATCTGCTCTTCACTCTTGGATGTATTTCGAGGAGTATTCAAACTATCCAATCACTCATTCAACTGCTGTGCTGTCAATCCCTGTAATGAGATATTACTTGTATTCAGCATTGGCACTTGCTGTACCACTGCACCTGGAGTTTGTGGCATCAAAAGCTTCAAGCTCTGACTTGCACTCAAGCCATTTACCTCATCTGGAAGCACAACAAGTGGACTAAGATCCATTAACGGTCTAGATCCATCAAAGGTCTGACCCATGGATGATATCACCTGCGCATGATCTCTCACCCCCCTCCTTAAGAGGCTCAGTGACATTTCACCTTGTTCTCCTGCAATCGTTTTCTTTTGTGCAAATAATGGTACTGCTGGACCAACAGTAATCGGCAGCGATACTGCATCTGGTGCTTCTCTTACACTCGTATTTTGTAGAAGGGGTACTCCCATACTCTGATTCATCACTGGTGTCACATCTGACTGTGTCCCTGTCATTTGTGTGGACTTCGGCAAACCCTGTGGCTGGGCCTGAGGCATCAACATTGGAGTCAGCTCGGTCTGAACTAGCATTGGCCTTGGAACCACTTGCTCCGATGGCACCACTAAGTTTGATATTGTCTCAAGAACTGGTACATCTGGATAAATTCTCTGTATCAATGGTGGGTGCATCTGCGCTTGGACCACTGAAGTAGTCACTGCATTAGGAGTACTCTGCACTACCCCTTGTACCTGTCCATTATCTGCCTGCACTGGTCCTACTGTTCCCGTCACTTGAGCTGGAAGTCGGAACAGAACTAGTGCTTGGACCCCCTTCATGCACCACATATGGCGGAGGTCGATCCCTCAATATCTGTGTGATAAGATCCTCAACATCTGAATCTTCTTCTTCTACATAAGTCTTTTTCTTCTTCTTACCCCCAGAATCCTTATCACTCTTGCCATTATCCTCTTTCTCTTCTCACTCATCTTCCTCTGTAATAGCAGGAAATAACCTAATACCCTGTAATGTTGCCACTCTACACTTCTTTTGTTCCCAATCCCACCTTGTCTCGGCTAAGGACTTCTCTACCTTCCTTACTCTCCTTTGGAACTTCATCTCTTGTTGCTGTCTGGCTCCGAGCTCCCAAACTGCTAAAGCCTGAAACTGTGCCGGTCTCGGAAGTGGCTTTGTCTCTTATAGTGTCATTCACAACTGATCCAAAATTCTCGCGTTAAATGTTCCATGCACTCGAAACGCTAAAGCTCCCTGTTTTTCTGTCAATTTGCACCACTGCTTTAACCAAAGACATGGCGTGACACCTCGTTCCTCCATCACAATAAATGCTGGAGAATTTTACAGTGGGGTAGGCTCCCTAACTGTTGCCTTAAGGTAGTAATCACCCTTCATGGCACTTCTGAACGCTTTGAAAAACTTCATATTTGCCATTTTTTGTGTATTCGATTCAATAAGGAAATTACTTTTACTCCCAAGATTCTTTTTACCCGCTTACTCAACCAATTGCTTCTTACGGACAGCTGCCAATCCGATCGCTACTCTTCTCACTAACCAACCTATCCCAGCTCTGCTCACTCTGGCATCACACACATACACTGTGGCTGACAAAGTCTTGCAGCTTGTCCTCCTAAACTTTGACTAACACAAAAATAACGCAAATCATTGCGAGCACTAACCAAAAACCAATAACGAAAACAAACCTGCTGATTTACTACAGGAAGGAACACAATTGCTTCAGAGACCTTACAGATTTTCACTGATGGCCATTTCGCTCATACAGCTATTCCTCTTTCTCAGTCTACCACATTTGTAAGCAAAATTCGACCCGTGAATTTAACTCTCAACTGATCAATGGTCCTGTCCAGGTACACATAGGACTCACCAAATCTCAGTCGATAAATTTCCCTTACTTACTTAACTCACACACCGACTTGTTGACCACACCCGATCAACCTACTAAACCAGACAGATTACAACATATAACCAAGTGTCTCCTACACTTGTCAATATATACTCCGGAGTCTTTGACCACGCAGGGTCCGTACATCACCAACAACCACTTGGCCAATTTTTAACACAAAGGCCACACACATATGAAGTTCGAGGACTTCCTTACTCTCATACTGCAGAGTACACACACTCCTACTAAGCCTCAACTGGAGTACGCAAACTCCCTACTTTCCCTCAGATACGCCACAATTCACCTGCGATCTTCTTAAGCCTTTGCAAGCGCAACCTACCACTTTCATACTTATCACTTATACGCCAAGAACATACCCAACTCTACTAGCGAGATCCAGGACCTGGGAAAGTCATTTCTGGGCTTAAGGGGACATCATCTTTGCTACAATTGCCTTTATGAAAAACAAAAATTCAAACCTCATAAAAAGAACAACTAACCCTAACTCAAACTACCACCATAATACTAATTACCACATAACCTGATCTCCAAGGAAACAAACCATCAAGATGCTACCAAAAACTGCTAGTGCGCCTGGTCCTTAGTAAGTAAACTTACAAGGGGACTCATATAGGCCGATAAACCGTTTGGATCGCATGGAGTATCCTAGCCATGTAGTGATCAGTGTTACTAAGATGTTTTATATCAATCAACAATCACTATAGGAAACCTTAGTCATTTAGACTATTAGATTAGATTTTAAACTAAATGAACAATTCATGAATAACCTCAACTTAATATACGTTTTAACAATTTTTATTACCCTATTAGTTACAACTCTAATGCATTAATTAATTCAAATTGTATTCAATCAGCTCAGAATTAGTTCATTAGTGACCACCAATAGCATAACTTAATCAGAACTTGAGAAAACATATGCTTTAATGCTTCGGCATAAGCTAACAAAG
Organism: Pleurodeles waltl; assembly: GCF_031143425.1. NCBI lineage: Eukaryota > Metazoa > Chordata > Amphibia > Caudata > Salamandridae > Pleurodeles > Pleurodeles waltl. The sequence continues at coordinate 1,243,361,668 of NC_090445.1, forward strand.
ATGAATATTTTGACATTAATAGCAAAATTCAACAACTAGTTCATCAATCATTGTCACTGTGAATGTCACCCAAAGGAACCCCTACCTAACCTAGATTAACATTAGCATGTGGGTCTTCATGTGAAAACAATTAAGAAACATGAATTTGGAAAAAACGATCTAGAAGAGAACTATAAAAACAGTTCAGTTGGTACTTAGAAAGAAAGGCACAAAAGTTAATTAGTCACATTGTCATAGCTATGTATCCACGGAATGGATCAGCAACAAAGTCAGTCTTCGTCTTCAGGTCATCAATTTACCAGCAATGCATCAGGCTCTCAAGCGCATTAGCCCAATGACAGAATCTCGAATCATGTCTCCTGACGTTATCAATTCTCCTCTCTCATCTCGTACCTCACATCTGAAGTTTTAGCCCCTTGTTATGACCTTTTATTAGAGTTTTTCAGTCATGCCCCTAATTCCTAATTGGTCAATTAATCACCAGTTATGACTCTATCCAATAATATTATTTTTGCAAATCTAAGAATTCTATTATTTCGCCGTTCTCAGTTCATTGATTGGTTCACTGTACGATGTCCTCACCATCCGGCTCATCAGGTAACGAAATGTTGCATCTTCTTCTCCAGTCAGTGTCTCTATTGTTTGAGTCCTGGGAAAGTACATAGAGTCTGTCTTCCACCAAATTGTAACATATTTAGGTTCATCATCTCCTGTCCATCGGTATATTGCAGAAAACTCTAGCAAAGCAAATTTTATGAAGGAGCAAACGGTTCATGGTCAGTTCAATGCACCAGCAACTTCTACATTGTGCGTTTATTAACTCGCCTCCTGTATGAGACCTGGAAAGACTAGGCCACAACTACGACTAAGTTAACTCTACATTATAATGCAAACATAGGTCATACATCTTAATATGACAAATTACTACATTATTATTATATATTTTCATTATTTCACACATTTCTAATCATTTTAGTACAACTTTCGTATAAGTGGCTGTCACTCTCTGTGGGCACATTTTCAAACGTGTACATTATTTATTTTCTACAATTAATTTCTCTATGAACTTTTTGTTAATCAAAACACATAAACATTCTTGAATAATTTTTAATTAGCATATCTGCTTCAACAGTCCCTCCTCTGAGGACTAAATGTATCATCACACCTTTCTTCATCATCATTTCACAATTCAGTTTCCGCTGTATTTTGTCTCCTTCCCTAATCTTCCCTATAAATTCTTTCCCTGTTTCGTTCTTCCCTCCTCTGGTTATTTTTAGATCTTTTCAATGTTATCTTTTGACAAAATTTACATGAACCCCACATTCCTAATATGCAAGCAACCACACTTAATATTCCCTGTATGATTTTTAATAATACCCATTCCAAATTTGACTAAGCCAATTTCCCACTGATGCAAATCCTTTTCCAAATTTTTCCCACACCTGGTTCCTTCAATTCTTTCAAATCCTTACTTGAGTTAATCAGATTAGTGAGTAAGGGCCAGATGCAGGAAACACTTTGCGACTCGCAAACGGCAAAATTTGCCGTTTGCGACTCGCAAATGCGTGTTTCCCTTGCAGAAATGCATTTTGCGAGTCGGGACCGACTCGCAAAATGCATTTCCGAGTCGCAAATAGGAAGGGGTGTTCCCTTCCTATTTGCGATTCGCAGTGGAATGCAATTCCATTTGCGACCGCATATGCGGTCGCAAATGGAGTCGCAGTTACCATCCACTTGAAGTGGATGGTAACCCACTCGCAAACGGGAAGGGGTCCCCATGGGACCCCTTCCCCTTTGTGAATGGACCCAAAACTATTTTTTCAGGGCAGGTAGTGGTCCAAGGGACCACTACCTGCCCTGAAAAAATACCGAAACTAAAGGTTTCGTTTTTTTTTTTTAAGTGCAGCTCATTTTCCTTTAAGGAAAACGGGCTACACTTAAAAAAAAAAAAACTGCTTTATTTAAAAGCAGTCACGAACATGGAGGTCTGCTGACTACAGCAGGCCTCCATGTTTGCGAGTGCCTATGTCGCTATGGGGCAGCAATTTGCGACCCACCTCATTAATATTAAAGAGGTGGGTCTTTGCGACCCCATAGTGACTCGCAGACGGTGTCTGAGACACCGTTCTGCATTGCAAATTGCGACTTGCGACTTGCAATTTGCGAGTCGCTCCTACTCGCAAATTGCAAGTCGCAATTTGCAATAATGCTACATCTGGCCCTAAGTCTCTTATCTCCTTATCATAGTCCGGTATATAGGAACAACAATGCCTAGCATTAATCAACTTACAGACTCTGCTGTCTTTCGCTAAAAGAATGTCTAAAGCAAGCCTATTTTGAAGCGTCAGAGCTCTATCCGTGGCTAATTCAGTATTTATCAGGAGTATTGCCCCTATAAAGTTTGTCAGCATGTTATCCACAATAGTAGACAACTTTCATATCGAATTCAGAATGACTCCCACTGAAGGAATTACTGCCCCAAAGATATCTCTCACAATTGCAGAAGAGGTTTCCCTCCTCTTTCGTTTATGATGTAATTCAGTCAATTTCAGAAACTTCTTCAAGTCATCTATCTGGTAAATGTTAGGGAAAACTATCCCTAAATAACATGCCCCATACCATCCTCTTGGAAGACGGTAATAAGCATTTAATCCACAAATATAATAGATCCCAGGAATCGCAGGGTCCTGACCATTCAGCATAAAGGTCCACTTACTCTGAAACAAAAACACATGCCTACATTCACTCGTGCCCACAAATAAAGTGTCAGTGCATGATTTTGGTCTATATATACAAAGCTTCCTTACGTGTAATGCATCTAATGCTAATTTTTCTTGCGTTTTAATAGCAGTGTAAGCTAAATCATTCTTGTAAGTTCTTTTCTCTAAACGTTTTTCTAATTTTTCTTTTAATGCTTTTCTTCTGTCATCAGAATGCCCTATAAAGCTCTTCTCTAAAGGTGTAAGCAAACACGTTAAATTGTTCTGGTGTGCATAGGCTGTTCCAAATGTAAGTGTAGGGTTAAAGAATCATCTAACTAGTACTATATCATGCTCTCTAGCTATTTTACTCAGGTATCTAATAATAGGAACAAATGAAAATACAACGTCGTAGTTTGAATAAAAATACTGTATGTACTCTTGTTTATAGAACTTTGTTAGTAGCAAGCTACAGCTTATGCCATAGGTTAAAAGTAAACTATGGTACGGAACTCCTTCCTCTACTGACAAAGGAATTTGCGTACACACAAGACAATTCTTCGCATCCATTGTTTCAACATACTCACTCAACAAGCGATAGAAAACGTTAGGAGAAAGCTATCCTTGAGCATTAGTATAGTCATGCAAGTACTTCTCATCTAACTTAAACCTCTCTAAAGCTGTTAGTGTAGTAGTTTCAGGAGCATAAGTAAAAGTAGCTCTTTTCGTATCATGAACAGACATTCACACAATCATCACTATAAACAAGATTCCACACATAGCTGCCAATCCAACACTCATGTATCTACAGCACCTAATATTTCTATCCTGATTATTTAGCTCAGCCATAATCTGTAAAGAATCAGAAAGCAAAAATAACTCTTATGTAAAGTGCAGTAATGATCAAAAAAATAATTTCTTCTCTCACAGTTCAGTTTCACACCCAGGAACCTTTTCCTTGTCAACATCGATTAGCAGCTTGTCACATCCGGTTCTCAGTGTGAAATCAGGTTATCAATGTCTTTTCAGTTTTATTTTCAAACAGTCTCTTTCTTAGGTTTTTCAGATTAGCTTAAGAATTCAGCTCCTCGATCATCTTCAGTTTACATTAAAGTACTAACTTGGAACCTCTTTATCATAACAAAAAGATATGAACTTGTGTAGCCACTCGTTGGTAACTGCATACGCCCATTCAGGACCTGCATAACGTCAACTTGCTATTCTCTTTCGTTTCAACCTTCTCTCACCACTTAGTTCTCCTTCACTCAATTCTTCTTTTCTCAAAGTATCCACTTCTTCCTCTATAGTTTCATTTATGACCAATTCCTTTTTCTCCCCTATCTGTGATTCAGGCCCATTATCTCCTTTTCTTGTTCCTTCTGTCAATATCTTTCTCAGCATTGGACTCTCTTTCTCTTTCTCTATGGTGTTTTCTCTGGATGGACCTGCAACTGGCTCAGGAGGAGTCGGATCACCTTGACTTTGATCTGTCTCAACTCTTTCCCCCTCTTGGTCTGGCACTTGCTCTGTATGCTTTTCAGCAACGTCTGCTTCTGGGAGAACCTCTGCTACACTTGGCTCTCCTGCTGTATCCGTAGAGATTGGTTCTTCTGCACCCTCCTGTAATTCTTCACTCTCGTCTCTTACAGAGGTAATAGAACCATCTTCTACAAGCTCTGGTTCAACTTCATGCTCTGTTGACTCTTTTTCTGGTTCAGGTGTGGCAACCTGTTTCGCTGTTGTTGGTGCTTTCAAAAACACTTCTTCATGATCCGGTGGACATACCACTCTCTTTGTATGGCTTGCGTGTCTACAGTTTGGAAGACCTGCACACTTCACAGCCATCGTAGTTCTTAGCACTGCTTGATAAGGACCCCTCCAATGTGGCTCCAAACAGGTCTTGCGAACATGCTTTCTGACAATGACCCAGTCACCGGCACTCAGATTGTGCCCTGGATCGTGGATGGGTGGCAGGGTGGCAGGGTGGTGGCCTCCACCTGCTGAGAGAAAGAGCGAACCACATCAGCCAGACCCCTGCAGTAGTCCAACACCATATCATCTGTAATGTTTACAAGTGCATTGGCTGGAAATGCTGGTAATCTCATTGCTCTGCCCATGAGGACCTCATGAGGCGACAGCCCTGTCTTCCTGTCAGGTGTGTTCCTCATCGACATCAACACCAAAGGCAAAGTATCTGGCCATTTCAGATTTGTAGCTGCACACATCTTTTCAATTCTTGATTTCATGGTACCATTCATCTGTTACACCAGTCCTGATGCTTCAGGGCGATAGCTACAATGTAGCTTTTGCTCGATGTTTAATACTGCACATAGGAGTTTAATCACTTCGTTATTGAAGTGAGTTCCCCTATCTGATTCTAAAGAGATCGGAAACCCGAAATGTGGTATCAACTCCCTAAGCAACAATTTTGCTACTGTGAGACTGTCATTCCTTCTTGTAAGGTATGCTTCAACCCAATGACTAAAAACACACACTATCACCAACACGTACTTCAAACCACCACACGCAGGCATTTCAATGAAATCCAATTGTATTTGCTGAATGGATCTCCTGCTCTTCCAATGTGGCTCACATTCACCACTGTCCCTTTTCCCACGTTTAGCTGCTGACAAATTATACAGCGATGACATACTGCCTCTGCTGCCTGCCTAAACAGGGTTAAACTAGTCAATTTTGAACAACCTAACCATGGCATCCCTCCCAATGTGTGCCTGACCATGGTAGTAATGGGCCATTTGTGACAATAAACTATTTGTCAGGACCATGCGATCCTCCTCAGAAACCCAAATCTCATCAGGACGCTGGACACATTTAAATTTGGCCCAGAGACGTTTCTCTTCTTTGTCAACATTACTTTGCAATGTTTTCAAGTCTTCCAGAGTATCAATCGCTTTCAATGCAAAACTTGTACATTTATTATCTTCTTCTGACATCAATTCCCACTTGTCTTTGAATGATATACATTTCAATGCGCAAAACTTTGCGACTTGATCCGCATATCCATTTCCTAATGAGATGTAATCCTGTGTCTTTTGATGTGCACTGCATTTTACCGCGGCAATTTCTTAAGGTAACTGTATTGCATACCACAACTCCTTTATCTTGTCACCATTTCTTACTGGTGTACCAGTAGAGGTCAGGAAACCACTTTGCGACCATAATTGACCAAAATCAGGAACAATTCCAAAACTATATTGTCTGTCAGTATAAATTGTGACCCTCAGTCTCGCTGAAACATTGCACGCTCTAGTAAGAGCTACGAACTCTCCTACATGTGCTGAATATACACCTTGAAGCCAAGAAGCTTCTAATGTACCTGTGATTGTGCATACAGCATATCCTGCTCTCAATGTCCCTGTACCATCTCTGAGACATGAGCCATCAACAAAGACAATTGGATCATTTTCTTCCAATCGGGTCTCTCTGATATCAGGTCTTGGTTTTGTGCACAATTCAGTCACCTTAAGACAATCATGCTCAATATCTTCCTCTTTTTCAATTTCAACAGTATCACTTGGAAGTAATATGGCTGGATTCAGCACTGTACATCTTTTCAATGTTACATTTGGAGCACCTAGTATGCTCATCTCATACCTTGTCAGTCTTGCACCAGTCAAATACTGTGTTTTTGTCCTTGTCAGTAAAATCTCAACAGAGTGAGGAACCATTATCATCAAAGGGTATCCCATCACTACTCCCTCACATTGTCAAAGGCTTTGACCAACTGCGGCAACCGCACACAGACAACCTGGTAAATCTGCTGTGACTGGGTCCAAGGTAGCTGAAAATTAGGCAACTGGGCGATAAGCACCTCCATGGACCTGTGTCAAAACAGACAAAGAACAAGCATCACGTTCATGACAAAACAATGTGAATGGCTTTGTGTAATCAGGCATTCCCAAAGCTGGAGCTCTGCTCAAACTCTCTCTCAATTCAGTGAACGCTTTCACCTGATCCTCATCTAAAGTTATGAGGTCAGTAACCTCCTTATGTGTCAGTTGTTGCAATGGTTTGGCAATCTCAGCCAAATTTGGAATTCACTGACAACAATAACATGCCATTCCCAGAAACATTCTGAGATCTCTCTGAGAAGTTGGTGGACTTCTCTGCAATATCATTGTAATCCCTTCTCTGGAGATTCTGCTCGACTCTTCCTCAATTTGGTGTCAAAAATATTTCACTGACTTCTGACAGTACTGCAATTTCAAAGGTGACACTTTATGTCCAAATTTCCCCAAATGATTCAACAGGGCAATCGAGTCATACTTACACTAGTCCCTTGTCATGGACGCAATTAGCAAGTCATCAACGTACTGTACTAGAGTCGATTGGTACAATAGTTCCAGTGACTCCAAGTTATTTTTCAAGATCTGATTGAACAGAGACGGCGACTCTGTGTACCCTTGTGGAAGCCTGCACCAGCTGTAGACTCTGTCTAGGAATTTGAAACTAAAAAGAAACTATCCTCACGAAGAGGCACAGAAAAGAAAGCTTCTTACGAGTCAACCACTGTGAACCACTCTGCATCGCAAGGAATCTGAAACAGCATCACTGCTGAGTTCGGCACTACAGGACAACACTTGACCACCATATCATTCACTTTTCACAAGTCCTTCACAATGCGACTTTCCCACACGACTTCTTTAAGCCCATTATCGGTGAATTACATGGACTGCTCAAAACTTCCTTTAAAACCCCTTGTTGCAGAAAATCTCCGATTATCTGTGTCACTTTCATCAGAACATCTTGTGCCATGTTATACTGTGGAAGCTGCGGAATCACTACATTCAGCTTTAAAGTGATCATAATTGGCTCCACTCCCTTGATCAAGCCCACTTCTTTATCTGTCAGGTCCCATACGTTCTCCTGTACTGTTCCCTGCAAGTCTGCATTCAATTCTTTCACAGTAAACATCGGGCAAAACTCAATCAGCGGATACTCTTTGTAAATATTTTCCTTCTCAGTTTCAGGTGCCTGTTCTTCCTCATCATCACTATTAGTCTGAACCTCTATTCCTGCAGTAGAACAACTAATAGAACATTTGGCCTTGCACAACATGTCCCTTCCCAGTAGACATACTGGACTTGAGTCACAAACTACAAACTTATGCAGTCCCTGGAAGTTGCCAATCTCAACCTGTACTGGATCTGTGAGTGGATTTGTCAACTGTCTGTTTGCTACCCTCACAACCTGAACTGTTCTGCCTGAAAGAGGTAAGTTCAGCACTTCTGCACCTCTTACTGTGGAGCGTGGAGCTACTGTGTCTACTAAGAACGAGACTATGTAACCCATCACCTTTCCCTTTACAAAATGTCCTCTCTGATCTACCTCTAAGGATGCTGCAAAGCATACATGGTTCTTCATCTGAACTAATACTCATCCATTCATTGTTTATTTCATTCTCACTATGTAACGGGAATTGGTGTACTGTGTCACTACTTCTGTCTTGTCTCTAACCTGTGACCTGCTGAGTAAGCATCATCTGTTGCTGTTCCATCGGGACATGAGGTATCTGCATTTGCTGACTAGGTACCATAGGAACCTGCTGCTGCATTGGGTTGCAACTGTGTCACTTGTGCACGCGGCTCTTGCACCTGCTGAATGGATTGAAAATACTGCACTTGATTCTGAACATTCAGATTAAGTCCACTCATTCTAGGGACTTTCACAGTTTGAAATGTATTGACATCACCACTTTGCTGAAAAACACCATAGTGCACAATCAACGGACACTACCACTTCCAGTGTCCCACGTTTCCGCACAGATGACACAGTAACATCTTTTTCATCCCTTGCACATCATTCATATTGACTCCACGACCCCTACTTCACATCCGAGGGTAGAACATGACAGTTCCCAGCTGCTGTGGTATCTGTTGCACTAGAGCTCCTTGCACTCATGTCTGAGCTTCCGTAATTTGCATCACCATCACTTTCTTCTTCAACTTTTTCTGCTTTAGCTCAATCTCATCACTACAGTATTTTGCATACTGCAGCACCTCATCAATCGGTTTCGCTTGCCAACAAATCATATGACTCTTAATCATTTGCCCTACTTCAGGTCTCAATCCTTCGACGAACCTGAACACAAAATGCAACATGTCTTTCAGCTCAATTACTTCTTTACCACTGTACTCCTTAAAAGCCTTCAGCAATATCTTATTATAGGTATGTATTGACTCCTTTACTTCCTGCACTGTCCTGTCAATCCTCTGCCAGTCAATAATTTTAGGTGAAATTCTTGTTTTCAGGAACTAAATCACCTTATAATAATGTTTCATCACTTCAAGTGATGGTGCACATGTAACTCTATCCCTTTCCAGTTCACTCTTCGGCCAATCCACTGATCTCTTGCACTCAACCCACAAGTCGGCTGGAACCTGTATTTTCAACAAGGTTTTCAAGTCTTCCCACAGACATTTAGAAAGCTTCACAAATCTATCTGTCTGCTGGTACCACTCAACCAGTTTCACTCTCAATTTTAGATAATCATTTGTGAATGACAGAATATCACTCCTGTGCCATGGAACATGAACAAACGGTCTTCCTGGAATTTCCCTCATTGGTAACATTTTTACTGGAGACCCTTCTTGTGAGTCTCGTTTCCGTTCATCCTTCTTCTTTGCCCACCTGTCTTCCCACTTTTCTGATGCTCCCCTAATCTGAGCACTCTGCAATAACTCTTTTAGATGCGCTTTCATTCCTGCTGATCTCATGTGTTCAAAATCTTCTGCCTCAAAATCTAACCTGTAGCTCCTTTTCAAGTGTTTTATTCTCTCTATTGCTATGTCATGTTTGTCTGCTAGATCAGCCAATTTCTGATGTATCTTGCCCACTTCTCTTGTAATTCGCGGACACAAGTACCTCAGCTCTCCTTCTGTATAGGATTCTAACCTATTTATTCCCATCAATCCCTCGACTAGTTCAGTTATTTCTGTAGCTAGTCTTACACAATCAATCTGCTCTTCACTCTTGGATGTATTTTGAGAAGTATTCAAACTATCCAACCACTCATTCAACTGCTGTGCTGTCAATCCCTGTAACGAGATATTACTTGTATTCGGCATTAGCACTTGCTGTACCACTGCACCTGGAGTTTGTGGCGTCAAAAACATCAAGCTCTGACTTGCACTCAGGCCATTTACTTCATCTGGAAGCGCAACAAGTGGATCCATTAACGGTCTAGATCCATCAAAGGTCTGACCCAAAGATAATATCACCTGTAAATGATCTCTCACCCCCGTGCTTACGAGGCTCTGTGACATTTCACCCTGTTCTCCTGCTGTCGTTTTCTTTTGTGCAAATAATGGTACCGCTGGACCAACAGTAATCGGCAGCGATATTGCATCTGGTACTGCTCTGACACTCGCATTTTGTGGAAGGGCTACTCACATACTCTGATTCATCACTGGTGTCACATCTGACTGTTGCCCTGTCATTGGTGTGAACTTCAGCAAACCCTGTGGCAGGGTCTGAGGCATCAACATTGGAGTCAGTTCGGTCTCAACTAGCATTGGCCTCGGAACCACTTGCTCCGATGGCACCACTAAGTTTGATGTTGTCTCAAGAATTGGTACATCTGGATAAATTCTCTGTATCAATGGTGGGTGCATCTGCGCTTGGACCACCGAAGTAGTCACTGCATTAGGAGTAGTCTGCACTACCCATTGTACCTGTCCTTTATCTGTCTGCACTGGTCCTACTGTTCCCGTCACTTGAGCTGGAGCAGTCGGAACAGAACTAGTACTTGGACCCCCTTCATGCGCCGCATGTAGCGGAGGTCGATCCCTCATTCTCTATGTGATAAGATCCTCAACATCTGAATTTTCTTCTTCTACAAAAGTATTTTTCTTCTTCTTACCCCTGGAATCCTTATCACTCTTGCCATTATCCTCGTTCTCTTCTGACTCATCTTCCTCTGCAATAGCAGGAAACAACCTAACACCCAGTAATGTTGCCATTCTCCACCTCTTCTACTAGCGGGATCCAGGACCTGGGAAAGTAATTTCTGGGCTTAACGGGACATCATCTTTGCTACAATTGCTTTTATGAAAAACACAAATTCAAACCTCATAAAATGAACAACTAACCCTAACTCAAACTACCACCATAACAATAATCACCACATAACCATTTCTCCAAGGAAACAAACCATCAAGCTGCTACCAAAAACTGCTAGTGCGCATGGTCCGTAGAAGTAAACTTACAAGGGGACGCGTATAGGCCGATGAACCTTTTGGATCGCATGGAGTGTCCTAGCCATGTTGTGATCAGTGTTACTAAGAAGTTTTATACCAATAAACAATCACTATAGGAAACCTTAGTCATTTAGACAACTAAATGAACAATTCATGAATAACAACAACTCAGAATACGTTTTAACAATTTTTATTTCCCTATTAGTTACAACTCTAATGCATCAATGAATTCAAATTGTATTCAGTCAGCTCAGAATTAGATCATTAGTGACCACCAAGAACATAACCTAATCAGAACTTTAGAAAACATATGCTTCGGCATAAGCTAACAAAGATGAATATATTGACATTAATAGCAAAATTCAGCAACTAGGTTGTCAATCATTGTCACTGTCAACGTCACCCAAAGGAACCCTTACCTAACCCAGATTAGCATTAGCATTTGGGTCTTAATGCAAAAACAATTTAGAAACATGAATTTGGAAAACATCTAGCTAGAAGAGAACTATAAAAACAGCGCAGTTGGTACTAGAAAGTAAGGCACAAAAATGAATCAGTCACATTGTCATAGCTACCTATCCACGGACTGGATCAGCAACAAAGTCAGTCTCCGTCTTCAGGTCATCAATTGATCAGCAACGCATCAGGCTCTCAAGCGCATAAGCCCAATGACAGAATCTCGAATCGCGTCTCCTGACGTTATCAATTCTCCTCTCTCATCTCGTACCTCACATCTGAAGTTTTAGCCCCTTGTCATGACCTTTTATTAGAGTTTTTCAGTCATGCCCCTAATTCCTAATTGGTCAATTAATCACCAGTTATGACTCTGTCCAATAATATTATTTTTGCAAATCTAAGAATTCTATTATTTCACCGTTCTCAGTTCATTGATTGGTTCACTGTACAATGTCCTCATAATCCGGCTCATCAGGTATCGAAAATGTTGCATCTTCTTCTCCAGTCAGTGTCTCTATTGTTTGAGTCCTGGGAAAGTACATCGAATCTGTCTTACACCAAATTGTAACATATTTAGTTCCATCATCTGCTGTCCATTGGTACATTGCAGAAAACTCTAGCAAAGCACATTTTATTAAGCAGCAAACGGTTCACGGTCAGTTCAATGCACCAGCAACTTCTACATTGTGCGTTAATTAACTCGGCTCCTGCATGAGGCCTGGAAAAACTAGGCCACAATTTTGGCTAAGTTAACTCTACAATATAATGCAAAACATAGGTTATACATCTTAATATGACATATTACTACATTATTATTATATATTTTCATTATTTCACACTTTTTAAATCATTTTAGTACAACTTTCGGATAAGTGGCTGTCACGCTCTATGGGCACATTTTCAAACGTTCACATTATTTATTTTCTACAATTAATTTCTCTATGAACTTTTTGTTAATCAAAACACATAAACAATGGGAACCACAAGTGAACCCCTAGGCTAGTGTAGGGCGTAGAGGGTCACTGGAAGTGTAAGAAAACCCTAAGTGAGTCCAAGATACCCCACCCCAAGACCCTGGAAATTAGGAGTAAATTACTACTATTTCCCCATAAACAGACTAAACTCGTGATAGAGGATTTTGCAAAGACCACAACAGACTGCAAAGCACTAAAGACAGATTCCTGGACCTGAGGACCTGCAAAGGAAGGGGACCAAGTCCAAGAGTCGTGAAAGTGTCCGGGGGGGGGGGTGACCCCACTAAACCCCAGATGAAGGTGCAAAATGGCTGCCTCTGGATGGAAGAAGCTGTAGATTCTGCTCGTCAGGATGAGAGGGGTCCCGGAGTACCAGTGATGCTGATGTTTGGTGCCCGCAGGAGCAGGGGGAAGATTCCGACAACCCACAGAAGATTTCTTCATGGCTTCCAGTGCAGGATGAAGGCAGGCAGCCCCCAATGCCGGCAGGATTAGGCGCTTCAATGTCACTGGTAGTCTTCTTGCTACTTTGTTGCAGTTTTGCAGGCGTCCTGGAGCAGTCAGCAGTCAATCCTTGGCCACCTAGTCAGGTAAGCACCTGTCAGGAGGGGTCTCTGACGTCACCTGGGATTTGATCTAATCCTAACCCCCGAGGTAATGGTTTTAGGGGTGTTGGGTGATACGGACAATCTTTATGAAGCATTTATATTTGTGGCTATGGCAGTATTTCGATTATGTATAGCATCCGCCTGGCTCAATGTCCGACCCCCGACTTGGCAACAATGGTTGGCCAGATTATTGTCAGTGTATTATTTGGAAACAGCATTGTATGAACGGAAAGGGAAATATGCGAGGAGGAAAGGGAAGGTAATATGGGGGGCATTTCAGGATTGGATTTTTGCTCATAATGTTTAAATGTTTAAACCAAAATGGTATGTCACCATTTAAGAGATGGACATTTGTCTTCCAAAGGTTTATCCCCCGCTGGGTGTTATTTGCTTTATTTTCTTATTTGTATTTGTTGTATGATACCTTTCCAATAAAAAAAAAACAAAAAAAAAAAAAACACATAAACATTCATTAATAATTTTTAATTAGCATATCTGCTTCAACAGTAGGTTCCCTCTTTCCAAAGGTCTTCCTCTTCAGGAATCCACTGTTGGTTTCTTGCAGTCATCTTTGGGTTTTGCAATTGTTTTCTTTTCTTCTAAGTGGGTGTTCTGGGGAAATTCTAGTAATTTACTCCTGCATTCCTGGTTGCTAGAGGTGTTGTGGTACTCACCTTTGTGCTTTCCTGGTACCCCCAGCGACCCTCTACACACTTCACTTACCTGGGTGGGGATGACACTCTTGCATTCCATTTTTTTTAGTATATGGTTTGTGCTCCCCTTGGTCCACTATTCTCTATTGTGTTTTACACTATTTGCACTGTTTTTTTAACTATTCTTTTGCCTATTACTGACAACTAGTGTATACATCTTGTGTATTACTTACCCCCTAACGGAGTATTGCCTCTATAGTAATTTAGGTGTTGTGTTACCATAATAAAGTACCTTTATTTTTGTAACACTGAGAATATTCTTTCATATGTGTAAGTGCTGTGTGATTACAGTGGTACTGCATGAGCTATGCATGTCCCCTAGATAGGCCTTGGCTGCTCATCCACAGCTACCTCTAGAGAGCTTTCTCTTCTAGACACTGCCTTCACTACACTAATAGGGGATACTTGGACCTGGCATAAGGTGTAAGTACCTTAGGTACCCACCATACAACAGGCCAGCTTCCTACACAGTCTCATAATGTACTACCCATCAGAGTGCAATCATAAAATACAATGAAATTAAATTGGCAAAACTGTTCACAACTTATAAAAGAAAAGAAACGATAATCGACATGCAAGATACAATTAACATACAAACTATATCAATCGGAAATTTACATAAAACGAGCATGTCTTCTTTAACGTACAATTATGGCCAAGTGGCCAGTACACACCAATGAAAAAATGTCACTGGAAAGCATTATGAGCTGAAATTCCTTCTGCTAAAAAACCCTACACTCATACCCATATCTAACAAAACTGTGCACAAATCATACAGAAAGTTCCCAAGATTACCTCTCAAAATTGCATGACATATCAAAGCACATAAACTCTATGTTCTCATATGATGTGTAAAAAGAGAAAAGTAATAAACCAAATTCAAAGGCCATTTCATTCAATAGTTTCATGATGATATGACATCCTAAATGCTGTTGAGAGTCTAATAAACACTACATCTGTCATGCAAGCTATATTTAAAATAAAACAAGAAATGGAAACAGAGATGAAATGGGCTATTCATGCAAAACTACACTACAGAGACTAAGAAATCAGCCAATGTGTACAAAGAGCTCTGTGTCCAGATTTAAACCTCCCGGTGTATGGCTGTTCAAACGTATGATGCATTCGGATTCCAGGATTGGGAGCTTCTTCTCCCTGTCACATCCTCTCTCACTAAGGGTGATGCTATCAATACCATAAAAAGACAAGATATCAGCATTTTAATGGTGCACCTTTGTCCAATGCCTTGCCACGGGGTAGCTTGAGTCAGAGTTCCTAATGGCCCTAATGTGTTCCAGGACTATCTTTTTTTACAGGAAATATGGTACCACTTACATAGATCAGTCCACTAGGCCATTCCAAAATATAAATGCAGTAATCACTACTACAAGTGATAAATTTGTTGATACGTCCTATTTTTTCAGTAGGAAGGGGCTAAGTCTTTCCATTCTTACTGGCTTTGCAGTCTTTACACTCCCCACATCTGTAAAACCTATGTTGTTCGGTAAGCCACCTTCGGGTCTTTCTGTGTGTTCATGGGGCTTTGCACCAAAATGTCCCTCAAGAGCCTTATTTGAGATAGGTGATAGAAGGGTGATATGGCAGCTCAGATCCAATGACCAAATTTGATTTAATGAGATGCCAGTGTTTAGAAATCATATGCCTAATCTTCGAGAATTCAGCATTGTAAGTGGTGATAAATGAACCTGGTTGGAACCCTCCCTCATTCTAACCCTAGTGGTCTGCAGCTCATCTCTGGATTTAGTCCTAACCTTCTCAACAGCTGTTCATAGGACTGTAGCAGGCTAACCTCAAGCCCTGAATCTCCCAACCATCGTGATTTCCTCTGCCAGTAAGACTGTGGGCTGATACAATTGTGTCTAACGCTTAAGAGTTCCCCATATGGGATACTCCATTTGAAACTAGTCAAGTTGTAGCTCTGACCATGTAGGATACTGTTACCTGCTGTTGGCTTGCAGTATAATGAAGTGTGAACTGATCCATCAATTTGGACACAGACATCCCAAAACTCCTTTTGTTATCATGGATCTGATATGTAAAGGTCAAATTAATATCATTCTCTGAGATCAGTCACAAAAAAGTCCCTGGGGCTGCAGGAGGTCTTCGAGACCCCCCCTTCTATATTTTAAACATTTTGTCCTGAGAGGTGGGGGTCCACAGAAACATCTCTATTGTAATTAAGTCATTTTTCCCCAGAGATGTGGTGGTCCCAAGGGTGTGGGGGACCACATGTCCCTCTGCTGACTATTGAATCAAAAGCCCCAGGTAGGTGACAGTCCCCAGGGCATAAATAAGCCCATGAAGCCCCGTGTGCCCCTCTCCTTTAATTTTACATCCCTCTGGGACCTGACCCACCTGGGGACTTTAATACAGCAAGCACAAGAAACCATGTAGGCATTTAAAAAAAACGTTTGCTGCTAATTGTCATAAATTCACAGCAAACATATATTTTTTAATTGCTTTCTTGTCCTGGCAGGGGACTCCCGCACCAGAGCTAAGGAGTCAGGGTATCCCTACCCTGTCCCCTTTTTTTTCACGTTTTCTTAGGGATTCGGCTGAAACTGAATCCCCAGATGGCTGCCAACACTTCCTAGTTGAAGTGTTGGCATCCAATCAGAGCACTGCAGATCTCTGCGTGAGCTCTTAACATTCACAAAGTAGTTGGGAAGGATCCCCGGCCCTAGATATACAAATTCCCTCTCCCCAAACAAAAGATTAATTTTAAGGCCTGGTCCCGGGGATGGGGTCCCCAGGGCCAAAATCGGAAGGGGAAAAGGGCCCCTCCACCAATATGACATATGAGGAAATCACCACAAAACAAAGAAGTTATAATGTCATATATCTAAGAGGAAGGACCCTGGTTGCCTTTGTAGTCTCATTGGACTCTCTATAGGAGGATTCAAGTTATTACAATGTAGGAAAGTCTTCCTTTTTACCCAGGTCATCCCCAGGCTTTTTGGACAGATACAGGTGGTTACTGACTCTTAGATGTGCCCTGGGTTCTGCTTACCAGTCCCAGGGTCAGTGCTCTGTGTAAAGTATCAACCTACCTATAGGTCACTTGTATATATTAGGGCATGTAGGTTTAGGGACCACAGCATAGGTAGGGTACTCAGAGGTGCACTGCTGAGGTGCTCAGTGTCATTTTGAAGGCAGGCCTACCTTGCTGGCTGTTTTAAACTAAAGTTATATGCAAATTAGACTTTGGAATTAAAAGTACTTCCAAAGTCTTAAACTATCTAGTTGTTACACATAAGTCACCCCTAAGCTGTGCCCTGTGTGCCCCTAGGTTTGGGTGCCATGTAACTATAAGCAGGGACCTTATAAAATTGTTTTCTAAGCCCTGGTGAGGTAAAATAACCAAATTAATTCTTCTTCACTGTAGTGAATGGCCTCCATAGGCTAAAATGGGGAAACTTTATTTTAATTAATAAAGTCCCCTTAAGTGTCAGATACCTTGAGTTTGGTATCAAAGTAATTGTTATAGTAAATCTCACAACCTACAATTGTTGTATTTATTATAACTAGTTCAGTTAAAGTTTTAAAAATCTATCAGAAAGCTGCCAACTTAAGCTCTGTAGTGCCATTCTCTGATTGGCCAGCCTCTGGCAGCCTGGTCAGGCTGCCTTGATGATGTGTGAAGTAGCCTGGGCTGAACACAAAGGACGTGCCGGGGGGAGGAGATCTGCCTCAGCAGATGGGGAAGCAGGAAGGGGGAATGGCGGACAGACTGGTCTTCAAGGGAAGGACATGTGGAGCAGTCCGGCATCTTCCACACATCCTGCAACCCCAGACAAAGAGGGTAGGAGAGGGGTGTGTTCAGGATTTTTAGCCACACCAGTGGGTGAGCTCAGTCAGATCTAACCTCCAATAATCACTTTCAGCCATGTTGGATTTTTGAGGAATGTTGCTCCCTGCGATTGATTTTTGCCACAATTCCCAGGAAGTGGTCATCTAAGGGGGAAAGAGCCTGCCTGTGATTGGATGCCCAGGACTTCCCTGTTTTTCACCCAGAAGCAAGGATAAATATGGAAGAGCTACACTGACACCTCAGATCCCTACAAGGAAGAACATCAGAAGAAGAAGGACTGTCCTGCTGGACCCCTGACCTGCACCTGGACACTGCACTCTGAAGGACTCACTAGCTACACACTTGGGCTTCATCACAAGAAGGACTTTGCCTGGCTTCAACTGGTTCAAGGAGGGACTCCCTGTTTGCTACAGGTGAAAAATAGCTAACCAGAGTCCCTGCATTAAATCCTGAAGAAACTGACCAACTTACAACTGTCCGGTGGCCATTTTGGAGTTTGAGCCAGGTGTTTTCTGGGAGTTGAAGCCGCACCCTCAACGAGCAATTCAGAGCTTCTGGAACCTTGGGGTGAACTGTGAACTCCTAAAGGACCTTCAAAGACCTTCTGGAAAAAGATCCAGAAGTTCTGAGAAGTTTGGTGAACTTTTTGGAAAAAAGTTCCATTGAGGGACCAACCTGCCGCACTGACTCTAGCTGGGATGCCTCAACTGCGACCTGGTCTAACTTGCAGGTTTGTCCCGCTGATGAAAATCTCCAAAAAAGTGACTAAGTCCGAATATAGAAAGTTGACTGGGACCTCCATTGCAGTGTATCCAAAAAGGGCTCCAGGGACATTGGGTCAAGATTCAGGTTTGGCCCAGTTGAAGGATTTTTGTCTCAAAAAATAGTTTACGTCCGAACAAAAAAATCTTCACCGAGGTCTCCTGCGACGCGCATCCGAGGAAGCTCTCCAGGGAGGTCAGATTGGACAGCCGACTTCATCCCCCTGAAGAAAATCTTCAAGAAAACAACTAAGTCCGAAGGTAAACTTTTGACCGAGGCCTCCCACTTGATGCAGCTGAGCAGGGCTCCATCGCGATCTGCCTTAAACTTTGACCTTGCACCCGTCGAGGTGTGACCAGATGACCAGATTGATACTATTTGTTTCTATGCACTGAAAAGCACTTATTCTTTAAAAAAATCACATCTCTGGTCCCCTTATCCGATTTTATTTGTTTTGGTGTCAAATTAAAGATAAAAAGATTTCCTATTTTTATAAATTGGTTTTGGATATTTAAAATTTAATTACTGTTTTGTGGTACTTGAATGCTTTACTCACTTTGGCCCTCATTGCGACATTGATGGTAAGTCCCGCTGACTGCCATGCTGACTGCCGCCAACATACCGCGACCGCAGTGGTATACCGCTACCCATATTATGACCCACACATAGCAATCCGTCACTATACAGACACAGACAAGTCAGCCAGCCCAAGGATCAGTGATAAACATGGCGGTACCAAAACCCACACCGTTATGCCAACAGAACTACGCCTACAGCATTATGACCTACGAATCACCCCAACGGACATTCAACCGCGGTAAACCATTGGCGGTACATCAAAACAACACTACATTGGTCAATTCAAACTACACACACCTGACACCCATACACACACCACATCCACACACCCACAACACTATAAAACACACACACACACATTACCCACATCCCTTTATGGCTAACACAAATTGCTACTAGAGAGAGATACAGCAAGAGCACCCACACAACCAGAGCCACAGAACACCATCACCCATACACCATCCATGCACCTCATAGCACACACCCCAACACATCACCCCACACACTCTCAAACACACCACTCACACTACACCCATGGCACCACAATGACACCCCAGGTTCTCAGAGGAGGAGCTAAGGGTCATGGTGGAGGAAATCATCTGGGTAGCGCCACAGCTATTCGGATCACAGGTGCAGCGTGCATCCATCGCTAGGAAGATGGAGCTATGGCGGAGTATCGTGGACAGGGTCAATGCTGTGGGACAGCACCCAAGAACAAGGGATGACATCAGGAAGAGGTGGAACGACCTATGGGGGGAAGTGCATTCCGTGGTATCAAGACACCAGATAGCAGTACAGAAGACTGGCGGTGGACCCCACCACCTCCCCCACAGCTAACTACATGGGAAGAGCAAGTCTTGGCAATACTGCATCCTGAGTGCCTGGCAGGAGTAGCAGGAGGACTGGTTCTGGTAAGTCAAATCTTTACTACTTTCACACCCCTACATGCATGCCATCACGTACTCCCACCCCTACACTCACCCCCATCACCCGACTACCTCACATACACCCCACCATCATAACCCACCCATCCCAGTACCCAGCACTGCATGCAACAACAATGCATGGACACCACTCAAAGCCCTGCATGGACACCCATCACCACAACATGAGAGAATCACCTAGCTGTGCATGTGTTTCATCAGGGCAGACAACACTCTGGTCAGCACATTTGAGAACATTGGCTGTGACATTCTTGCTGCAAAGCCCACTGTCACTTGGAAGGATCCAGTTGCCAAGAAACGGAGCAGAGATAGGACTTGCACGAGAGGGGGATCCCACTGGGGTGACAGATAGCTGAGATCAGATCTGGCTCCAATTGGGCACACAGTTCTTGGATTGTGGACCTATCAAGTTTGTAGGTGAGGATAATGTGCCTGTCCTCCATTGTTGCCAAGTCCACTAGGGGCCTGTACACAGGGAGATGTCTCCATCTCCTATTCATCCTCAGCGGTTGTAATCTAGGGGGCAAAATGAGGAGCATCTGGTCAGTTTTCAACATTTCCTAAATGTACAGTGCATTGCATGTTGTGACAGAAACAGTATGTTGATGTTTAGCCTGAAAATGTGCTTATGTGTGCTGTGATGCATTTAAGTGCCATGGCATGCCCCTCCATGAAATGGCGGCCGCCTGTCCTGTGTGGATGGACAGGTGGAAATGAGGTAATGCCGCTGACATTGTGCACTGTTGCGGGAGGCGGTCGAGTAGTGCCTTGCAACTCCTCATTGGTTAACATTGGGCCCTACGGGTTAAAGTAGCCAATGGTGATGTATGCCGACGGTGACGGTACGCACCGCTGCGGACGTGACCGCCATTTTCTATCTGTTCACTCACTTGCTACCTGACCTTCATCAGGAGAGGACCTACACTGCAAGTGCTGCTGTGATCTGTGTCTGGAACCGACCATGGCTCATGTCACTGGAGAAGGGCCACTGCCTTCATCGCTGCGGAGTTGTAGAAACTAGTGAGTGCGGACCCTGGGGGTCTATGGCAGGCAGAGCACCCACTTTCGCAAACGGTGGGAAGGCCTGAGACGCTGGGACCGGAAGACGGCAGAGGCCCAGCTGGGGATGGCCTCCCAATGAGAAAGGGGTGCCTGTCGAACCCTGACACCCCCCGATGTTCCGCATACTGGTGGTGACCTATCCGGAGCTGGATGGGCGCTTGAGGGCATCACAGCAGCCACAAGGGGGTGAGTACAGTTCCCAATATACTACTTGCACGTGGTGGGGTGGTCTCTGGGTGGGGGATGTACACCTGTTGGTGCCCCTAGGCCAGGCCGGACATTGCAGGGTAGGTTCCATGTTGGGCAGGGGCTGACGAACTCCACCTTCAAACAAGCTAGTGGGCATCCACTACTGGGCAGGGCTCTGTGGGTCTCAGGTATGCTACAACTGATGTTAGGTATTACTGTACATGGCCTGGTGATTAGCATTGTGACTGGTAGTACATTGCCTAGTGCATAGGGCTGTTATCTGTGTGTTGTGTACGCCAATGGTGGTGTTGTTGCTGCCATTGATCAAGTGTATCCTCTGTCTCTTCACCCCCTTTTTGTTTTGTCATCATGTCCTTCTGTGCATTAGCATCATCTGGCGGAGGAGCAGAGGCACCGGTGACAGAGGGAGCTGCATCCCACAGGGCCAAGGAGGCTGAATCCACTGACGGTGAGGGCACCAGTGGGACGGAGGGCGAGGGCAACACCACGACCGAGACAGGAGGGGACAGTTCTGAAAGTGATACTTCCTCCGATGGAAGATCCCTAGTGGTGGCGGACAGCTCTGTGCCCACCCCAACTACAAGTACAGCCGCCACCCCCATACCAGCACTGCCCTGCCAGCAGCCCCTCAGCGAGTTTCCCGTGCCCGCTCACCCAGGAGGGTGGGCATCTCATTTGCCCCAGGCACCTCAGGCCCAGCCACAGTTAGCCCTGCTGCTCTGAGCGAGGAGGCTATTGACCTCCTGCGATCCATCTCTGTTGGGCAGTCAACCATAGTGAATGCCATCCAGGGGCTGGCAGGGCATTTGCAAAAGTACAAATGCATTCCTGGAGGACATTCATTCTGGCGTGGCGGCCCAACAGAGATTATTCCAGGCTCTGGCCTCCTCCCTGATGGCAGCCATTGTTCCTGTCTCTAGCCTCCCCCCTCCAACTTTCTCTGCCCAGACACATTCCCCTGAACCCCAACCTATACCAAGCACACATTCAGACCAGCATGCACCCAAGACAACACACAGGAGTGGCTCAGGTAAACACAAGCACCACACATCATCCAACAGGCACTCACACAAACACCATCCAGATGCTGACATAACAACATCCACTGCCTCCACTGTGTCCCCCTCCTCCTTGTCGTCCACCTCCCTCCAAGAAGCGTCTCCACTCACACCTACATGCACTACATCCACACCCACTGCCTCCATCACCATCATGCCTATCACTACACGCCCCTCACAGGCTGTCATCACCCCCACATCCATCCACACGTCCCGGTGTCCTCTCCCACTGTGTCTGTGCCTCCTCCTCCCAAAGTACATAAACGCAAGCACTCAGACACCCAACAGCCATCCACCTCACAACAGCATCCAGCCCATGCACCTGCATCCAAACACAGGAGCAACAGACACCTCCTACAACCACTCACTCTTCCTCCACTCCCAAACCTTCACCCTCTTCCTGCCCCAGTGTCCCTAAGAAGCTTTTCCTCTCCTCCATTGAACTCTTCTCTGCCCCTCCCCCCCGTCCTTCACGTCAGGCCAGGGTGGGCAGAACCCAGGCTGGATCCTCAGCCACCCAGTCCTCAGCCACTGTAGTTTCGGCAGCTGCTGCAGGTGTGAGAAGCTCCAAGGAGGCACCCATCAGCACTGCCAGTGTGCCTGCACCAGTTGCCAAGGGGAAGGGCAAGGATGTATCACCAGCTGCCAAGGGCATAGAGGCACCACCAGCTTACAAGGGGAAGGGCAAGGTGGCACCACCAGCTTACAAGGGCAAGGGCAAAGAGGCACTACCAGATGGCAAGGGCAAGGAGGTACCACCAGATGGCAAAGAGGCACCACCAAACGGCAAAGGCAAGGGCAAAGGGCCTGCAGGCAGTAGGGACAGGAGGCCTGGTGCTGTGACAGATTCTGAGCCCCCAACATCAACCATGGCTCTTCAGCCGTCCGAGGCTGCAGGGGAAGGGCTGGAGCCTCCCTCCACCACTGCCAGCACCGCCACCTGTACAGCCACCAGCACCTCCACCAGCAATGCCACCAGCACCACTGACAGCAGCAGCAGCTCCAGTAGGCAGCCGTCCTAGGCTGCAGGGGAAGGGCTGGAGCCTCCCCCCAGCACTGGCAGCACCGACACCAGCACTGCCACCACTATGCAGCCATCGCCGCTGGCGGATGGTCTGTATCCTGCCTCCATGGAGTGTAGTGCATCCTGCCCACTGCAAATCCTGTGGGTATGACACCCAGGTGAGAGACTGTGACCTTGCACTCCCAAAGATCAGCATCACAGGGCACAAGGCCCCCTCCAGAACCAGTAGAAGAAGGCATCCACTCACCCCCCCTTGCCAGGATGAAGCACACTGGGCACAAGGCCGCCTCCAGAGCCAGTGGAAGAATGCATCCACTCACCCCCTTCTTGCTGGGATGAAGCACACTGGGAACAAGGCCGCCTCCAGAACCAGTGGAAGAAGGCATCCACTCACCCCCTCCTTGCCAGGATGAAGCACACTGGCCACAAGTCCCCTCCAGAACCAGTGGAGAAGACATCCACTAGAGAGACTATGGCCTTGCACTCCCCAGTACCAAGCAGTGGGCAAACCACCCACTTGAGAGACTGTGGCCTTGCACTCCCCAGGACCAAGCAGTGGGCAAACTACCCACTTGAGAGACTGTGGCCTTGCACTCCCTAGGACATCGCACAGGGCATGTTGCCCCCTCCAGGACAAGTGGTGTTGTACCATCTTCCGGCTGAGGTGCCCCCCATGCCCCGACCCCCTGAGGTGGCTGCATATTTCTGACCTGATACCCCAGCAGTGTTCTCTCCGTATTGATGCAGGAGTAAGATGGGGCCTTGGCCTATGTGTTGTGGCCCTGTGGCCCACTGACATTATGGACTGGGCAGTGTCCCCCCATTTGCATATATGTAAATACTGTTTTGAATTTTGAGGACGTTTTTCTGGATTTTTATCTTATTACACTCACTTTCATCAATTACTGTAGTCCTTGTATTATTCCTGAGGGGTAGGGATCAATATGTTTTATTACTGCATCTGATTGTGTGTATGGTGTTGGGAGTGGGGGTGTTGTGTGTGGGTGTCACTCTCTTTTTTCGTGGTCATTGTCGCCGACATTGGTATTCCTGGTGTAGGAGGAGGTAGACCAGCATGGGGAAGATCTGCATTTCGGGCTCCATGGCGGCGTGGTTGATCCCTGAGTGTCCAGAGAAGTCCTTTGACTTCTGAGATCTGTTCCTGCCATGCTTTTGTTTTCGTAGTTACTGCCCCGGAAAAGGTGGCGGATAGGCTTCTTGTAATACTGTGGGGGGAACCTTGTCTTCCGTCTGGCTGTTGGTGGTTACCGCCGTGGTGCTTGTTGCAACCCCCATGGCGGTCGGTGTGTTAAAGTGGCTGTCTGTGTTGGCGGTTTCCGCCGTGGTCAAAATTCCATTTGTTTTACCGCCGGCTTGCTGGCGGTATTTCCGCCACTTTATAACCGACCGCCAGGGTTGTAAGGAGGTCCTTTGGCTCCTAAATAAAGCCTTGTCGCCCGTTTCCAAGGCACCAAAGGATGAGCTGGGGTTAGTTTATTGAGACCTTGTGGGGGTTAGTGGCCTACTGCTAAGTGTAGGTACTTACCTGCCCCTACCAATAATCCACTTTCCAAAATACTGAATTTGGGACAAAGACCCATGAGTTCCAATCACGTTACTAAATGCACACAAGGTCGCTGGAGACATTGCCTCGTGGTCCAAAACCCACTTGTACTGTAGAATACAAACTAAATATTTACCCAAGGAGTCAGAAAGAATTCAGTTTGGGTAGATATTTTGTGCAAAACTGTGGACTCTTGGATAAACAGACAGGTGACGTCCCTTTGTGGCCAAGTCACTTCCAACTCTACCATCACACCCATACAGACACTCACACACCCACTCACAGACACACACAGACACTCAGTCAGACACTCTTGCACCCTCTCACAGAGCCACTCAGACACTAATGCACCCAGTAACAGACCCACTCAGACACTGACACACCAACTCACAGACCCATTCATTCACTGGCACACCCAATCAGACACTCATGCACCCAATCACAGACCCACTTAGACACTTTTGCATCATCCACTCACAGACCCACTCAGGCATTCACACACCCGCTCACAGACCCATTCAGACTGTCACACACCCCCTCTCAGACACACACAGACACTCACATGCCCACTCACAGAGACATTATCACACCCAGAGACTCCCTCTCACACCTACTCTCACACCCAGACACTCTCACACCCACCCTCACACCCACATAGACCCTCTCACACTCACTCTCACTCTCACACTCACACTCAGGCACACGTCAACATATATATATATATATATATATTTATATATATATATATATATATATATAAACCTCCTATCTGCAACATACATTTCCATTGTAAAGCCATTCATTATAAAAGCATACTCATTGTTAAAAAATTAATTGTAAAGGCTTTTGTTGTAAAGACGCTTTTGTTGTTCAGGCGTCATTATAAAGGCATTTTGCTGTTCTGGTGTCATTGTAAATGCTGTTTACCATTTTCTTTAAGTGAGCTATTTGTTTTGAGGCAGGTCTTTCAAGTGTTCTTTCTTTTCAACTAAAAACAGTTTGCTATTAGCTAGTGATTAGAAGGGTCTGTTGGATCAAAGCCTGTTTGGCCTAGGGTTTTATGTAAGGCGTTTAGGGCCAGATTTAAGAAAAGTGGCGCTGCACCCATTGGAGCGCCACTTTTCTTGCGCCCCTTAGTGTCCCCGAACATCAGTATGTGTGCGCCATATCTAATATTCGGCACACCATGGCGGTAGTTAGGGAACTAGCATCAGATTTTTTTACGCTAGTTCGGAGCTTTGCAGGATTAGCATAAAAAATGTTGATGCTAATCCTGCAAAGCCCATTGAGGCCCATTTTTAACAATGGTGTGCCTCCTTTTAATGCCTGCTCTGAGCAAGCGTTAAAAGTGCAGAAAAAAATTATGTAAAGAAATCTCTTAGATTTCTTTGTACCGTTTTTTCGTCCCCCCTAACGGGGGAACACCCCCTCTGCATACATTATGCCTGGCAGGCACAATGTAGCACAAAGGTTTATAAAGTGGCACCATGCATGCATTGCACCACTTTCTAAATTTGGGGCAGCAATTTTGGCCTTGTTGGGCCACATACGTGTAAAACAATATGATGCTAATGTGGCTCAAGGGGGAGCTAGGGGCTCTTAAGTCTGCCTCTTAGAGTTCTTTTTGGAAAACACCTATATTCAGTGAGTTGCTGACTGTTCTGACTGGATTGGTTGCAGAGCCAGTCATAAACATGGGTCTGCAGGCAACTGTGCTGTCCCACAAGCATTTGCAACATTGATGAAGGACTGATGAAGCCTTGATAACATTAAAGGTGAGTGACTGTAGATGTTTTCTGTTTTGGTTTTTGGTAAACTGTATTGAGCTTCTGGAATTGTGGTTGAGGAGCAGGAAGGGATGCAAGGAGAGTGAAATTGGTGGGCAAGATGTATTGCAGGTTTGTTCTCTAAACAGCAAGGGCCAGTGGTGAGGATGAATTCAGCTGTACTGCCAAGGAAACAGGATGTTCTAAAGTACTACCACTTTAGGTATTATGGCTGGTGGACCCCTTTCCTTTCAAAATCTTCTAGTGCAGCTGTTGTTTGTGACCTTGAAGCCTTTCATCAGGTCAAAGGCCCCTCAACAGCTCTCTCTTTTCACATTTTCTGCCACATATTGAGGGCTTGTGGCTACTTTCTGCTATACAGCCTGTAGGTAAGCTCTCCAGGACATTAGACACACCGCCCTTGAGCAAGGCAGCTACCAGGTCACAAGAAATGCTATTTTTACTGGTTCCAGTCAGCCTTCCTTGCTACCAACTCATTGTTCTTGTGAAGAAAAGAAAACATCCAAGCTACTCACCATTTAGTGGGTGAGGAGTGGCTATTCCTGAATGTGTGCACTCTGCAGAGATGGCCAATGATCTGAAATGTATATTTACATCAATGATAATATATTGAGATTGAGACACAAATATGTACTTGTTTAATATACACAAAATATCATATCTAGAGGAGTCAAGTAAGCATATATGTGGTGAAACAGATAAGCCAAATTAGCTTAGGAAAAACATAATATTGGACTGAGAGTGTTCCCTGAGGTGTATGTAGACACATTGACATGTTCTGAGTGCTTGGATGTGACTCCCTTATATCCCAGTTTTGGATTTTGGCATTTTGGCTCTAGACTCACACTAATAGAACATGTGCACAGGTCTACCACTGTCCCTGACACAACTGAAGTCCTGCAACTGTCCTGTGACCAATTGTGCTTTCATTTTTCTGACAGTGGTCTACCACCCCTGTCATGGACACTGGTGGTGACAGCATACTGTCTTTTGTGAATCTACAGCCGTGATCATACCTTCTATCTGTCCCCACTTGTGTGAAATTCTGCATCAATGTGAAACCTAGATACTAGTATTAACATCCAAATAAATTGTGTGTGATGTGGCTTGTGTAGTATCTGATGTAGATGAGATTGTTTTACCAGACAGTGGAAGAGTACTACTGTCATGGAGGGAAGTGACAAGGTCCCTTTACAATTCACTTCAGCAGCTCCTGCTGAGTGAAGCTGCTGAATTTTCCAGTGATAGTGTCATTTGGTAGGTGTTCGGGTTGGGACCCCAGTCTTTGTTTTTCAAGAAAGAAGAAATCTTTTACGTGAAGCTAGCCTTTTGTCTTTATCCTGATCACTGTTCAATGTGTCTGGTAAAAAGCCAGTTGCAGAAACGTCACATCTCTTTGGGCCTCTCTTGTGAGTACTCCAGGCTGGAGACTACCCTGCTGTAAAGAGCATCACTCTACACAAAGGTTCTGTCTAGAGAATAATCTAGAAATGACATGGCAGAAGAACCATTGCAAAAGTGTTTTGAGCTTGCAGACAGAGAATCCATATTCCTTACCTGCTTTGACTGTATAAAAGCGGGGAGCTATTAACATACTTAGGCCCTCATTACAACATTGGCGGTATAAGGCGCTTACCGCCGTGCAGATGACCGCCAATACACCGTCGCGGCCGCGGTAGACCGCCATAGCTATTATGACACACATCACGGAATCCGCCGAAATTCAGACACCCACACAATACCGCCACACCAAAGGTCAGCGAGAAACTGGCGGAAACACATCCTCCACCTCCACGCCAACAGAAACACGCCCATGCCATTACGACCCACGAATCCACGCAGCGGTCTTTCAACCGCGGTATTCCATTGGCGGTACACACCGCCGCGCTCAAAATACACACACATCTACAAAACACCGCCACATTGGACTATTCAAAATACACACACCTGATACACATACAAACAACACTCCCACACACCCAACACAATATAAAACACACACCCACATCACCCACAAACCCCTACAACCAGAATTTCTGAGAGAAGGCCAGAGAGACAGCACAGCTATTGACAACCCCATCACACAGAGGCACACAACACCATCACCCACACTACATCCACGCACTAAACACCACATACCACTACACCCACCACACTCATCACCACATACACCACCCCACACATCACACATCCCAAACCAATGGCACGCCAAAGACACCCCCGCTTCTCCGAGGAGGAGCTCAGGGTCATGGTGGAGGAAATCGTACGGGTAGAGCCACAGCTATTTGGCTCACAGGTACAGCACACATCAATAGCCAGGAAGATGGAGCTATGGCGAAGAATAGTCGACAGGGTCAACACAGTGGGACATCACCCAAGAAATAGGGAGGACATCAGGAATAGGTGGAACGACCTACGGGGGAAGGTGCGTTCCACGGTCTCCAGGCACAACATCGCAGTGCAGCGGACTGGCGGCGGACCCCCACCTCCTCCCCCACAACTAACAACATGGGAGGAGCAAGTCCTGACCATCTTGCATCCTGAGGGCCTCGGAGGAGTCGGTGGAGGATGGGACACTGGTAATTCAAATCTTAACTATCACATCCCCCACCCTACCTGCATGCCATCAAACACCCCCACCCTCACACCCTCCCCTATCACCCCAAATCCTCACTAATCTACCCATGACACCAACCACCCATCCCAACACCAAGCCCTGCATGACACAACTAAGCATGCTCACCCCTTACCAAAGCATGCTCACTGCACATACTCAGAACACCCCCCCAACCATCACCACACAAGCCCCCACACAGGAATGCTAGCACTGGGGTACACAAACACCCACCCATTGCACACCATGACACACACACACATGCAATAATCATGTTCTTATACCCCTGCAGTAACCCGAAGGAACGTCACCACACCAGAGGGTCCAGACAACACCACTCCACCCCCAGAAGAGGCCCACAGTGACAACAGCAGCTCTGCCCTACTGGATCTTGATGACCAGCTCGGACCATCGTGGGCCTCAGGACAGTCGGTTCCCCTTGCCCAGCCACAGCCCAACACCGAGCTGCCACCCTCTGGTAACACCAGCACAGCACCCACCCAGCGGGCCCAAACCTCCCTACCCAGGACAGGTCAATCAGCGGTGTGTCCACCACTACAGGGCACCCAGGGTAACCCACCACCCCAACAACAACAGGGACCTGGGGCAGTGGTAGTGGGCACATGGTCCAGGGGACGGAGGCACAGGAACATAGGGGAACTGGGAGGGCTGCTGTGCGACAGAGGGACGACAGGCCAAGGGAACCCACTCTCCACGAGGCCCTCTCCTCCATCATGGGAGCATACCACCACTACCAGGAGATGATGGCGACGGTCCTGGACAAGTTGCAGGAGACCCTGCGTCTGCAGGACGAACTGTATTTGGGGTTCAGGGAGGAGCTCAGGAACATCAGCTCCGCCCTGGGCACCATCGTAGGGGTGCTGACGGACATTCAAAAGACCTTGAGGGACACCGTGGCACTCCAAGGGGCCCCTGACACTAGCCAGGACGACGAACTGCCCACCACCTCCGCCGGCGCTAGTGGACAGGACGCCCCACCACAGGACCAACACACCAGCACCCCATCCCCTGCAGACGGACAACCACCACGCAAGCGGGCCCTGAGATCCAGGAACAGGACAGAGCAAGATGGCAAGACCACCGCCAGAAAATAAGACCACCCTGATTGTCCCCCCACTGTCCCACTTTGTCACCCTGTCCAGATTGGAACTGCCCCAGCTCCACTTCCAATGCCCAGATGGGCAGGGCACCTGTGAGACTAATAGACTGGACTCTGCCATGGACATTCCTCCACCATCACCCATCCCCATTTTACAACCTTCCTTGATTTTTTTATCACATAAATAAACACCATTGAAAGCCAAAAAAATCTGGAGTCAGTCTATCATTTGGAACTTTGTATTATCAATTACAGTGTCATAATGGGTTACCCATTGTAAGGCTAACATACCAATGTCACACATCACAAGCCCTTCAAGGATGCAAGCAGTTGACACGTAGGTTACCACACTTGTGAAACTGAAATGGAAGGGTACAACTCAATTAACAAATAGTGAGTGAAATGTAGGTACAGGATAGAGGTAGACGTGTGAAAGTTGATGTTATGTTAAACCTGAAAATGTTCTCACCTGTGTGTCACTGGAAATATTGCTGTATGACTGACTCCCTGTTGTCGTTTTCTTCATCCTCAGCTTCATCCTCATCACTGTCCACTCGCTCCACAGGCTCCACAGCTGCCACAACACCGTCATCTGGATCATCCTCATGCAGAAAAGGCACCTGGCGTCGCAATGCTAAATTATGGAGCATGGAGCAGGCAATGATGATGTCGCACACCTTCTTCGGTGAGTAGAATAGGGATCCACCTGTCATATGGAGGCACATGAACCTGGCCTTAAGAAGGCCGAAGGTGCGTTCGATTACCCTCCTAGTCCGCCCATGGGCCTCATTGTACCGTTCCTCTGCCCTGGTCCTGGGATTCCTCACTGGGGTCAATAGCCAGGAAAGGTTGGGGTAACCAGAGTTCCCCAATAGCCATACACTGTGCCTCTGGAGTTGACCCATCATATCAGGGATGCTGCTATTCCGCAGAATGTAGGCGTCATGCACTGAGCCAGGGAACATTGCATTTACCTGCGAGTTGTACTGGTCTGCCAAACAGACCATCTGGACATTCATCGAATGATAATTCTTCCTGTTCCTGTACACCTGTTCACTCCTGCGGGGGGGACCAGAGCTACATGGGTCCCATCAATAGCACCTATGACGTTCGGGATATGTCCAAGGGCATAGAAGTCACCTTTCACTGTAGGCAATTCCTCCACCTGAGGGAAAATGATGTATCTCCTTACGTGTTTCAGCAGGGCAGACAACACTCTGGACAACACGTTGGAAAACATAGGCTGGGACATCCCTGATGCCATGGCCACTGTTGTCTGAAATGACCCACTTGCAAGGAAATGGAGCACTGACAGCACCTGCACGTCAGGGGGGATTCCAGTGGGATGGCGGATTGGTGACATCAGGTCTGGCTCCAACTGGGTACATAGTTCCTGGATTGTGGCACGGTCAAACCTGTAGGTGACGATGATATGTCTTTCTTCCATTGTCAACAGGTCCAACAGCGGTCGGTACACCGGAGGATTCCGCCATCTTCTCATATGTCCCAGCTGACGGTGCCTAAGAAGGATAACAGTGAAGAACCAGTCACTATTCCTCCAGGTATGTACCCACAGTTACACACAAGACTACACCAGACAAAACCCCTTCCTGTATGTGTGTTGAGTATAGGCCTAGCTATGTGTGACGCAGTAGTAAATGAAGCCATGTGGGCCCCTGAAATGGCGGCTGCCTGACCTCTAAACTGGGACAATGGGATTGTGGGGTAACTGCGCTGGCGTTGCACACCGTCGCGGTAGGCGGTCGAGGACCATGGCGCAATGCTGCATTGGTTAACATTGGACTCTATGGGTCACAGGAGCCAATGAACAGGTGCGCTGGCGGTGATGATGCGCACTGCCGCGGACGTCACCGCCGCGGACGTCACCGCCATTTTCTATCTCTTCAATCACTAGATACCTGACCTTCGACAGGAGAGGACCTACACTGCTAGTGCTGCTGTGACCTCGGTCTGGAAGCGACGATGGCTGCTGCGTCTGGGGAAAGGGCCCTTGCCTTCACTGCACAGGGGTTGGAGAAACTTGTGGATGGGGTCCTCCCCCAGTACACGCTACTCTACGGTCCTCCAGACCAACAGGTTAGTACACAGGGAGCACGTTGTATGGGCTAGGCCTGGGTGGAGAGGGCTGGGTGGAAGAGGGAAGTGGGCAGAGTTCATAGAACATTAATGAATGGGCCACATGGCCAGAGTATGGAGGGGGCCACTCACATTGACGGTGCAGTTGGTAATGACTGTTCCCCTTGTGCATGTCATGTAGGTCAGCGCCCACCAGAAGAGGGACATTTGGCGTGCCATCGCCAAGGAAGTCCGGACCCTGGGGGCCCACCAGAGACCGGCCACCCACTGCCGGAAGAGATGGGAGGACATTCGCCGCTGCAGCAAGAAGACGGCGGAGGCTCAGCTGGGGATGGCCTCCCAACGTGGGAGGGGTGCCCGTCGCACCATGACCCCCCTGATGTTCCGGATCCGGGCGGTGGCCTACCCGGAGTTGGATGGGCGCTTGAGGACATCACAGCAGACACAAGGGGGTGAGTGCAACCTCATTCTGCGGACTTTGCACGCATTAGAGGGGTCTGGGTGGGGGAGGAGGCCAGTGGGTGTACCTAGGCCAGGGCGAGTTAGGTAGGCAAGGCCCCTCCGTAATGTAGGCCATGTGGCACTCAACCCCACCTCAGTAGAGTGCCAAGTTGAGGTATAGTTGCCCCAGTGGCATCCATGTGCGCAGATTTCCACCATTGCCATGTAGGCCATGTCCCAGAAATTGCATGTGCAGAGGTCAGGAGCAAGGCGTAATGCAGGGGGCTGCTGCGTCTGTCTTGTCCGCCAACGGTAGCGGAATGCCATGCACTAAAACTCTCTTTCTTCTGTCTCCCCCCCTTTTCCTGCTCTCCCTGTCCTTTTGTACATCAGCATCATCAGGCGGAGGTACAGTGGCACCGGAGCACGAGGGAGCTGCATCCCACATGGCCATGGAGGGCCACACCACAGACTCTGAATGCACCAGTGGGACGGAGGGCGAGGGGAGCTTCACGTCGGCCACCGGATCACCAACCAGCGACACGGACTCGTCCGCCGATGGGAGCTCCCCTGTGGTGGCAGCACCACCTGTGCGCCCCACCTCTACAGGTACAGCCGCCACCCCCGCTACCAGCACCGCCCTCCCAGCAGCCCCTCAGCGTTCGCCCCGTGCCCGCTCACCCTGGAGGGTGGGCATCACCTTCGCCCCAGACACCTCAGGCCCTGCCCCAGTCACCCCTGCTGCCCTAAGTGAGGAGGCCATTGACCTCCTCAGGTCACTCATTGTTGGGCAGTCTACCATTGTGAATGCCATCCAGGGTGTAGAAAGGGAGTTGCAACACGGTAATGCATTCCTGGAGGGCATTCATTCTGGTCAGGCTGTCCTTCAGCGAACCCTGCAATCTCTGGCCTCAGCACTGATGGCAGCCATTGTCCCTGTGTCTAGCCTACCCCCTCCAACTTCCTGCACCCAGACCCAATCTCCTGTACCCCAGCCCATCCCAAGCACACCTACAGACCAGCATGCACACAAGTCAACACACACAAGTAGCTCAGGCAAACATAGGCACCACAAACACCACAGGCACTCACGCAAGCCTCACCCACATACAGACACAGTAACATCCACTGCCTCCACTGTGTCCCCCTCCTCCTCTTCTCCCTCCTCCCTCCCAGTCTCGTCTACACACACACCTGCATGCACCACATCTACAGGCACTAGGACTCGCACCAGGACACCAAGCACCACAAGCCGCTCACCTGCACTCACCACCTCCACTGCCATTTACACGTCCCCTGTGTCCTCTCCCAGTGTGTCTGTGACGCCCCCTCCCAAAATACATAAACGCCGGCAATCACTCACCCAACATCCATCCACCTCACAACAGCCTCCAGTACCTGCACCTGCACCCAAAACAGCTAAAGTGACACCTCCTACAACCAGCTCCTCTTCCTCCACTCCCAGACCCCCTCCAGCTACCCATCCCACTGTTCATCAGAAACTGTCCCTCTGTCAAATTGACCTTTTTGCCCCCATCCCCCCCCTCCAATTCATCAGTCCCGTCGTAGCGCCTCAGCCAAAAAGCCTCCAGTACCAGTGGTGCGTGTTCCAGGTTTTTGGAGTGCACCGTCCACCAGGGCAGGCAGTAGGACCCGGAGCCAAGGCACTGGCAGCCCACCCCCTGTAAAGGCTCTTAAAATGGAGAGTGGACGACGGGACCGTCTTAAGACCCCTGGTGGGACAACAAGTGACATGGGATCGAAGGGGATTGGTGAGTCATCTGTAACTCCAACAAAGGTGGGGAAGGTCCAGAGGAAGTCTGCCCAGCCTGTTGTGAGTGTCACGGCGGAGAAGTGCGCCATCATGTCCGGCGGTCCAGACACAACCGCCAGCACCGTCGTCACTGGTCCAGAGACCACCGCCGGAGTCACAGCCCAGGAGGGCACAAGTATCGTCACTGGTCCAGAAACCACCGCCAGAGTCACAGCCCAGGAGGGCACAAGTATCGTCACTGGTCCAGAAACCACCGCCAGAGTCACAGCCCAGGAGGGCACAAGTATCGTCACTGGTCATGAGACCACCGCCGGAGTCACAGCCCAGGAGGGCACAAGTATTGTCACTGGTCAGGAGACCACCGCCGGAGTCACATCCCAGGAGGGCCCCAGTATCGTCACTGGTCAGGAGACCACCGCCGGAGTCACAGCCCAGGAGGGCACAAGTATCGTCACTGGTCCAGAAACCACTGCCAGAGTCACAGCCCAGGAGGGCCCAAGTATTGTCACTGGTCAGGAGACCACCGCCGGAGTCACAGCCCAGGAGGGCACAAGTATCGTCACTGGTCCAGAAACCACCGCCAGAGTCACAGCCCAGGAGGGCACAAATATCGTCACTGGTCAGGAGACCACCGCCGGAGTCAAAGCCCAGGAGGGCACAAGTATCGTCACTGGTCAGGAGACCACCACCGGATTCACAGCCCAGGAGGGCACAAGTATCGTCACTGGTCCAGAAACCACTGCCGGAGTCACAACCCAGGAGGGCACAAGTATCGTCACTGGTCCAGAAACCACAGCCGGAGTCACAGCCCAGAAGGGCACAAGTATCATCACTGGTCCAGAAACCACTGCCGTAGTCACAACCCAAGAGGGCACAAGTATCGTCACTGGTCCAGAAACAACCGCCAGAGTCACAGCCCAGGAGGGCACAAGTATTGTCACTGGTCAGGAGACCACCGCCGGAGTCACAGCCCAGGAGGGGCCAGGATGCCACAGCCCCGCTGGGCAATGATGGAACGTCATGCCACACACCAATGCCCAGTGTGGAGATCATCATGCCACACACCAATGTCCAGTGTGGAGATCGTCATGCCAAACATCAATGTCCGTATCAGAACCGCCATGGCAAAGCACCACTAAACAGTCCTGAACCGCCATGGCAAAGCACCGCTGAAATGTCCAGAACCGCCATGGCAAAGCACTGCTGAACTGTTCAGAACCGCCATGGCATAGCACCGCTGAACAGGGCCAAGACCGCCATGTCAAAACACCGCTGAACAGGGCAAAGACCGTCATGTCAAAGCACTGCTGAACAGGGCAAAGACCGCCATGGCAAAGCACCGCTGAACAGGGCATGCACCGTGTAGGAATGAATGGACCGCCACATTAGGCATCCTTATCCCATGTGCAGCTGGGACAGTGACAGGACAGGTACTTTCACGTGGATACTTATCCAGTCTGGGCACCAGTCCCCCTCCAGAAACAGTGGAGACCTGCATGTATTTGAGAGACTGTGGCTTTGCACTCCCCAGGATTGAACAGTGGGCAACCCACCCACTGTAGAGACTTGAGAGACTGTGGCTTTGCACTCCCCAGGATGGTACAGTGGGCAAGCCACCCACTGTAGAGACTTGAGAGACTGTGGCTTTGCACTCCCCAGGATGGCACAGTGGGCAAGCCACCCACTGTAGAGACTTGTGAGACTGTGGCTTTGCACTCCCCAGGATACATCAATGGGCATGGAGCCCTGTCGTGGATCTGGCTTCTCATTCATCTGGCTGAGGTGCCCCCCCTTCCCTTCCCAGTGAGGTGCCTGTTTTATTTCCATCTGATGCCCCGGCAGTGTTCTCTCCGATTTTGGTCAGGTATCTATTGTGGGCCTCGCCCATGCATTTTTGGACTGTTGGTGCACGGACACTGTTGTGTACATATCTGCACTACTTCTCGGATTGTATGTGTAAATAAGAATGATTTTGAGATATATATATCTGTATATTTTTTTATGACATGTATATTGGCACATTACAATGTTTGCCCGAATTTTTCTTTGTGTTTTCATTCTTCCGGGGGGATTGTGGGTTGTTACTGTTATTTTTGTGACTGCATTGGTGTGTATGTTGTATAATGCGAGGGTGGGGGTGGGGTTGTTTGGTGGGTGTCGCCCTAACATTTGCCTCCCCCCTCCCCGTGTCGTAGGTGCAGTACTCACCGGTATCTTCTGCGCCTACGTAGCTGTTGGTCGTAAAGGAGCAGAAAAACAAGCGCAGGGAGTATTTGGAGTTCGGGCTCCATGGTGTCCTCGTTCCTCGTGGGGTGTGTTAAGGTGAGCATTTTCCCATTGCAAAAGCTGTTTCCGCCGTGTTTTTATCTGCAGTGCATCCGCCCCGGAAAAGGTGGCGGATTGGTGGGTTGCAATAGTGTGGGCGGTACATTGTCTCCCACCTGTCTGTTGGCGGTAACCGCCGCGCTGCTTGTCTGTACCGCCGTGGCGGGCGGTGTGTTAAAGTGGCTGTCTTTGTTGGCGGTTTCCGCCAGGGTCATGATTCCCTTTTTTTGTCCGCCGGCCTGTTTGCGGTATTACCGCACCTTTAACACTGTCCGCCAGGGTTGTAATGACCCCCTTACTTTGCTGATCCAGTTCCAGGTTTTTTCACCTTTCACTTTGAGGACTGCTGCATAAGAACCAGAAATGGTGCCTTTGTGACAGTCAGCTCCCTGTGGGAAAGGGTACATCAACTGGAGTCTATACTTGATGGAAAGGCTGTAACACTGACCTGGAGCACCTGGAAGCCAGCCTGCCTGTTGGGAGACGTAAAAGAGCCTGTGAAGCAGCAGGAGGTGTGCCTGCCCAGGTAGTGCCAGGAACTGCCATAATTGATTGTGGAGGATCTAGCAGAAGACTGTATAAAGCGATTTGCGACTCAGAAGAGAGTCCTACAGAAGTGTGGTTCCAAGAAGGAATAATGGGCAGGCAGCCGACCTTACAATAGGAAACAACACGGTTGAGCTTGCTGCTTAAATCAAGAGATGTGCCCATGGTGAATGTAGCCACCGAAACCCAGAGCTGTTCCTGTGGCTGATGCTGCCACAGAAGTAAAAACGATGTTGATGGTGGATGTCAACTCTGTGGCCAAGACCTTTGCGCAATGGTCACTACTGCATTATTTACAAAGTGCATCTCGTGGCTGCTAGCCTACTGTTGTGACACCTGTGTCAGTGGTGGCCCAACTGCTGCCCAGTTACCCAGAAGCAGGTCTGATGCCTGCCATGAGCTCTAACTGACTTCCATTACCTGCATTCACCGAAGAACTCATGATGGCACCTGTGGCTGCTACTTCCAGCTGCTGCCTACCCCGACCTAGGGCCACTCCTGCAACCATGCCATTTCATTCTAGAAGTGGGAGAGATTTGAGACAAGTGATGCTGGAATGCACGGAGACCTGCATTGTGGTGAGGGTCTATCTAGTAGACTGTACTGAAGGGGGCACAACCATGATTGAACTGGGGTCCATGCACCTGAGCCTTGACTAATGTCACACAAAACAAACCTAACAGGGATCTGCCTAGACTCACAAGAGGAGATACACATTTGAAAGAGATAAGAGGAATACAGTAAAGAGAGTATCCCCAGGTGCAGTAGCCTATGTGGCGGAGCATATTATTGTGCCTGTGGCAGTATACCATTTTAAGCATGTCTATTAAAGTATGTTTCTTATCCAAATAAAGCACTGGGTTGGACAAACAGATATTGCTCCACTGAATTCTAAGATTCCATATCCTTACACTACCTCCTGAGAAGTGTGTAAATGCTCCAAAGTGCTACCACTGATAGTCAAATGCAAAAGGGATTATGGGCCAGATGTAGCAAAGGGTTTGCGCCTCGCAAACAGGGAAAAACGCCGTTTGCGAGGCGCAAAAGCCTCTTTTCTATGCAGAAATGCATTTTGCGAGTCGGATCCGACTTGCAAAATGCATTTCCGACTCGCAAATAGGAAGGGGTGTTCCCTTCCTATTTGCGACTCGCAATGCTATTCAATGTCATTTCGCGGTCGCAAATGAAATCGCAGTTAACATCCACTTGAAGTGGATGGTAACCCAGTCGCAAACGGGAAGGGGTCCCCATGGGACCCCTTCCCCTTTGTGTCTGGAAAAAAAAATCTTTTTTTCAGAGCAGGCAGTGGTCCAATGGACCACTACCTGCCCTGAAAAAAAACGAAACAAAAGGTTTCGTTTTTTTTTCTAAGTGCAGCTCGTTTTCCTTTAAGGAAAACGGGCTGCAGAAAAAAAAAAAACTGCTTTATTAAAAAGCAGTCACGGACATGGTGGTCTGCTGACTCCAGCAGGCCACCATCCCCGTGAGTGCCCATTCTCGCCATGGGGTCACAAAATGCGACCCACCTCATTAATATTAATGAGGTGGGTCTTTGCGACCCCATTGCGAGTTGCAGAAGGTGTCTGAGACACCTTTCTGCATACCAAATTGCGAGTTGCAATTTGCGAGTCGCACGGACTCGCAAATTGCAAGTCGCAATTTGGTGTCTACTTACATCTGGCTCTATATGTGGCCCAGTTTGTGAAGCCAAAGTAGTACAAAGTAGTGCAGACTCTGGAACATATGAGGTAAACCACCCATACCAAATTGCGAGTTGCAATTTGCGAGTCGCACGGACTCGCAAATTGCAAGTCGCAATTTGGTGTCTACTTACATCTGGCTCTATATGTGGCCCAGTTTGTGAAGCCAAAGTAGTACAAAGTAGTGCAGACTCTGGAACATATGAGGTAAACCACCCATACCAAATTGCGAGTTGCAATTTGCGAGTCGCACGGACTCGCAAATTGCAAGTCGTAATTTGGTTTCTACTTACATCTGGCTCTAGGGGCCTGATTCCAACTTTGGAGGACGGTGTTAAACCGTCCCAAAAGTGGCGGATATACCACCTACCGTATTACGAGTCCATTATATCCTATGGAACTCGTAATACGGTAGGTGGTATATCCGCCACTTTTGGGACGGTTTAACACCGTCCTCCAAAGTTGGAATCAGGCCCTATATGTGGCCCAGTTTGTGAAGCCAAAGTAGTACAGACTCTGGAACATATGAGGTAAACCACCCATGCCTCCATAGCTGAGGCCCAATATCTTCTGCTTTCCCTATGCCCCTGAACTGGATTTGACACATGCCCTTGCCAGAAAGGATACATATTCAGTGTGACCAGCTATACACTGTAGGC
This sequence comes from Pleurodeles waltl, assembly GCF_031143425.1. NCBI lineage: Eukaryota > Metazoa > Chordata > Amphibia > Caudata > Salamandridae > Pleurodeles > Pleurodeles waltl. The sequence goes on from NC_090445.1 coordinate 1,243,401,435, forward strand.
CACCTAACTATATAGTGAGTGTCATTCACTTGATACTAAGGGGAATATTTAAGAGCTCCTAATGCCACCTGAGCGTCACTTTTCTTGACGCTCTTGTGGTGTAATGCCCTGCACCGTATTTACAAGGTGGCGTTAAGCCACTTTTTGTGCCTTAAAGCCATCTTGTAAATACGGCCCCTTTACACGCACCACTTTGTCTGGAAGGGGCTTACAATGGCTGTTTCTGTGGGCCTGCCACAGCAACACCCATTGTATTTTGACGCTGCCCCAGATTTATGAGTTTTCGTAAACCAGAAGCAGCACCAAATCTAATGCCACCCAAGGGGTAATGTTAGCATGGTGTAACGAGGAGAAATTAGTTAATTTCTCCTCCTTTTTCTTCTTTCTATGTGTGCTGCACCACCCCACCTTTCTTCACAGTGGATATAATTTAGACCAGTGGGGCTCAGTGCTGGGCCAGCAAGTACTTCTTGAGCTGTAAAGCCCTCTCTCACCCGCACTACACCCTTATCCTGCAGTACTTGCCAACTCCCACACCAGATCGCAGCCACAGTTGCAGTGCTTCATCTTTAGCCTTTTTTCCTGCTCCTGTAAATCTGGTTTTGCCGCCTTTCACCACTCCCTCTCGACTGGTCCCCAAAGCCTAAGACAGATCCTGGCTCCCCCACAAATCCCCACAGCCTCAGATCAATATCCTTTCCTGGACCATCCCCCAGTCTCAGTACACTCTCTTCTTTTGCATTGCACATGTAGTTACAGATGTAACAGAATAAGCATCTACTATTGCAGGAAAAACAGATATGTTATAACTGTATTTGTAGACATGTTCACAAGTGTTCGGTATTTTAATCTGTGCTGTGTAAGGGGTGTGGTCTGGAAGTGCTGAGTGATGGTGAGTGGTGGAAATGCAGGGTGAGCTGTGTGAGTGCAGGGTGAAAGAAATGCCAGTGTAAATGCAGGGTGAAATGTGTAATTGCAGGGTGAGTGGTGTACCTGTTTGAGAACTTGATGACTAGGGTGCTCTTGTGAGGTAGATGGGAAGAGTAACTAGTGAGCCCATGTTAGTGGAGGATGACTCGTGAACCTGTGTGAGTGTAGTGTGAGCTGTGTGAAGGCAGGAAAATGGATCCCTAAACATCACTCTTTGACACATGCCCTTGCCAGAAAGGATACATATTCAGTGTGACCAGCTATACACTGTAGGTCACCCAAGTCTATATAGTCAGTGTCATTTACTTAATACTAAAGGGCATATTTAAGAGCCCCTAGGGCCACCGGAGCATCACTTTTCTTGACGCTCTCGTGGTGTAATGCCCTGCACTTAAAAGGTGGCGTTAAGCCACTTTTTGTGGCTTAAAGTCACCTTGCAAATACGGCCCCTTTACATGCACCACTTTGTCTGGAAGGGGAGTGCAATGGGTGTTGCTGTGGGTGTGCCACAGCAACACCCATTGTATTTTGATGCTGCCCCACATTTACAAGTTTTCGTAAACCAGAGGCAGCACCAAAACTAATGCCATTCCAAGGGTGGTGTTAGCATTGCACAACGAGGAAAAATGTTTTCATTTCTCCTCCTTTTTCATCTTTCTATGTGTGCTGCACCACCTCACCTTTCTTGACAGTGGATATAATGAAGAACAGTGGGGCTCAGTGCAGGGCCAACAAGTACCTCTTGAGCTGTAAAGCATTTTCTCACGTGCACTACTCCCATAGCCTGCAGTACTTGCCAACTCCCACACCAGATCCCGACCACAGTTGCAGTGCTTCATCCTTAGCCTTTTGTGCTGCTCCCTGTAAATATGTTTTTCCTGCTTTCACTACTCCCTCTAGGCTGATCCCCAAAGCCTAAGACTGATCCTGGCTCCCACACCAACCCCCACAGCCCCAGATCAATGTCCTTTCCTATACTATCCCCCAGTCTTAGTACACTCTCCTCTTTTGAATTGCACCTGTAGTTACTGATAGAACTGAATACGCATCTAGTATTGCAGGAAGGACAGAAATGTTATAACTGCATTTTTAGACATGTTCACAAGTGTTCTGTTTTCGGGCAGTGATCTGCGTGACTGGTGCAGCTGCCAATGTCCCGGCCAGGCCCTCCTGTGGGAAACAATGTTTCCGCCCGCCGGCCTTCAGGAATGTTCCTAGTATGGCCGGCCGGGATCCGGGGACACTGATGGTCAGTGTTTTGACCACCAGCATGAACACAGTGGTTTTTACCACCCTGTTCATAATGAGGGCCTATATTTTTTGTCAAAATCTATAGGCTATGCAGCAGACGAAGGACTATGTGGCAAATGCGTAATATCCAATATTTTTCAAGAACCGTTTGAACCCAGTCATATGCGAATCAGTCTTGACCCCTAGGAACAGTCCATCCCAAGATGCCAGGAAAGGTCCTCCCTGGACCAGAAAAGCAAGCAACCTGGGACTGGTTTCAGGGGTATCACCCGCCTCAGCCGAGCTAGCTTAAATCCATTGGCATAGTGAGCAAGTGACCCACGTCTTGGCATACCCTTCCCATTTAGGACGATAAATGCAAAAAGAACCACATCATGGAGGAAATGCTGAACAATGTCGAATCCTCACCCGAGTCACAGATATGGGCCCAAATCCATCGATTTTTTGCTCACCACATTAACCCAGCCTGTGCACTCCACAGCCCAAGCTATGGCAAATGACGGAGGGGCTAAAGCTTTTTCAGCCTAATGGCCGTTGCGCACCTGTCATGCTTTATGCTGTAGTGAGCTGATTTGTGAATGACAGTTGAACAGACCAATGGATGAAGCAGTTTTACCTAACACATGCATTTATATATTTATGTACTTGACTTTTACAATCTGTTTTTATCACTTCAAGCTATTGAAACAGTTAAAGCTATCTCAAGGCCTGATCTAAAAATACTAACATCCTTCCTAACAGCAGCCCAAATAAGGGTAAGTTATTTTTGCAAAATGTAACCTATTACACATTGCCTTTCTTCTGATTAACTGATGCATAATTATACTTTACAAGCAATCATAACTCACATGATTAATGAGCAATCCACTCACTGGTGAGCTAGGCCTCCCATTCCTAAGGTCCTTAAAAAACTCTCAGAAAGATGGTACCACAAACAATAACCCATCCGTCGCCAGGAATCCACTGGCGGCTGCCACTGAATAGCAGTTGCAAGGCAGGACAGGGCCGAGTGACTGGAGGGGGAGGCTAAAAATAAATACATTTGAAAAAAACACAAAAAACACTTTCGAAGGGAAACACGTTGTTCCCCTCTGTTCTCTTCCGCTTCCTGGCTGCACAGGCTCCCAGCCAATCACAACGCTGCTGTCACCTGCATGACAGCAACATCATGATTGGTCTGAGCAGCCTGCATTGCCACTCGGACTGGGGATGGGAGCCTGGGCATGTTCTCCACTCGGCTGTGCGATACATGTCAACACAGCTGGCCAAGTAGACATGGGCACTCACTGTGGTAGACATAGCCCTCCTCCCGCCCCCTCCCTCCTGCTCAGCCCCATCCCGCCCCTGACTACAAGGAAAAAAATATATAATAACGTACTGTATGTCATTATCATTTTATTTTTCCTTTTTGGAAATTCAGCGGGCGACGGTCCTCCACCGTAGCAGAGGAGGCGCCCCTGCATGAATCTATCAGGTAGACAAATGCAACACATGGGGATAATATTGCTCGAGATTAGTGCTTGCTGCATTAACTCCAAATGCCTATGGGCTGTAGGTGAAGCAGCTTCGCTCTGACGTCTACCGCTTCAGCACTCTTGTGGCAACCTCAAAACCTGAATCTCTGGGGCTCATACACATTTGCAACTTTTAGTGTGTGCATGCACCTGGTACTGGATATCACACAAGCCCCTTTCAAAATTAAAAAAATCCCAAAACGTAGACTCCCAAGTTTGCACGAGGCAGGCTGTGTAAGAAGCTGCAATTGGACACAAAAGTTGCCTCCTTAATGCCCCATACAAACCAAAGGCCTCTTTCAAGAGTGCCAACCTGGAAACCCTCATTGTGACACATCATGACAGTAAAATGCTGCTCTGTTTTGTACCAAAGTAATTAACCCCAGTTCTCAGTGTCATTTGTAAAATCCGCATAGCTTCTTGTGGATGGGCCCTCTCATAACCTCAACGTGAATGTGGCTGGCGGGTGATTGGGTGGACCGAAGCAAAGGATTGATTTTTTAGCATCTCACATCGATGAAAGGAAACCGACATTTCTAAAGACAAAAATACTATCCATACAAATGACATCAGATTATGCAGAAAGGTAAAGTGTAGTTTTGGAGATGTTTCTAAAATTAGTGGCATACAGCTAGGAGAGACAGCAATTGACATTCTAAACGTTCACAATATTCCAAAAGCTTCATGAGGTAAACTCCTTTTGCTTGAGTCCATGAAAATGCGTTCTTTTTTCCTATCAGATTCTCGAACAAACAATAACACAAAAGTCAATGCATTTAGCTCTTACAACACAAAGAGCTTCTTAAGAACCACTGTGAAAAAAACTTTCAGGTGTTCAATAAGTGAGTAATATCCAAAGGTTAGTTATGTAAGTTTAAGTTATTTTGCAGTGGAGTAGAGTAGCTAGGTTGCCATGGGCCCTAGTGGAAGCAGAAGCATGTACCCACCTTATCAGGGTTACATACCATTTTGCTCACTGCCCTGGCACTCCTCAACCTCCTTCAACACAGTCTGCATCTGTCATATCAGAATTCACTGGCATTCTCATACACACAATATTGTATTTCCACTCTCTGCAATGCATTTTGCATTTTACAAGACCATAATCCTGAAAAGGTTTACAAAAGCCAATAGGTTTGCCCTTTGTAAAGTGCATGCATACAAACATAACATGCAAAGATCCCACAGTTACACTCCTGCCACCATATGGCACATCCCTTACACTCCACTCATGCAAGCATATGCCTCACTCTGTACTCACACTGGCATAATTTTCAACCTGTAGACTACTTACAGGATTAACACTATCTTTTGTGCAGTCATAAAAGATAATTCTGCATTGATAACAGACACATCCCTCATAACGCACTCACAAAACTCAGTGGCCATCATGCACTCTCACAAGCACCATGCTCCCACACCAGTACACATTACAGATGGTGGCGTAGGAGACACAGGTTGACTATATGGTGCATCCATCCAATTCTGTAATTCAAAGCTCTTGCAGTAAACTATACTGAATCCTGAATGACGACTGAAGTTATCTAATTTCCCATAAGCCACACTTGGACCAGCACTGCAGACTATGGCCCTCATTCCGACATTGGCGGGCGGCGGTCGCCGCCGGCCTGTCGGGGGCCGCCAGAATACCGTTCCGCGGTCGAAAGACCGCGGCGGTGATTCTGACTTTCCCGCTGGGCTGGCGGGCGGCCGCCTTCAGGCCGCCCGCCAGCCCAGCGGAAAAGAGGCTTCCACGATGAAGCCGGCTCGGAATCGAGCCGGCGGAGTGGAAGCTGTGCGACGGGTGCAGTTGCACCCGTCGCGTATTTCACTGTCTGCGAAGCAGACAGTGAAATACATTTAGGGGCCCTCTTACGGGGGCCCCTGCAGTGCCCATGCCAGTGGCATGGGCACTGCAGGGGCCCCCAGGGGCCCCGCGACCCCCCCTACCGCCATCCGGTTCCCGGCGGGAGAACCGCCGGGAACTGGATGGCGGTAGGGGGGGTCGGAATCCCCTCGGCGGCGCAGCTAGCTGCGCCGCCTTGGAGGATTCCTATGGGCGGCGGTACACTGGCGGGAGACCGCCAGTGTTGCCGGTCCGACCGCGGCTTTACCGCCGCGGTCGGAATGCCCATTGGAGCACCGCCGGCCTGTCGGCGGTGCTCCCGCGGTCCTCCACCCTGGTGGTTTGAAACCGCCAGGGTCGGAATGAGGGCCTATGTGAGTTTGATTTTTGTGGGCTTTTACATGGAAGGGTCTTGCCATCAAAATAGTCCCAATTGATTACTAAAAACAAGATGGTAGTTTTCTTTGTAATGCAAGTGTTAGACTTGGCCCTCTGTGCAGTGGCACGCCAGAAACTTTTGTCTTCATGCCTCCTCTTTTTGCTGAATTCATTTTTGTTGGTCTTAGGGCTATGTGCACTTTACCACCGTTGCCCAGTGCTAACGTTTTGGTGCTCAATCCCTAAAACCTGGTAAAATTGGCTTACACCTAATAATTGGCATATTTAATCTACTGATAAATCCCTAGTAAAGTGGAATGCCATACACCCAGGGTTGGAAAATGAAATGCTATTATTGGGCCTGCAGCATTAAATGTGCCACCCACTTAAGTAACCCCTTAAAACATGCCTCAGGCCTGTCATTGTAGTCTGAATGCTGTTTTAAACTGCCAATTTGCAGGCCCTATGCCCCAGCTAGCCCATAGCACAGGGGGCATTGTAATTAAGAGGTTGGGCTTGTACTTTTACGTTTTAAATGTCCTGGTGGTGAAAAACTCACAAATTAATTTTTCACTATTGTGAGGCCGACCTCTTCCATAGGATACCATTGGGTTGACATATTAAATTTAAAAGATTCTTACTTTTGATTAGGAGCAAGCCGGAAGTTCATGTTTGGTTACTACGAAATTGTAATTTAAAACCCTCTTTAATGTTAAAGTGGGATTTTAAGTTACAGATTAGAAAATACCACTTTTGGAAAGTTGACAATTTCCTGCTGTAACTATTTTGTGCCGCAGCCTGTTTGTGGGTCACATGACTGGGTGTAGTTGGCAGTTGGACTTTGTTTATTCCTCACAGAGCCACACAATAGATTGATTTGGTGTGCTTGGGTGAGCAGTCACTGACAAGATGGGGAAGGATAGAGCTGGACACAGCCTGCAAAACAATAGACTGTGCCCTGCGTTCACACAAAATAGTTCACACCACTTTATTGTTCAGGCAGCCAGGCGGGAGCCATCTATTGTACAGGCAGCCAGGCTGGAGCCAGGGCAGGGCAGGGCAGGCAGGAAACTCAATGCAATTCAAATGGAATTCTTCAGAAAATTATCCTAGTTCAAAGAAGGCAGCACATATAAAAATAGGACCCTCAGACCCATTCTTCAGTTCACTTTCTGTACCTGTAGAAAGATTCTCAGAGGACTGCATGCTGCTGTGGCCTGCTGAGTACTTCAGAAGACTGCTTTGCTGCACCTGGAAGGACTGTTCTGCTGCCTGAAGCCTGCCCTGAACCCTCTGAGGCCTGCATTGCTGCTTGAGCCCTGCTCTACTTCTGAACCCAGGATTACCAGAGTGATTCCAAGGGCTTGTTGGCAGGCCTCCTGATCAAAACTTCAGAGTCAGGAACGACTTCACCCACCTTGCACCTCAATCCAGCCTCAGTAAGTCCCAATCCTCCAAGTGGGGCCCCTCCAGTCCTAGATCATTGGAAGTGGTGCTAAAGAACCCTCATAGTCAAAATCCAAAACTTAGATTGTATAACATTTTTGGCTAAAAATTGTTCTGTGAACCAAGAAGAGACCAGGACCACCATGCTTGCCTATTCACCCAAAGTGCATTGCTGGTTGGCCTAACTTCACGCTAGCTCCTGCTACTTTCTTTTCAGCAACACTAAATACTGTTCAGCTGTACTTTGCAGAAGGGGAATCTGGCCTTGTGGAGCTATTGTCAGCTATGGCCTCCAGCCTCCTCCCACTGGAGATTTTAGACTTCCGAAAAAAGAGAGTAGGAACACTTCACCACTTCTTGATCCAGGGGCCTCCTCCCCAGAGACTGCCTGCAACCTTCCTCAGATGATCTTCAAACTTCTCAGGCAAATTTTGTTTGAATATTGTTAGAATATTGTTCTACATCTGAAGATAAGCGCCAACTAGGCCTAACCCACTTTTTGTATTAAAATCATAGTCAGACATATTTTTCAACTTTGACTGAGTTTTGTATGACTAGATGTCTATGGTAGGGACTTTGGTCTTTTAGGAACTACTTTTTACCCTAAACTTTAAAAATTCATAACTTCAGTTCTACTGGTTGAATTTTTGTCTTTTGGTGTCAAATATTTATATAAAATCTACTTCCTTTTTCTAAATTGCTGTGGGATTTTTCTTGTGTTGTGTTTTCACTTTATTACTGTTTGTTTGCTGCATAAATTTCTGCATAAATGCTTTACACATTGCCTCTAAGTTAAGCCTGACTACTTTTGTTCTCAGCTATGAGAGGGTTAAGCACAGGTAAATCTAGTGACTTCTGTGGTTCAGCCTGACAGGGATTGTGGTTGTGGCTTGAGCAGGGTTAACTCCCCACGCAGCAGCCACATTTCTCACCGCAAGCATGTCCTAAACAATTAAAGAATTTAAAGAAAAACAAAAGAAAAAAAATATGCCAATTTAAGGTGGAAGTCTTGCTTCAGAAAAAAATAAAAAAATACAACTTTGCACTGGTCTGCTATCTTGGAATAGTAAAAATGCAGAATATCATTTCACAATGGTGGCATGCTTTTGAAGCTTGAAGCAGTGATGCCTGGTGCTCTGTATAAGAAATTTGAGGTTCAGTAGCAATGGCAGCGGAGCAACTGGTACTCTTATTAAGCAATTAGCTCCAGTCTGCATTTGCAGGTGAGCTGCTATGAGTTGAACTAATATCTCCTGTGGTCTGACATCTCAAGATTCAGAATAACACAGGGAAGCAAGACAAAATGCTGCCACTCAGACTACCTGACATCCTAAAACCCAGTGTTTTTGTACTAGATCGACCCAGACATTGGCAACAAAGCCAGTGGCTGAAGAAAGGCTGATCCATAGCCCAGTTGTGTGTATGTGCTCTGAATAGTTAAACTATGTTGAACAATGACACTCTGTCTAATGAATAACTGATGTGGGCTTACCTAAACACCATTTTTTCTAAGCTGGACTATGCATTTTTTTTTTATTTACACACAAGCTTTATTCGGTCAGCAGACCATCAAAGCAATACAATACAAATAAAAAGCATCATAAATAAGCAATACAAGTGAACCATATACCGAGTTTACAAAGAGATTAAAGTCCATTCTGTCCAAGCTAAAATCAGTTAAAATCATTATAAATAAAAATTACGTATACGCCATGCCTCCACTAAAAACTTACTTACAGCATAAATTGACACACTTGATTTATGGCTTTTTAAAAATTCTCAAAGTTAAAGCACATTTTCTTAACTTCAATTCCCGACAAATGCCACAAATCCATTTAGACCTAGGGGTAAAGTAAGCAGGACAGAAAAACATAAAGTGCTCTACTGTTTCCGGGGAATTACCACACACAGGACATATATCAGACGTTAAATTGGATCCCCATCTGCTCGTCAGGGCCATTAATGGTAATGTTCCAAAACGGAGTCTGGCATACAGTCCTTTGCCTAATAGGTCAGGTATTATATCTAGATATGATTTGAATTCCGGGTACCATTTGAAGTCAATAAAAAGGTTAGTTAGGCGACCACTAGATTTGGAAACAATATAATTGTTCCGTACAGAGGACCAGTAGGCTCCCTTCAATACTATGACGTGGGATTTCTCAAGTTGATAAGGGTTCTCCCATAAATCTCTCAATCCCAATAAACAGAGCCAGCTCAATACATGTTTTATCCATGGAATAGAGGTAGAATTAGTACATTTTAGCAATTCTAAAAGTGAGGACTTATATACGACCAATTTGGGGACTATCCATAGCCTCACCCAATTCAGCAAAGGTCGTAAAATAATTAAATCAGCCATTCGTTTTAACCCTAAGTCTAAAAATAAAGGAATTAATGGGGTGCTAGTGGGACATGCACATAGAGCCCGAGCAAAGTTATTCTCAATTTTAGTCAATCTGCTACTATCTGACATACCCGAAATCTCTGCTCCATAGACAGCAGCACGCCTTAGCCACGTAAATCTTTAATGCTGGGGATACAGCTTTGGCAATAGTGCTCCTATAAAGGCGCAATACGGATGCTGCCCAATGTTGCAAGAGCCCGGCACTCTTGCTAATCTGTTCCTCCCAATGAAGTGAATCTGTGAGCCTCACACCCAGGTAATCGATGGAACTAACCTGGTCTAGGATAACACCATTTAGCCTTATGGTGCATTTCTTCCGAGGTCCAGAACGAAGGACCATCAATTTAGTTTTCTTTAGGTTCATTTCAAGGCCAGAATTCCGACAGAATGAATTAAATTTGTCCACAAGGATTTGTAAACCCATAGGGGTTTTTGAAATAAGTAAAGAGTCATCGGCAAAAAGAAGAATAGGGATTTTCTGATTGACTAAAATGGGAGCATCATTCTGACATGCCCTCAATTCTTGCACTACTTCATTGATAAATAGGGAAAACAAGAGTGGTGCCAACACACAACACTGTCGAACGCCTCTTTTGATAGGGAATTTGTTAGTCAACTCTCCTTGTTTGCCCCACCTCACTTGAGCATATGTGTCTTCATGCATATGTTTCAATAGGAAAATAGTCTGAACTGGTATCCCTATTTTATATAACACTTCCCAAAGCTTTTTTCTCTTGAGACCAAGTCAAAGGCAGAACGCAAGTCAACGAAGGCAACATATAAGGGTTGCTTTGCCAGGGCTACATATTTCCAATGGAGCACAGCCAGCCTAAAGGCCTGATCTATCGTACTCAGTTTAGGCCGGAACCCCACCTGTAACGGAGAGAGGATCTGCTGTTCCGTAACCCAGCTCGATAGTCTTCCTAAAAGCTGCTTGGCGAAGATTTTTTGCAAGTTGTCAATTAAACTAACCGGTCTATAGTTGGATGTAAGATTTGGGTTGCCCTTTTTGTAAATGGGGATGATTTCAGCACCCTTCCATGTCTCTGGGATCTGCCGTCCTTTAATGATTGTATTAGACAATAAGTTGATATACCAAGTCCATATACGTGGCTCTGATTTATATAGATCGCCTGGAATTTTATCTGGTCCTGGGGCTTTGCCAGATTTCAAAGAATTAATAGCATCAGCAGTTTCTTCTAGCAAGAAACAAATATAACTCTCAGGGTCATTTAAAAGAGTGAGGGGGTCTAGGCCCACATTGTCACAATCAGAGACCACAGAGGAGGTAGTTTCCTCATTGAGATTAGTGAAATGTTCCACCCAGCATTCGGGTTGAATATGATTCCTTACATTAGATCTACTCCCTCTCTCATGTTTAGTTAACAGTTCCCCAAAAAGTTGGTTGTTGTTTGTTTTTGAAGCGACCAACAGCTCCTGCCAAATTAAGTCTTCCCAAGATTTCTTTGAGTGTAGCATTGTCTTTTTGTAAATACATCTTGCTTGTTTGATCACCCCCGGAATCCCAACCTTAATGGCCTTTTTTAGATCAAGTTTAGCCCTCATACATGTGTCGTTGGACCATCTAATGTTGTTCAGAGCCCTGCCTCTCGGGCTTGCCTTAACCTTTTTGTAAAAAATACTTTGAAGTTGGACCGTCATGTCTGCATGAATATCAAGAAGTGGAATAGCCTCATGGTCAGAATCTTCATAGGTTGCCAAATTATCAAGAAACATTCGGTAGATTTCGCGTAACAAATAAGGGTTTGACATTACTTTAGGCCACCCAACCTTTGAATAAGCATTATTGAAAATAGGAGGGGGGACCATTGTAAGTTGCATATTCGAGGTTCTACCAAAAATATTCCCAGTGAGGGTGAGTAACAGGGGATTATGATCACTCTCACACCTGGAATCCACCTTCACGTCCCGCAATAGCGGCCAGAGTCGCACATCCACTAAAAAATAATCGATAACGCTGGTCGAAGACCCTCGTTGGAATGTAGGAGCAAGGTTTAAATCAGAAGGAGTACGCCCATTACAAGCCCTAAGACCAAATTTTAAACATGAAGAGGCTAATCCACGTGAGACTAATCGTGCGTATACATTAATAAGAATTATATTAAAATTTTGCTGGAAAGAAATTTGTAAGCCCATCAGATCGGAACAATCAAATTTTAAAACCTTGTAAACACATTGCAATTTTAAATTCAAAAGAATTAAAAGTCCCCCTTTTGCTCGACCTGTTGCTGTCTCTGATGGTTGTGCAGGGACATTAAAAGAAAGAAACCCATTTAAACTAGTTCGATCCTCAACCCATGTTTCTTGAAAAAGACACACATCTTGCGACTTTATATAAGTAACCCAATCAATATCATCCAGTTTCCTGGGAAGGCCAGCAAGATTCCAAGTCATTATGGATAAACCAGTAGTGTCTATTTTTGTGTCGACGATTGTAGGACAAACATCCTTGTGGTTCAATTCATCAATGGTCTTATCCAATCTAATTGTTTGTAGTGCCTCTGAAGTGACCCTATTTATGGCTTCCTGGGCAGAAGACAGTCATACAAAGCCATAAAGCATAAGTTCACCTTCCTCCCGGGAGACTCTCCTGTTAGTATAGGTATTATGACCAGTCGCAAGTGCCTGTTTTAAATCCACCAATTTGGGACCTAACATAATGCCTTCTCCTTTTAACCCCTTGAGCTGGCACATGCGTGCAACAAAGTCGATAAGTTGTTCTGCCATAATTTTGTCCAAAAATACAATTACAATTACATCGAAGTTTGACCCAAAAGGGCTCCATCTTTCAGTTTTTAGTATGTCCGAGCGTATGACTGAAAGGCATCCCTGTCGATGACGCAACCAATGAATCACCTTATTAAGCGTAGACTCTTGGTCCTCCACAGACCTGGGTGGCAGCTTTGGAACATTAGTTAGAAAGAGAGTATTGCCTCCATACCTAGAGCCTATGCTTGATAAAGGCATGTCAGGGGCACTATGAGCTCTTTGGGAGGGAGTAATGCAGGTTGAGCCCTTAATCAGAGTGTTGGTAGGATGTCTATCAATAATAGGAAAAGGACCATCCATAGTCTTTAAAATACTAGTAGTGGTATTGTGCCTCATAGAAAAATGACGGTTCGGTGGGGCGAAGAAGCTACCGACAGGGTCAACATCACTCACTGCCAAAGTTCCACAAGGAATGGAACTATTGCACCCTATAAATTTGCTTTTGGGATTGGCTATATAGGGATTAAAGTTAGCCCCTGTGGGACCCAGATAGGACCCAGAGTTTTGGGAATAGTCAGCAGGCCCCTTGTTCGCAGTAATATCGGATGAAACTAGTTCGGGCGCCACAACTCCACCTTCCTCAACCATCTCTAGCTTTAGACACTTACATCTCGGTTGCTTGACCTTTTTCCCCTGTAGAAGTTTGGTTAACTGCAGTACTAGATTCCTAACTTCTTCTACTCTATGACGAATTAGAGGCAAGTTAACTTTACTAGAAGATGGCTCAGAGCACATAGCAGTACTAGGAGGGGAGATAGCAGCCTCGATATCTATCTTGGTCGAAGGGAGGTCATGGCTCTCAGTCAAGTCGCCCTCCTCGGTCAGGAACTCAAAGCGATTTCTGCATGACAATCCTTATCACAGGACTCAAAGGTGGGGGAATACGTTCAATTTCCTCTGCTAGGGAAGCCCCCTGGATGCATGAGGGATTGGAGTTACTACTATAAGCCGCCATACCCTGCTGTATAGAGGGAATAGTGGCGTTAACAATGGGCATTTCCCCTGCGCCATCATTTGATGCCCCAGAGATAACTATTTGGCTCTTCTTCTTTTTCTTGAAGAATTCCTGGATCTTTTTAGAATTAAGTGGTGACTTACTCTGAGGCAAGGTTGCGCAGGTACCTAATTCACTATTAAGTATGGCCTCCACCTCCTCAAATAATAAATCAATCTCGTCCAGTGATTTCGGGCCCCCATGTGCGGCCTTGTCGGTTAGTTTCCTAGGACGCTTTTTCACTTTTTTTTTACCAACCAGTAATGCTGGCGGGTCAACAGCTTTCCTTTTCCCCATAGTTAAAACTACCGAAAGCCAAAGAAAAATAATAGTCTTACTTGAGTCCTCCCGTTGAGAAGTCAGGCCTGTCCCGGTCTTAATCAAGCTAGGTTGGGCAAGGGCTGGTCCGTTTTCTGTAAGCAGAGCCACTCAGTGCACTGGGCAATTCCCTTAACATGGCATCTAAACTCGTTCCGCAGATGAAAGAGGGGGGGCCCAGCCCAGTCTCCTCCGGGCTCCGGACGGGCACAAGACGGGCCCACCCTTGGCCCGGGCTTTGCCCGGGCGCCGCCCGCGCGCATCCCGCGAGCGGGAGTGCGGGCTGGAATTTAAAGGGCTCCTGCCCTGAAAGTGACTGATGGCTCCTCCCGCGGCCCCCGGCTGGGTCTCCTTCTCGTCCTGCGAGCGGGAGTGCGGGCCGGAATTTAAAGGGCTCCTGCCCTGAAAGTTACTGCTGGCTCCTCCCGCGGCCCCCGGCTGGGTCTCCTTCTCGTCCTATGCATTCTTTTTGAGACAACATGAGGCTGGTGAGACAGCTAAAACAGTCGGAGTCAGACCTATCAACAGACATAGATCGAGCACAGAGAATAGGGGTGCAGGGGATAATTGGCTTACACTCGTAAGTTGCACAGCACTAGTCAAGAGGACAGAATCTTCCCTGAAAGTCATGGAACAAATGCGGTACTGAAGGGCCACTGCATGCTTCATTCAAAGGCATGGAACAAGTGTGGTAGTGCAGCACAAGTTGAAGCTTCCTTCAAAGACATGGAACAAATATGGCTCTAGGCAGCACCATTTAATGTCTTCCTATGATACAAAGAACAAGTAACATTTCTGACGTGGTACAATTATAAGGATTTGCACTGGGGTCAATGAGTGCAAGCTTCACTCACACACACAGCAAGATTTCTACATACAAATCAGTTACAGCAACAGGCAGGAGTACATGCTTCCCTCGCCCCCCTAAAACACATACCAATCTCGCCAGAAACAATGCAAGCTTCTGCTCGCTTTCACAGAGCATGAACAGTATCTATAGCAGCAGTCCAAACGTGTGCATAAACACACGCACACACACACAATATGCACCATTTGGCAGCAGTCTAAGGCACCCTCATGCAGCGCAGGTACAAGATAGTCATCAGCAGTACAAGCTAAGCTATCCTTGCATTCAGAACAGGTATCACGCCTGCACCAGCATCTAAGCTTATTTCAGACACAGAACACACAGAGTAAAGTATAGAGGTGGAAGAGCTACTAAAGGGTTAAGCCAGATGCCAGGCTCTGATTCAGCTCAAGGTCCTCTTGAGCCCTCAAGCACAACATGAGCTGAGATTTCTTGTGGATTTTGCATGCTACCCACACTCTAGCCTCATGCACCAAGAATGAGAGACAGAGCATTAAAATCTGATGTCAAACTATAGCAAGAAAGGAATACCAATCTAGTAGCTGAATTACAGGGTTCACACAGTGTTAGACCAGAAAACATGTGACCAATACCGGCTTGGTGATTTGATCAACTTGTAGAAGTAGTAAAATTTGTTTATTAATCAATTAAAACCATAAACCACCACAACTGAATCTTCTGAGCACCTACCACAATCAAGGGGCTAAGATGTTTCCCTATGCTAGTGGAGTCAAGTTTGAGTTACACCTCCCTATCCATCCAACTGATTAATGCAAGTTAAAAATTTGCTGTGTTATGCCCCTAGACGTGCGTCAATTAAATCAGTTTAAAAAGACTCTGACTTAAATCACATGATACATAATCATTAATGCTGTGTACCTGATGCCATTGTCGGTCAGCTAACTGATCAAATGGGTGCGTAAAGTGCTGGAGTGCTAGTGCAATAAGTAAGGTGCAAGTGGTGCTTCTCAATTTTGAGGTTGACCAAGGATCCTAAGGCAGTGGGACAGGAAAGCATAAAGTGCTAGTGTGCTTGAGCAATAAATAAGTGCAAGTGTTGACTCTCGAATTAAGGGCCCCGGGACAGTGAGACAGGATAGGAGCTGGAAGATACTCAGAGCCCCTAGCAACCCATCGCATCTGTAGACACTTGACCAAATTGTGAGATCTTAGGCAATTGTTTCATTATATTATACCTCTTATTTTTCTATTATTACAATGATAAAACCTTGAAATGCACGAGCATGTTTATTCTACAAACATCTCTCCTATGTTTGACTTAATAGACTATGGCCCTCATTACGACCCTGGCGGTTTGTAACCGCCAGGGCCGCTGGACGCGGAGGCACCGCCGACAGGCCGGCGGTGCCCCGCGGGGCATTCTGACCGCGGCGGCTTAGCCGCGGTCAGAGAAGGGAAACCGGCGGTCTCCCGCCGGTTTCCCGCTGCCCCCAAGGAATCCTCCAAGCCGGCGCAGCTTGCTGCACCGGCTTGGGGATTCCGACTCCCCCTCCCGCCATCCAGTTCCTGGCGGTTCTCCCGCCGGGAACCGGATGGCGGGAGGGGGAGTCGCGGGGCCCCTGGGGGCCCCTGCAGTGCCCATGCCAACGGCATGGGCACTGCAGGGGCCCCCGTAAGAGGGCCCCAAAATGTATTTCACTGTCTGCCTTGCAGACAGTGAAATACGCGACGGGTGCAACAGCACCCGTCGCACCTTCCCACTCCGCCGGCTCTATTACGAGCCGGCATCCTCGTGGGAAGGGAGTTTTTCCCTGGGCTGGCGGGCGGACTTTTGGAGACCGCCCGCCAGCCCAGGGAAAAACTCATAATACCCTCCGCGGTCTTCTGACCGCGGAGCGGTATTACGGAGGGCGGAATTCTGGCGGGCGGCCTCCGCCGCCCGCCGGAGTCATAATGAGGGCCAATGTTACTTACTGTAAATTAAGAATATGATGTTCACTTGACAATTGACTTGCCTGTCAGTTCAAAAATTGTATTTTGAGAGTGGGGCATGAATGTTTCTAAGTTCATGTTTAATAAACACCTCTCAATGCAGTGATATAATCAGACGTACTAAGGTGAAACATATGTCAAAGAAATATACTTTTTGGGATTTCAAAGAAGTTTTATAATGTTTTTACATAATATTTGGTGAATGAATTATATGCCAAATGCTCCTATAACTCAGCTTGTGTATGGGCTCTTAGAGCCTAGACAGACCCTTAGCTTGACTTTCCCTGTTAATTTGTTGCATCACCCATATCTACTACAGTATTGTGTATAACAGCTATCCGTGTTCTCACTATCTCAGCATCTTCCTTTTGGGAGCAATATCTTGATTTCTCAGATTCTGGTTGGTCCCAAAGATTCTCTGAATCATTACTATTCCTTATTTTGATTTGAATAAGGAATAATTGTGCTTAAGTGGCCACAAGAAGTTGTTTATAACCTGTGCATTTTTTTGGCATAAAATTAAACAAACACTTCTTAATCCCAGTTACATCACTCTGTTTGAAGTAAGCCTCTGTTCTTTTACTAACTTCCTTTGCCTGCCCTCCATCCAACAGCCTGAACACAGTGATTACTGAGACTGTGTTGTCTACAGAAACCACATAGCAGCATGTGTATAACTTCCTCTGTGACCTCTGCTGCTGTCAGACAGCGGGGGCTGAATAGAATAATTTGCATTTACAAACGTCAGCAGTGCTTGGATATTTGATGCACACAATTAGGATATGCAGTGCCCCTGCAGGTGCTCCCATAGATTCTGCTTCTCTGAGTCTGGCTCCCACAGTCAGGGAATCTAATGGAGCTAACACCTACTAGTCAATGGTTCTGGAACAATTTTCAGACTGGTTGTGCTGATCTCAATGGAACTCAGGGCCCAAAAAGACAATATATGAGAACAAGGAGCCAGAAAGAGTGGGAAGAGAAAGCAAGTGAGCACCCATTATTAACCTGCAGACAAGGGACCTGAGTGATATGAGGGGACAGTTCAGGAAAATTAGGTTGAAAAAGTATTTTGCAGATAAGGACATGGTAATAAAAGAAAATAAATCAGGGTTGAAACCACCGTCAGTATGGGCACCATCTAGGCAAATGGTGGGAAAAGAGGTAGAGATATTTGAGAGAGTAATAGAGAAAGGAATGGAAGATTTATTTTAGCAAAATGTTTGACATAGTAATAACCTCACAAAAGAACAATAGAAAGCCCTTAGGGGGCTGGAAGAATGCAAAAAACCTGGTGACAAAGGGGGCAGCATAGTAATTATGGATACAAATTACTATGTTACGTGGATGGAAAAGTTAATACAGGTAGTTGAACATTGTGGAAAATCAAACAGGGAAGAGTGGGAAGCATGCTTACAGGTAGAAAACGAAGATGAATTGATTTGTGAAGATGAGTTTGATTTCCTAAATAATGAATGTCCCACAATACCAACCTTGTATGGCCTACCTAAAATCCATAAAAGTATGGTGGATCAAGCGATGCGACCAATTGTTCCAAGTTTAAACACAGTTACGGAACCCCGGAGTAGGTATGTGGATTGTTTTTTAAAACCATTAGTCTTCAAGCAATTCTCGTATATCAAGGATACAACGGATATAATTAGTAAGGTAGAAGGATTATGTTTTAACCCCAAAAAAGAGTGGCTTGTAACCTTAGATATTGAAGCCTTATAGACAAACATTCCACAAAATTCTATAGTAGAAATAGTGAGGGGTTTATTATGTGGTGAAGAGAGTGATTTGTCCCCTCATGCAGAATTAATAGTAGAGTGAGTGAAAATTATTTTGAAGAAAGATATCTTCTTATTTAATGGTGATATGTTTTGTCAGTCTAAAGGGAGCAGCCTGGGAGCAATCCATGCCCCACGTCTAGCATGTCTTTATGTAGGAACCTTTGAGGAAAAACACATATATAATGAATTGGGCCCATTCTATGAACATTTGAGGACGTGGGTACGTTTTATTGATGATACATTTTTTATCCGGTAGGGAGATATAGAGGATTTGGATTCATTTGTAACCTGGTTAAAGTGTGAGGACCCTAACTTAAAATTTACCTCAACAATCAGCCAGGTGGAATGCGACTTTCTTGATATAAAGATAAAAGTGGTGGAGAGAAAACTAGAGGGTGAACTATACACAAAGCTAACAGATCGCAACACTGTATTGCATCACACTAGTAACCATCCAGGTTGCCAAACGATAATATACCATTTGGTAAATTCCTTTGGCTGAGGCAGAACTGCACAGCAAGAGAGGACTTTGAGAGACATGCAAGAGTATAAGAGGAGAAGTTATTAGACAGGGGTTACCCAAGAAAAATAATATGGAGAGCGTGGAAGAGAGCTAAATATTATAATATGGAAAGTCTGTTTGAGGGATGACATAAAGTACAGGATAATAATCAGATTGTTTGTATTACAAACTACTCCAGTATCAGTAATAAAGTAAAACACCTGATAAATAGAAACTGGATACATTTAAATAATGGAAATGCTGAACTGTTTGAAAAAAACTTTTTTGCCTTTAGAAGAAATAGGACAGTAAGGAATAATTTGGCATACACATACAGAGAACCAAAGGGAAGCCAGCAAAAAAACAACACAGATGGGAGGAAGATCAAGGGAATTTTCCACGTGGGACCTGCGGCAATTGAAAGAGTTTGAGGAAGGGAGGACATTTTTTCCTTAGTCATCAAATTACTGATATGGTGAACTGTAGAACCAAGAATGTAATATCCTTGATTGTATGTCCATGTAATGAGGGATATGTGGGAGAGACAAGCAGAAAGATGAGACTACGGCTTTATGAACACAGATCAGCAATAAGAACCAAAAAGAAGAATGCACCTCTAGTAGAACATTATATTGAACAAAATCATACGGAGAATGAACTTGGGTGGTACATTTTAGAAAAAGTAAAAGGTACAATGAGAGGGGGTGATGTAGATAAAAAAAGGAAAAGGAGAGAACAGTTCTACATGTGTAAATTTAAATACTTGCTAAGATAAGAGCAACAATATCAGTAGAGGAAATATATGTCTAATGGATAGGGGATGTAAACATATGGAAGTGGGAATAAGTGTAAATTGACAGGGGTGAAGGATTAACAGATATACTGTATCTTGATCAACGTCCTATTCTCCGTAGGTTACCTGATACTGGAAAAGAGGAGTTATGTCAGATAATGGTTTGGAGTTAAAATGGCGGTCAAAATAGGAGACTATAGAGAAAGATATATGGAAATTTTCTTTTGAGGAGGGGTAGTGGTCAGAAGATAATGGTGGGAGAAAAAGATCTTCCTTAAGAATTTTGTTTTGTATGTGGTTCAAACTAATGGAATTGGAAATCTTAATCAATAATGTCCAGTATATTAAACATGGGATATCATGTAGATAATAAAGAGTAAATTAAGGATAAAATATTTGAGTATTGTAGAGTAGAAGAGACTATTAATAAAATGGCCTGGAGTTAACATGGTGACTATATGTGATATTTGAAATATGCATGGAACCATCTTCTGCTAGATTTGAAGGGGTTACTACGAGGGATCATAGAATTCCCCCAGTGGTCATAGGGTATTGCAGTAAGAAAAAAATGATCTTAAGAAACTTGGGGGTATGATTGCCCATAGTTTTAAAAATTATGAAACCAGCAGCCACAATCAATAACGCCTGTTACATTAAATTCTTGAGACATTGCCGACGACAGAGATTAAATATAAAACATTAAATACATAGTTTAATGGTACCATTTCAACTGTATATATGTGGATGCCTATTTGTTACATTAAAAATGGAAATAGTTCGCTATCCAGGTCTGCTAAGAGTTAAAAATGGTGAGACCGGAAGTAAGAGCTAGTAATACGACAAAACCAGAAGACTTAACTAAGTATGCTTGTTACTCTGAAGACCGGAGGATAAAATCATGAAGAAGATAACTATAGCTTTAGTTAAAGTACTTCAAGTTACATGCATGGAGAATTGTCCCCAGTTTAAACAAACGGAAATCGTTTCCTGATTGAGGGCTGCCAGTAGGAAAAATGGCGAGACCGGAAGAGAGAGCCAATGTCTGTTCACGTTGAAAATGTGGGACATAAATAGGATGGAAAAGATGGCAGCACCGCAAAAAATGAGGTAAAAGGATACACAAGAGGTTGGAGAACGCCACTTCCACGCGCAAGTGGGGAAATAAAAGTAATTCCCTCAACCAACACTATTTAAGTTTGGAAAAGGGATATTTATGGGATTGTGATTCACAAGTAGACAATAAGGACGGGTTGAGGTAACTGAAAGTGAGATGTCCCCCATTTTTTGTTTTGTAGATCGCGTGTGATACATTGAAAACTGAAGAAAATATAGGGCGTGATTATACCGCCAAAAGAGGAGAAATTATAACAAGCACAACTGTAGAATGGTCTGGGGTAGTGAAATTGAAAAAAAATCCCCACAAGGCAGAAGAGATTAATAAAAAAACATATATACACCAACCAGCTGGTAAGGAACGCAAAGGTTTTTATAAGTGACATAACAGATTGGGGACATTAATAATAAGATTAAATACAATGAAAATATTAATCTTTTTCCCTGTAGAGCAATACATATAAAAGATGGATGGCAGAAAATCATTTGAAAATCAAGCCCACCATTAAAATAATAAATCAGCAAGTGTGATGATATTTTCTGTATAATTATAGTGGTATGCTGGCATTCACAAGAGATTAGAACAAAATAAAAAAAATAAAAAAAAATCTTGGGTGGTGAGTAATAATTTTTAAATAAGTGTAATTGTCAGAAAGAGGTTTTATTGTAATTTTAAAGAATAGCGAGTTGACTGACAAAAAACTCACTATCCGTTGTTAAAACTTAGCTTTATACAACATGGGTTCTAATATTGAAAAAAAAAATGTTTATTCCCTTTAGTGATTTGTTGCATTTAAAGAATAGTATGTCCTGAAGAAGGTGGGGTGAACCATTGAAGAAACCAATTAAACGAAGCGTCGACAAATTTTTAAGAAGAATTTTGACAATTTTGCTAAAGATTTTTATGGACATTTGTGTATTAATGATTGTATGACAATTTTTTTAAAATAATTTTGACAATTTTGATGAAGGATTTTGATAGACATCTGTGTACTAATGATTGTATATAAAGTATCTCTGTCCATATTGTTCAGAAGGTCCACACATTGTTCTAGAAATAAGGCTTTAAAAGATGAATGCAAGAATGTTTGAACATATTTCTAGAGGGATTGTATAAAATGTGTATATTTATTATTATGAATATGTGAGTATATAAATAAATGAACGATTTAGAAAAAATAAGAAAAGGGCCCAAGAGGTGTGATCATTATTGTATAAAAGGTTTAAACATGACTATGGACACAACTATCATATCATATTTTGTATTCAGTAGAGGAGTGCCAGTAACACATAATTGAGGTAATATGATGAATCATCCTTAAAGGGAGCATTGTGTTTGGCTGACCTCAATGTTACGTCATTGAACTAATTGGGGATTGTGAAAAATCTAGGCATCACTAAAGACCAAGTATTGCAAATGAACCACTCCCACTAAGTAGGAGAGTGGTAAGGGTGTATTATGTAGTTTGTGTTGCATACATGAGCACCTTGTCATAAATATATTAGTAAAGCTTAGAGGGATAGCCAATGTCATTTACAGACAGCACATTTTGCATTTGAATGATCACTACATTTGCACAGACATACACTTTTACAGGTAAAACTATATAGCTCACAACTATAATGTGTGGAAATTGGGTTTTAGCAATAGTTATCATTTCCGTATCATCAACTAAAATGTCTTGATTTGCTTTGACCGTATTAAACTCTTTGTTTCCGTCACACTTCAAAAGGAGGAAAAGACACTTTATTTGTACTTTATTCATTTTAAAGTATTTGTTCAATTAATCTTTAAGTATATGTTGTTGTTTGTAAGAAGAAAACTGTATCCTACAGCCTTTCCTCACAGACCAGAAAGATTTTCACATTGTACTCTTTACAAATTCCTTCAAAATTTGCAGTATGCAAACGAAAAGTAAACACAAACATTGGTAAAGTAAATAGGTGTGGCTAGTGAATGCACTACCAAGCCAGACCTAAAAAATCTGGCTTAGTGACTGCCTCCTGCCATCTGTGCTGCTGCCAGAGAAAATGACATGTGTGTGCCCCTGAAAGTTCAATCTCAGGCAGCTGAATAACAAAACAAAATGATCACAGCTGTATGGAAGGTGGGCATTGTTTGAGGAAGCACACAACTTTTTTCCAATTTAGACATAGAGTAAGGATGTGGGCTACTGGTTGTGAAGTGTCAATGGGGTCCTCTTTGTTGTTTTCATGTCAAAAGGTTGTACTAGCCCACTGAATGGAAGCCTGGTTAGTTGATCTAGTATAGTAAGCTCCCTCATAGTTCCCAAGAAGAAAAGAAAATGATATGCATTAGCCTTAAAGTGTGGAAAAGTGGCATTCTTATTTCCACACTTAAGCTGTCTTTAAGAAACTTGCAGCAGAGAGATGACCTGAGCTGTAGTGAATTAACAGTTGGCAGTGTTATTGTATTTATGGTTTCTGCTTATGTGGAATGCTTAAAGAGGGGAGCTTCCTTCAGGCATTCGATCTCATCAAAGTGCGGTGAGATCTATCTAAAATAGCTGATGCATATTTGTCAGAAGGAAAGGAGTGACTACTAAGTCTCCCAGCCCAAGAAATATGGTCAGAACATGTTCATCTTCATGAATCACCCATACAGCTAACCTGTCTTTTCCAGGTGGGTGAGTGATTCAGGTCAGGAAGCAGCTCACTCTTCTCCGGATTGGGTAGGGCCATAGATGAATCAACCCATATCCTATGGGGTGGCTTGCTGTTTCTTTGGGCTTGGCAGCACTGGCACCCTGCTGGGATGCGTGTTGCTTTCTGGTGTACTTCTAGCTCGAGGAGTGGTCAATAGTTTCAGTCTGCATGCCAGTTTGCTGCTGCTTGGGCCTTGCATCGAGTCCTTACCATAGTATCCACCTCATGCCAAGTAGGTTCATAAGAGTAGATCACCATTATATTGGACCAGAGGTTCTCTTCATGTTCCCCAAGTCGTATGAAAGTGCCCCAGAAAAAAACACAAAGCTATGGCTGTTTATCTGCATATAATTGATTGGCTTGGGAGCTCTCTCAGACAATGGCCACATTGTTTGCAGCCAATCCCCAAATCCTCTCTGAGCCATCCTTCCTAAAATGCCCTCTTCAAGCATCATTACGCTTTATCTCTTACCATGGAAATGGATTCTCCCAAATTCTCAGAGTTGTGGAAGGGGCTTCACTCATCCAAAATGACCAAATTCTGCAGAGTTCAGCGGTTTTGGACAGAAAGGTCCTTCCATGATTGTTGGGGGCATATATTGATCCCACCACATGGCAGTGTCTCTGGATATACAATTTACCCAAAATAAATCTCCCCTGTTTATTCATCCACAATTTCAGAATTTGCGCTTGTAAACACTTGTGTAGGACAATTACTACTTTTTTGGGGGAGAAGTTTTGTGATTGGGGTGGATAATGTCCTGACTCGAACCTAAGTCACAGTCAAATGGATGACCTTCCCCACCCAGTTTCTCTTACATTTGCCTGGTTCTTTCTTAGTGAGGTGTGTCTCTTGCAATAGAACAATGTCAGTTTTCCGATGTGCTAGATAAGTTAGGGTCTTATTTTATTTTATGAAGGATGATTGTTCATTGGCATCAAGAGACCATGTGTGAAGGTCTTTGTTAATTGAGGCCATGAGGTTAAACATGCCTGGCTCCTTGAATGACCCACTAGGACATTACAAGGCCTCTTGACCCACCCACATTTTCTCAACAGTTTCCTTCTGCAGTTGATGGGGTAGTGGCAAGAAGTGGAAACTGCTGGAAATAAACAATGATCCTGAACCCCTTTTTAGGGTCAAGCCTGTGAGTGCATGCATTTGCACATTCGTCTCTTATGCGAGAAGCTGTGTTTAGTAAAAGGCTTGGAACCTGCCTGTCGCTCACCATTTGTTGGTGTGCGTAGCACTTCTCTTTAGAGCCTCATAATTCATCAAGGCACGTCTGACATAATGTCCATTCCTGTGTGTGGAGCAGGAATCAAGCACTAATTGATTTTAAATTAATTAGCGCCTGTCCTCTGCTCCCAATGTAACTGAGAAACTGTTTTGTTCTAACTTTCGGTGCCCTTCACGCAGAAGTCTTGTAACTGATAAAAACATGCCCAGCAGGACAAACAAAATTGCAAAGTTTTATTTTTAAAGATAACTTTATTTTATTTTGTTAAATCGTCTTTTCTCAGTCTCCACTCATGTTTTGGCTTTTGATTTTGCTCATGGTCGCTCTTGTAAAGAGATGACAATTGCCTTGCACAAAATATGTTAAACCTATTGCATTTCAATGCTTGCTTTAATCAATATTTCCATATGCATTGCGTTTGGGCAGGTAAGGGGACCTAGGCACCGGATGATAGTGATTTGCACAAGATCACGCAAAGCGGTCATTTGAGGAAACCAGGATTCTTCTAACATTTAGTCTCCCAGCTCCACACAAGACAACATATCCTGCCACTGCGCTGTACACAAACACATTTTAATGTGCAGTAATACATCTAGAACAGCTTTCGCTTACTGTTTGGAAAAATCCAAAATACTCAGAACAGAGCATTGTGTTTTTTGGTTTTGATAGTATATTTATTATGCTTCGGAATTAAAGAGGTGCAAGATCTGCAAGTTTAATGTAGCTAAGATGCATTCAATATTGCATGATACACGTGTAAGCATGTCTGACCTTAATAAGTAAACTTTCAAGGAGACGTGAATAGGTCGATGAACCATTTGGCTCGCAGTTAAGATGTTCTTACTGTACGTCCAGTACATAATCCAATAACCAATACACAATAGTCAATAATCAACAACAGAGTTAATCAATGGGGTCAGTAATTATAACACACCATGACCTTTCAGTCATGAATAACCACACGTTTTAGTAAAAGTTTGAATATTTATTTCCCTAAATTAATAATGCTAAAGTCATGTAGATTAATCTCAAAATCAAATGGAACACATATAGAAACAATACTGGCTGTCAAAACGGTGGAAGAAACGTAATCTAATCAAAGCTAAGTTTAGCAGAGAAATTCAACAAGCATTAAACCCTATCAGCATGATTTCATTAGTGAGGATCCCTAACTAACACCAGATTAGCATCAGCAAGTTGGGCTTCATGCAAAAAGATTTAGGGCCAGATGTAGCAAGCAGTTTTGCCCATTCTGTGTCTATGGGAAAATGTGTTTTTACCTATGGCCCTTAGTAACACAAATTTTGGAAAAACATCTGACTATGGCTCTATCAAAACAGTGCAGTTGGTACTTAGAAAGAAAAAGCAAATATGTATAATAATCAACAGTCTCATTTGTAATACCCATCCTCAGTGTGGATCAGCAAGCAGAGTCAGTCTTCGTCCTCAGGACATCAGTCGATCAGCAAGGCATCAGGATTTCAGCATCAAAGTTCAGAAAACACAAAGGGGGTCATTCTGACCCTGGCGGTCTTGGACCGCCAGGGTCACGAATGACGGAAGCACCGCCAACAGGCTGGCGGTGCTTCAAATGGCATTCTGACCGCGGCAGTAAAGCCGCGGTCGCCCTGCCGGGGCCGGCTGTATTCCGCAGTTTTTGCCCCGGCTGGAAGAATCCGCCAGGGCAGCGCTGCAAGCAGCGCTGCCCTGGGGATTCTGACCCCCGTACCGCCAGTCTGTTTCTGGCGGTATTCACCGCCAGGAAGAGGCTGGCGGTAAGGGGTGTCCTGGGGCCCCTGGGGGCCCCTGCACTGCCCATGCCAGTGGCATGAGCAGTGCAGGGGCCCCCTAACAGGGCCCCGGCCAGCTTTTCACTGTCTGCCTAGCAGACAGTGAAAAGCGCGACGGGTGCAACTGCACCCGTCGCACCGCCGCAACACCGCCGGCTCCATTCGGAGCCGCCTCCTGTGTTGCGGCCTCATTCCCGCTGGGCCAGCGGGAATGTTGGAATGGGGACCGCGGAAATTTGGCCGCATGGCGGCCAAATGGCGGTTTCCGCCCGCCAGAGTTGGAATCACCCCTAAGTCTTTAAGAATTAAAGTTAAGCACATCTCTTCTCAAGAAGCACAAGAAATATTGACCTTTCGGCCAGCAAGAAAATGGGCAATGACGGTGTCTTCTCTCAGTGCATCGTCGTTAAATTCAATATACTAAAACTACTTCCCAAAACCCTATTGGCCAAGTAATCGCATGTTTGCACTTTTTCCAATAAAACTAAAACTCCAAATATATGAAATCTAGCACATGTCGTTGATTGATTTGTCTTAAACTGTCCTCATCATCTGGCTTGTCAGATAACAATATTGTTGCAGCTTCCACTCCAGTCCGTATCTCCATTGTTCTCCTCCTGAGAAAGTCGGTCTCACACATTACACACAAAATGCTACATTAGGAGGAACAGCATCGTCTAGCTATCGGTTCTCATGAGAATCTTCAGTTATGAGCACATTTAAACAATACAATAGAAATCCCAGTTTAACTCCCTAGGACAGCCGTTTTATTAAACGTTAAGAAATACAGCTTTAACATGAGGCCTGGCAAGTAGTCCAAGACATTCGCTAAGTTAAGGCCTACAATTAATAAAGCTAAAGCATACTGCATAACCCTCAATATGACATATTACTACATCAGTCAAACATATATTCAAAATTTCACAATATTAACTCTCTAGTAAGTTCACTTTGTGAACATTGGCGGGCATTCATCGTAATCACTTTTTCAAATGCGTGCATTATTTTACTACGTTATTATATTTTCGACATAAATCATTTATTCAGAATACATGTACACTCATTAATCATTTTTGTTAAACACCTGTGCTAGCACACGCTATAGCTGCATTACCCATTTAGCAGAGGTTAATCCTGACACATATTCACTCAGATTCATACTGTTAAATTCCGACCCTCTGTTTACTCACCACTATTGCAAAGTGCAGGATTTAATCCCTTACAGCAGCTACAGGCAGCTGACATCTGGCGGTCACCAGTACCGCAGACGTCAAAAGCTGGATTCTAATTCACAGACAGGAGATGGAGTGCATCCTCTAAATAAAGGCCAATGCAAGATTTTTTGGCACCCTAAGCAAAAAGACGGTTTGCTCAGTTTACAGTAGGTTGTAAGTGAAGTTTGTGGGGTCAATTTAGTGCCCTACATGTTCTGCAAGCTTTCAGGCTTCTTTCAGAGCAGAATGGGCTACTGTGACCCAGTCATGGCCTGAGGTTCCTAATGCAGCAGTAGGATAGTTTGAACACTTTTTGCTTGGGCCGATTTTGGTGTCCAGTCTGGACAGAGTGGTACCCTAGGCAACTGTCAAGTTTCACCTTGCTTTAGCAGTGGCTGTGATCCCTTAAAGAGTGTTAGATGAGGGCAGACATGATGATGGATTTACCGAGTACATGAAAAATAACAATGTGATACCAAAAGGAAAAATACTGTGAAAAGAAAGAAACCACGGAGCTGTCGTACACGAAACTAAAACTTAGGGTAGAATTTGCTGACTCGTATATGGCCTTGCCTAATCTACATATACTCCAACTTCACTTACTCAGGGCATGAATTCTCCCGACAGACTCCAGGGCTTTATGAATTGAACTTGCATCTCTGCCAGTACTGTAGACTCATAAGATTAACTTATTATACTTAATTGTGAGGTCCATAGTGCAAGACAAGTCTATAGACAAAGAATGGCCTACTTAAGCCATAAACTGCACCTCTGCATGAGTTCTGGTGCCTGATGGAGTGCTCCGACACAATATGACTATCTGGTTGGTTTTACCAAGATTACTTACTAGGATCAGTTGTCAGCAAATCGAGGGGAAATTACTATTTTACTCAACAGTGTCCGAGAGACTGTGATATTTCAGCTGCTTTCCAACCAGCTCTGCCACGCTCCTCTGAGGAGCTCCAAACAGAGAGAAACGTGTATCAGGATTTACACTATGGCCCATATTTATACTTTTTGACACAAACCAGCACTGGTGCTGGTTTGCGTCAAACAATTAATCGGCGGCTAACGCCATTCCTACGCACCATGTGGGCGCCTTATTTAAAGATTGACGTTAGCCGGCGCTGCTGGCTGGTCAGAGTTTAAAAAAAATTACTCAAACCAGGCAGCGCCGGCGTAGGGGAAAATGGGTTTGTGCGTCAAAAAATGGTGCAAGTCAGGTTTGAGTAAAAAATCATGGCTCAAACTGGACTTGCACCATTTTTTGACGCACAACCCCCATTGAAATTACTTCTGTCTTAGCAAAGACATAAGTCATGCCCCCTTGCCCAATGGCCATGTCTAGGGAACTTCTGTCCCTGGCATGGCAATTGGGCACAGTGGCATGTAGGGGGGCCCAAATTAGGCCCCCCATGCCACTTTAAAAAATAAAAAAATAATACTTACCTCATCTTACCTGTACTTACCTGGGATGGGTACCCCCATCCATGGGTGTCCTCCTGAGGAGGGCAAGGGTGGCAGGGGGTGTCCCTGGGTGGCAGGGAAGGGCACCTCTGGACTGCTTCCATGGTCTAAGACCATGGAAGGGAGCCCACAGGTCCCTTAACACCTGCCCTCACCCAGGTGTTAAAAAACGGCACACATCAGGTTGTGCGCCATTTTTTAAGGCCCGCCCACTCCTGTGCGTCAAAATGACGCAGGAGTATAAATAAGGCGCGCAGGCCTTAAAGTAATTTTTGGGACGGGAACGCCCACCTTGCATGTCATTAACGCAAGGCGGTTTCCCGAATCCAAAAAATGACGTCCTCTGGGTTGGGCGTCATAGTTTAAATATGGGGCAAGGTTTGCGCTGAATGTGCATGAAAAGTTTTGATGTGCATTCAACGCAAACAGTGTATAAATGTGCCCCTCTGTGTGTAACATTTGTATAGCCAGAAATGACTACACTGTACTTCCAGCTACTAGAAAGACCACAAAGCACTTGTTTGGGATACTGAGCTAATGGCATCATGAAAAGAAGACAGTGAAGATGAAAAGAAATGTACTTAACTATGAGGATCATTATGCAAAGCAGGAATTGAGATAGAACAAAACTACACCTGAAAGTTATTACTGCTAGTTTGGTGCTATGCAGATCTGCTGTAAATTGTTCCATGCCCTCGCTACCGTTACTATGGGAAATCACTTCCTGTTGTCCATTCAGAAGCCCCATTCTCCAGTCAGTCTTTGTGCTTTAGGAGTTGTGGTTTCCGTGACTGGACCGAACAACAAGGGGTGTTTACCA
Source organism: Pleurodeles waltl (assembly GCF_031143425.1). Taxonomy (NCBI): domain Eukaryota; kingdom Metazoa; phylum Chordata; class Amphibia; order Caudata; family Salamandridae; genus Pleurodeles; species Pleurodeles waltl. Next base: position 1,243,431,527 of record NC_090445.1, read on the forward strand.
GTGAGGTGAACAGTGTTAGTAGACCCTTCCCAGTCCAACTCATAACAGTGCTCATCAATAATTGTATTATAAGTGTTCAGACAATGAAGTAATTTGGCATTTGAGCCCCAGGCCTCTTAGACCATTTGGTACCTATGGGACCCACACTCAGATATATAGCCCTTAAATGTTTCATCTTGCACCTTTCTACATCGACAGCCACTTCCACGTTTTTTTAAACAAATGCCATTTTTAGGTTGAGGGCACATGCCCTTTGACCTGTTACAATATTGTGGACTTGTAACAACGCCCACCTTACGTCCTTCACTTTAACTCGTTCATAGGCTTGCCTTTCAAAAATCCCTTGATGTCTTTGGTAATTGCTTTACTTTTGTCCCACCTTGAGGCTGTTTTTGTCACTCTTTGCATACTGCCCCTGTTACATCGAATATGGCACGATCACTGATATACTTCAGCGTGGGAGAACTATTTCTTTTGTCTCTCCCCTTCGTGCTGCATGGCGGCCATAGCGCTCACAGCACGAACAGGCACAACATCTTGAACTTGATTGGCGGTATTAGAGTGCTGGTCATATTGTTCACAGTTATATGATCAGAGTAATTTCTTATGGCCCTCTCCTTAAAACACGAAATTATTGAATTCTTTACTAAAACAGAAATCCTCAAAGCGAAAGCAGCCCTCCAAGCACAGTGGGAGATTCGATACTACAATATTCACTGCAGTCGGGAAACTTGTCCCAGTCCCATAATGCTTTGCAAGCATTCTTTTTCAAAATACCTCAGCCGGTGGTGGTCCTAGGACAATTGGATTGCCACCAAAACATTCACAACAATGTACTTTTTATATCTTCATCATCATTGGGTCCCCACACTAGGTTACTGGGGATCCCAAAATAATAACCCCTCCCGCCATTCAGTATTTGTTTAATCTTTTTCAATGCTAGAGCTTTTGTTTCACAGGTAAAAGTTGGTTGTGGTTTAAGTGCTTTCATGGTTATAAGCCTGTTAGTTCTGAATATGTGTGATATACTATGATTTCTAGATGCCAAGAATATGGTTGCACCTTATTAATTTCTGTCTTTTTTGGAATGGGTGCTGTCTCTAGGGTCTAACTGTACTGTTACATGACCATGTTTCTTATAAATGCTATTTTCATTGTGGGACTCCTAAGGGCTTTTCTAAGAATTACAGTCATATCAACATATTGAAATATTTGTGACACGGAAACTTGTCCCATAATGCTTTGAAGGGCATTACTTTTACAACATATCTTTCTTCATAACTCAGCTGTGGTGGTCCTAGGAAAATGTCACCACCAGCAAAATGTACAAAACAACTTGCTCTTTCTGACTATGTATGGTGCACCATGGTGGTAGTTAGGGAACTAGCGTCAGAAATTTTTACACTAATTCAGCGCTTTTTAGGATTAGCGTCAGAAATTCTGACGCTACTCCTGTAAAACACTCCGAGGCCAATGGGAACCACTGGGAGCCTACTTTTAACGCCTGCTCTGAGCAGGAGTTAAAAGTGCTGAAAAAATGATACAAAGAAATCTATTAGATTTCTTTGTACCATTTTTTTCGGACCCCCTAACGAGGGAACACCCCCTTTGCATGCATTATGCTTGGTGCAGGCATAATGTAGCGCAAAGGGTTACAAAGTGGTGCAACAGATGCATTGCGCCACTTTGTAAATATGGCGCAGCGATTTTGGCCTTGTTGGGCTACATTAGCGTAAACAAAACTGACACTAATGTGGTGAAAGGAGGTGCAAGTGACTCTTAAATCGGCACCAATGATTTCTAAGGGCAAAATACATAGTTATATTACGTTATTTTCTCCTATTCTCTTTTCATGTGGTTATACTGATTGCATGGTTACATGACCATGTTTCTTCCAAATGCTATTTTTTTGTGGTGTTCGCTATGGGCTGTTCTGAGCATTGTAGTCAACAAACTACAATATGTGTGGCATGAAAACTCACCCCATAATGCTTTGCAGGGTATTACTTTTACAAAACATTTTTGCTCATAAATCAGCCTGTGGTAGTTCTAAGATAATGGGATCACCTTCAAAACTCTGTCTAAAATCATCTCTGGGTCCCCACGCTAGGTTAGTGGGGACCCCAAAATAAGAACTCCCCTCACCATTCACTGTTTTGGAAGCTTTGTCATGGCTACAATTTTTGGTTTACAGCTGGGAGAACTTTTGTTTGAAAAGCCTTATTTGTAATATCATTGCAGTAGGCCTGCTAGTCATAAAGGTGCTATCTAGGAGCTAAGTATATGGTTACAATGCACTACGTTTTTTTTTCATGGGGTTATCTTTTCTTGGGGCTAACAATATGGTTACATGACCAATGCCTAGATTTCTGAAAAAGTGTTGCCTTAGCTCTGATGCGCCACTTTTTCAGCACCCCCCTAATGACATCATGGTTGCGGTTGCACTGTATTTATAGTATGGCGCATTGTGGCAGTAGTAGATCAATAGCTTCACATTTTGTTACGCTATTGTGGCACTTTGCTACACTAGCGTAAAAAATGTTGATGCTAGTGTAGCATTTGCAAGGAGGGCCATTGGTTTAAATGGGTGCATCATTTTAACACCTGCTCTGAGCTGGCATTTAAAATGACAGAAAAAATGGTGCAGTGAAATCTGTTAAATGTCACTGCGTCATTTTTTCAGGCATCCTAGGGCGGGAACGACACCCTTGCATATATTATGCCTGGCTCAGGCATAATGTGGCACAAGCATTTATAAAGTGGCGCAAAGCATGCATTAAGCCACTTTGTAAATATGGTGCAGCATTTTTGCTAACCTAATGCCACATTAGAATAAAAAAATGGCAAAAATGTATTTCTGATAAAGGTTTAAAGATAATTATATAAGTTTTAATTTCTCTTTATTACAATTATAACCCTAATTCAGGACAATCTAAAATCCTTATTACACTATGACTGTTTGAACACTCTTGATATATTTGGGTGACCCTTCTAGTTTATTTCTCTCGTTACTCCTCTGTGGCTGTCTTGTGTCTTTCTTGGTCAAACTGTGTTAGCCAGCCAGCAACTCTGATTGTGGGGTGATGAAAGTGGTATTCTATTGGAATTTGCATTGCAGATTTAAATTAGGGTGCCAAATGGCAACATTTTCTTTTTTTGCTGCCGATAGAGGAAGAAGGTAAATGGATGTGCTTTAGTTATATGCAGGGCCAAAGGAATTATATGGCAAGAAAAGACCATATTATGAGGCAGAGTTGACCAATTTATGTGGAAAGAAAAGTCTAGTTATGAATTTACAGTGCCAATAGCTCTGACTCAAATTTGAGACCTATTGCACTGCAAATGCTTGTTTCTTCATGTTCCTGCATTTATTCAAGACCTTGTAGACCAAAGAAAGTTATGGTAGTGCCAACGGAATCAGCGCACAAGTTATGGGCAGCAGATGCTTCCACCGTCTACCCTTAATTGATATTGTTCTTTCTGGCCAGCTACATATTCACAATCCTGGTGTCACTGCAAGCGTGGATATATTCACTGATCTTAGGAGTGCTTAAGTTTCATTCTCTACCGAATAACAACTAAATCCATGCTAATAACAAAGGTTCACTGTAGCCAAAATGCTAAACATCTCTGCTGCGATGTCGTCCCAATTTGTATGGCTAACTGCAGAACAGAATAAGGGGTATACTTGCAGAAAGTGGCGCTGCACACAGTGCAGTGCCACTTTTCGTGGCCCCTTAGTGCCCCCCCCAACGTCACCATATATGCACCATATTTAAAATACGTGCGCCATGGCGGTAGTTAGGGGACAAGCATCACAATTTATGACTTTAATCTGGCAGTTTTCAGGATTAGCTTGAAAAATGTTGATGTTAATCCTGCAAAGCACCAAGAGGCCCATTGTAACCAATGGAAGCCTCCTTTTAATGCCTGTTCTGAGCAGGCGTTGAAAGTGTCGGAATAAAATGATGCAAAGAAATCTGGTACACTTCATTGCACAATTTTTTTGACCCCCCCAAAGGGGAAACAACACCTTTGCATACATTATGGCTGGTGCAAGCATAATGTAGCACAAAGAGTTACAAAGTGGCGCAATGCATGTTTGGCCTTCTAACACCATATTAGCATAACAAATTATGCTAATGTGGCATTGGAATAGCGTTAGGTGTTAAATATGCCCCTAAGTGCTCAGTCCAGTATTTACCACACTGGTTAAATTAAATTTGATCCCAGAAATTCATGTGAAACAAGTAACACTGAAAATGACCAAGGAGGCTCCAATGACACACAAACAGTGGCTTACACATCTAAGGAAAAAAAGGCTTCACAGGGGATAACTGCAAGATGATACTGTACATAAAATTCAATCAGGCCAGCGCTATTTTTCTGGCTTTAAAGTTTCCTAGGTGAGAACAGATTATAAGCAGATGTGGTTTGCATCAGAGTGGAGGCCTCCCAATCCATGCCAGCATGACTGGTTCTGTGGTGAACGGCCAAGGGCTGCTAGTGCACACAGTCATTGGTGTATTGAACACTGCCCATGAAATTCAACCACAGTCTTAGTCATCCTGGACTGTAACAGTTAATTGGTGAGCTAGATCCAGATAAGGACTCTCCTTTGTCCACTTATCCAGTCCAATTGGATGCCTTGATGGTGGTGGAAGATAAGTGACTTTTCAAGAGGAAAACATAACATCAGCAGAAAAGTACTCAACTTGATGCAAAAAAGCCAACTTTTGAAAGTGTATCAGAGAAAGGATTAATATTTCAGGGATGCACTTCTTACAAACATACACAACACAGCATGCCTACTCTGTACAACATTCAACATCTTTCTCAATGTGGAATTAGGAGTGATATTATTCTGCATAACTGCACAAAAAGCAATAGTAGACTTCACATAGTCAACAGCTAAACCACTATGTAAAGCTGTGGAAATGTTAACACACTTTAACAATTACTAATATTTAAATTTGATGCTAAATAATAAAGTGAAATTTCAGCGCACATGAAAGTTCATCAGTTTAATTATTGTAAAACCTATTGTTAATGTAATTAAAGTGTGTAGACTTAGGGGCAAATTTATACCTGTTTTGCACCGAATTTGTGTCATTTTTTTTACACAAATTCGGTGCAAAACAAACTCCATATTTATACTTTTGCGCTAGACCCATCTAGCACCACATTTGTGGAATTAAAGTCATTTTTTTGATGTGGAAACCCACTTTGTGTCAATGAGATGCAAAGTTGGCGTTCCCGAGGGAGGAGGGGTCAAATAATGGTGCATAGCTTGCATTGCACCATTTTTTAACGCCTGGGTCAGGGCAGGCGTTAAGGGACTTGTGGGCCTATTTCCATGGTGAACACCATGAAATAAGCCCACAGGTACCCTCCCGGGCCCTAGGGACACCCCCACCCACACCAGAGGGACAGCAAAGTATAGGGGACCCCATCCCAGGTAAGTATAGATAAGTACAGGTAAGTAGTTTTTTAAGTGCCATTGGGGGACCTGAAATGGGCCCCCCTACATGGTACTGGGTGCAATAGCCATGCCTAGGGGCCCTGGTCCCCTGTGCTGGCAACTGGGGTGATGGGCATGACTCCTGTCTTTTCTAAGTCAGGAGTCATATGGTATGGATGGTTTTGATGTCAGAAAATGACTCTAGCAGATTAGAGTCATTTTTTTTTATTGTAACCTGTCTAACGTCTTTTTTTGGTGCAAAACCCCCTTCTTCCATTCCGCCAGCCCCATCTGACTAACGTCACCTGCCTAACTATTTTTACGCTAGCCTACCCTTTGCACTGGCTTGCACCGTTCCATAAATATGGTGCCTGGCTGGTGCACAGAAATGGTGCAAGCCGGTGCTAAACTTTTTGGTGCAAAACTACGTCAGTGCAGTTTTGCACCAAAAGTATAAATCATGGTCTTAACTTTTAAGATGTAGTGACTGTCGAAAACCTAGATGTTACTCTACTCAACCTTTAGTACTGCACTCACTCATTCACCCAGCAATTAATAAATGAACTAATTGGAAACACATGTTTTGCATACCAGCATGTAAACATCCTGTACCCTCATACACATTTTTCAATAGCATGCAAACAAACCTGTAAATGTAAAAGCAGGCTGTCAAACTAAGGGTCTGATTTATACTTTTTTAGCGACGCATTTGCGTCATTTTTGGATGCAAAAGCGGTGCGAACTTCCAAAATATGTACCTTTTGCGCTGCTTTTGCGTCAAAAAATGACACAAATGCAGCACTAAAAAAGTATAAATCAGGCCCTAACTGCTTAGCTCCAAATGTAAATAAAAAATATATTTTAGGTGTTTTATGTTCAAAAACATTAGGGGTGGGCAGGACGCATGTAATTTGTTGTAGCGCATTTACATGAAATTGCAGCAAAATTGTGCAAGATGAACAGAATGATGAATAACCCTTATTTTTAGTGCTACCCGGGGATATATTTTGTCCTAAGAAAATAGTGCTAAATGCAACAGAATAGGAACAGCAGCAGCTGCTTGTGCTCTAATTGGTTTTCTGCAATTTCGCATCACAAGTACAATGCAAAAATTCAAAAATTACTCAAATTACTCTGGCTTAATTACAATTTTATCCAGGTCTCTCTGATATGTGCTATTTGCATGAAATGGGGAAAGGACAATATTAAATTTGCTAGTTAAAATAGAGAATCTTTCAAGTATAGGTGCTGTGAGAAATTGGTTCAAGTTGCTAAATGTTGTCTTTTTTAAATAGATCAAAATAAACTTTTGTGAACGGAGAACTACAAAATACATTAGTGAATTGTATTTGCATTTTAAAAATCAAACGGTAAATGCTCACATTAAATTCAAGATATCATTGTATTCAGTTAGGAACATGTGCTGTTGGTGGACTGTTTTCCCTTTGAAGTATCTCTTCTGTGTGCTGGTGTGCTGCTAGCCATGGAGGTTAGGTTATCAAAGCGTGTTTCATTTTCTTGGTGAGTTTGGTTTGAGACTGTTGCACTGGCTTCTGTCTTCTGGGAAGCGGTTGAGCAAAAACAACCTCATATGATCAAGCAAAGGTCCGTGGAGGGCCAATTTTGCAACACTTGTGAAAACTGACACACGTTTCATATATCATTTTCTACCATTCAGAAGACATCACCTTTAGGGGACTTGGGTTCAGGTCCCCAAAGTGCAATCAAATCCTCACATCATGAGTGTGTTATCACACCTTAATCCCTCTCCCACCCACCCCCTGCGCGCACACACACACATGCAGAGAGTTGGACTGGTTTCTTGGGCAATCTTGCATTGCCTGATTGTCCAGCTCGAATGGTTCAGTGTGTGAGCTGTTTATGTTGGTCCCTCAACTGCCCACAGCACCAAAACAAAAATGTCACACACACACACTGGCCCTTTCAAACTGGCCCATCTGGCAGAGCAAGACTGCTCAAAAAGCCAGTCCAGCACTATGTTTTGCTCTCTACTGTCTCCTTAACTCTATTCTGTATTTTTTCCATACAATAGTAGTCTTTTCACTTGCCCTTGCCTCCCACTTTCTAGCCTCTGCTGTTGTTCCATTTCATTCTCTATCTTTCGCTCACTTTCTCAACACACGTTTGTGTACACAGCTGTCAATTCAGTTTTATTTATAAAATACACATCTACAAGAAGATCCACTTTACAAAGATTACATGTTACATAATCAATATATGTGTTTGTAAATATTTTTAAAAGGTATAGATTTTAAAACACATCATTTGATTTACTGGATTAAATAAAAATTGAATGCCATCTTTCACTGAGTGCACTCCATATTTCAAGAACAATGGCTTTAACAAACATCGACAGTTTTTTTCTCAAATGTGGGGCACACAAAAAAGACATGCTCTAATCTTTGCACCGAAACCCCACAGAGATTACACAATCTGTATTCCAGGGACACGTCTAACCATGCACCTGTAATAACATCTAATGGAATAATGTTCAATCACAATAAAAAACAAACGATGAATAGCATACTCCAAATGCCACTTTAAATATGGTTGGGGATAAGATCCAGAACATTTAGAAACATTTACCTCCATCTTTCGTTTTTCTGTTTAGACAAGCATATCCAGATCCACTGAAGTAATCTTAATGCTGTGTTTTAAAAAGATCTTCAGTGCAGAGTGAGACATTGCTATAAACTCACCGCTATTCAAGTTTAAGTTGACAGCAGCTAGCCCCTTAAAATAGATGCTGAGGAGTCCCATTTCTAAACGTAAGGCTTCAAATAGGGCAAGGGTACATGCATTACGCATTTTACAAAGTGTTTTCCCCTTTATTTTATGGATAAAACCCCAAAGTATCACGTTCATTTTTGCAATCACATAAAGTAAAGTCAAGGTGATTTTATACACAGGCAGTAAATGGATAAAGTGTCTGTGACCGACCACCATATAAAGCGTTAAAAGTGCGTTAATATGTGCCATCGCTTTCCCAGATAAATGTGAAATGTGTTCCAAGTCCAGAGTGCCTAAATGCCACTTTTTCAATTCTCTTCCTCCCTTAGCACAAAAAATCATCACTATACCATTTTGCTGATATTTATTTTTAAATTATGACTGTCAGCAAACTTCTACAGGCTCTGAAGTCCCCTTGGAGTTAATTCCAAGATCACAATGTCATCCACATAGAGCAATGAGGCTATATTACAGTGACCCGACTTCAGGGCATCTCCACCGTGGCAGATGGTATATCAAAATTTTAGCGGGAAATAATAAAGGGGCTAACAAGCAGCCTTGTTTAAGACTGTTGTTTGTCACTATTTTAGGAGAGAGTCCACAGTCTCCCCCAAGCAGTACATGGCACCAGGTAAAGGAATAAAATGCAGTAATAAGGCTAACCAGATGCTCAGGACCTTTTACATTTCTAAGCTTTCGCCAGAGAGTTGGACGGTCTACGTGGTCAAAAGCTGTTGAGATATCAATAAATGTATTTTAAACTGTCATATAACATGACACCACATATTTCTCCAATATCAATTGGAGGGTTGTAATATCATCTAGGGTAGAACTATTAAGTTTGAAATCAGGCTGCTCCAACGATATGATGTTAGTAGCGTCTACCCTCTCTTGAAGATGGACTAGTAGGGTCTTAGAAAACGTTTTCCCTACTGAATCAAGGAGTGCTGTTTGCCTGTAATTATTAGAAGGGCAGTAAACCCCTGTGTTGCAGTAAGATGATATTAACCCTCCACAATGATGGCATTAAATTAAATCTATAACAGTAATGAAAACTCAGCTGTCTTTTTCGCACCTTTCTCTTTATAATCTGTCTCTCTGAAGCTGCTTTTTGGCCTATCATTTTACCTTCTTCTGCGGGCCTCTCATTGTGGCCTCTATGATCCCTTATACCTTTATTTCTTTCACATGTATACTCTGGGATGGATTTCATAGCAACATATGTACACTTTATAACTTTCCTTCTTTCTTTTCGCACTTCTCAAACAGCAGGCTACAGATAGACAGAAACTACTGTTTATTGTTTGGACATACAACACTATCATCACAGTGGGGTTAGTGGTCCCCTCCAGGGTTGTGAAGCCAGGAGCTGTGAGGACCTGCTTTGCATCCCTGCTATAAACATCATCAACTTTAAACCCTTTACCCCTAGACCTTTCATGCTTCATTCCTAAATTCCTACCCCTTTCATGTCTCCCTTCACACCTAAACTCTTCTCTCCAAAATCCTTCAGCCTTAAACCCTTCACCCTTAAAACCCTTTCCACTACACCCTTGTCCCTAACCCCTTCACCCTTTACCATTCATTCATAAACCCTTCACACTTTCTACTTGTAAACTGTTCACTCTTAAACTTACCACTCTTTACCATTCAACTTTAAACCCTTCAACCTAACCCGTTATGCTAACCCTATCCTGAAAGGATATTACACAATTATCATTACTTACATATTTTTCATTGTATTACTTTTAATGAAATGACAACAATATAGACTCTAGGGGCATGGCCGAGCAAGATGGCCACTTAGACGCGCCCTGCTGCTGCTCTGGACCTGGAGAAAACATCCTGCTGAAATCCTGTCCACCCAGACCACTTTAAGTCAAAAATACCTACAGATGCCCCCCCTTGGTCCCTGCAGCATTTTCGTGACTCTTTATACCTCGCCTGTCTGTGAGTCTTTCGGTGGTGACTGTTCTGTCCTCTGAAGAGTGGGGGAAGGGAATTGCCCTGCTTTACTGCCCGTTCCTTAACTCTTGCGCTGCAGAGTTGGGGACCGGTCTTGGGGATCCTTGCCTGTCGAATTCATATTGGTGCACACCACTGTGTACGCACTCGTGGCAGTGCGGGGGGAGTTTTCACTGGGTCCCTTCAGGTCAGCAGCGGGACACCAACACCCCTGGGCTTGGAAAATGTTGTGAACTATACAGAGGACTAGAGTGTATGATGTCTGGGGCTAGTGAGCCACCCTCTCCACTCTTTCGAGGGAAAAAACACTGGGGTGGCAATTAGAGTGATCTAGCTGACTTCCCCATACCCCAGTACAAGTGCCACCGCACCAACCACACTACACTACATCCCTAATAGGGGCCCCTACTCTACCATTAACAATGGGGAAAGGCAAGCACATGTGGAGCACACAAGTGAACACAATTGTTCAATATACTGTACAGGGCTGAGATATAGCCACAGAGGAGACTCAGTTCCCCCTCTCCAGGAAACCACAAAACAGCGCAAGCCACCTCAGAAATCCTTGCAGCAATTTATGGCACCTGAGAGGCACTCAAAAACAAAATGGACTCAATGGCAATGGATATAAATCATCTAAGTCTCGATGTATGGAAGGTGGTGGACGGAGTCGCGAACACAAAAGGTCAACTTGTCACCCTTAAAACCAATGTCCAGGAGCTACAAACCATGACGGAGCATCTTCAACGTACCACAGCGCAACTCAAAAACTACGTGGAGGATGCAGAGGACTGCTCTTGACTCAACAATCTTTGGTTTTTGGGGTTCCTGGGACATGCAAAATGATCCTCTTCAGAACTGTTTCTGGAAGGATGGATCCAGTCAGCTATGACATCCATAAGACTCTCAAGATTTTACTCTCTGGAGAGAGCCCACAGGTCCCTTGGCCCAATGCCAAAGCCGTGAGCCCTCCCATGGGCGATGATTACAAGACTGTTTAACCATCAAGATAGGGATCACATCCTTCATTATTGCCAAACTCATGGTTTCCCCAGTTTGAGAGCACTCCCATACACATCTTTCTAGACTATACCAGGAGAGTCCAGGAACATGGGAGGCATTTCCTGGTGGTGAAGGAAATATGATGATCATAATCTCAAATATAGCTCTATCTTCCCATCTTGACTACAAGTCCAACACTGTGCTAAAACACAATTCTTTGACATCCACCAGGATGCCACTGAATGGCTGGGCACCTTAGGTTTGGATGGCAGATCACAATGGTGAGGACAACCGCATAAGAAACATTTGAACCCCCGTGGTCAACAACGATCACTTACACAGCAACAGGATGCAAGCTGGTCACGAACATACACCGCATCGTAGTGGCCTGTGACAGACTTTACAAGAGGAAGAGAACCCTATTGAAACACAGAATCCTTTTACCCCATTGATCCTACTCCCAGAATCACTGGAAGAGAACGTTCGCAGAGCTGACTACCCACAAACTCTCTATCTTGACTGCATCTGACAGAGAAATTCAGGTAAAGGGGGAGCAGGCCAGAACACATTTCAAATAAATGCTTATAACACTTAAATGTTAGCTACTTTATAAAGGGTGATGACCAAGCAATTCCAAGGACCCCTGCCACTGTGACTTTCTGAGTCTTCTTACCACCTTGGTGGGACCGCGACAAGCAGGGGCTGCAGGTCCTGGATAGAATCTACAAATTAACTGACTATTATTGTTAAAATGTACGTTTAACCTTTGACATGGGGATTTGGGGCGGGGTTGTGCACCTCCATGGTGGTGTACCTGGGTCCCTGGAGGACATGGGCCACTGGCCACTGGGGAGTTGGGTTGAATCAAAGGGTTATTGTTTTTTGTTCAAGTTCCTGGGTAGAATGGAGGAAACATCTGCCACTTCCTGGTGGGATGCTCTGGGAAATTTGTTAACACTTGGGGCCAGATGTAGAAAAGAAACATTTTGCGACTTGCAAATAGCGAGTCATAGCGACTCGCTATTTGCAAGTCGCAAAATGTTATGCAGTACGGTGTCTCAGACACCGAGTGCGACTCGCTATGGGGTCGCAATGACCCACCTCATGAATATTCATGAGGTGGGTCGCAAATTGCGGCCCCATAGCGAGTCAAGGCACTCGCAAACATGGAGGCCTGCTGTAGTCAGCAGACCTCCGTGTTCGTGACTGCTTTAAATAAAGCAGTTTTTTTTTTTTTTAAGTGTAGCCCGTTTTCCTTAAAGGAAAACGAGCTGCACTTAAAAAAAAAACGAAACCTTTAGTTTCGGTATTTTTTCAGGGCTTGGACCACTCCCTGCCCTGAAAAAATATTTTTGGGTCCATTCACAGAGTGGAAGGGGTCCCATGGGGACCCCTTCCAATTTGCGAGTGGGTTACCATCCACTTCAAGTGGATGGTAACTGCGACTCCATTTGCGACCGCGTACGCGGTCGCACATGGAATTGCATCCCACTGCGAGTCGCAAATAGGAAGGGAACACCCCTTCCTATTTGCGAGTCGGAAATGCATTTTGCGAGTCGGTCCCGACTCGCAAAATGCATTTCTGCATAGGAAACTCACATTTGCGACTCGCAAACGGCAATTTTTGCCGTTTGCGAGTCGCAAATCGTTTCCTACATCTGGCCCTTGATTACTTTGATTGGGTTTGAGAAGCTTACAAAATTGGATAATACAGGATGCCACTGACTGCGACTGATACAGACAAGTACACTACCCCATATGACACGAACCACAGAGGAGTCACATTATAAATTTATGACATGGAATATACAAGGCCTTGGGAACTGGCCGAAACAGAACAGAGTGCTGGGTTATTTAACCGCTGTGGGAGTAGTGATCGGATGTCCACAAGAGACACACTTGTGGGGTAATTGTATTAAGGCACTGCTGAGGCAATAGAGAGGAAAGGCAATAGCCACATCTTATTCTGGATGTGCCTGAGGCACCTTGATATGGATAGCCTCAGGTAGCCCTTTTCAATCCACCAGGATTACTCCTGACCCAGAGGGCAGATACACTATCCTAGAAGGGACACTAGACACCCATGCATTGTGTCTTCTCAATACTTATGCACGAACACTAATGACAGAGAATTCCTAGGGGCAGTGATCCGAGCAGCCCATGTCACCCCTGATATTGAAGTAATCCTTACTGGAGTTTTTAACTGTGTGATTGATGGGAATATTGATAGATACCTACCCTTGGGAGGGCCTTAAACCCTACGCCTCGGCGGCGCTCCTTCAAACTGTACGCAGCTTGGGTCTTTTGGACCGTTTGGACAAGCGGCTGAATAAGGCTTTTTACACCGCCGAAGGGGGAAGTGAGGAGCCCCCCCCCCCGGGGTGCCCAGTCATCGCCTACAGCGAGGTTGTAGCGGCACCATGTGAAGCATAGAGACTGCCTGGGGGCAAACGCGCGAATGCGCTGGACCCCCCAGGCGGCACAGGGCTAGAGGCCGCGTCGGGAGGCCTGAAGAACGAGGTGGATCTGTTTGGACTGATCCTACTCACACCCAAAGGAGAAGAGGGTGTGAGTAGTTCTGAAACTTACAGCAACCAGGTACCCTGAGGAGGGCAGGAGGAGAGTTCAATTCACATCGCAAGTACCCTGCTTTTTCATGTAAAAAAAAAAAAAAGAAGGGGCGGAGAATTTTTGTTAAAATCCTTTTTTTACACTGATATTGACTGCGAGGATATTATGAGTGTCAACCAACCCTCGTTTGTAAGATGGACTATTTAGGTTAAAATGTGGAGAACTCTAAAAAGTCAGATACAGTTTATATTAACGAATACTATTTGATACTGCCCCTTTTTTGCCCCGCAAGTGGAAGAAAGAGGAGGGGGTTAATAAAATATTTAAAAAAAAATAAAGGAGAGAGGTATAAAAGGAGAACTAAAAAACTTGGGGGCTCTAATGTTGTTGGGTGCGCAAGTCAATCCATCTTGGCATCTATATACCCCCTCACGGCCCTGGAAGAGTTTGATAAAATGAGCAATTTCTGATGCGTTAACGGAACCAGCCGGAATAATAGGACTCTTTAGGCTGTTATCCCACGTGTTGAAAACAAAGATGGCACCCAAAGCCACTCGAAATCCTGGAGATAAGACTGAAGGAGTAAAGGCGACGCGTGTCGGCAGAGATAAAGGAGAGCTAGCGGGAGTAAACAAACGCCTGATGTCAATAGCAGGCAAACCAGCTGGGAAAAACATGCTGAGTTTGTGGAAAGATGCTAAGATGAGCGATAGTACTACTACTCCCCCGCTGGAAATTAAGGTAAAGGGCAAAAGTCAATCTACTATTATGACTTTTCTTGCAGGTGGGGCGCAAGATAGACTGTCTGCACATATAACCCCCCCTCTGAAATTAACATGCTAGGGAAAGAACCTTCTCTCCCGAGCACCAGCATCAAGAAGGTGTGTATTGAAAACAATGAGCCCCTTATTAAACTTAGAGAAGGCACTGAGATTGTGTCAGAGACCGAAGACAATCATAGGGAGACAAGAGAGAAGGAGTCCAGCCCTCCTGCTGGGACCAAGCAGTCTCAAGTACAACAATTTGACTAGCTTGAGCAACTGGCGCATCAGAGCGGGGAAGGAGCTGCAAGTATATCAAGACCTGCAACGGAAGGGGAGAACCTACATAAGTCTTCAGCAAGCCCTAAAAGGTGGGGTAAAATAACTGGAAAAGACCCCCAATTTGTGGATTGGGGCAAAGATAATAGCGATAAATTCTACTCATTGACAGAAGAGTCCGATCTCAGTAGCTGCGATCACAGCTTTGGTGGATCTGATGATAGCGAGACATCTGAGGCTGAAAATATATCATCAAGTAACGAACCTACAGTGCGGCAGCTGCGGCGACAGCGGAAATCTGTAAAATCACGACCCTGCTCTCAGGAGGGTCTTGAAAACTCGACATCCACGGGTGGTAGGACTCTAAAGTGGGACTATTCCGGTATTGGATTAGCAGACTCTCCCTCTATAAGCAACCAGGGCTCAGTTAATGACAATAAGGAAACAGACACAGGGCCCCCTACTTATAATTCATCTACTATGGGCACCGAGGCAGGAATGCTGCAGTCAATATATAGTTCAATTAAAGAGCTGCAAACAGAGACTAGGATTGAAAGCCGACGTGCGAGGATCGCTACAAAGAGATTGCAGGGAACGGTCCGCAAGGTTGCAAAATCATGCACGGAAATTGAGACTAAGCTATGTTCAATGGAAGAAAGGATAGTGGCAGTCGAGGAGGATGTTGATACTCTTAAAGAGCAGAGTGCTACGAGAGATGAACAATTGACGGATGTAATGTGGAAATTGGAAGATTTTGAGAATAGGCAGAGAAGGAATAATCTTCGATTTTTGGGTATACCGGAAGGGCTAGAAGGAAGTAATATACGGATGTACATGGTCAACCTCCTGCGCTGGGCTTTCCCGGAACTGGGGAATTGGGACTGGGAGAATGAGCTCCAGCAAGTTCACAGGTTTCCGGTAACCCAGCGGGATGGGGGTCAATGGGCTGATTCTAAATACCCTAGAGCTATTCTAGTTTATTTTGGAAATGACTTATTGCGACAGGAGATATCTGGTAAAGCTCGTCCTAACACCCCTCGCACTGTGGATGGGGTTACCTACTTCACTCGCCCTGATTTCTGTCATGCCACTGTCGAGCGGAGATGGCGGCTCCGACAGCTTATTAAACCATTTTCAGACAAAGGCGGGGAGGCGTATCTGTTGGCCCCTGCTCGACTTAAAATAGTAATGAATGGAAAAGTAAAAGTATTCACTTCAGAAATTAAAGCAAAAGAATTCCTGATGGGGGTCGAGTAGCAAAGGGCAGAGATACATGGAAGGCAAAGGTGTTCGGGAGACTGGTGGGTGGGTATATCCGCACATATACAACGCCAATATTCAGGCCATTGGTGGTCTGATTGCTCAACAGGATGGGGGGCCAGTCCCGGGGAGGGAGGAAGCATGGGAGGGGGATGGAGGAGACTGGTCTGGGGAGGAGGAGGGGGGAGGGGTGGGGAAGGAGGGAGGAGGAGAGGGATAGGGGAGAAGGGTAGGATATGAAGGGAAGGGATAGGAAAACGGGGGAATAAAATGGAAAGGAAAGGATCAAGGGAAGCAAGGGAAATGGAAAGAATAGGAAGAGGGGAACAAAGAGAGAAGAGAATTCAAGAGAGTGTGCAGTTGGATAACATAAAGAGAAAAGAAATGAAACGGGGGCGGAAGGGAAAAGGGGAAAAAGAAAAATAGTAAATGGCTAGACTTCGAATTGCCTCAATTAATATATGCGGACTAAATGACCCCCGTAAAAGAAGGAGAGTGGTTGAAGAATTAAAGACTTTTAAGGCAGATATTTATTGCCTACAGGAGACACATGTGGAATATAAAAATTCTGGAATTCTTGCTTCGCTTGGGTTGAAAGTGATCGCCCGGTCAGAACAAGAGGTTAGAACTAAAGGGGTGGTAATATTAGATCGGACTAATAAATTAAATTTCACCAGGCAGAAGGCGGACAGGGGTGGGAGATGGGTAATTGTAGGGTGCAGTTATGGCCATAGCAGCTTTACATTATGTTCTTTATATGGGGCAGTCACGGACGACCCAGTAGTTTTAGATAGCCTCGCTATTGAGCTAACAGGATGGGCCCCTCCCTATATTCTGTATGGTGATTTCAACTTCAATGGCTCTTGGGAGGGACTACAGGATTTACTAGCGCCCACATCTAAAAAATATCAGGGGCGTAAACCTCGGGTATATAAGGCAATGGTCGCCATTCAGAAAGAATTAGGACTAGTGGATGCTTGGGTGAAACTATGTAAAGGACCCTGGATATACTTACTATTCGGCCCCCCCATATGAAATTAGCATGACTTGATTATTTTTTGATATCTCCTGTACTATTAAAGCAGGGTAGGATGGAGTTATATCCAAGGGCTATATAAGATCATAATCCCCTGGTTTTCGATCTGGAATTGGATGGGCTTGAATCAAAAGTCAGGAGATGGGCATTTGAAAGAGGGCTCCTTAAGGACCCGGAATATTGTGAATATATGAGAAAGTGGATAGTTGAATTCTTAAGGTTCAACCAGGGATCAGCTCCAGTAGAGATAGTCTGGGATACCTTAAAAGCAGGAATTTGAGGTGAAACTTTGAGTTTCAGTTTTAGAAGGCAGAAAAACTCCCAAGGCAGAATAAAAGACTTCCAAACGAAGCTGAGGGTAGCCGAAAGACAATTGATCATAGCTATAGAAACTGGGGTGGGTGTAAAGAGGGCTCAGGAAGAAGTCGCTATAGTCAAAGCAGCAATGAATGAAGCTATGGCTCAAAGAATAGCGGAGAAATATTTAGCGCAGCGCTCACAAGGGTATGAGTATGGAGAAAAATCTGGGCGCTTGCTAGCAATAATAAGGGCAAGTCAGAAGATAGCATCCTGGGTCATTAGAGAGATTAGAGATTGGCAAGGACAGATAGTATCTGAAGTGGATGGAATTAGGAAGGTGTTTCACAGATACTATACGGAACTATATAACAATACATCGGTGTATCCGGAGGGAGAAATGACGGAATTTTTATACCCCATAAAGGTAGATAAGCTATCTGGGAGTGATAATCTATATATGGGAGAACAGATAGATATTTCGGAAATTGACAAGGCAATGAGTGATCTTGTCTCTGGAAAAGCCACAGGCCCTGACTCGATTCCCTTAGAGTTTTATAAAACTTTTAAAATATTATTATTCCCGGTAATGATAGAGCTATTTATCGAGGTACAGAGTGGAGGGGAAACCCCCCCATCATGGGATATGGGCAACATGGTTTTGTTTTTGAAAAAAGGGAAACCCCCATTAAACCCGGCCTCATTTCGGCCGATCACATTAATTAACAGCGATGTTAAAATATATTCAAAAATATTGGCCGCTCGATTATCTCTGGTGATTAGGAAGCTAGTTTCCCCTAGGCAGCATGGGTTTGTCCCGGGAAGGGATACTACCAATCATATTCAAAGAGTTCTCGCACTCTTTGATGCTAAGGAAGTAGCAGAGGAACCTATGGCAGTCGCATTATTAGATGCAGAGAAGGCGTTTGACCGGGTCAACTGGAACTACCTGTGGTATGTAATGGAGTATTATGGGTTAGGGAAGAAATTTATTGTAGCAGTAAGGGCGCTATATAGATCACCAGTAGTGAAAATACAACTAATGGGTGGACAGTCCGAGGGATTCCAGGTCAGGAGAGGAACTAGGAAGGGATGCCCATGTTCTCCGCTCCTATTTGCTTTTTATATAGATCCCTTGCTTAGGCAGCTGGAAGAGAACTGCAAGATTCCACCGATTCGCAGGCAGGGATGGGATACAAAAGTCCTAGCATATGCAGATGATATAGCTATATTAACTCCCACCCCTGATTCAGCATTGAGAGAGGTTGAAGATGTGACGACGAA
This sequence comes from Pleurodeles waltl, assembly GCF_031143425.1. NCBI lineage: Eukaryota > Metazoa > Chordata > Amphibia > Caudata > Salamandridae > Pleurodeles > Pleurodeles waltl. Next base: position 1,243,450,194 of record NC_090445.1, read on the forward strand.
ATTTGGAAGATTTTCAGGGTACCTGCTAAATAGAGCTAAAACGCAGTTGATGGCTAATCAATATACAAGCACCCAGGATACGCGGAGGGTGGACCACGCAGTATATCTGGGTATAAATATTACACCAAAAGTAGGAGAAATTGTTAGTTTGAATCTGGATCCCATACTTTCCAAAGCCAGAAGAGATATGTGCAGATGGAATAATTTACATCTGACTATTATGGGGAGGTGTAATATGGTGAAAATGATTTTCCTCCCTAAGCTGTTGTTTCTCTTTCGTGCTATACCACTGAGTTTCACAAATCTAAGATTCAAGGAGATAGATAGATTGGTTATGAGATTTATCTGGGCTTATGGTAAGTGTAGAAGAGCAAGTAAATTTATGTCTCTTCCTCGAGAAAGAGGGGGGTGGTCCCTACTGAATATAAAATTATATCAAATAGCTGCAGCTTTTCAGTATATGCGTCCATTATGGGGTCCTAAGAGAGAGGGGACCGTGGAAGAAGATTGCCCTAATATATACGAGTTGCAGATAGGAGCAGCAGCCAATGGGTGTTTGGTAACATTTCATGAGCCCGGATATTATAAGAAAACCAGATTTAAGGTAATAGAAACGGCCTATAAGTGTTGGCGATTATGGCATAAAAAGAAAGGACTTGGCAGATATAATTATTACACCATGATTGAGAAGAATCCATTGCTCCCCAAAATATTTAAGTATAGGTGTATGGCAAGATGGGCCTCCCTAGGTATAGTGAGGTTAGGGAATTATTTCGACAATTTTGGGGTCAAGTCGTTTGGGGATCTACAGGAGCAGTATGGTTTAGAGCGAAGGGACTTCTTTAAATACCTACAGATACAAGATTTTCTTACACGGAAAACAGGGGGTGTGCAGGGATTTAGAAGTAATCAACTGTTGAATGATATCCTGGTTAACCCCAATATAGCAATCAGATCGATTTACGCGTTACTGCTGGCAGAACAGCCTGATGATTTAGAGAAGAACAAGGAGAGGTGGGGAAAGAAGTGGACGGGAGTAATAATTTTATAAGGTCACTAGAGCTGGGATACACTATTTTACTTTCCTCGTCCCTGCAAGCACAACATTATAAAACCATATTTGACCTGTACCATGCCCCAGCTCATCTTGGCAAATGGGGGAGTTTGTCAGGAATAAAATGTCCAAGATGTGGGATGCATGGAACAGACATTGTACACATGATGGCTACATATGGGGAACTAATGGCTTTGAGGGAAGGTATTCAAGCTGTTTTGAAAGGGGTTCTGGGATATGATCTGGTCCTTACCCCAGAGATTATGGTTTTGGGAGTCGCTGGAGAAGTGAGGGGTCCCCTTAGAGCATTTATTTTTGTGGCCATGGCAGTGTATCGAATATGTATATCATCTGCGTGGCTGAATGTACGACCTCCGTCCTGGCAGCAATGGTTGCCTAGATTGTTGTCTGTATATTATTTGGAGATGGCACTGTACGAACGCAAGGGGAAACGTGGTAGGAGGAAAGGGAAGGCAATTTGGGGGTCACTTCAGGACTGGATCCTGGCTCATAATGATTAATGTTTAAACTGAAACCAGATTATCCTCCCCCAATTTAATTCAATTTAAACATTTGGGAAATCTCTCTCCGTCTGGATGAGTCGGGCTGCTGTGGTTCCCAGTATAGATTTAGGTGGTGCCTTTCTTCTAATGTTCTTTGTCTTTTTGGTTTGAATTTCTTTCAGGCAGTGTAAAGTGATGTAAGAGTACATTTGCTGTATTATTCATTTCCAAATAAAAAAAATAATAAAAAAAAAAAAAAAAAAAAAAGCAATACTTTGAGGTCAACTGCAGATCAACTGAGATCTGTGACACCGAATGGGACGCTATGAAGGTGGTCTTGAGAGGGGTGTGTATGGCCGCCAAGGTTGGGGTGCCATGCACACTATAGCATGAGCTTTCCAAATAAAAGATAGAACTGATGAAGCTGGAAAGGCAACTTGTTAATGACCCATCACTTGATCCAGCCTTTGATAGCAAAAGATTACAAACTATGTGAGCTCTGGGATCAGCTGGAGAAACATGGTAGAAAACAGGTGAGACACTGTTGGTACTGCAAAGGGGACAAGGCAAGTAGATTGTTAGCCAGGTGGATCAGAGCTGAAACAGCTCCCACACCCATTCTTTCTTGAAGTTATACTTTACCCAGCATTCCATTAATGGGGTTTTCACAGCACACATGCTGATGGTCTATTCACAACCTCATTTACCCAGAACTAACGAATAATTGGTAACGTATTTAAATTAGCTGTGTTAGAGCTGGCATCTGTGGCCTGGTCTCCCCTGTCTTTCTTTGCCTCTGCTTCCCATGTTATTACTGTGTGCTGGATTAAATTTTTCTGGTTTTGTTACTCTGGGCACTTTAAAACAGCTGACCAGCCCTAAAGTGCAAGTGCTCTCTGTGTAAATTATGTGTGTAGTTGTTTTTTCCATGATTAATATATTTGATTTACTAGTAAGTCCCTAGTAAAGTACATTAGAGGTGCCCAGGCCTGTAAATCAAATACAACTAGTAGGCCTGCAGCACTGATTGTGTCACCTGCGTTGCCCTGTAAACATACTCAGACCTGTCACTGCAGTGTCTGTGTTTTCAGTTTTAAGCTGCCAATTCAACCTGGCAGGTGTACCCATTGCCAGTTCCAAACCTTTCCTTTTTATACATTTAAGGCACCCCTAAGCTAGGCCCTACGTGGCCCCATGGGCAGGGTGCAGTGGGTGTTAAAGGTGGGACACGTACTGATGTGTTTAACATGTCCTAACAGTGAAATACTGCAAAATGTGTCTTTCACTGTTGCAAGGCCTATCTCTTTCATAGGTTAACATGGTGGCTGCATTTAAATATCTTTTAAGTGTAGTTTCCCTTTGAGAGCAGATTGAGATTTGGAGTTTGGGATCTCTGAACTCACAATTTAAAAATAATTTTTTGGGTAAAATTGTTTTTTAAATTGTCAGTTTGAAAATGCCACTTTTTGAAAGTGGGTGTTTTCTTGCTTAAACTATTCTGTGACTCTGCCCGCTTGTGTATTCCCTGTCTGGGTCAGACTGACAGCTGGGCTGTTTGTGAATCCCCTCTAAAAAGTGACACAAAGGGAGCTGGGGTATAGCCTGCATATCCTGATGAGTCTCCTGGGCTACAGTGGGGAGGGAGGGGCTGACACTTACACCGGAAAGGGCTGTGCCTGCCCTCATACAATGCCGTCTCCAATCCGCCTTGTGTCTGGGCAAGGCTGGATCAGGTCAACAAAAGAGACTTTCTTTTGATGTTTGCCTACTTTAAAGGCAGAAAGGGGTATATGTAGTGGACCTGAACCCCAGATTTTCAGAATACTTCTGGAACCAAGAATAACCTCTGCCAAGGAGCAGAGCTGAAGAGCTGGAGGAGGAGTACTGCCCCTTTACCTGTCACTGTGGTTTGCTGGGTTGGCCTATGTAGGAAAGTACCCTCTTTTTTGAATGTTACACCCAAGCTCTGCCTGAAGTCAGTGTGCTTTTGACTGTGTCACTGGGATCCTGCTAGTCAGGACCCAGTTCTAATGGTGTGAGGCCTGCTTGTCAGTGTGTTTTACTGTTTTCTAAATTGCCACTGGAGTCCTGCTAATCAGAAATTCCAGTGCTCATGCTCTCTCTGTTTGTAAATGTGTCACCTCATACTGGTGACTCCGTTTTTTGGCATACTGGTGTCCCCTTATAAGTCCCTAGTATATGGTACATCGGTACCCAGGGCATTGGGGATCCGGGGGGTCATTATGGGGTGCAGCATTTCTTTTGACACCCATAAGGAGCCCATACAAAGGCTTCTACAGGACTGCCATTGCAGCCTGTGTGAAATAGTGCATGCACTATTTCACAGCCATTTTCACTGGTCCAGGTCACTTATAAGACACCTATATATTAAGTCTTCCAACCCTGAAGGCTAGACGCAAAGTACCTGTCTGTGAGGGCACCCATGCACTAGCAGAGGTGCCACCACATCATCCAGGCCCATTTTCCCAGACTTTGTAAGTGTGGGGACACCATTTTAAGTGTGCACTACACTTAGGTCAATACCTATGTACAGCTTCACAATGGTATTCCGAAAATGGCCAAGTAAGGTGTCTAACAACTGGGAATTGTACCCCAATACTGGTTCCAGTATAGGTTGCACAATCCCATGCACTTTGGAGGCTCCACAGGGGACCCCCAGTACTGTCATACCAGCCTTCTGAGGTTTTCACTGCAGCCCCAGCTTCTGCCAACCCACAGACAGGCTTCTGTCCTCCTGGGGTTTGAGCAGCTTTCTCCCAGGAAGGCAGAACAAAGTGTTTCCTTTGGGAGAGGGGTGTTACGCCCTCTTTCTTTAGAAATAGGTGTTACAGGCATGGGGGGGTATTCTCCCAGAGCCTCTGGAAATGCTCTGAAGGGCACAGATGGCGCCCTTCTGGCATGATCCAGTCTACACTGGTTCAGGGACCCCCAGTCCCTGCACTGGTGCGAAACTGGACAGAGGACAGGGGAGTGACCACTCTCCTGTCCATCACCACCCCAGGGGTGGTGCCCAGAGCTCCTACAAAGTGTTCCTGGGTTTTGCCATCTTGGATTCCAAGGTGGTGGGGCACTCTGGGATCATCTGAGTGGCCAGTGACAGCAGGTGACGTCAGAGACACCTCCTGATAGGTGCTTAACTGGTTGGATGACCAATCCCCCTCTCAGGGCTACTTAGGGTCTCTCCTCTGGGTGTTTCTTCAGATTTGGATTGCAAGACTCCAGCATGAATCCTCTGCATCCTTTACTTCATCTTCTACCGATGGATCAACCACTGACTGCTCCAGGAACTGTACAAAACTGCAACAAAGAAGCTAAGACGACTTCTGCAACATTGTATCTTCAGCTTTTGCCAGCAACTACAACAGTTTCTGGGTCATGCATCCTCCAAGGGCTGCCCGTCTTCAGCCTGCACCAGAACAACCGAAGGAATCTCCCGTGGAGTGATGGAGTCACTTCCCTGCTTCAGCAGGCACCTCTCTGCAGTGACGACAGGTGGCTTGGGTCCCCTCTCCAGATGAAAGGCCTGGATCCAGTGGATTAAAGTGACTCCGGCACTAGCAACGTCCAGTTGTCCAACTTTGGTGGAAGTAAGAGCTTGCCTTCCCATGCAAAACAGTACCCCTATGCACCGTGTGACTTGCAGTTGCCAAGGCTTGTGTGTGACCTTCCAAGACGTTCTTCATGCATAGCACAGCTTAGGCCCCCAGCACTCCATCCTACGATGCACAGCTCCCTGAGTGATTCTCCAATGGTGTGGGAATCCTTTTTGTCATGCTGCATGAGCCTCCATTTGCACCTTCGTTGTCCCCATGCTGTGGGACTCCTGTGCATGCTGCCTGGTCTTCTGATGGCTCCCTGAGATGCAGAGCCCCCTCTGTCTCCCCATCCTGAGTGGAGGTGACCGGGTCCCCACTGGTCCCGGGCAGTGCCATTTTCTGCCAACCGCATGTTTTGAATGAGCCAAGGCTTGTTGGTAAAATCCAGCGACGCAAACCCGATTGCATTTATCCATCCCTCGTGGGACATCTCCTGCACCAGCCAGTAATCTGTATCTGTCTTCTTTGGTGCAATACTGACTTTGTTTTCTCACCTGTGGCTCTTGGTTTGCACCTTTATCTGGGTTAGTAGGGGCTCCTGTTCTCCCTGGACTCTTCAGTGCTTCTTGGACTTGATTCCCTTCTTCCACATGTCTTCAGGTCCAGGAATCCATTGTTGGTGTCTTGCAGTCTCTTCTTGTTCTTGCACTGTCTTCTATCATGACTTCCTCTGTGTTTTAGGAAACTTGCTGTGTTTTACTCCTGCTTTCCTGGGCTCTTGGCTGGGCTCTATTACTTTCCTTTGGTGTTTTCTTACACTCCCAGCGCCCCTCTACACACTACACTTGCCTAGGTGGGAAGCCAACTTTCGCATTCCAATATTTTAGTATATGGTTTGTGTTCCCTTAGGCCCATTGCAACCTATTGTGATTTTCACTGTTTTTACTATTTTCTGACTATTTACATACCTGTTTTTGGTTACTAGTGTGTATATTGTGTGATTTGCTTACCTCATAAGGGAGTATAGTCTCCAAGCTATTTTTAGCATTGCGTTACTAAAATAAAGTACCTTTATTTTTGTAACACTGAATATTGTCTTTCGTGTGTGTGAGTACTGTGTGACTACAGTGGTAATGCAATAGCTTTGCATGTCTCCTAGTTAAGTCTTGGTTGCTCTGCCTACAGTTACCTCTAGACAGCCTGGCTTCTAGACACTGACTACATTTCACTATTAAGGGATAACTGGACCTGGTATAATGTGTAAGTACCTCTGGTACCTACTACAAACCAGGCCAGCCTCCTACAAACTGGTACTAACAAGGTTAAATATTTGCCCATACAGTGTTACTGTGTGTACAGATGACAAATTAATGAAGTAATACCTTATGATGCAGCATAATTTGCCATTTTTTGTTGTATATTTTAGGAAACCTTGCTGCATAATTTGATTCTTGCTGTCGCATAATTCCGGTGAACCTGCTTATACGTCTCAGAATAAATGCCATTCATAAACACAACACTAAGCTAGCAGTAAAATGAGTAGGACACCTCTCAAATCCCTCATAGGTAACTATGTTCAAAAACAATTATAAAAAATACCACAAAAGGCACCTAAGAAAATCAAGAATGCAATTCTATATTCTCAAAATTTATTTTATTAGTTTCAATATTCATTATTAGAAAACCAACGCTTGTATGGTTATCAACATGTAATAAATATTTGAATCACAGCTGTGCTTTTTGTTTGGCCATTTCATGATTTATAAACAATGTTGTCTATTTCTCAACTAAATGAATACATGTAATGGTACTCAAAGCATTACGCTAAGTGCGATTCAAATATATATTAAATGTTAATTATGACACAAACAATTATTTGGCATTGGTACTCTAGAGACATTGATTAATGTGATTGGAATATATATTACATATTTATGATTATATAAACATTGGTTTGCTATTAATAAGATTGATATATTCTAGTTAATAAAATGCATTTGGAAATTTGGAATTACATTCTCAATTTGCTTAGGTGGCTCTTGCGGGATTTTTATAACAGTTACATGTGTTATGACAGTAGAATAACTATTGCTTAGAGAGCACCTGGCCGCTGAGCATAATTTCTTTACCCTTTTTCCCTTGATATAATAACTGTTAAAAAACAATCTCCCAGACATACTTAGAAACAGCACCAGGTGACATTTTGCAGTCATATGATTGGGAGGAAGTGCTATACAAATATTACTATGCAATAAAAAAGTGCTATGTTGAATTCAAAAGATTTGAAAGGCTGCATTTATTGATGTCAGGTCTACAAGTCAGAGCAGCATGACCCATATTTATACTTTTTTTGCGCTGAATTTGCATCATTTTTTACACAAAAGTGGCACAAACTTACAAAATATAATATTTTGCATCAAAAAATGACGCTAATGCAGTGCAAAAAAAGTATAAACACGGGCCTGTGTGTTTAAATCTAGTTCATTTCTTTGCTTTTTACCATCTCATTAATTTCAATATCTTGTCATTATCTAGCCTTCCCACCACTCCTTAAATAAGAATAAGGATTATCCTATTGTTCTCTAAAGTTTCTTTATTTCATCCTGGACAACATCTGCTGACATTGGATCACCAAACGTTCTACTTTTAAGACTAGGATTCCACATGAAAAGGCTTTCCTGCACTGACTCCTCAAAAACCTACCCTCGCCATAATCAGCAAAAACTCAAATTGACAAATATTCATTATATCACTTCATTAGACCCCAGCAGCCTTAAATGCAGATGAAGGTGGACAATATGAATGAAAACGTAAAATCCAAAGTTATGTTGATTACATTTTTGCTTTTAAAATGCATTCCCTAGTGCATAGATAATGCTATCATGTTAGGAGGAAAACCCAAATTTGAGAAACAAATATATAACATTTGGAAAACGATAATTGTAGGTACCATCTTGTTACCCTAGTTCACTATTTTGTCTCTTTTTCCTCCCCCCCCCTACCGTTCGAACTTGCTTCCTCAAGAACATCTTCATGTCAACTTTTTTCAGAAAGCTTATTCATCCATGGGTGTGTTCTGCTTGCAGTTCTCATTGCTGCATTACAGAATATTTGAACATGCTTGACAAAAATCTCTCACTTGCCCAACCATGGCACTCTCCAGTGCAATAGCAAAAGGAGGTTATGCTGCAAGAGTTACTGCTTTATATGGTTCTACATTATGGGCTAGATGTATCAAACGTTTTTGCATTTGCAAACGGTGCGAATGGCCGTTTGCGAATGCAAAAATGCCTTTCAGTATGTATAAAAGGCATTCGCTATGCAATTTTAAGGAATCGCGAAAATAGCGATTCCTTAAAATTGCGAGCCCATTTAGAGAATCGCAGATTGCGATTCTCTAAATAAGAAATCGCAAATAAGGAATCCTTATTTGCGATTTCGGTATCATGTTTTTCCTTAATGTGAATTGGGCATTAAGGAATCGCGATTACCACCAAGTTGAACTTGGTGGTATGCATGTGCAAATTTTAAAAATGAATGAAAAATGCATTTTTTAAATTTACATGTAAAGCACACATGCCCCTTTGGCATGTGTGTGCCTTACATGTCCTTAATAAAATTATTGGGGTGCAGCAGAGGGGGCCTTAGGCACCCATCACCCTGGGTTTTGCATTTACCAAATTTGCGAATTACAGTTAGGAATTCGCAATTTGGGAAATGCAAAAAATTCGCAAATATGGGCCTGTTCTGCTTTCCTACTTATCTCGTATCAGAGCTTACAGAACATATCAAGAATGCACTTGAGTTCAAAGAAGACCTTTATTGTTGTTAATTCTTCCCCACCCACAAGTTCGTGAGAGACGAATTAATAGATTTCAAGCACACATTCAATTGAGTAAAAGTATTGCAGCAATGAAAACAAAATATATCACAGTACTTCTCAGTTGCAATGTACACAGCAGGTTATATTTATAAGATATTGATAAGATATTGAATGCAAAGCAAAACAAATATTTCACCGTGTGAGAACCTATTTACAGCTTCATCTTTCTGGGGTCTGCAAGTTGATGACTCCGGTCAACTGCGAGAAAGAGATTATCTACCCACACGGGAGACTGGCAACTGGCACCAAGTTCCAGTCCGAAGTCAGGCAGATTTGAATCTAATTCTCTGAAGCCCCAAGCCATCCTTACCAAAGCGTGCCCCCTCCTCTCAGATTCGGGAAAACTACGCAAGCCTTTGGAGACTGGCCAGATCTCCTAGACTTCTCCTCTTCCCAAGCCTGAGCAGAAAGGAAAACACCAAATGTACTCTCTCTTATCAGGTCTAGTCTGGTGTGAGAAAAACAGTTTGGTTCATCTTGTGAAAAAACACAGCTTGGAAAAATACAGCTTGGATTCTCAACTGCAATGTCTAACTCCACGTTAAAGGCAATAGGCAGCTAACCTAAATATCAAATGTAATGTCTAATGTCATGTCAAAGCCAATAGGCAGCTGAGCTGAATACAAAATGCAACGTCTAATATCTTGTCAAAGCCAATAGGCAGCTGAGCTGAATACAAAATGCAATGTCTAATATCATGTCAAAGCCAATAGGCAGCTGAGCTGAATACAAAATGCAATGTATAATATCATGTAAAAGACAATAGGCAGCTAGACTGAATACAGCATGTCAAAGCCAATAAGCAGAATACAGAATGTAATGGCTAATGCAATGTCAAATCCAATAGGCGGCTAAACTGAACAAAACATACAATGTGCTACTGGTGAACATTGAGCAACTAATATGCGCAGTGGTGAAACACAAAGTCATTGGTCAAACATAATCAATAGCATCACATTCCACCCTATGACCAATGAATTTTTGTTTCACATATCTCTTGTTTAAAAAAAAAAAAAAAAAAAAAAAAAACATCAGCACAAAAAAACATTATCAGCAAATCAGATTTGAATGATCAAAGCAATCACTGTAAATCAATGGAAGTGGATTAACATATAGATCCCATAACCTTTCACATCAGATACATCTACACAGAAAAGACTGATACTTTTATACTCTGAATGAGATGATAGTGTCTCTAAAATAGCAATTTGATATAGCATGAGTTCTACTCATGTAGAGGTGCACGGTCCACCTGAAAGGTTTGCTGGAAGGTAAGTGAAAGTCCGAGTTCCACATGAGAAAACAAAGACAGTTAACTGTTAAGGTTGCTTAGTTCCAGTAGAAGAATGCAATCAAACAAGTTGAACTTGAACTGAAAGCGCCATTTGCGCAAAATGGATCCATGGTGCTTGTACTGTACTCAGTCAGGTTCAGGTTGGGGGTTCGGTCCCTTACCCGACCCCACACGCACACACCCGAAGGGGGACCACACAGCACACTCGGGGACAGTGGCAAAACGTGGTAGGATCTGCAAAAGAAAAAAGCATGACTTTTCTTGAAAATAACATTTGTCATTTGAAATGTGCCCTTCCTCTTTCTTTCCCTGTTTTATAATCAGCAGGATGTTTTTAGGGCCCTTTGTTATGATTTCTGCAGGTTCTGGAGGGTCATCTGGGGCTTCAACCCACACCTCAGCACTGAGGTTTTTATCTGCTGCACCACAGCTTCCCTTTTCTTGCACTGTCAGAAGGGCTGGGGCAGGCGCATTCTTTACCAAACCTCCATACAATGCAGTTTTGACAATTTGGGCCATTCTGTCTCCAATTTGTATGAATAAATCAGATTATTTTCTAGTTATCAGCATAATTTTGATTTCTCCTTGGTAATCTGCAGCAATCACTCCCCCTAAAACCTGATCAATTTGCCATATCTATCCTGGTAACTTTCCTCTCTCTGTGACTGCTTGTGGGACAGATTGCTCTTGTGCGTGCTGCACAGTTTTTATCAAATCTAGGGGAATGTGCATCTCTCTCATCTCTGCCCACCTGTAAGTGTCTTTTTCTCTCAGCTGTTCACATTTCTGGTGCACCCACTTAGCCATCCCCACTAAGTCAGAATTCTGGGTGTACACTTCTCTCTCTGAATTATTCTCTTTAACATCTGCAAGGAAATTGAACCAGTTAGGTGCAAGCCATGTGGAAAACCAAACGGCTAAACCATTGGCAGTAAACCAAGAATGGTGAAGGATTAACAGATATACTGTATCTTGATCAACGTCCTATTCTCCATAGGTTACCTGATACTGGAAAAGAGGAGTTATGTCAGATAATGGTTTGGAGTTAAAATGGCGGTCAAAATGGGAGACTATAGAGAAAGATATATGGAATTTTTTTTTTGAGGAGGGGTAGTGGTCAGAAGATAATGGTGGGAGAAAAAGATCTTCCTTAAGAATTTTGTTTTGTATGTGGTTCAAACTAATGGAATTGGAAATCTTAATCAATAATGTCCAGTATATTAAACATGGGATATCATGTAGATAATAAAGAGTAAATTAAGGATAAAATATTTGAGTATTGTAGAGTAGAAGAGACTATTAATAAAATGGCCTGGAGTTAACATGGTGAGTATATGTGATATTTGAAATATGCATGGAACCATCTTCTGATAGATTTGAAGGGGTTACTACGAGGGATCATAGAATTCCCCCAGTGGTCATAGGGTATTGCATTATGAAAAAAATGATCTTAAGAAACTTGGGGGTATGATTGCCCATAGTTTTAAAAATTATGAAACCAGCAGCCACAATCAATAACGCCCGTTACATTAAATTCTTGAGACATTGCTGACGACAGAGATTAAATATAAAACATTAAATACATAGTTTAATGGTACGATTTCAACTGTATATATGTGGATGCCTATTTGTTACATTAAAAATGGAAATAGTTCACTATCCAGGTCTGCTAAGAGTTAAAAATGGTGAGACCGGAAGTAAGAGCTAGTAATACGACAAAACCAGAAGACTTAACTAAATATGCTTGTTACTCTGAAGACCGGAGGATAAAATCATGAAGAAGATAACTATAGCTTTAGTTAAAGTACTTCAAGTTACATGCATGGAGAATTGTCCCCAGTTTAAACAAACGGAAATCGTTTCCTGATGGAGGGCTGCCAGTAGGAAAAATGGCGAGACCGGAAGAGAGAGCCAATGTCTGTTCACGTTGAAAATGTGGGACATAAATAGGATGGAAAAGATGGCAGCCCCGCAAAAAATGAGGTAAAAGGATACACAAGAGGTTGGAGAACGCCACTTCCACGCGCAAGTGGGGAAATAAAAGTAATTCCCTCAACCAACAGTATTTAAGTTTGGAGAAGGGATATTTATGGGATTGTGATTCACAAGTAGACAATAAGGACGGGTTGAGGTAACTGAAAGTGAGATGTCCCCCATTTTTTGTTTTGTAGATCGCGTGTGATACATTGAAAACTGAAGAAAATATAGGGCGTGATTATACCGCCAAAAGAGGAGAAATTATAACAAGCACAACTGTAGAATGGTCTGGGGTATTGAAATTGAAAAAAAATCCCCACAAGGCAGGAGAGATTAATAAAAAAAACATATATACACCAACCAGCTGGTAGGGAACACATAGGTTTTTATAAGTGACATAACAGATTGGGGACATTAATAATAAGATTAAATACAATGAAAATATTAATCTTTTTCCCTGTAGAGCAATATATATAAAAGATGGATGGCAGAAAATCATTTGAAAATCGAGCCCACCATTAAAATAATAAATCAGCAAGTGTGATGATATTTTCTGTATAATTATAGTGGTATGCTGGCATTCACAAGAGATTAGAACAAAATAAAAAAAATAAAAAAAATTCTTGGGTGGTGAGTAATAATTTTTAAATAAGTGTAATTGTCAGAAAGAGGTTTTATTGTAATTTTAAAGAATAGCGAGTTGACTGACAAAAAACTCACTATCCGTTGTTAAAACTTAGCTCTATACAACATGGGTTCTAATACTGAAAAAAAAAATGTTTATTCCCTTTAGTGATTTGTTGCATTTAAAGAATAGTATGTCCTGAAGAAGGTGGGGTGAACCATTGAAGAAACCAATGAAACGAAGCGTCGACAAGTTTTTAAGAAGAATTTTGACAATTTTGCTAAAGATTTTTATGGACATTTGTGTATTAATGATTGTATGACAATTTTTAAAAAAGAATTTTGACAATTTTGATGAAGGATTTTGATAGACATCTGTGTACTAATGATTGTATATAAAGTATCTCTGTCCATATTGTTCAGAAGGTCCACACATTGCACTGGGTTCTAGAAATAAGGCTTTAAAAGATGAATGCAAGAATGTTTGAACATATTTCTAGAGGGGATTGTATAAAATGTGTATATTTATTATTATGAATATGTGAGTATATAAATAAATGAACGATTTAGAAAAAATAAGAAAAGGGCCCAAGAGGTGTGATCATTATTGTATAAAAGGTTTAAACATGACTATGGACACAACTATCATATCATATGTTGTATTCAGTAGAGGAGTGCCAGTAACACATAATTGAGGTAATATGATGAATCATCCTTAAAGGGAGCATTGTGTTTGGCTGACCTCAATGTTACGTCATTGAACTAATTGGGGATTGTGAAAAATCTAGGCATCACTAAAGACCAAGTATTGCAAATGAACCACTCCCACTAAGTAGGAGAGTGGTAAGGGTGTATTATGTAATTTGTGTTGCATACATGAGCACCTTGTCATAAATATATTAGTAAAGCTTAGAGGGATAGCCAATGTCATTTACAGACAGCACATTTTGCATTTGAATGATCACTACATTTGCACAGACATACACTTTTACAGGTAAAACTATATAGCTCACAACTATAATGTGTGGAAATTGGGTTTTAGCAATAGTTATCATTTCCGTATCATCAACTAAAATGTCTTGATTTGCTTTGACCGTATTAAACTCTTTGTTTCCGTCACACTTCAAAAGGAGAAAAAGACACTTTATTTGTACTTTAGTCATTTTAAAGTATTTGTTCAATTAATCTTTAAGTATATGTTGTTGTTTGTAAGAAGAAGGCTGTATCCTACAGCCTTTCCTCACAGACCAGAAAGATTTTCACATTGTACTCTTTACAAATTCCTTCAAAATTTGCAGTATGCAAACGAAAAGTAAACACAAACATTGGTAAAGTAAATAGGTGTGGCTAGTGAATGCACTACCAAGCCAGACCTAAAAAATCTGGCTTAGTGACTGCCTCCTGCCATCTGTGCTGCTGTCAGAGAAAATGACATGTGTGTGCCCCTGAAAGTTCAATCTCAGGCAGCTGAATAACAAAACAAAATGATCACAGCTGTATGGAAGGTGGGCATTGTTTGAGGAAGCACACAACTTTTTTCCAATTTAGACATAGAGTAAGGATGTGGGCTACTGGTTGTGAAGTGTCAATGGGGTCCTCTTTGTTGTTTTCATGTCAAAAGGTTGTACTAGCCCACTGAATGGAAGCCTGGTTAGTTGATCTAGTATAGTAAGCTCCCTCATAGTTCCCAAGAAGAAAAGAAAATGATATGCATTAGCCTTAAAGTGTGGAAAAGTGGCATTCTTATTTCCACACTTAAGCTGTCTTTAAGAAACTTGCAGCAGAGAGATGACCTGAGCTGTAGTGAATTAACAGTTGGCAGTGTTATTGTATTTATGGTTTCTGCATATGTGGAATGCTTAAAGAGGGGAGCTTCCTTCAGGCATTCGATCTCATCAAAGTGCGGTGAGATCAATCTAAAATAGCTGATGCATATTTGTCAGAAGGAAAGGAGTGACTACTAAGTCTCCCAGCCCAAGAAATATGGTCAGAACATGTTCATCTTCATGAATCACCCATACAGCTAACCTGTCTTTTCCAGGTGGGTGAGTGATTCAGGTCAGGAAGCAGCTCACTCTTCTCCGGATTGGGTAGGGCCATAGATGAATCAACCCATATCCTATGGGGTGGCTTGCTGTTTCTTTGGGCTTGGCAGCACTGGCACCCTGCTGGGATGCGTGTTGCTTTCTGGTGTACTTCTAGCTCGAGGAGTGGTCAATAGTTTCAGTCTGCATGCCAGTTTGCTGCTGCTTGGGCCTTGCATCGAGTCCTTACCATAGTATCCACCTCATGCCAAGTAGGTTCATAAGAGTAGATCACCATTATATTGGACCAGAGGTTCTCTTCATGTTCCCCAAGTCGTATGAAAGTGCCCCAGAAAAAAACACAAAGCTATGGCTGTTTATCTGCATATAATTGATTGGCTTGGGAGCTCTCTCAGACAATGGCCACATTGTTTGCAGCCAATCCCCAAATCCTTTCTGAGCCATCCTTCCTAAAATGCCCTCTTCAAGCATCATTACGCTTTATCTCTTACCATGGAAATGGATTCTCCCAAATTCTCAGAGTTGTGGAAGGGGCTTCACTCATCCAAAATGACCAAATTCTGCAGAGTTCAGCGGTTTTGGACAGAAAGGTCCTTCCATGATTGTTGGGGGCATATATTGATCCCACCACATGGCAGTGTCTCTGGATATACAATTTACCCAAAATAAATCTCCCCTGTTTATTCATCCACAATTTCAGAATTTGCGCTTGTAAACACTTGTGTAGGACAATTACTACTTTTTTTGGGGAGAAGTTTTGTGATTGGGGTGGACAATGTCCTGACTCGAACCTAAGTCACAGCCAAATGGATGACCTTCCCCACCCAGTTTCTCTTACATTTGCCTGGTTCTTTCTTAGTGAGGTGTGTCTCTTGCAATAGAACAATGTCAGTTTTCCGATGTGCTAGATAAGTTAGGGTCTTCTTTTATTTTATGAAGGATGATTGTTCATTGGCATAAAGAGACCATGTGTGAAGGTCTTTGTTAATTGAGGCCATGAGGTTAAACATGCCTGGCTCCTTGAATGACCCACTAGGACATTACAAGGCCTCTTGACCCACCCACATTTTCTCAACAGTTTCCTTCTGCAGTTGATGGGGTAGTGGCAAGAAGTGGAAACTGCTGGAAATAAACAATGATCCTGAACCCCTTTTTAGGGTCAAGCCTGTGAGTGCATGCATTTGCACATGCGTCTCTTATGCGAGAAGCTGTGTTTAGTAAAAGGCTTGGAACCTGCCTGTCGCTCATCATTTGTTGGTGTGCGTAGCACTTCTCTTTAGAGCCTCGTAATTCATCAAGGCACGTCTGACATAATGTCCATTCCTGTGTGTGGAGCAGGAATCAAGCACTAATTGATTTTAAATTAATTAGCGCCTGTCCTCTGCTCCCAATGTAACTGAGAAACTGTTTTGTTCTAACTTTCGGTGCCCTTCAAGCAGAAGTCTTGTAACTGATAAAAACATGCCCAGCAGGACAAACAAAATTGCAAAGTTTTATTTTTAAAGATAACTTTATTTTATTTTGTTAAATCGTCTTTTCTCAGTCTCCACTCATGTTTTGGCTTTTGATTTTGCTCATGGTCGCTCTTGTCAAAAGATGACAATTGCCTTGCACAAAATATGTTAGACCTATTGCATTTCAATGCTTGCTTTAATCAATATTTCCATATGCATTGCGTTTGGGCAGGTAAGGGGACCTAGGCACCGGATGATAGTGATTTGCACAAGATCACGCAAAGCGGTCATTTGAGGAAACCAGGATTCTTCTAACATTGAGTCTCCCAGCTCCACACAAGACAACATATCCTGCCACTGCGCTGTACACAAACATTTTAATGTGCAGTAATACATCTAGAACAGCTTTCGCTTACTGTTTGGAAAAATCTAAAATACTCAGAACAGAGCATTGTGTTTTTTGGTTTTGATAGTATATTTATTATGCTTCGGAATTAAAGAGGTGCAAGATCTGCAAGTTTAATGTAGCTAAGATGCATTCAATATTGCATGATACACGTGTATGCATGTCTGACCTTAAAAAGTAAACTTTCAAGGAGACGTGAATAGGTCGATGAACCATTTGGCTCGCAGTTAAGATGTTCTTACTGTACGTCCAGTACATAATCCAATAACCAATACACAATAGTCAATAATCAACAACAGAGTTAATCAATGGGGTCAGTAATTATCACTCACCATGACCTTTCAGTCATGAATAACCACACGTTTTAGTAAAAGTTTGAATATTTATTTCCCTAAATTAATAATGCTAAAGTCATGTAGATTAATCTCAAAATCAAATGGAACACATATAGAAACAATACTGGCTGTCAAAACGGTGGAAGAAACGTAATCTAATCAAAGCTAAGTTTAGCAGAGAAATTCAACAAGCATTAAACCCTATCAGCATGATTTCATTAGTGAGGATCCCTAACTAACACCAGATTAGCATCAGCAAGTTGGGCTTCATGCAAAAAGATTTAGGGCCAGATGTAGCAAGCAGTTTTGTCCATTCTGTGTCTATGGGAAAATGTGTTTTTACCTATGGCCCTTAGTAACACAAATTTTGGAAAAACATCTGACTATGGCTCTATCAAAACAGTGCAGTTGGTACTTAGAAAGAAAAAGCAAATATGTATAATAATCAACAGTCTCATTTATAATACCCATCCTCAGTGTGGATCAGCAAGCAGAGTCAGTCTTCGTCCTCAGGACATCAGTCGATCAGCAAGGCATCAGGATTTCAGCATCAAAGTTCAGAAAACACAAAGGGGGTCATTCTGACCCTGGCGGTCTTGGACCGCCAGGGTCACGAATGACGGAAGCACCGCCAACAGGCTGGCGGTGCTTCAAATGGCATTCTGACCGCGGCGGTAAAGCCGCGGTCGCCCTGCCGGGGCCGGCTGTATTCCGCCGTTTTTGCCCCGGCTGGAAGAATCCGCCAGGGCAGCGCTGCAAGCAGCGCTGCCCTGGGGATTCTGACCCCCGTACCGCAGTCTGTTTCTGGCGGTTTTCACTGCCAGGAAGAGGCTGGCGGTAAGGGGTGTCCTGGGGCCCCTAGGGGCCCCTGCACTGCCCATGCCAGTGGCATGGGCAGTGCAGGGGCCCCCTAACAGGGCCCCGGCCAGCTTTTGACTGTCTGCCTATCAGACAGTGAAAAGCGCGACGGGTGCAACTGCACCCGTCGCACCGCCGCAACACCGCCGGCTCCATTCGGAGCCGGCTCCTGTGTTGCGGCCTCATTCCCGCTGGGCCGGCGGGCGCTAACCTGGTTAGCGCCCGCCGGCCCAGCGGGAATGTTGGAATGGGGACCGCGGAAATTTGGCCGCATGGCGGCCAAATGTCGGTTTCCGCCCGCCAGAGTTGGAATCACCCCTAAGTCTTTAAGAATTAAAGTTAAGCACATCTCTTCTCAAGAAGCACAAGAAATATTGACCTTTCGGCCAGCAAGAAAATGGGCAATGACGGTGTCTTCTCTCAGTGCATCGTCGTTAAATTCAATATACTAAAACTACTTCCCAAATCCCTATTGGCCAAGTAATCCCATGTTTGCACTTTTTCCAATAAAACTAAAACTCCAAATATATGAAATCTATCCCATGTCGTTGATTGATTTGTCTTAAACTGTCCTCATCATCTGGCTTGTCAGATAACAATATTGTTGCAGCTTCCACTCCAGTCCGTATCTCCATTGTTCTCCTCCTGAGAAAGTCGGTCTCACACATTACACACAAAATGCTACATTAGGAGGAACAGCATCGTTTAGCTATCGGTTCTCATGAGAATCTTCAGTTATGAGCACATTTAAACAATACAATAGAAATCCCAGTTTAACTCCCTAGGACAGCCGTTTTATTAAACGTTAAGAAATACAGCTTTAACATGAGACCTGGCAAGTAGTCCAAGACATTCGCTAAGTTAAGGCCTACAATTAATAAAGCTAAAGCATACTGCATAACCCTCAATATGACATATTACTACATCAGTCAAACATATATTCAAAATTTCACAATATTAACTCTCTAGTAAGTTCACTTTGTGAACATTGGCGGGCATTCATCGTAATCACTTTTTCAAATGCGTGCATTATTTTACTACGTTATTATATTTTCGACATAAATCATTTATTCAGAATACATGTACACTCATTAATCATTTTTGTTAAACACCTGTGCTAGCACACGCTATAGCTGCATTACCCATTTAGCAGAGGTTAATCCTGACACATATTCACTCAGATTCATACTGTTAAATTCCGACCCTCTGTTTACTCACCACTATTGCAAAGTGCAGGCTTTAATCCCTTACAGCAGCTACAGGCAGCTGACATCTGGCGGTCACCAGTACCGCAGACGTCAAAAGCTGGATTCTAATTCACAAACAGGAGATGGAGTGCATCCTCTAAATAAAGGCCAATGCAAGATTTTTTGGCACCCTAAGCAAAAAGACGGTTTGCTCAGTTTACAGTAGGTTGTAAGTGAAGTTTGTGGGGTCAATTTAGTGCCCTACATGTTCTGCAAGCTTTCAGGCTTCTTTCAGAGCAGAATGGGCTACTGTGACCCAGTCATGGCCTGAGGTTCCTAATGCAGCAGTAGGATAGTTTGAACACTTTTTGCTTGGGCCGATTTTGGTGTCCAGTCTGGACAGAGTGGTACCCTAGGCAACTGTCAAGTTTCACCTTGCTTTAGCAGTGGCTGTGATCCCTTAAAGAGTGTTAGATGAGGGCAGACATGATGTTGGATTTACCGAGTACATGAAAAATAACAATGTGATACCAAAAGGAAAAATACTGTGAAAAGAAAGAAACCACGGAGCTGTCGCACACGAAACTAAAACTTAGGGTAGAATTTGCTGACTCGTATATGGCCTTGCCTAATCTACATATACTCCAACTTCACTTACTCAGGGCATGAATTCTCCCGACAGACTCCAGGGCTTTATGAATTGAACTTGCATCTCTGCCAGTAGTGTAGACTCATAAGATTAACTTATTATACTTAATTGTGAGGTCCATAGTGCAAGACAAGTCTATAGACAAAGAATGGCCTACTTAAGCCATAAACTGCACCTCTGCATGAGTTCTGGTGCCTTATGGAGTGCTCAGACACAATACAGTATGACTATCTGGTTGGTTTTACCAAGATAACTTACTAGGATCAGTTGTCAGCAAATCGAGGGGAAATTACTATTTTACTCAACAGTGTCCGAGAGACTGTGATATTTCAGCTGCTTTCCAACCAGCTCTGCCACGCTCCTCCGAGGAGCTCCAAACAGAGAGAAACGTGTATCAGGATTTACACTATGGCCCATATTTATACTTTTTGACACAAACCAGCACTGGTGCTGGTTTGCGTCAAACAATTAATCGGCGGCTAACGCCATTCCTACGCACCATGTGGGCGCCTTATTTAAAGATTGACGTTAGCCGGCGCTGCTGGCTGGTCAGAGTTTTAAAAAAATTACTCAAACCAGGCAGCGCCGGCGTAGGGGAAAATGGGTTTGTGCGTCAAAAAATAGTGCAAGTCAGGTTTGAGTAAAAAATCATGGCTCAAACTGGACTTGCACCATTTTTTGACGCACAACCCCCATTGAAATTACTTCTGTCTTAGCAAAGACAGAAGTCATGCCCCCTTGCCCAATGGTCATGTCTAGGGAACTTCTGTCCCTGGCATGGCCATTGGGCACAGTGGCATGTAGGGGGGCCCAAATTAGGCCCCCCATGCCACTTTAAAAAATAAAAAAATAATACTTACCTCATCTTACCTGTACTTACCTGGGATGGGTACCCCCATCCATGGGTGTCCTCCTGAGGAGGGCAAGGGTGGCAGGGGGCGTCCCTGGGTGGCAGGGAAGGGCACCTCTGGACTGCTTCCATGGTCTAAGACCATGGAAGGGAGCCCACAGGTCCCTTAACACCTGCCCTCACCCAGGTGTTAAAAAACGGCACACATCAGGTTGTGCGCCATTTTTTAAGGCCCGCCCACTCCTGTGCGTCAAAATGACGCAGGAGTATAAATAAGGCGCGCAGGCCTTAAAGTAATTTTTGGGACGGGAACGCCCACCTTGCATGTCATTAACGCAAGGCGGTTTCCCGAATCCAAAAAATGACATCCTCGGGGTTGGGCATCATAGTTTAAATATGGGGCAAGGTTTGCGCTGAATGTGCATGAAAAGTTTTGATGCGCATTCGACGCAAACAGTGTATAAATGTGCCCCTCTGTGTGTAACATTTGTATAGCCAGAAATGACTACACTGTACTTCCAGCTACTAGAAAGACCACAAAGCACTTGTTTGGGATACTGAGCTAATGGCATCATGAAAAGAAGACAGTGAAGATGAAAAGAAATGTACTTAACTATGAGGATCATTATGCAAAGCAGGAATTGAGATAGAACAAAACTACACCTGAAAGTTATTACTATTAGTTTGGTGCTATGCAGATCTGCTGTAAATTGTTCCATGCCCTCGCTACCGTTACTATGGGAAATCACTTCCTGTTGTCCATTCAGAAGCCCCATTCTCCAGTCAGTCTTTGTGCTTTAGGAGTTGTGGTATCCGTGACTGGACCGAACAACAAGGGGTGTTTACCAGTGAGGTGAACAGTGTTAGTAGACCCTTCCCAGTCCCACCCATAACAGTGCTCATCAATAATTGTATTATAAGTGTTCAGACAATAAGTGATTTGGTATGAGAGCCCCAGACCTCTTAGACCATTTGGTACCTATGGGACCCACACTCAGATATATAGCCCTTAAATGTTTCATCTTGCACCTTTCTACATCGACTGCCACTTCCAGTTTTTTTTAAACAAATGCCATTTTTAGGTTGAGGGCACATGCCCTTTGACCTGTTACAAATATTGTGGACTTGTAACAACGCCCACCTTACGTCCTTCACTTGAACTCGTTCATAGGCTTGCCTTTCAAAAATCCCTTGATGTCTTTGGTAATTGCTTTACTTTTGTCCCACCTTGAGGCTGTTTTTGTCACTCTTTGCAGACTACCCCTGTACATCGAATATGGCACGATCACTGATATACTTCAGCGTGGGAGAACAATTTCTTTTGTCTCTCCCCTTTGTGCTGCATGGCGGCCATAGCGCTCACAGCACGAACAGGCACAACATCTTGAACTTGATTGGCGGTATTAGAGTGCTGGTCATTGTTCACAGTTATATGATCAGAGTAATTTCTTATGGCCCTCTCCTTAAAACACGAAATTATTGAATTCTTTACTAAAACAGAAATCCTCAAAGCGAAAGCAGCCCTCCAAGCACAGTGGGAGATCCGATACTACAATATTCACTGCAATCGGGAAACTTGTCCCAGTCCCATAATGCTTTGCAAGCATTCTTTTTCAAAATACCTCAGCCTGTGGTGGTCCTAGGACAATTGGATTGCCACCAAAACATTCACAACAATGTACTTTTTATATCTTCATCATCATTGGGTCCCCACACTAGGTTACTGGGGATCCCAAAATAATAACCCCTCCCGCCATTCAGTATTTGTTTAATCTTTTTCAATGCTAGAGCTTTTGTTTCACAGGTAAAAGTTGGTTGTGGTTTAAGTGCTTTCATGGTTATAAGCCTGTTAGTTCTGAATATGTGTGATATACTATGATTTCTAGGTGCCAAGAATATGGTTGCACCTTATTAATTTCTGTCTTTTTTGGAATGGGTGCTGTCTCTAGGGTCTAACTGTACTGTTACATGACCATGTTTCTTATAAATGCTATTTTCATTGTGGAACATATCTTTCTTCATAACTCAGCTGTGGTGGTCCTAGGAAAATGTCACCACCAGCAAAATGTACAAAACAACTTGCTCTTTCTGACTATGTATGGTGCACCATGGTGGTAGTTAGGGAACTAGCGTCAGAAATTTTTACACTAATTCAGCGCTTTTTAGGATTAGCGTCAGAAATTCTGACGCTACTCCTGTAAAACACTCAGAGGCCAATGGGAACCACTGGGAGCCTACTTTTAACGCCTGCTCTGAGCAGGAGTTAAAAGTGCTGAAAAAATGATACAAAGAAATCTATTAGATTTCTTTGTACCATTTTTTTCGGACCCCCTAACGAGGGAACACCCCCTTTGCATGCATTATGCTTGGTGCAGGCATAATGTAGCGCAAAGGGTTACAAAGTGGTGCAACAGATGCATTGCGCCACTTTGTAAATATGGCGCAGCGATTTTGGCCTTGTTGGGCTACATTAGCGTAAACAAAACTGACACTAATGTGGTGAAAGGAGGTGCAAGTGACTCTTAAATCGGCACCAATGATTTCTAAGGGCAAAATACATAGTTATATTACGTTATTTTCTCCTATTCTCTTTTCATGTGGTTATACTGATTGCATGGTTACATGACCATGTTTCTTCCAAATGCTATTTTTTTGTGGTGTTCGCTATGGGCTGTTCTGAGCATTGTAGTCAACAAACTACAATATGTGTGGCATGAAAACTCACCCCATAATGCTTTGCAGGGTATTACTTTTACAAAACATTTTTGCTCATAAATCAGCCTGTGGTAGTTCTAAGATAATGGGATCACCTTCAAAACTCTGTCTAAAATCATCTCTGGGTCCCCACGCTAGGTTAGTGGGGACCCCAAAATAAGAACTCCCCTCACCATTCACTGTTTTGGAAGCTTTGTCATGGCTACAATATTTGGTTTACAGCTGGGAGAACTTTTGTTTGAAAAGCCTTATTCGTAATATCTTTGCAGTAGGCCTGCTAGTCATAAAAGTGCTATCTAGGAGCTAAGTATATGGTTACAATGCACTACGTTTTTTTTTTTCATGGGGTTATCTTTTCTTGGGGCTAACAATATGGTTACATGACCAATGCCTAGATTTCTGAAAAAGTGTTGCCTTAGCTCTGATGCGCCACTTTTTCAGCACCCCCCTAATGACATCATGGTTGCGGTTGCACTGTATTTATAGTATGGCGCATTGTGGCAGTAGTAGATCAATAGCTTCACATTTTTTTACGCTATTGTGGCACTTTGCTACACTAGCGTAAAAAATGTTGATGCTAGTGTAGCAATTGCAAGGAGGGCCATTGGTTTAAATGGGTGCATCATTTTAACACCTGCTCTGAGCTGGCATTTAAAATGACAGAAAAAATGGTGCAGTGAAATCTGTTAAATGTCACTGCGTCATTTTTTCAGGCATCCTAGGGCGGGAACGACACCCTTGCATATATTATGCCTGGCTCAGGCATAATGTGGCACAAGCATTTATAAAGTGGCGCAAAGCATGCATTAAGCCACTTTGTAAATATGGTGCAGCATTTTTGCTAACCTAATGCCACATTAGAATAAAAAAATGGCAAAAATGTATTTCTGATAAAGGTTTAAAGATAATTATATAAGTTTTAATTTCTCTTTATTACAATTATAACCCTAATTCAGGACAATCTAAAATCCTTATTACACTATGACTGTTTGAACACTCTTGATATATTTGGGTGACCCTTCTAGTTTATTTCTCTCGTTACTCCTCTGTGGCTGTCTTGTGTCTTTCTTGGTCGAACTGTGTTAGCCAGCCAGCAACTCTGATTGTGGGGTGATGAAAGTGGTATTCTATTGGAATTAGCATTGCAGATTTAAATTAGGGTGCTAAATGGCAACATTTTCTTTTTTTGCTGCCGATAGAGGAAGAAGGTAAATGGATGTGCTTTAGTTATATGCAGGGCCGAAGGAATTATATGGCAAGAAAAGACAAAATTATGAGGCAGAGTTGACCAATTTATGTGGAAAGAAAAGTCTAGTTATGAATTTACAGTGCCAATAGCTCTGACTCAAATTTGAGACCTATTGCACTGCAAATGCTTGTTTCTTCATGTTCCTGCATTTATTCAAGACCTTGTAGACCAAAGAAAGTTATGGTAGTGCCAACGGAATCAGCGCACAAGTTATGGGCAGCAGATGCTTCCACCGTCTACCCTTAATTGATATTGTTCTTTCTGGCCAGCTACATATTCACAATCCTGGTGTCACTGCAAGCGTGGATATATTCACTGATCTTAGGAGTGCTTAAGTTTCATTCTCTACCGAATAACA
Source organism: Pleurodeles waltl (assembly GCF_031143425.1). Classification (NCBI taxonomy): domain Eukaryota; kingdom Metazoa; phylum Chordata; class Amphibia; order Caudata; family Salamandridae; genus Pleurodeles; species Pleurodeles waltl. The sequence goes on from NC_090445.1 coordinate 1,243,475,192, forward strand.
ACTAAATCCATGCTAATAACAAAGGTTCACTGTAGCCAAAATGCTAAACATCTCTGCTGCGATGTCGTCCCAATTTGTATGGCTAACTGCAGAACAGAATAAGGGGTATACTTGCAGAAAGTGGCGCTGCACACAGTGCAGTGCCACTTTTCTTGGCCCCTTAGTGCCCCCCCCAACGTCACCATATATGCACCATATTTAAAATACGTGCGCCATGGCGGTAGTTAGGGGACAAGCATCACAATTTATGACTTTAATCTGGCAGTTTTCAGGATTAGCTTGAAAAATGTTGATGTTAATCCTGCAAAGCACCAAGAGGCCCATTGTAACCAATGGAAGCCTCCTTTTAATGCCTGTTCTGAGCAGGCGTTGAAAGTGTCGGAATAAAATGATGCAAAGAAATCTGGTACACTTCATTGCACAATTTTTTTGACCCCCCCAAAGGGGAAACAACACCTTTGCATACATTATGGCTGGTGCAAGCATAATGTAGCACAAAGAGTTACAAAGTGGCGCAATGCATGTTTGGCCTTCTAACACCATATTAGCATAAAAAATTATGCTAATGTGGCATTGGAATAGCTTTAGGTGTTAAATATGCCCCTAAGTGCTCAGTCCAGTATTTACCACACTGGTTAAATTAAATTTGATCCCAGAAATTCATGTGAAACAAGTAACACTGAAAATGACCAAGGAGGCTCCAATGACACACAAACAGTGGCTTACACATCTAAGGAAAAAAAGGCTTCACAGGGGATAACTGCAAGATGATACTGTACATAAAATTCAATCAGGCCAGCGCTATTTTTCTGGCTTTAAAGTTTCCTAGGTGAGAACAGATTATAAGCAGATGTGGTTTGCGTCAGAGTGGAGGCCTCCCAATCCATGCCAGCATGACTGGTTCTGTGGTGAACGGCCAAGGGCTGCTAGTGCACACAGTCATTGGTGTATTGAACACTGCCCATGAAATTCAACCACAGTCTTAGTCATCCTGGACTGTAACAGTTAATTGGTGAGCTAGATCCAGATAAGGACTCTCCTTTGTCCACTTATCCAGTCCAATTGGATGCCTTGATGGTGGTGGAAGATAAGTGACTTTTCAAGAGGAAAACATAACATCAGCAGAAAAGTACTCAACTTGATGCAAAAAAGCCAACTTTTGAAAGTGTATCAGAGAAAGGATTAATATTTCAGGGATGCACTTCTCACAAACATACACAACACAGCATGCCTACTCTGTACAACATTCAACATCTTTCTCAATGTGGAATTAGGAGTGATATTATTCTGCATAATTGCACAAAAAGCAATAGTAGACTTCACATAGTCAACAGCTAAACCACTATGTAAAGCTGTGGAAATGTTAACACACTTTAACAATTACTAATATTTAAATTTGATGCTAAATAATAAAGTGAAATTTCAGCGCACATGAAAGTTCATCAGTTTAATTATTGTAAAACCTATTGTAAACGTAATTAAAGTGTGTAGACTTAGGGGCAAATTTATACCTGTTTTGCACCGAATTTGTGTCATTTGTTTTACACAAATTCGGTGCAAAACAAACTCCATATTTATACTTTTGCGCTAGACCCATCTAGCACCACATTTGTGGAATTAAAGTCATTTTTTTGATGTGGAAACCCACTTTGTGTCAATGAGATGCAAAGTTGGCGTTCCCGAGGGAGGAGGGGTCAAATAATGGTGCATAGCTTGCATTGCACCATTTTTTAACGCCTGGGTCAGGGCAGGCGTTAAGGGACTTGTGGGCCTATTTCCATGGTGAACACCATGAAATAAGCCCACAGGTACCCTCCCGGGCCCTAGGGACACCCCCACCCACACCAGAGGGACAGCAAAGTATGGGGGACCCCATCCCAGGTAAGTATAGATAAGTACAGGTAAGTATTTTTGTAAGTGCCATTGGGGGACCTGAAATGGGCCCCCCTACATGGTACTGGGTGCAATAGCCATGCCTAGGGGACCCTGGTCCCCTGTGCTGGCAACTGGGGTGATGGGCATGACTCCTGTCTTTTCTAAGTCAGGAGTCATATGGTATGGATGGTTTTGAGTCAGAAAATGACTCTAGCAGATTAGAGTCATTTTTTTTTATTGTAACCTGTCTAACGTCTTTTTTTGGTGCAAAACCCCCTTCTTCCATTCTGCCAGCCCCACCTGACTAATGTCACCTGCCTAACTATTTTTACGCTAGCCTACCCTTTGCACTGGCTTGCACGGTTCCATAAATATGGTGCCTGGCCGGTGCTAAACTTTTTGGTGCAAAACTGCGTCAGTGCAGTTTTGCACCAAAAGTATAAATCATGGCCTTAACTTTTAAGATGTAGTGACTGTCGAAAACCTAGATGTTACTCTACTCAACCTTTAGTACTGCACTCACTCATTCACCCAGCAATCAATAAATGAACTAATTGGAAACACATGTTTTGCATACCAGCATGTAAACATCCTGTACCCTCATACAAATTTTTCAATAGCATGCAAACGAAGCTGTAAATGTAAAAGCAGGCTGTCAAACTAAGGGTCTGATTTATACTTTTTTAGTGACGCATTTGCGTCATTTTTGGATGCAAAAGCGGTGCGAACTTCCAAAATATGTTCCTTTTGCGCTGCTTTTGCGTCAAAAAATGACGCAAATGCAGCACTAAAAAAGTATAAATCAGGCCCTAACTGCTTAGCTCCAAATGTAAACAAAAAATATATTTTAGGTGTTTTATGTTCAAAAACATTAGGGGTGGGCAGGACGCATGTAATTTGTTGTAGCGCATTTACATGAAATTGCAGCAAAATTGTGCAAGATGAACAGAATGATGAATAACCCTTATTTTTAGTGCTACCCGGGGATATATTTTGTCCTAAGAAAATAGTGCTAAATGCAACAGAATAGGAACAGCAGCAGCTGCTTGTGCTCTAATTGGTTTTCTGCAATTTCGCATCACAAGTACAATGCAAAAATTCTAAAATTACTCAAATTACTCTGGCTTAATTACAATTTTATCCAGGTTTCTCTGATATGTGCAGAGGTTTCTCTGATATGTGCTATTTGCATGAAATGGGGAAAGGACAATATTAATTTTGCTAGTTAAAATAGAGAATCTTTCAAGTATAGGTGCTATAAGAAATTGGTTCAAGTTGCTAAATGTTGTCTTTTTTAAATAGATCAAAATAAACTTTTGTGAACGGAGAACTACAAAATACATTAGTGAATTGTATTTGAATTTTAAAAATCAAACGGTAAATGCTCACATTAAATTCAAGATATCATTGTATTCAGTTAGGAACATGTGCTGTTGGTGGACTGTTTTCCCTTTGAAGTATCTCTTCTGTGTGCTGGTGTGCTGCTAGCCATGGAGGTTAGGTTATCAAAGCGTGTTTCATTTTCTTGGTGAGTTTGGTTTGAGACTGCTGCACTGTCTTCTGTCTTCTGGGAAGCGGTTGAGCAAAAACAACCTCATATGATCAAACAAAGGTCCGTGAAGGGCCAATTTTGCAACACTTCTGAAAACTGACACACGTTTCATATATCATTTTCTACCATTCAGAAGACATCACCTTTAGGGGACTTGGGTTCAGGTTCCCAAAGTGCAATCAAATCCCCACATCATTAGTGTGTTATCACACCTTAATCCCTCTCCCACCCACCCCCTGCACGCACACACACACACGCAGAGAGTTGGACTGGTTTCTTGGGCAATCTTGCATTGCCTGATTGTCCAGCTCGAATGGTTCAGTGTGTGAGCTGTTTATGTTGGTCCTTCAACTGCCCACAGCACCAAAACAAAAATGTCACACACACACACTGGCCCTTTCAAACTGGCCCATCTGGCAGAGCAAGACTGCTCAAAAAGCCAGTCCAGCACTATGTTTTGCTCTCTACTGTCTCCTTAACTCTATCCTGTATTTTTTCCATACAATAGTAGTCTTTTCACTTGCCCTTGCCTCCCACTTTCTAGCCTCTGCTGTTGTTCCATTTCATTCTCTATCTTTCGCTCACTTTCTCAACACACGTTTGTGTACACAGCTGTCAATTCAGTTTTATTTATAAAATACACATCTACAAGAAGATCCACTTTACAAAGATTACATGTTACATAATCAATATATGTGTTTGTAAATATTTTAAAAAGGTATAGATTTTAAAACACATCATTTGATTTACTGGATTAAATAAAAATTGAATGCCATCTTTCACTGAGTGCACTCCATATTTCAAGAACAATGGCTTTAACAAACATCGACAGTTTTTTTCTAAAATGTGGGGCACACAAAAAAGACATGCTCTAATCTTTGCACCGAAACCCCACAGAGATTGCACAATCTGTATTCCAGGGACACGTCTAACCATGCACCTGTAATAACATCTAATGGAATAATGTTCAATCACAATAAAAAACAAACGATGAATAGCATACTCCAAATGCCACTTTAAATATGGTTGGGGATAAGATCCAGAACATTTAGAAAGATTTACCTCCATCTTTCGTTTTTCTGTTTAGACAAGCATATCTAGATCCACTGAAGTAATCTTAATGCTGTGTTTTAAAAAGATCTTCAGTGCAAAGTGAGACATTGCTATAAACTCACCGCTATTCAAGTTTAAGTTGACAGCAGCTAGCCCCTTAAAATAGATGCTGAGGAGTCCCATTTCTAAACGTAAGGCTTCAAATAGGGCAAGGATACATGCATTACGCATTTTACAAAGTGTTTTCCCCTATATTTTATGGATAAAACCCCAAAGTATCACGTTCATTTTTGCAATCACATAAAGTAAAGTCAAGGTGATTTTATACACAGACAGTAAATGGATAAAGTGTCTGTGACCGACCACCCTATAAAGCGTTAAAAGTGCGTTAATATGTGCCATCGCTTTCCCAGATAAATGTGAAATGTGTTCCAAGTCCAGAGTGCCTAAATGCCACTTTTTCAATTCTCTTCCTCCCTTACCACAAAAAATCATCACTATACCATTTTGCTGATATTTATTTTTAAATTATGACTGTCAGCAAACTTCTACAGGCTCTGAAGTCCCCTTGGAGTTAATTCCAAGATCACAATGTCATCCACATAGAGCAATGAGGCTATATTACAGTGACCCGACTTCAGGGCATCTCCACCGTGGCAGATGGTATATCAAAATTTTAGCGGGAAATAATAAAGGGGCTAACAAGCAGCCTTGTTTAAGACTGTTGTTTGTCACTATTTTAGGAGAGAGTCCACAGTCTCCCCCAAGCAGTACATGGCACCAGGTAAAGGAATAAAATGCAGTAATAAGGCTAAGCAGATGCTCAGGAGCTTTTTCATTTCTAAGCTTTCGCCAGAGAGTTGGACGGTCTACGTGGTCAAAAGCTGTTGAGATATCAATAAATGCATTTTAAACTGTCATATAACATGACACCACATATTTCTCCAATATCAATTGGAGGGTTGTAATATCATCTAGGGTAGAACTATTAAGTTTGAAATCAGGCTGCTCCAACGATATGATGTTAGTAGCGTCTACCCTCTCTTGAAGATGGACTAGTAGGGTCTTAGAAAACGTTTTCCCCACTGAATCAAGGAGTGCTGTTTGCCTGTAATTATTAGAAGGGCAGTAAACCCCTGTGTTGCAGTAAGATGATATTAACCCTCCACAATGATGGCATTAAATTAAATCTATAACAGTAATGAAAACTCAGCTGTCTTTTTCGCACCTTTCTCTTTATAATCTGTCTCTCTGAAGCTGCTTTTTGGCCTATCATTTTACCTTCTTCTGCGGGCCTCTCATTGTGGCCTCTGATCCCTTATACCTTTATTTCTTTCACATGTATACTCTGGGATGGATTTCATAGCAACATATGTACACTTTATAACTTTCCTTCTTTCTTTTCGCACTTCTCAAACAGCAGGCTACGGATAGACAGAAACTACTGTTTATTGTTTGGACATACAACACTATCATCACAGTGGGGTTAGTGGTCCCCTCCAGGGTTGTGAAGCCAGGAGCTGTGAGGACCTGCCTTGCATCCCTGCTATAAACATCATCAACTTTAAACCCTTTACCCCTAGACCTTTCATGCTTCATTCCTAAATTCCTACCCCTTTCATGTCTCCCTTCACACCTAAACTCTTCTCTCCAAAATCCTTCAGCCTTAAACCCTTCACCCTTAAAACCCTTTCCACTACACCCTTATCCCTAACCCCTTCACCCTTTACCATTCATTCATAAACCCTTCACACTTTCTACTTGTAAACTGTTCACTCTTAAACTTACCACTCTTTACCATTCAACTTTAAACCCTCCAACCTAACCCCTTATGCTAACCCTATCCTGAAAGGATATTACACAATTATCATTACTTACATATTTTTCATTGTATTACTTTTAATGAAATGACAACAATATAGGCTCTAGGGGCATGGCCGAGCAAGATGGCCACTTAGACGCGCCCTGCTGCTTCTCCGGACCTGGAGAAAACATCCTGCTGAAATCCTGTCCACCCAGACCACTTTAAGTCAGAAAATACCCACAGATGCCCCCCCTTGGTCCCTGCAGCATTTTCGTGACTCTTTATACCTCGCCTGTCTGTGAGTCTTTCGGTGGTGACTGTTCTGTCCTCTGAAGAGTGGGGGAAGGGAATTGCCCTGCTTTACTGCCCGTTCCTTAACTCTTGCGCTGCAGAGTTGGGGACCGGCCTTGGGGAGCCTTGCCTGTCGAATTCATATTGGTGCACACCACTGTGTACGCACTCGTGGCAGTGCGGGGGGGAGTTTTCACTGGGTCTCTTCAGGTCAGCAGTGGGACACCAACACCCCTGGGCTTGGAAAATGTTGTGAACTATACAGAGGACTAGAGTGTATGATGTCTGGGGCTAGTGAGCCACCCTCTCCACTCTTTCGAGGGAAAAAACACTGGGGTGGCAATTAGAGTGATCTAGCTGACTTCCCCATACCCCAGTACAAGTGCCACCGCACCAACCACACTACACTACATCCCTAATAGGGGCCCCTACTCTACCATTAACAATGGGGAAAGGCAAGCACATGTGGAGCACACAAGTGAACACAATTGTTCAATATACTGTACAGGGCTGAGATATAGCCACAGAGGAGACTCAGTTCCCCCTCTCCAGGAAACCACAAAACAGCGCAAGCCACCTCAGAAATCCTTGCAGCAATTTATGGCACCTGAGAGGCACTCAAAAACAAAATGGACTCAATGGCAATGGATATAAATCATCTAAGTCTCGATGTATGGAAGGTGGTGGACGGAGTCGCGAACACAAAAGGTCAACTTGTCACCCTTAAAACCAATGTCCAGGAGCTACAAGCCATGACGGAGCATCTTCAATGTACCACAGCGCAACTCAAAAACTACGTGGAGGATGCAGAGGACTGCTCTTGACTCAACAATCTTTGGTTTTTGGGGTTCCTGGGACATGCTGAATGATCCTCTTCAGAACTGTTTCTGGAAGGATGGATCCAGTCAGCTATGACATCCATAAGACTCTCAAGATTTTACTCTCTGGAGAGAGCCCACAGGTCCCTTGGCCCAATGCCAAAGCCGTGAGCCCTCCCATGGGCGATGATTACAAGACTGTTTAACCATCAAGATAGGGATCACATCCTTCATTATTGCCAAACTCATGGTTTCCCCAGTTTGAGAGCACTCCCATACACATCTTTCTAGACTATACCAGGAGAGTCCAGGAACATGGGAGGCATTTCCTGGTGGTGAAGGAAATATGATGATCATAATCTCAAATATAGCTCTTTCTTCCCATCTTGACTACAAGTCCAACACTGTGCTAAAACACAATTCTTTGACATCCACCAGGATGCCACTGAATGGCTGGGCACCTTAGGTTTGGATGGCAGATCACAATGGTGAGGACAACCGCATAAGAAACATTTGAACCCCCGTGGTCAACAAGGATCTCTTACACAGCAACAGGATGCAAGCCGGTCACGAACATACACCGTATCGTAGTGGCCTGTGACAGACCTTACAAGAGGAAGAGAACCCTATTGAAACACAGAATCCTTTTACCCCATTGATCCTTCTCCCAGAATCACTGGAAGAGAACGTTCGCAGAGCTGACTACCCACAAACTCTCTATCTTGACTGCATCTGACAGAGAAATTCAGGTAAAGGGGGAGCAGGCCAGAACACATTTCAAATAAATGCTTATAACACTTAAATGTTAGCTACTTTATAAAGGGTGATGACCAAGTCGGGAGGGAGCAATTCTAAGCAATTCCAAGGACCCCTGCCACTGTGACTTGCTGAGTCTTCTTACCACCTTGGTGGGACCGCGACACGCAGGGGCTGCAGGTCCTGGATAGAATCTACAAATTAACTGACTATTATTGTTAAAATGTACGTTTAACCTTTGACATGGGGATTTGGGGCGGGGTTGTGCACCTCCATGGTGGTGTACCTGGGTCCCTGGAGGACATGGGCCACTGCCCTTGGGAGGTGGGGAGTTGGGTTGAATCAAAGGGTTATTGTTTTTTGTTCAAGTTCTTGGGCAGAATGGAGGAAACATCAGCCACTTCCTGGTGGGATGCTCTGGGAAATTTGTTAACACTTGATTACTTTGATTGGGTTTGAGAAGCTTACAAAATTGGACATTACAGGATGCCACTGACTGCGACTGATACAGACAAGTACACTACCCCATATGACACGAACCACAGGGGAATCACATTATAAATTTATGACATGGAATATACAAGGCCTTGGGAACTGGACGAAACAGAACAGAGTGCTGGGTTATTTAACCGCTGTGGGCGTAGTGATCGGATGTCCACAAGAGACACACTTGTGGGGTAATTGTATTAAGGCACTGCTGAGGCAATAGAGAGGAAAGGCAATAGCCACATCTTATTCTGGATGTGCCTGAGGCACCTTGATATGGATAGCCTCAGGTAGCCCTTTTCAATCCACCAGGATTACTCCTGACCCAGAGGGCAGATACACTATCCTAGAAGGGACACTAGACACCCATGCATTGTGTCTTCTCAATACTTATGCACGAACACTAATGACAGAGAATTCCTAGGGGCAGTGATCCGAGCAGCCCATGTCACCCCTGATATTGAAGTAATCCTTACTGGAGTTTTTAACTGTGTGATTGATGGGAATATTGATAGATACCTCCCTTGGGAGGGCCTTAAACCCTACGCCTCGGCGGCGCTCCTTCAAACTGTACGCAGCTTGGGTCTTTTGGACCGTTTGGACAAGCGGCTGAATAAGGCTTTTTACACCGCCGAAGGGGGAAGTGAGGAGCCCCCCCCCTGGGTGCCCAGTCATCGCCTACAGCGAGGTTTTAGCGGCGCTCGGGTAGAGGATGCCGAGCGCCGTGTGAAGCATAGAGACTGCCTGGGGGCAAACGCGCGAATGCGCTGGACCCCCCAGGTGGCACAGGGCTAGAGGCCACGTCGGGAGGCCTGAAGAACGAGGTGGATCTGTTTGGACTGATCCTACTCACACCCAGAGGAGAAGAGGGTGTGAGTAGTTCTGAAACTTACAGCAACCAGGTACCCTGAGGAGGGCAGGAGGAGAGTTCACTTCACATCGCAAGTACCCTGCTTTTTCATGTAAAAAAAAAAAAAGAAGGGGCGGAGAATTTTTGTTAAAATCCTTTTTTTACACTGATATTGACTGCAAGGATATTATGATTGTCAACCAACCCTCGTTTGTAAGATGGACTATTTAGGTTAAAATGTGGAGAACTCTAAAAAGTCAGATACAGTTTATATTACCTAATACTATTTGATACTGCCCCTTTTTCGCCCCGCAACTGGAAGAAAGAGGAGGGGGTTACTAAAATATAAAAAAAAATAAAGGAGAGAGGTATAAAAGGAGAACTAAAAAACTTGGGGGCTCTAATGTTGTTGGGTGCGCAAGTCAATCCATCTTGGCATCTATATACCCCCTCACGGCCCTGGAAGAGTTTGATAAAATGAGCAATTTCTGATGCGTTGACGGCACCAGCCGGAATAATAGGACTCTTTAGGCTGTTATCCCACGTGTTGAAAACAAAGATGGCACCCAAAGCCACTCGGAATCCTGGAAATAAGACTGAAGGAGTAGAGGCGACGCGTGTCGGCAGAGATAAAGGAGAGCTAGCGGGAGTAAACAAACGCCTGACGTCAATAGCAGGCAAACCAGCTGGGAAAAACATGCTGAGTTTGTGGAAAGATGCTAAGATGAGCGATAGTACTACTACTCCCCCGCTGGAAATTAAGGTAAAGGGCAAAAGTCAATCTACTATTATGACTTTTCTTGCAGGTGGGGCGCAAGATAGACTGTCTGCACATATAACCCCCCCTCTGAAATTAACATGCTAGGGAAAGAACCTTCTCTCCAGAGCACCAGCATCAAGAAGGTGTGTATTGAAAACAATGAGCCCCTTATTAAACTTAGAGAAGGCACTGAGATTGTGTCAGAGACCGAAGACAATCATAGGGAGACAAGAGAGAAGGAGTCCAGCCCTCCTGCTGGGAACAAGCAGTCTCAAGTACAACAATTTGACTAGCTTGAGCAACTGGCGCATCAGAGCGGGGAAGGAGCTGCAAGTATATCAAGACCTGCAACGGAAGGGGAGAACCTACATAAGTCTTCAGCAAGCCCTAAAAGGTGGGGTAAAATAACTGGAAAAGACCCCCAATTTGTGGATTGGGGCAAAGATAATAGCGATAAATTCTACTCTTTGACAGAAGAGTCCGATCTCAGTAGCGGCGATCACAGCTTTGGTGGATCTGATGATAGCGAGACATCTGAGGCTGAAAATATATCATCAAGTAACGAACCTACAGTGCGGCAGCTGCGGCGACAGCGGAAATCTGTAAAATCACGACCCTGCTCTCAGGAGGGTCTTGAAAACTCGACATCCACGGGTGGTAGGACTCTAAAGTGAGACTATTCCGGTATTGGATTAGCAGACTCTCCCTCTATAAGCAACCAGGGCTCAGTTAATGGCAATAAGGAAACAGACACAGGGCCCCCTACTTATAATTCATCTACGATGGGCACCGAGGCAGGAATGCTGCAGTCAATATATAGTTCAATTAAAGAGCTGCAAACAGAGACTAGGATTGAAAGCCGACGTGCGAGGATCGCTACAAAGAGATTGCAGGGAACGGTCCGCAAGGTTGCAAAATCATGCACGGAAATTGAGACTAAGCTATGTTCAATGGAAGAAAGGATAGTGGCAGTCGAGGAAGATGTTGATACTCTTAAAGAGCAGAGTGCTACGAGAGACGAACAATTGACAGATGTAATGTGGAAATTGGAAGATTTTGAAAATAGGCAGAGAAGGAATAATCTTCGATTTTTGGGTATACCGGAAGGGCTAGAAGGAAGTAATATACGGATGTACATGGTCAACCTCCTGCGCTGGGCTTTCCCGGAACTGGGGAATTGGGACTGGGAGAATGAGCTCCAGCAAGTTCACAGGTTTCCGGTAACCCAGCGGGATGGGGGTCAATGGGCTGATTCTAAATACCCTAGAGCTATTCTAGTTTATTTTGGAAATTACTTATTGCGACAGGAGATATCTGGTAAAGCTTGTCCTAACACCATTCGCACTGTGGATGGGGTTACCTACTTCACTCGCCCTGATTTCTGTCATGCCACTGTCGAGCGGAGATGGCGGCTCCGACAGCTTATTAAACCATTTTCAGACAAAGGCGGGGAGGCGTATCTGTTGGCCCCTGCTCGACTTAAAATAGTAATGAATGGAAAAGTAAAAGTATTCACTTCAGAAATTAAAGCAAAACAATACCTGATGGGGGTCGAGTAGCAAAGGGCAGAGATACATAGAAGGCAAAGGTGTTCGGGAGACTGGTGGGTGGGTGCATCCGCACATACACAACGCCAATATTCAGGCCATTGGTGGTCTGATTGCTCAACAGGATGGGGGGCCAGTCCCGGGGAGGGAGGAAGCATGGGAGGGGGATGGAGGAGACTGGTCTGGGGTGGAGGAGGGGGGAGGGGTGGGAAAGGAGGGAGGAGGAGAGGGATAGGGGAGAGGGTAGGATATGGAGGGAAGGGATAGGAAAACGGGGGAATAAAATGGAAAGGAAAGGATCAAGGGAAGTAAGGGAAATGGAAAGAATAGGAAGAGGGGAACAAAGAGAGAAGAGAATTCAAGAGAGTGTGCAGTTGGATAACAGAAAGAGAAAAGAAATGAAACGGGGGGGAAGGGAAAAGGGGAAAAAGAAAAATAGTAAATGGCTAGACTTAGAATTGCCTCAATTAATATATGCGGACTAAATTACCCTCGTAAAAGAAGGAGAGTGGTTGAAGAATTAAAGACTTTTAAGGCAGATATTTATTGCCTACAGGAGACACATGTGGAATATAAAAATTCTGGAATTCTTGCTTCGCTTGGGTTGAAAGTGATCGCCCGGTCAGAACAAGAGGTTAGAACTAAAGGGGTGGTAATATTAGATCGGACTAATAAATTAAATTTCACCAGGCAGAAGGCGGACAGGGGTGGGAGATGGGTAATTGTAGGGTGCAGTTATGGCCATAGCGGCTTTACATTATGTTCTTTATATGGGGCAGTCTCGGACGACCCAGTAGTTTTAGATACCCTCGCTATTGAGCTAACAGGATGGGCCCCTCCCTATATTCTATATGGTGATTTCAACTTCAATGGCTCTAGGGAGGGACTACAGGATTTACTAGCGCCCACATCTAAGAAATATCAGGGGCGTAAACCTCGGGTATATAAGGCAATGGTAGCCATTCAGAAAGAATTAGGACTAGTGGATGCTTGGGTGAAACTATGTAAAGGACCCTGGATATACTTACTATTCGGCCCCCCCATATGAAATTAGCATGACTTGATTATTTTTTGATATCTCCTGTACTATTAAAGCAGGGTAGGGTGGAGTTATATCCAAGGGCTATATAAGATCATAATCCCCTGGTTTTCGATCTGGAATTGGATGGGCTTGAATCAAAAGTCAGGAGATGGACATTTGAAAGAGGGCTCCTTAAGGACCCGGAATATTGTGAATATATGAGAAAGTGGATAGTTGAATTCTTAAGGTTCAACCAGGGATCAGCTCCAGTAGAGATAGTCTGGGATACCTTAAAAGCAGGAATTTGAGGTGAAACTTTGAGTTTCAGTTTTAGAAGGCAGAAAAACTCCCAAGGCAGAATAAAAGACTTCCAAACGAAGCTGAGGGTAGCCGAAAGACAATTGATCATAGCTATAGAAACTGGGGTGGGTGTAAAGAGGGCTCAGGAAGAAGTCGCTATAGTCAAAGCAGCAATGAATGAGGCTATGGCTCAAAGAATAGCGGAGAAATATTTAGCGCAGCGCTCACAAGGGTATGAGTATGGAGAAAAATCCGGGCGCTTGCTAGCAATAATAAGGGTAAGTCAGAAGATAGCATCCGGGGTCATTAGAGAGATTAGAGATTGGCAAGGACAGATAGTATCTGAAGTGGATGGAATTAGGAAGGTGTTTCACAGATACTATACGGAACTATATAACGATACATCGGTGTATCCGGAGGGAGAAATGGCGGAATTTTTATACCCCATAAATGTAGATAAGCTATCTGGGAGTGATAATCTATATATGGGAGAACAGATAGATATTTCGGAAATTGACAAGGCAATGAGTGATCTTGCCTCTGGAAAAGCCACAGGCCCTGACTCGATTCCCTTAGAGTTTTATAAAACTTTTAAAATATTATTATTCCCGGTAATGATAGAGCTATTTATCGAGGTACAGAGTGGAGGGGAAACCCCCCCATCATGGGATATGGGCAACATGGTAATGTTTTTGAAAAAAGGGAAACCCCCATTAAACCCGGCCTCATTTCGGCCGATCACATTAATTAACAGCGATGTTAAAATATATTCAAAAATATTGGCCGCTCGATTATCTCTGGTGATTAGGAAGCTAGTTTCCCCTAGGCAGCATGGGTTTGTCCCGGGAAGGGATACTACCGATCATATTCAAAGAGTTCTCGCACTCTTTGATGCTAAGGAAGTAGCAGAGGAACCTATGGCAGTCGCATTATTAGATGCAGAGAAGGCGTTTGACCGGGTCAACTGGAACTACCTGTGGTATGTAATGGAGTATTATGGGTTAGGGAAGAAATTTATTGCAGCAGTAAGGGCGCTATATAGATCACCAGTAGTGAAAATACAACTAATGGGTGGACAGTCCGAGGGAATCCAGGTCAGGAGAGGAACTAGGCAGGGATGCCCATGTTCTCCGCTCCTATTTGCTTTTTATATAGATCCCTTGCTTAGGCAGCTGGAAGAGAACTGCAAGATTCCACCGATTCGCAGGCAGGGATGGGATACAAAAGTCCTAGCATATGCAGATGATATAGCTATATTAACTCCCACCCCTGATTCGGCTTTGAGAGAGGTTGAAGATGTGACGACAAAATTTGGAAGATTTTCAGGGTACCTGCTAAATAGAGCTAAAACGCAGTTACTGGCTAATCAATATACAAGCACCCAGGATACGCGGAGGGTGGACCACGCAGTATATATGGGTATAAATATTACACCAAAAGTAGGAGAAATTGTTAGTTTGAATCTGGATCCCATACTTTCCAAAGCCAGAAGAGATATGTGCAGATGGAATAATTTACATCTGACTATTATGTGGAGGTGTAATATGGTGAAAATGATTTTCCTCCCTAAGCTGTTGTATCTCTTTCGTGCTATACCACTGAGTTTCACAAATCTAAGATTCAAGGAGATAGATAGATTGGTTATGAGATTTATCTGGGATTATGGTAAGTGTAGAAGAGCAAGTAAATTTATGTCTCTTCCTCGAGAAAGAGGGGGGTGGTCCCTACCGAATATAAAATGATATCAAATAGCTGCAGCTTTTCAGTATATGCGTCCATTATGGGGTCCTAAGAGAGAGGGGACCGTGGAAGAAGATTGCCCTAATATATACGAGTTGCAGATAGGAGCAGCAGCCAATGGGTGTTTGGTAACATTTCATGAGCCCGGATATTATAAGAAAACCAGATTTAAGGTAATAGAAACGGCCTATAAGTGTTGGCGATTATGGCATAAAAAGAAAGGACTTGGCAGATATAATTATTACACCATGATTGAGAAGAATCCATTGCTCCCCGAAATATTTAAGGATAGGTGTATGGCAAGATGGGCCTCCCTAGGTATAGTGAGGTTAGGGAATTATTTCGACATTTTTGGGGTCAAGTCGTTTGGGGATCTACAGGAGCAGTATGGTTTAGAGCGAAGGGACTTCTTTAAATACCTACAGATACAAGATTTTCTTACACGGAAAACAGGGGGTGTGCAGGGATTTAGAAGTAATCAACTGTTGAATGATATCCTGGTTAACCCCAATATAGCAATAAGATCGATTTACGCGTTACTGCTGGCAGAACAGCCTGATGATTTAGAGAAGAACAAGGAGAGGTGGGGAAAGAAGTGGACGGGAGTAATAATTTATAAGGTCACTAGAGCTGGGATACACTATTTTACTTTCCTCGTCCCTGCAAGCACAACATTATAAAACCATATTTGACCTGTACCATACCCCAGCTCATCTTGGCAAATGGGGGAGTTTGTCAGGAATAAAATGTCCAAGATGTGGGATGCATGGAACAGACATTGTACACATGATGGCTACATGTGGGGAACTAATGGCTTTGAGGGAGGGTATTCAAGCTGTTTTGAAAGGGGTTCTGGGATATGATCTGGTCCTTACCCCAGAGATTATGGTTTTGGGAGTCGCTGGAGAAGTGGGGGGTCCACTTAGAGCATTTATTTTTGTGGCCATGGCAGTGTATCGAATATGTATATCATCTGCGTGGCTGAATGTACGACCTCCGTCCTGGCAGCAATGGTTGCCTAGATTGTTGTCTGTATATTATTTGGAGATGGCACTGTACGAACGCAAGGGGAAAAGTGGTAGGAGGAAAGGGAAGGCAATTTGGGGGTCACGTCAGGACTGGATCCTGGCTCATAATGATTAATGTTTAAACTGAAACCAGATTATCCTCCCCCAATTTAATTCAATTTAAACATTTGGGAAATCTCTCTCCGTCTGGATGAGTCGGGCTGCTGTGGTTCCCAGTATAGATTTAGGTGGTGCCTTTCTTCTAATGTTCTTTGTCTTTTTGGTTTGAATTTCTTTCAGGCAGTGTAAAGTGATGTAAGAGTACATTTGCTGTATTATTCATTTCCAAATAAAAAAAATAATTAAAAAAAAATAAAATAAAAATAAAGCAATACTTTGAGGTCAACTGCAGATCAACTGAGATCTGTGACACCGAATGGGACTCTATGAAGGTGGTCTTGAGAGGGGTGTGTATGGCCGCCAAGGTTGGGGTGCCATGCACACTATAGCATGAGCTTTCCAAATAAAAGATAGAACTGATGAAGCTGGAAAGGCAACTTGTTAATGACCCATCACTTGTTCCAGCCTTTGATAGCAAAAGATTACAAACTATGTGAGCTCTGGGATCAGCTGGAGAAACATGGTAGAAAACAGGTGAGACACTGTTGGTACTGCAAAGGGGACAAGGCAAGTAGATTGTTAGCCAGGTGGATCAGAGCTGAAACAGCTCCCACACCCATTCTTTCTTGAAGTTATACTTTACCCAGCATTCCATTAATGGGGTTTTCACAGCACACATGCTGATGGTCTATTCACAACCTAATTTACCGAGAACTAACAAATAATTGGTAACGTATTTAAATTAGCTGTGTTAGAGCTGGCATCTGTGGCCTGGTCTCCCCTGTCTTTCTTTGCCTCTGCTTCCCATGTTATGACTGTGTGCTGGATTAATTTTTTTCTAGTTTTGTTACTCTGGGCACTTTAAAACAGCTGACCAGCCCTAAAGTGCAAGTGCTCTCTGTGTAAATTATGTGTGTAGTTGCTTTTTCCATGATTAATATATTTGATTTACTAGTAAGTCCCTAGTAAAGTGCATTAGAGGTGCCCAGGCCTGTAAATCAAATACAACTAGTAGGCCTACAGTACTGATTGTGCCACCTGCGTTGCCCTGTAAACATACTCAGACCTGTCACTGCAGTGTCTGTGTTTTCAGTTTTAAGCTGCCAATTCAACCTGGCAGGTGTACCCCATTGCCAGTTCCAAACCTTTCCTTTTTATACATTTAAGGCACCCCTAAGCTAGGCCCTACGTGGCCCCATGGGCAGGGTGCAGTGTGTGTTAAAGGTGGGACACGTACTGATGTGTTTTACATGTCCTAACAGTGAAATACTGCAAAATGTGTCTTTCACTGTTGCAAGGCCTATCTCTTTCATAGGTTAACATGGTGGCTGCATTTAAATATCTTTTAAGTGTAGTTTCCCTTTGAGAGCAGATTGAGATATGGAGTTTGGGATCTCTGAACTCACAATTTAAAAATAATTTTTGGGGTAAAATTGTTTTTTAAATTGTCAGTTTGAAAATGCACTTTTTGAAAGTGGGTGTTTTCTTGCTTAAACTATTCTGTGACTCTGCCCGCTTGTGTATTCCCTGTCTGGGTCAGACTGACAGCTGGGCTGTTTGTGAATCCCCTCTAAAAAGTGACACAAAGGGAGCTGGGGTATAGCCTGCATATCCTGATGAGTCTCCTGGTCTACAGTGGGGAGGGAGGGGCTGACACTTACACCGGAAAGGGCTGTGCCTGCCCTCATACAATGCCGTCTCCAATCCCCTTGTGTCTGGGCAAGGCTGGATCAGGTCAACAAAAGAGACTTTCTTTTGATGTTTGTCTACTTTAAAGGCAGAAAGGGGTATATGTAGTGGACCTAAACCCCAGATTTTCAGAATACTTCTGGAACCAAGAAGAACCTCTGCCAAGGAGCAGAGCTGAAGAGCTGGAGGAGGAGTACTGCCCCTTTACCTGTCACTGTGGTTTGCTGGGTTGGCCTATGTAGGAAAGTACCCTCTTTTTGGAATGTTACACCCAAGCTCTGCCTGAAGTCAGTGTGCTTTTGACTGTGTCACTGGGATCCTGCTAGTCAGGACCCAGTGCTAATGGTGTGAGGCCTGCTTGTCAGTGTGTTTTACTGTTTTCTAAATTGCCACTGGAGTCCTGCTAATCAGAACTCCATTGCTCATGCTCTCTCTGTTTGTAAATGTGTCACCTCATACTGGTGACTCAGTTTTTTGGCATACTGGTGTCCCCTTATAAGTCCCTAGTATATGGTACATCGGTACCCAGGGCATTGGGGATCCGGGGATCATTATGGGGTGCAGCATTTCTTTTGACACCCATAAGGAGCCCATACAAAGGCTTCTACAGGACTGCCATTGCAGCCTGTGTGAAATAGTGCATGCACTATTTCACAGCCATTTTCACTGTTCCAGGTCACTTATAAGACACCTATATATTAAGTCTTCCAACCCTGAAGGCTGGACGCAAAGTACCTGTGTGTGAGGGCACCCCTGCACTAGCAGAGGTGCCACCACATCATCCAGGCCCATTTTCCCAGACTTTGTAAGTGTGGGGACACCATTTTAAGTGTGCACTACACTTAGGTCAATACCTATGTACAGCTTCACAATGGTATTCCGAAAATGGCCAAGTAAGGTGTCTAACAACTGGGAATTGTACCCCAATACTGGTTCCAGTATAGGTTGCACAATCCCATGCACTTTGGAGGCTCCACAGGGGACCCCCAGTACTGTCATACCAGCCTTCTGAGGTTTTCACTGCAGCCCCAGCTTCTGCCAACCCACAGACAGGCTTCTGTCCTCCTGGGGTTTGAGCAGCTTTCTCCCAGGAAGGCAGAACAAAGTGTTTCCTTTGGGAGAGAGGTGTTACGCCCTCTTTCTTTAGAAATAGGTGTTACAGGCATGGGGGGGTATTCTCCCAGAGCCTCTGGAAATGCTCTGAAGGGCACAGATGGTGCCCTCCTTGCATGATCCAGTCTACACCGGTTCAGGGACCCCCAGTCCCTGCACTGGTGCGAAACTGGACAGAGGACAGGGGAGTGACCACTCTCCTGTCCATCACCACCCCAGGGGTGGTGCCCAGAGCTCCTACAAAGTGTTCCTGGGTTTTGCCATCTTGGATTCCAAGGTGGTGGGGCACTCTGGGATCATCTGAGTGGCCAGTGACAACAGGTGACGTCAGAGACACCTCCTGATAGGTGCTTAACTGGTTAGGTGACCAATCCCCCTCTCAGGGCTACTTAGGGTCTCTCCTCTGGGTGTTTCTTCAGATTTGGATTGCAAGACTCCAGCATGAATCCTCTGCATCCTTTACTTCATCTTCTACCGATGGATCAACCACTGACTGCTCCAGGAACTGTACAAAACTGCAACAAAGAAGCTAAGACGACTTCTGCAACATTGTATCTTCAGCTCCTGCCAGCAACTACAACAGTTTCTGGGTCATGCATCCTCCAAGGGCTGCCCGTCTTCAGCCTGCACCAGAACAACCGAAGGAATCTCCCGTGGAGTGATGGAGTCACTTCCCTGCTTCAGCAGGCACCTCTCTGCAGTGACGACAGGTGGCTTGGGTCCCCTCTCCAGATGAAAGGCCTGGATCCAGCAACATGGGTGGTGGATTAAAGTGACTCCGGCACTAGCAACGTCCAGTTGTCCAACTTTGGTGGAAGTAAGAGCTTGCCTTCCCATGCAAAACAGTACCCCTATGCACCGTGTGACTTGCAGTTGCCAAGGCTTGTGTGCGACCTTCCAAGACGTTCTTCATGCATAGCACAGCTTAGGCCCCCAGCACTCCATCCTACGATGCACAGCTCCCTGAGTGATTCTCCAATGGTGTGGGAATCCTTTTTGTCATGCTGCATGAGCCTCCATTTGCACCTTCGTTGTCCCCATGCTGTGGGACTCCTGTGCATGCTGCCTGGTCTTCTGATGGCTCTCTGAGTTGCAGAGCCCCCTCTGTCTCCCCATCCTGAGTAGAGGTGACCGGGTCCCTACTGGTCCCGGGCAGTGCCTTTTTCTGCCAACCGCATGTTTTGCATGAGCCAAGGCTTGTTGGTAAAATCCAGCGACGCAAACCCGATTGCATTTATCCATCCCTCGTGGGACATCTCCTGCACCAGCCAGTAACCTGTATCTGTCTTCTTTGGTGCAATACTGACTTTGTTTTCTCACCTGTGGCTCTTGGTTTGCACCTTCATCTGGGTTAGTAGGGGCTCCTGTTCTCCCTGGACTCTTCAGTGCTTCTTGGACTTGATTCCCTTCTTCCACAGGTCTTCAGGTCCAGGAATCCATTGTTGGTGTCTTGCAGTCTCTTCTTGTTCTTGCACTGTCTTCTATCATGACTTCCTCTGTGTTTTAGGAAACTTGCTGTGTTTTACTCCTGCTTTCCTGGGCTCTGGGCTGGGCTCTATTACTTTCCTTTGGTGTTTTCTTACACTCCCAGCGCCCCTCTACACACTACACTTGCCTAGGTGGGAAGCCGACTTTCGCATTCCAATATTTTAGTATATGGTTTGTGTTCCCTTAGGCCCATTGCAACCTATTGTGATTTTCACTGTTTTTACTATTTTCTGACTATTTACATACCTGTTTTTGGTTACCAGTGTGTATATTGTGTGATTTGCTTACCTCATAAGGGAGTATAGTCTCCAAGCTATTTTTAGCATTGCGTCACTAAAATAAAGTACCTTTATTTTTGTAACACTGAATATTGTCTTTCGTGTGTGTGAGTACTGTGTGACTACAGTGGTAATGCAATAGCTTTGCATGTCTCCTAGTTCAGTCTTGGTTGCTCTGCCTACAGTTACCTCTAGACAGCCTGGCTTCTAGACACTGACTACATTTCACTATTAAGGGATAACTGGACCTGGTATAATGTGTAAGTACCTCTGGTACCTACTACAAACCAGGCCAGCCTCCTACAAACTGGTACTAACAAGGTTAAATATTTGCCCAAAAAGTGTTACTGTGTGTACAGATGACAAATTAATGAAGTAATACCTTATGATGCAGCATAATTTGCCATTTTTTGTTGTATATTTTAGGAAACCTTGCTGCATAATTTGATTCTTGCTGTCGCATAATTCCAGTGAACCTGCTTATACGTCTCAGAATAAATGCCATTCATAAACACAACACTAAGCTAGCAGTAAAATGAGTAGGACACCTCTCAAATCCCTCATAGGTAACTATGTTCAAAAACAATTATAAAAAATACCACAAAAGGCACCTAAGAAAATCAAGAATGCAATTCTATATTCTCAAAATTTATTTTATTAGTTTCAATATTCATTATTAGAAAACCAACGCTTGTATGGTTATCAACATGTAATAAATATTTGAATCACAGCTGGGCTTTTTGTTTGTCCATTTCATGATTTATAAACAATGTTGTCTATTTCTCAACTAAATGAATACATGTAATGGTACTCAAAGCATTACGCTAAGTGCTATTCAAATATCTATTAAATGTTAATTATGACACAAAAACTTATTTGGCATTGGTACTCTAGAGACATTGATTAATGTGATTGGAATATATATTACATATTTATGATTATATAAACATTGGTTTGCTATTAATAAGATTGATATATTCTAGCTAATAAAATGCATTTGGAAATTTGGAATTACATTCTCAATTTGCTTAGGTGACTCTTGCGGGATTTTTATAACAGTTACATGTGTTATGACAGTAGAATAACTATTGCTTAGAGAGCACCTAGCCGCTGAGCATAATTTCTTTACCCTTTTTCCCTTGATATAATAACTGTTAAAAAACAATCTCCCAGACATACTTAGAAACAGCACCAGGTGACATTTTGCAGTCATATGATTGGGAGGAAGTGCTATACAAATATTACTATGCAATAAAAAAGTGCTATGTTGAATTCAAAAGATTTGAAAGGCTGCATTTATTGATGTCAGGTCTACAAGTCAGAGCAGCATGACCCATATTTATACTTTTTTTGCGCTGAATTTGCATCATTTTTTACACAAAAGTGGCACAAACTTACAAAATATAATATTTTGCATCAAAAAATTACGCTAATGCAGCGCAAAAAAAGTATAAACACGGGCCTGTGTGTTTAAATCTAGTTCATTTCTTTGCTTTTTACCATCTCATTAATTTCAATATCTTGTCATTATCTAGCCTTCCCACCACTCCTTAAATAAGAATAAGGATTATCCTATTGTTCTCTAAAGTTTCTTTATTTCATCCTGGACAACATCTGCTGACATTGGATCACCAAACGTTCTACTTTTAAGACTAGGATTCCACATGAAAAGGCTTTCCTGCACTGACTCCTCAAAAACCTACCCTCGCCATAATCAGCAAAAACTCAAATTGACAAATATTCATTATATCACTTCATTAGACCCCAGCAGCCTTAAATGCAGATGAAGGTGGACAATATGAATGAAAACGTAAAATCCAAAGTTATGTTGATTACATTTTTGCTTTTAAAATGCATTCCCTAGTGCATAGATAATGCTATCATGTTAGGAGGAAAACCCAAATTTGAGAAACAAATATATAACATTTGGAAAACGATAATTGTAGGTACCATCTTGTTACCCTTGTTCTCTATTTTGTCTTTTTTTCCTTCCCCCCCCCTCCCTTTCGAACTTGCTTCCTCAAGAACATCTTCATGTCAACTTTTTTCAGAAAGCTTATTCATCCATGGGTGTGTTCTGCTTGCAGTTCTCATTGCTGCATTACAGAATATTTGAACATGCTTGACAAAAATCTCTCACTTGCCCAACCATGGCACTCTCCAGTGCAACAGCAAAAGGAGGTTATGCTGCAAGAGTTACTGCTTTATATGGTTCTACATTATGGGCTAGATGTATCAAACGTTTTTGCATTCGCAAACGGTGCGAATGGCCGTTTGCGAATGCAAAAATGCCTTTCAGTATGTATAAAAAGCATTCGCTATGCAATTTTAAGGAATCGCTAAAATAGCGATTCCTTAAAATTGCGAGCCCATTTAGAGAATCGCAGATTGCGATTCTCTAAATAAGAAATCGCAAATAAGGAATCCTTATTTGCGATTTCTGTATCAAGCTTTTCCTTAATGTCAATTGGGCATTAAGGAATCGCGAGTACCACCAAGTTGAACTTGGTGGTAAGCATGTGCAAATTTTAAAAATGAATGAAAAATGCATTTTTTAAATTTACATGTAAAGCACACATGCCCCTTTGGCAGGTGTGCGCCTTACATGTCCTTAAAAAAATTCTTGGGGTGCAGCAGAGGGGGCCTTAGGCACCCATCACCCTGGGTTTTGCATTTACCAAATTTGCGAATTCCAGTTAGGAATTCGCAATTTGGGAAATGCAAAAAATTCGCAAATATGGGCCTGTTCTGCTTTCCTACTTATCTCATATCAGAGCTTACAGAACATATCAAGAATGCACTTCTGAGTTCAAAGAAGACCTTTATTGTTGTTAATTTTTCCCCACCCACAAGTTTGTGAGAGACGAATTAATAGATTTCAAGCACACATTCAATTGAGTAAAAGTATTGCAGCAATGAAAACAAAATATATCACAGTACTTCTCAGTTGCAATGTACACAGCAGGTTATATTTATAAGATATTGATAAGATATTGAATGCAAAGCAAAACAAATACTTCACAGTGTGAGAAACTATTTACAGCTTCATCTTTCTGGGGTCTGCAAGTTGATGACTCCGGTCAACTGCGAGAAAGAGATTATCTACCCACACGGGAGACTGGCAACTGGCACCAAGTTCTAGTCCGAAGTCAGGCAGATTTGAATCTAATTCTCTGAAGCCCCAAGCCATCCTTACCAAAGCGTGCCCCCTCCTCTCAGACTCGGGAAAACTACGCAAGCCTTTGGAGACTGGCCAGATCTCCTAGACTTCTCCTCTTCCCAAGCCTGAGCAGAAAGGAAAACACCAAATGTACTCTTTCTTATCAGGTCTAGTCTGGTGTGAGAAAAACAGTTTGGTTCATCTTGTGAAAAAACACAGCTTGAAAAAATACAGCTTGGATTCTCAACTGCAATGTCTAACTCCACGTTAAAGGCAATAGGCAGCTAACCTAAATATCAAATGTAATGTCTAATGTCATGTCAAAGCCAATAGGCAGCTGAGCTGAATACAAAATGCAACGTCTAATATCTTGTCAAAGCCAATAGGCAGCTGAGCTGAATACAAAATGCAATGTCTAATATCATGTCAAAGCCAATAGGCAGCTGAGCTGAATACAAAATGCAATGTATAATATCATGACAAAGACAATAGGCAGCTAGACTGAATACAGCATGTCAAAGCCAATAAGCAGAATACAGAATGTAATGGCTAATGCAATGTCAAAGCCAATAGGCGGCTAAACTGAACAAAACATACAATGTGCTACTGGTGAACATTGAGCAACTAATATGCGCAGTGGTGAAACACAAACTCATTGGTCAAACATAATCAATAGCATCACATTCCACCCTATGACCAATGAATTTTTGTTTCACATATCTCTTGTTTCAAACAAAAAAAAAAAAAAAAAGAAAAAAACATCAGCACAAAAAAACATTATCAGCAAATCAGATTTGAATGATCAAAGCAATCACTGTAAAGCAATGGAAGTGGATTAACATATAGATCCCATAACCTTTCACATCAGATACATCTACACAGAAAAGACTGATACTTTTATACTCTGAATGAGATGATAGTGTCTCTAAAATAGCAATTTGATATAGCATGAGTTCTACTCATGTAGAGGTGCACGGTCCACCTGAAAGGTTTGCTGGAAGGTAAGTGAAAGTCAGAGTTCCACATGAGAAAACCCAGACAGTTAACTGTTAAGGTTGCTTAGTTCCAGTAGAAGAATGCAATCAAACAAGTTGAACTTGAACTGAAAGCGCCATTTGCGCAAAATGGATCCATGGTGCTTGAACTGTACTCAGTCAGGTTCAGGTTGGGGGTTCGGTCCCTTCCCCGACCCCACACGCACACACCTGAAGGGGGACCACACAGCACACTCGGGGACAGTGGCAAAACGTGGTAGGATCTGCAAAAGAAAAAAGTATGACTTTTCTTGCAAATAACATTTGTCATTTGAAATGTGCCCTTCCTCTTTCTTTCCCTGTTTTTTAATCAGCAGGATGTTTTTAGGGCCCTTTGTTATGATTTCTGCAGGTTCTGGAGGGTCATCTGGGGCTTCAACCCACACCTCAGCACTGAGGTTTTTATTTGCTGCACCACAGCTTCCCTTTTCTTGCACTGTCAGAAGGGCTGGGGCAGGCGCATTCTTTACCAAACCTCCATACAATGCACTTTTGACAATTTGGGCCATTCTGTCTCCAATTTGTATGAATAAATCAGATTATTTTCTAGTTATCAGCATAATTTTGATTTCTCCTTGGTAATCTGCAGCAATCACTCCCCCTAAAACCTGATCAATTTGCCATATCTGTCCTGGTAACTTTCCTCTCTCTGTGACTGCTTGTGGGACAGATTGCTCTTGTACGTGCTGCACAGTGTTTATCAAATCTAGGGGAATGTGCATCTCTCTCATCTCTGCCCACCTGTAAGTGTCTTTTTCTCTCAGCTGTTCACATTTCTGGTGCACCCACTTAGCCATCCCCACTAAGTCAGAATTCTGGGTGTACACGTCTCTCTCTGAATTATTCTCTTTAACATCTGCAAGGAAATTGAACCAGTTAAGTGCAAGCCATGTGGAAAACCAAACGGCTAAACCATTGGCAGTAAACCAAGAATCAGTGTAAAAATGACACATCTCAAGCAGCTCTTGCTTTAAAATCTGACACACATTGTACAACGCTGTTCCTTCTCCTGTGCCAGAAAATAACATTTCAGTCAATGAATCATTAGTAAAACAAACATGCTTTTTATCCTCAGTGGACACGAATTCAAATGGTGCACTCAGTTTCACTGGTGACTCTTTTACCTGTGGTACTCTAGCCCTGTCTTGCAGGTACCAGATCCAGTGTATGATCCGAGCTAGGGGCACTCTTTTCTTCCCCTGTTCCTGATTTACATGTAAATCAGTGTTTCCCTCTTGCACTGCGCAGAAACCTAAAGTCTGAATTATTTCATTTGCCAAATCACAAGCGCGCAGCTGCATATAATCTTTCCCAGTGACCATATACCAAAGTGTTAGGATTTCACTCAGATGAGGGCTATTCTGTTTCCAAAAATCAAACAAGCTAATGAAACTCGGGGCCATATTTATACTCCGTTTGCGCCGAAATTGCGTCGTTTTTTTTGACGCAATTTCGACGCAAAACTAACGCCAACTAACGCCATATTTATACTATGGCGTTAGAGGCGAATAGCGCCAAAGTTCCCGGAATGTGCGTCATTTTTTAGCGTGAACCCCTTCCTTGCGTTAATGATATGCAAGGGAGGCGTTCCCGTCTAAAAAATGACTCCCAGGCCTTTACGTGGTATTTATACTCCCGGGCAAAAGCGACGCCCGGGAGTGGGCGTGGCTAAAAACGGCGCATTTGCGCCGCTTTTTAACGCCTGGGTCAGGCATGGCGTTAAGGGACAAGTGGGCTCAAAATGAGCCCAGAGTGCCCTCCCCTGCCCCCAGGGACCCCCCCTGCCACCCTTGCCCACCCCAGGAGGACACCCAAGGCTGGAGGGACCCACCCCAGGGACATTCAGGTAAGTTCAGGTAAGTTTT
The DNA here is from genome assembly GCF_031143425.1 of Pleurodeles waltl. Classification (NCBI taxonomy): domain Eukaryota; kingdom Metazoa; phylum Chordata; class Amphibia; order Caudata; family Salamandridae; genus Pleurodeles; species Pleurodeles waltl. Next base: position 1,243,501,799 of record NC_090445.1, read on the forward strand.
TTTTTTTTTTTTTTAAATAATATTTTGTGGCATAGGGGGGCCTGATTTGTGCCCCCCTACATGCCACTATGCCCAATGACCATGCCCAGGGGACAGAAGTCCCCTGGGCATGGCCATTGGGCAAGGGGGCATGACTCCTATCTTTACAATGATAGGAGTCATGTTGATGGGGGATGGGCGTCGTTAAAAAATGGCGCAAGTCGGGTTAAGACGATTTTTTCGACGTAACCTGACTTGCCCCATTTTAAGACGCCCATGCGCCATTTTCCCCCTACGCCGGCGCTGTCTGGTCTACGTGGTTTTTTCCCACGCAAACCAGGCAGCGCCGGTCTGATTGCGCCGTCTAACGCCATTCCATAAATACGGCGCCCGCATGGCGCTTCAGAATGGCGTTAGACGGCGCAAAACTTTTTGACGCTAAACTGCGTTAGCGCAGTTTAGCGTCAAAAAGTATAAATATGGGCCTCGGTGTCTCTTGCTTAATGCAAACAGTAAGAAACTTTAAAATCTTTCGTTTTACTTCATTTTGCAACGGTAACTCGTAAACCACATTCTGAGCTCTCTCCGTGTTATCAGTTTAGGAATGCACTTTGACTGCCAAAAAACCTGGCTCACACGAAGGCTCAGAATAGCTCAAAGCTGTCTTAACCCCCTCATTACTGGAATGGGAAAAGACAGATTCTTCTAAAACAGCATTTTTATAACTTTCAGCATTATCTTGCATTAATGTACTCTGGCTAATTTGCTCATGTAAATTCTCATTTTCATGTTCCAACTGCCTACATTTCTCCTGCATTTCTCTGTAAGCAGATAAAAGTATCCAAACCCTTCTGTCAAAAAACAAAAGGATCATCATTGCTTCCAAAAGGCACATTTTCTAAATATGCTTCATCACAGTAAGAAAACATATTTCTCACAACACCATCAGGCAGTTTAACTACACATGCATTTTCAAACATGGTCTGCCGTGCTTCTGTAATTCTCCAAACAACAAAAAACAATTACACTTTCAAATTGTGCACGTAGAAATCTAGAATTCGACCCTACCCCACTTCTGGTACCAAAATGTTCTGCTTTCCTACTTATCTCGTATCAGAGCTTACAGAACATATCAAGAATGCACTTCTGAGTTCAAAGAAGACCTTTATTGTTGTTAATTCTTCCCCACCCACAAGTTCGTGAGAGACGAATTAATAGATTTCAAGCACACATTCAATTGAGTAAAAGTATTGCAGCAATGAAAACAAAATATATCACAGTACTTCTCAGTTGCAATGTACACAGCAGGTTATTTTATAAGACATTGATAAGATATTGAATGCAAAGCAAAACAAATACTTCACCGTGTGAGAAACTATTTACAGCTTCATCTTTCTGGGGTCTGCAAGTTGATGACTCCGGTCAACTGCGAGAAAGAGATTATCTACCCACACGGGAGACTGGCAACTGGCACCAAGTTCCAGTCCGAAGTCATGCAGATTTGAATCTAATTCTCTGAAGCCCCGAGCCATCCTTACCAAAGCGTGCCCCCTCCTCTCAGACTCGGGAAAACTACGCAAGCCTTTGGAGACTGGCCAGATCTCCTAGACTTCTCCTCTTCCCAAGCCTGAGCAGAAAGGAAAACACCAAATGTACTCTCTCTTATCAGGTCTAGTCTGGTGTGAGAAAAACAGTTTGGTTCATCTTGTGGAAAAACACAGCTTGGAAAAATACAGCTTGGATTCTCAACTGCAATGTCTAACTCCACGTTAAAGGCAATAGGCAGCTAACCTAAATATCAAATGTAATGTCTAATGTCATGTCAAAGCCAATAGGCAGCTGAGCTGAATACAAAATGCAACGTCTAATATCATGTCAAAGCCAATAGGCAGCTGAGCTGAATACAAAATGCAATGTCTAATATCATGTCAAAGCCAATAGGCAGCTGAGCTGAATACAAAATGCAATGTATAATATCATGTCAAAGACAATAGGTAGCTAGACTGAATACAGCATGTCAAAGCCAATAAGCAGAATACAGAATGTAATGGCTAATGCAATGTCAAAGCCAATAGGCGGCTAAACTGAACAAAACATACAATGTGCTACTGGTGAACATTGAGCAACTAATATGTGCAGTGGTGAAACACAAAGTCATTGGTCAAACATAATCAATAGCATCACAGGGCCTACAGGCCCATAGGTGCGAATAGGGCTGGTATCACAATTTGCGATTCGGTAATAGCATCTGCGAAATTTTAAGAAATCGCTATTACCGAATCGCAAATATGATACATACTATTTTGCGATTCAGAAATAGGATTTCTTAAAAATCGCTATTAGAGAATCACAAAATGGTTTGTTGATACATCTAGCCCTATATCTTTTTTACAGTGAAACACAAGTTCAATGTTTCCAGGTTTCTCAACATTTTGGGTATAGGAAGGTTTTCCAAGTATTGTATTTTTAATGGTTCTTTCCAAAAGTCCAAATTTTCGATTATCCTCCTGGATTGGACACAAATATTTTTCAGCAGAAAGTTGCTCTCAAGAATTTTTTTTATCAGACATTAATTTAGCCATTTTCATAACAATTATTTCAGGACTATACCCCATAAACAAAAAACAAAATCATAAAATGCATTCACATACTATTGATAATTCATTCATGGTTCCTTTTTCTAAACAGACAATACCTCAAAGCACTAGTGCATCTAATCCCCAAGTCTTAAATTCAAAGTCCAATAATGCGATCCTGAGACTCAGATGCCACGAGTAACATTGTACAGTCATAATATTAAATCATAATAGTGAGTGACATTGTCGAGATTGCCTGATTCAATGGATCGCCTCATTTTTCATCTAAACTGTGTCCTTTCATATGGACGATCTTGGGAAACGTTGCCTCACAGACTGTCCCCCCTTTGTCTGGCAATGAACAGATGTTAATCTGGGTGGAACCCTGCCCCTGTGGATGTTGCAAAATACTCATCTCTTTTAAAAGTTGTTGATTTAAAATATGGCCTCTTTTAGGAATAGTGGATTAGACGAGTTTTGCCTACTTTGTTGAACCTATATGTTTCTTTTGTATTTGCTTGATGAATAGTTTTTTCCGCAATTCCTCTGTTGCCTTCTCTTCCCCTCATTAATGATCGCCTCCATTTTCTAGAAGTTCGAGAATCACGACCAGCCAAAATTGGGGCTGTTTTATTGTGGGCTTCATAAAGGACTAGCTTATTCACTTTTCTGCATTAAGGCTTAATGGCTCTCCTTTCAAACACCTCCTGAAGTTTGCTACTTGTAGTTTGCTCTGGACCATGTATTTTCCCTAGCTAACGTCCTTTCGCAATTATTCTACCTAGCTAGCTAGATTAACCTAGATAACCGCAATGGGTACCTCCCACTTTTTTATATTAATTCTTCTGTTGTTTCATGTTCGTCATTTTCAAAGCTCACTAATGATCTAAATCTATTTGTACAAATAATATTTGGTTCAAACTAGATCTGTTTTGCCGGAGGGGGACTCATGTGACAATATTTTTTAGAACAATTGTCAGGCTTGAATAAGAGATTTGTGGGAATGATTTCACTATATAGCTCTCATTATAACCTTTCTCTTATAAAATTTTTGTATTTCATCGGGGCATTTTAGGGCTTTTATTTCCCCCTTTGTAGATCACATTTGGTTCGACCTCCTCTGTCAGGAGAACAGTGTCCTTTAGGGTCCAGTTTTCGGATGCATGTTTGGCTATCTTTTTTGATTTGGCCATTCCCTCCTGACTCTTCACCCCCTTTCTCTTACTCGTACCTAAAAAACAATCATCACTACCCAAGACAAAAAGGAAGATCTTCCTGGAGTCATTTTGAAGTCATCCGATGACTTCATCTGGGCTATTCCTGTAATTATACAGTGAAGTCATTCTAAACCATCCTGAATATGCCTAAAGTGCGAAATATTTAAATGAGATAACTCCAGAGTCATCACAATAACTACTCCAGGATGGTCTTCTGATTGCTTCTTTTGGAAAATGTGTGATTATCTTGAACTACTACAGGATGACTCCATGACAACAAAGGGATGAGAGCGGATTACTTCATGATGACTCTATGACAACAAAGGGATGAGAGACGATTACTTCACGATGACTCCATGACAACAAAGGGATAAAAGTGGATTACTTCGTGATGACTCTGTGACGACAAGAGAATGGGAGCAGATTACTTCATGATGACTCCATGACAACTAGGGGATGGGAGCAGATTACGTCACAGTGCCTTTGTTACAACTAGGGGATGGGAGAAGATTAGGATTACTTCAGGATGTGTGAGTACTATTTTACAACTCCAAAAGTACTTCCTGGTTCTTTTGTATTACTTCACTATGACCCTGGGGAATTCTGGATATGTTTTTTTGAGTCCAGCACAATGTCATGATGATTGCACTGATTAAATTTTTTGTTATTGATCTCTATCTCAGAGTTGTTCCGCTGCTACACTATAAGAACATTAGATCATATCTTTAAATAAATACAAAAAGCCCCTCAATTACAGCATTTCATATCTCTGCCTGACTTACTGTTGTAGGATTACTACACTTCCAATAACTCTGTCACCGCAACCCTTAATTGCAATTACTGCAAAATATGATTTTAACGGGGAATTACAGGCGTTGTAAGGGAACATGTCATCTCATTTAAAGTTTTATAAATAGCACCAGTTTCCTTTGAAGTGAAATGCTATTACCACATTCTTAATGAAGTAATACACTTTTCTCTGAATTGAAATAATTGTATTGAATTCACAGAATTTCACTTACCTCATACTAAGCATGTTTTTGCGCTATAAAAAATCTGTATTAAGGACCAGGGAGAACTACCACCATGCATTTCACCCACTTATCTCAATCTTATCAACCATTAGGCCTAAAAAAATGTTAATTACACCAGCATAATTAACATAATTTTTGGAATTTTCAATTAAGCTTGTTAAGTAATTTTTTTAAAATTATGCCACACTGCATAATTTCACAATCTTTTACATGTGAGTGTGCCATTTGTGGTAAAAATGTACCAAAAATGCACAGAAATGACTTAAATGAGAGCAGCTGTTACTCACCATTTTTAATGCAAAACGTACTCACGTAAAATAGTGACGCAAGGATGCATTTAACACTAAAATATAGTGCTAATTGCTGCATTCGCATTTCCCATAATTATGTGTAATTTCACAGTACTGTGCAGAGATTTCATGTTACTGTTTCCAAGTGGGTCAATGGTGTAGATATGTGAAATGAGTAGTGTGAGTAGCTTAAAGTAAATGGTATTGAGATTGAGGAATGGATTTGAGTGGATGGAAAATAGGAATGTGAGCCACTGAGGAGTTGTGAGTGTCTTATCAGCGGGTGTAGGAGACTGGTGTGAACTGATATTAGTCAGAGGTTATGAGTGGTGTTCAGATTTAGTGTGCATGGGATGAGTGAATAATGATGCATGGTTGTGCAGCTGAGGAAAACAGAGGATCTGCGAGTATATGACTGTTTGGTGTGAATAGCGTTGTGTGATTGTAATGAATGAAAGTTGTGAATAAGGGAAAACAGCCTCAACAATGTGTCTCAAACCACGCTATGCCCGAACCATGAATGCATCTTTACAATGCATTCCTTAACCACGCCAGTCATTACAACGACTTGCCTTAGTGAAAGCTTTCTTGAACTGATGTTGGACTTTAAGTTCAACACTTTGCCTACTGTGGTGCAGAGTGGAGTTGGAATAGTAAATTGGACTATTCCAAAGTCCAGGGCTTTCCCCAATGCAAGTCATTGTAATGACTTGCATGATAAAGGAATGCATTGTAGAAATGCATACATGTTTCGGGTGTGTTTTCAAGGCAAGCATGGGTACAGGGGGACATCAACTATTATTATAAACAGGGCCATTGGAATTATGCAGAAGGGGAGCACCATATTATGTAACAAGAAAGGGCAAATTATGCGGACCGATGTGGCACTTTTTTGTTAGTATTACTTCATTATTTGGCTATGTTTACACATAGTAATACTGTCTGGGCAAAGATTATGTGGCAAATCAATTATGCAAAAAAACCATGGCTGCAGAATGGCATGATTCCAGTCGCTCATATGAGAAGTACTATTGTCAAGTGGTGGTATTAGTAGTCTGGTAATTACTGGTGTCAGTGGCAGTGCACTTGGATGAGTGAGGACAAGCTTATGGCCGAGGTGGCTACTGGTAAATCAGTATATTTAGTGGATGAGGGTAAGTACTGTGGGTCATGAGTAATAAGTGGGTGCTATGTAAGTAAATGCCAGTGAGCAATGCAGTGTATAGTGTTGTAAATGTCTACACTTAAATTGTACATTCATGGACGATGATCTAGAGTGTGTAAGAACAAGAGATATGCTCAGTGATGCCTAGTGAGGAAAGTAGATATGAGTAAGGGATATTGAATGTGGGCAAAAGAGCATTGAATAGCAAAGCGTTAAGTTGTGCTTTAAGATTGAATGTGCAGAGTAGACTTGAGTAGTGGTTGTGGATAGTGCAACAGTATAGTGCTAGACAGGGGAGTATGGATAAGGTGTGAAGGTAGTGTGAGCAGTAGATCTGAATAACACATAAACAGCAGTTTCAAGGAAAAATGTGAGTCCTTGTGTAATCTGGAGGTGAACAGAGATGGAGTTAGTGGAAGTTCAGCAGATACGAAGAACTTGTGCCAAAGGTGTAGAGTGGATGTAGAGACTAGTTTAGGGGTGGAGAGTGCATTTAGAGAGGACACTGATTGACAGGGTTAGGCAGAGAATTGTTAAAGCTGATGCAAAAAGCAAACATACAGGTCAAGATGAAGATATAGAAATTGGAGAGTTGATACAAAGGACTGTGTAAGTAGAAGAACAGCTGTAGAGAGCTGATTTAGAAGGAGGACAATGTATGTGGAGGGGAGCATGAAAGTCAAGGGTGAAAAGCACCTGTGGATGTTGGAGTCCCCATGTGCAGACAGAAGAGCGAGTGTGTATACCAATACTGGCGGGCAAATGTGCAGAGGTAACTTGTTGAAATGAACGTTTAGTGTGGGCAAGAATTATACAGTAAGGTGTAGGATTTTGAAAAGCATAGATAAAGAGTGGAAGTACAAAAAGGGGAGACAATGAAGGCTGTTGAGTGTGGCTGGACATGATGGAGAAAGGATGTAGAGCTTACACTGATGGTGTAGTGGGGTGGTGTGGACAAAAGAAACAGAGAGAAGAGTTTGCACTGTTTACAGTGGATGCACTGGGTAGACAGTGAATAGACACAGTGGAAAGAGCATGTGGAGGCTGAAGAGGGAAGTACTGGGTAGAAAGAATAAGGAGGATGGAGAGAGCATGTGAAGGTGGAGAGAGCACAAGGAATGTGTAAAGTATTAGTGTGACAAGGCATGTATTGGCTGGGTGGCAACATGGAGACTGCTGTGACTATATTAAAGCATATGAACCAAATGGACAGGACATGCAGAAAGTGGAAATAAGAGCAACTGTACAGGATGGAGGGTGCATGTACAGCACATGTGGAGTATTTACAGCCTATATAGAGGGTGGAGAAGACAAAGTGGCTGGGGAAGGTACAGTGTGGAGCATAAAAATGAAGGATGGAGATGGCAAATAAAGCATAAACAACACATGTTGACAGTGGACATCCATGATGGAGGAAATGTGCTGGGCGAATGGGTACGGTGTAGAGTGGATATAGCAGACATAAATTGTTTGTTAAAGTCCAAAGTAGATGGTTTGCAGAGTTTGGCCAAAGGATCTAGATGGCAATGAGTGGAAGTAGTCCATTAAGAAAGGATGTGTGCACAGAGAAATGAGTGCAAACCATGAAAATGGAGAGTCAATGTACTTGGTGGAAAGTGAGGTAGGACTTTGATTGTGAATTGGGAGTGTTTGGGTGGATATCTAAGGTGGACAACAGATGCAAATAGTGAATAAAAAGAGTATACAGACGATGTAAAGGTCTCAGTGTGGATGTAATCCACTAAGAGCAGATGTGGTGTGGACAAAGGACCGATTGGATGTAGAGAAGTGATTGTGAGGCTCGAAGGGGATGTTGCAGAGCGCGTTGAATTAGGGGTGTGCAAAATGAGCATAATTTGCTTACACAAAATTTCAGTGAAATTATGCAGAATTAGGCAAAATTCTAATACGGCATTTTGAGTGGTAATTTAGCTCGAAATGTGCCCTCATGTAAATTTTTCAAGCAAGGACACATTTCAGACTAAATATTGCAAAAAACAAAAACACAGTAAACAGCGCTCACTTTCTGTTGTTCCTGTGCACTTGCAGTAAACCTTTTTTGTAAATGGTGCATCAGTGATACATTTTTACTGTCAATGATGTGCAAAGGTGTAATTTAGAGGAAATGCATGCCATAAGCTTAATGTGAAATTCCTGAAATAATGCGAATTACCTCAACATGATTACAAATTCCACAAGGCCTACTTTGAATGGATTTGTAGGGTGGAGAACAGATGTGGAGGGCAGAATCACAAGGCAGACAAAGGAGGTAGAGGAGTGAGTGCCCATGAAGTGCAGAGAGCACTCATGGACACTGAAGACTGCGCATGAAGGATATTGAATATGCAGGATAGAGAGTACATGTAGACGGCGGGCTGAACATTTATAGGAAGAAGAAGAGCAGGGTGGAAAATGGATTAAGAGTATGATGAAGGGGGTTGGGGAATAGGTGTGGAATGCAGAGAGGGGATGCAGATTGAGTAAGTAGAGCCTGCACTGCAGATGTGGCGAGATGGTGTCGAGAAAAGATATGGCGAGGGTATGTGGACAGTGGAAAATGGATGGAGAGGATGACATGTATAGAGTAGTTAGTGCAAATGGAAGGTGGAAAGTGCATGTATAGTAGAGAGAGTGGATGTGGATGGCAGGGAGCAGATGTGTGTGTGGGGTGCACATATGAATATAAATGCATGTATATGGTGTGTGAAGTGTGGTGTGTGGATCCCCTTTGAATACAACATCAAGAGATAGCAGTTTCAAGAAAAAGAATGGAGAGTGCTTGTGGAGGCGAGCAGGGATGAAGAGTCAGTGGACATTCATACATGGAGAGCTCAAGTCGGGGGTCATAATGGATGCACAGAATGGTTTCGGACGGTAGCGAGAAAGCATATAAATGTGACAGAGATGGAAAGGGTTAGTGGTGGATGTTATGTCGAGTAGTATGCAGGATGCAGAAGCGATGAAGTGCTTGGAGAGAAAATGAAAAGGGCTAAGAGTCAATCAGCAGGGTAGGGGGCAGAACGAAATGACTGAAAAAGAGTACAGATCTGATGAATGTGCAGAGAGTTTGTGGAGAATGGATAAGGCACATGTAGAAAGCAAATGTACCAGGCAGGGTGCAGATATTAAGGAGTTGGAAAGCTGATAAAAAGTGCTTACATTGGTTGTGTACTGTGAAGAGCTGATGCACAGGATGGATAGAGGGGGAAGACAGTTGAAATTCTAACCACAAGGATGAATAATACGTTTGAAGATGGAGAGTGATGGGCAGATTTGTGGAGGTACTTGTTGGAGAGGGGATGCTTGAGAGGCAATGTGGGGTGTGGTGTGAAAATGTATTGTAGAAAGAGAATATAGAGGCTGCTCGGAAGATGTGGGGAGGTAGTGCGGAGAAAGGATGGAGGGAATAATTTAGACCAGAATGAATGTGGAGAGTAAAAACAGCATGTGGAGGGTGGCAAGTGTGTAATTAGGGTAGTGAAGTCATGTGGAGGTTGAGAGTACCTGTATAGGTTGAATGGTGAATGTGAAGAGTGATGTGCAGAATAGGGAGCACAGGTGGAAGGTGGAGATAAGATGTGACGTTTCAAAGTGTTCTTTAAAAGTAGATGAGAAGCGTGCATATTTAGTGTGAGGAGCATATGTACAATATGGAGAGAGCATGTCCAGGGTAGTGGCCAGATGCACTGGGTGTTGAGCAATTATAGACAGTGGTGTGTTTCCAGCAAATGTACACAGTGGGGAATAAATGTACAGAGGGGAGAGGAAGTGTACAGTGTGGAAAGGAGATACAGAGGATAGAGGCTGGATATGTAGTATGGTCAGCACATGAAGTACAAGAGTATATAAAGGGTAATGATCAGATGTACTGCAGTGAGAAGGTACTTGTGCAGTGAAAGGATAGAGTGCAGAATCTGAACATGGAGAGCAGATGTATGTGGTGGAAAGTGTAGGTGAGTCTTGATGAGTGGATGCAGAGGGCTTTGATTGGATGTGAAGGGTTAACAGACAATGAATACACAGAAGAGAGTGCATGTGAAGTGTAGAGTGCACACCTGGATCCTGAAGATTGCATTTGGATGGTGCCAACAGAGTATTGAGAGCCAAAAGAGAGGTGGAGAGCACATTTAGAGGGTGGAACAGATGACCAGTATCTAAAGTGTCTATACAGTGCTGTGACGGGGCTTGGAGAGTGGATTTGGAATTGAGAGAGGATAGAGATCATGAAGTGCAGAAATACATAGTAGTAGAATGGGTAAAGCCTGCATTGCAGATGTGGTGCAGAAAAGATAATAAGAGTGGCTGTTGACCATCAAGAGTGGATGTAAAGGGTATCTTGAGGTTGGAGAGTGGATGTATGGAGTTGAAGCCCCAAGTGGAGGTTGGAGATGGCATGCACAGTGTGGATAGTGAATGTGGAGAGCTGAAAGTTGATGTGCAATGTGAAAAGCAAATGTGGAGGGCAGGGAAGCAGATCTGAAGTGTGGGGAGGCAAATGTGAAGGGTGGCAAGGAGAGTACTGGATGGCAAGTGCATGTAAAGGAAAAATCTATCAATTGAAGAGCGCCTATGTAGGGTGGAGAACAGAAAGGTAGGCAAAGTGTGGAAACCCCATAAGGAAGGCAGATGAAGATGGCAGAAAGCAACTGCCCACTGAGAGATGTGTTGCAAGGAGGGAGAATAGAGTGGATGTAAAGTGTGGATGTGGCAGGCAACGTGGAGTATGGATGCAGAGGATTTACAATGGGTGTGTATTGTGTTAAAAAGTAGAGGGTGACTGCAAAGCACAGACATTGGGTTTGGAGAGTAGACAGCATAGGTGGATAATGCACGTAGATGGCGGCATGTAGTGTATGTGCAGAGTACATGGAGTGCAGACAATGGCAAGAGAATGGATAGGAGGTAAGGCAAATGTATAGTTTGAGAACATAAATAGAAAGTGGATGCAGAGCATATTTTAGTGGGTGGATGTGGGTCATGGAGTGCTGGTGCTCATAGTGGAAAGTAGATGTAGTGAATGGTAATCAAAATGGGTTTGGAGTGGGTGCGGAGCACAGAGAGTAGAGAGCGGAGATACAGGGTGAATACTGCATAGGCAAGGTGTAGAGCACATGTGGAAAGTTGCTGTACATTATAGAGTGTGTGTGGATGGTGGAGAGTGAGTCTGAGTGGTGTAAGGCATGTCTGGGAGGAGGAGAATGCATTTGTAGGGTTGGGAACAGATTTATAGAAAGGAAAGGGTTGCAAGGTAATGGCACCTAATGGAGAATTGCAAGAAAATATACAGAATAAAGTGCAGATGAACGGGCTGTAGACTACAATTGTATGTGTGCCTTATACAAATTAATTACAATTAGAGGAGGTAAACATGTGAAGTGTAAAGATGTCTGGGGTGAATAGTAATGTACAGGGAAGAAAGTGGATGTGAATTGTGAGGAGTAAATGTGAAGAGAGCACGTGGACGTTGGAGAGAATGCATGTAGGAAGTCCATATGGAAAGTAGATAGCCAATTTGGGGGGTAGAGCGTGCATGTACAAAAGTTGTAAATGGATGTTCAAGTTGTAGAGTGTGCATGAAGAAGAGATGTGAGGGTTGAGAATGCAGGTGGTGAGTGGCTAATTCTTATATAGGGTGGACAGCAAAGTTTGTAAAGCAAATGTGACAATGGAGAGCAGGTGTAATGGAGGGAGCAGATCAAGCAGGAGAGCATGTGTGCATGGTGCAAAAATCAAGCCAAGAGTTAATGCAGAGGGTCGAGATCAGATGTAAATGTTTTAGTGAGAAGCAGAGAGCTGCTGGCAGAGCAAAGAGCTGGAGAAATTTGTTAAAACAGAGAAGAAAGTGAAAGTAATGTAGACAGCATATGCAAGGACAGACTTTATAACATGAAAATTGCACAGGTAGGGGACAGGGCATAGATGCTAGATGTGGGCAGGAAGAAATTAAGCTGCAGTAGAATACGATCCAGTAATGAAAGAATTGATAGAAGAGAAAAGAGGCACAATGAAAAAAAAAACATTATGAGGATTGAGGCATCGCTCTCCCCTGATTTTTTTAAAAATTACAGAACTAGTAAACAGCTCACTTTGGGGGATGGGGAGGGCTGATTCCTCACTCACCTCATTCATCTATTTCTCCCTGATCACTACACTCTTTCCCTTCCTGCCAAAGCGCTGTGCTCAGCTGAACACCCTGCAAAGTCCCCGTTTTAGTTTTAAAAGAGACACTGCTGATATAATTCCTTCTGTTTATTTCCATACACACTCTTCAAATTCTTGGCATTATTTCCCTCTTTTTCAGCAACATGTGGAAGAAATGGCTGAATGGGTTGAGATCGATTAACCTGATTGTTGATTTGAGAGAACAATCACCTTCCTGAGTGGCCAAAACGGCTTGAATGTGGGTGGGCTTTAACAAGGTTGGTTGCAGGACAGCCCTTGTCACTTGTTTTTAACAATCTTTATTACAAATGTAAGACTAACAATGCGACAGGCGAACAATCATGCAGTTTTGAACGGAGCAAAGAATGGCAGGCAAAAGCTCTCCTAGACAGAGGAACATATTTCTACGGCAGTGAAAATCATCCAACGCTGACGTTTGGTAAATATTTTTGGTGTTGTAATGGTGTTGACGAAGGGATTCTACCAGTATGTTACACATACCTGTGAATAAGTGACGGTTTGGTTGCATACTAGTATACACACTCAGGTTTGGCACTTGGTACCATACTGGAAAGTCCAGTTACAACTTGCAGACCATGTGGCTTTAGTTTTGCTCTCCGTACACTGACATTTGTAGCCCAGCTCTTGGCGGAGGATATGCAGCATGATTCTTAGATGATAACTGTCAGAAGTCATATAGCAAGTCAAAGCCAGTTGTTGCCCATCTTATAGGTTATGGATGTGCTTTGTGTGATGTGACCTTTGTTGTCTGGCTGCCACATACTTCCTCAGGGACATTCAACGCTCTGTATCGTGATATGAGCTGTAACAAGTACAGTAGATGTAATGTCTGATTAACTTGCTGTGCCGTTTCACATAATGCAGTTACTAATGTAGCATATCTGCTTTTGTCTTCACAGCAGCTAACATGACTCCAGACCAGGTCCGTGAATTTCAGCGCCGGGCCATGCGATACCAGCACATCCTGCTGGTGGAGTCAGGGTTCCGAAGGATGGCCCGGTGATATTGCCATGAACGTGCCTCCGGGGCATGGCGAGCCTTCCCACAGGGTGGGCCTACTTTGCCCACCACAGCCACCACAGAAACAACCACCAATCAGAGCCAGGTGGCCCCATCCACAGCTGCCACTATTGATCCAACATCTGAAGGACTTCCTGGCCCCAGCATTGCCACCGGTGCAGGACAGCCCACAAAGACCTCCTCCACCTGTACCCAGACTGCCACTGCTCCATCTGTTGACCCTGCAGCCTTTAACAGACTTGAACATAAGATGGACAAAGTGCTGCGCAAGGTGAGCCACCTGAGCCGGGACGTGCGGCACATTAAATGGCGGGTCAAGGATATTAAGAGGACCCTCCGGAGGGCCAACCTCTTGACACTTGATTTGATGGACATGATACCCTCCCCTCCCTCCTCTTTCCTTGTTCTTATAGTTAGTGGGCTTAGGGGACTTAGGGGGTTATTCTAACTTTGGAGGAGGTGTTAATCCGTCCCAAAAGTGACGGAAAAGTGACGGATTTACCACCAGCCGTATTACGAGTCCATTATATCCTATGGAACTCGTAATACGGCTGGTGGTATATCCGTCACTTTACCGTCACTTTTGGGACGGATTAACACTCCTCCAAAGTTAGAATAACCCCCTTAGTGTTAGGTTAGTATAGGCTCTTAGTTTAGTTAGTGTTAGTGGGTGTGGGGTGGGGGGTCCTGCTTGTTTCTTTTTTGACTTATTACATGTGTGGGTGGGTGGGTGGGCGGCTATGTTGTGGTTCTTGTGTGTAAAAAAAAAAGAAAAACAATTAAATACAAAAAAATATATATTTGTTTAGGATAGTATAGTATGGCCCTAATTCTAACCTTGGCGGACGGCGGAGGCCGTCCGCCAAGGTACCGCCGTCAGAACACCGCACCGCGGTCGAAAGACCGCTGCGGTGATTCTGACATTTGCCCTGGGCTGGCGGGCGGCCGCCAAAAGGCCGCCCGCCAGCCCAGGGCAAATCAACCTTCCCACTAGGATGCCGGCTCAGAATTGAGCCGGCGGAGTGGGAAGGTGCGACGTGTGCAGTTGCACCCGTCGCGTATTTCAGTGTCTGCTAGGCAGACACTGAAATACTTTGTGGGGCCCTCTTACGGGGGCCCCTGCCGTGCCCATGCCATTGGCATGGGCACGGCAGGGGCCCCCAGGGGCCCCGCGGCACCCCCTACCGCCATCCTGTTCCTGGCGGGCGAACCGCCAGGAACAGGATGGCGGTAGGGGGTGTCAGAATCCCCCATGGCGGCGCAGCAAGCTGCGCCGCCATGGGGGATTCTAAGGGCAGCGGTAAACCGGCGGGAGACCGCCGGTTTACCCTTTCTGGCCGCGGCTGAACCGCCGCGGTCAGAATGCCCTGCGGGGCACCGCCGGCCTGTCGGCGGTGCTCCCGCCGACCCTGGGCCGGGGTCAGAATCACCCCCTATGTGTTTAGGTTAGTATGTGTCGTCCTCAATGTGTCCTGTCTCATAAGGGGGGTGGGAGGTAGATGTTTAGAACGTTTTGTTACATGTGATAAGTAAGTGTAGCTTAGGTTAGTTAGGGACAGTTGTGGGTAATGAGTAGTCAGGGTAGATTAGGGTAGGTAAGTTTTTTCCTTCAGTTTCCTCATCTATGGTTAGCTTTTAATAAATATTTGGTTACCCGTTAATAGTATGTGTTGAATGGTACTAGATCGTGGGTTTGGATTCAGTGTACATCAATTTTGTACTATAACATCTGTGTCCTATGCTACAAACAAATCCCAACTGAGCTGTACGATTGGCAGCTAGCCCAGAGCTACCTTGCAAAGTTTCTACCCTTTGTTGCAACCACCAATCACAGTTGATATGGATCCCAATGTGTTTCTGTTGATAAGCGTGTTTTCAAAGTCACTAACAGTGCTTCCAGACTTGATATTGGGGAAACAGTTTTAGGTCTGACTGCAGTGTGATGATCATGCACACCCTTATAAGATGAGTTCTCATTGGCAATCTTGTATTCTTGTCTTCATGACCCTCACACATCATTTGTGACACAGTTCGGCATGATTACCTATTTTTGTATGTTAACTCAGACACCTTCATTTGTGCAGTTTTGTTAGTATTTACTTAGATTAGTGTGGCATGTTTATTGTGTTATTTTTGCAGGTTGAAAAGATTTTGCGGCCACTATTTGATGACTTAGTTATCCCCTGAGGAAGCATTCTTCTGTCCTACACAGCATGGTGGTGTATGGTTTCTCACTTCATCAGATTTGTCCCTCAGGATGGGCAGAGTATGATGCAATCATGGGCACTGTGCAGATTTCTCTAACTACATATTATCAGGACAGTTGTATTGACAAGCTACGTAATTTGACAGTAGGCACATTTCAGTTATCTACTGCACAGTTGATATGTCACATTACCCAGAGACAGATTTGTTGTGTAAGTGCTATTTATTGAAAAGTGCTGTAGTGCTATCTGGACATTGTCCATGATTGTGAGTCCATTATAGTGATATCTTCCATTGTGATCCAACAAAAGGGTTTACCAAAATGCCTTTGTCATGCTGGGGTTGCTGTTTCAGACAGTGCAGAGGGACAGACTTAGCCAATGAGTAGGAGAGAGACAATCACTGGGCTGGGTGACAAGATATACAGTGGTTTGCAGAACAGTGCTTGAGTACAGTTGTTGCAAGACTGGCAAGTTACAAAGCGCAGGACCTTGGTAATAGTTGGCCATGTGGCAGGGACTAGTGCTTCCGGGTCGTTTTCCTTGTGAATGTGATCTGTTCCATGTCTTCTTCTTCTGATGTGTGTGTTGCCTGCTTTGTCCTTGTTATTGTTGGTTGTGAAGGGGCAACACACACCTCAGTGTTAGAAGACGTGGAGTCAGACATCCCGGTCGCTGCTCCCTGTGAAGGTCTTAAGGGCAGTACAGCTGCAAGGAGGGCCTGCTGGTTCTTGAGAATAGCAGCCACATCACGATGGTAGGCAGCCAGGTCGGCCCTGAGGGGTTCAATGTCGCATTTGTGCACGCGTTGACAGGATTGCTGTTGTAGGTGTTGGGTCAACTGTATTACAGCTGTGCTGATTTCCTTCTGGGTTTTCTGCAGTTCCTGCAAGATAGATGTTAGGGCTTGCATAGCTGCTGCCTGATCTGCAGATGACATCATGGAAGCAGCGCTGCCCTGGGGGATTACAACCGCCCGGACCAATGTGGCGGGAAACCGCCAGTCCCGGCGGTGCGACCGCAGCGCTTCCGCCACAGTCGTAATCCCATGTGAAGCACCGCCAGCCTGTTGGCGGTGCTTCTGTCAAAACAGCCCTGGCAGGCTTTGACCGCCAGGGTTGTAATAAGGGCCATAATCTCCGAAATAGAGATAATATAAAAATGCCTGATAGATATCAATATACTGATACATGCCAATCTCGTTCCTTTCAGGACTCATCGGAAAAATACAGTGAGAGAGGTGGGCGATCAGAGCGAAGAACAGAGTATGTGAAACCGAGACAGGAATCACAACACTCATCAGAGGTTTCTGTAAAAAAGGAAGATAAACCTCCCCAACAAAAAACCCAATTTAAAAAGAAAAAAGTGGCCGCAGTTGCAATACAACATGCCGCTCAATAAGAGGGTCCTCTTGAAGAACATGAAGTGGATACTAGTGCTGCTAGACAGCGTGGCAGAGGTCACAATAGTTCCCCGGAGTCTTCTAGAACATCTGGAGGTGAAAGCAACTGATGACCTTCTACAAGTAGAGACTGCAGACAAGCGTGTCTCCACCCCTGATAGGGTGTATAAAGTAATGTTACAGTTAGAAGGAGACATTGAATGCACAATAGACGCAATCTTTTGGGATCGCGTAGTAACTATGTATGATATCTTATTGGCTGAACAAGTTTGGCCACCTGAATTTGTCCATACCTGCCCATTTGGGGAAGAGGTTATTAAACCTTCTTTCTCACCCCTTGTTCCGGAGGAACTCGGTGAATCCTATGCCATCAATTAGGCATTGGCGCAGGCACCCTCATTATATCGCAACCATGGAGGATGGGATAAAGAACCTCCCGACCACGTCATACCTATTAAAAATTAACCTCAACCTCAGTATCCAATAAAACACAATGTGTAAGCACCTGTGAGAGAAATCCT
The DNA here is from genome assembly GCF_031143425.1 of Pleurodeles waltl. Taxonomy (NCBI): domain Eukaryota; kingdom Metazoa; phylum Chordata; class Amphibia; order Caudata; family Salamandridae; genus Pleurodeles; species Pleurodeles waltl. The sequence goes on from NC_090445.1 coordinate 1,243,519,390, forward strand.
CACACAACTAGAGTACCAGGGCATAACTGAACCCTGCATCTCCCCAATGAACAATCCCCTATTCCCTGCAACTAAACCGGACCATTCATACAGAATAGTGTTAGACTGCAGACTCCCACATATGCTATACAAAACTCACATAGCACAGCACTAATGAACAACATAGTGCGCAAAAAATACAAAACAACAAAGGACATTTCCAATAGTTTCTTCTGCCAGAATATAGCAACTGAGAGTAGAGACTTTACAAGTTTCAGTGCACTAGTTTCTCAGAAAAAATTCTGTTGTTAACCTCAGGGACACAAGAACAGCCCAAGACTGTTTGCAGCTCGTGTGACTGCAATTTTGCACGACATTGACCCTGAAGCATTGTCCTATGTAGATGATATCTATCCTACGGATGATGAATTACTACAACATTTAAGATAGGTAGCCTTCATTGTTGTGGGATTTGCTGAATTTGGCTACAAATTCACCCTAAAAAAACCAAAATAGCCTTCCTCAGCATCCTATTTCTGGGTTATGAGCTATCAAGTGAAGGGAAGAGCCTAGCGCCACAGTTCTTAGAAAAGTGTGCACAATGACAACCTCCATATATGATTAAAAAACTCCAATCTCTATTGGGTATCCAAACTTTTGGCAGAACTTAAATTCCAGATTATGCATCACGCATAAAACCCTTATATGGCTTAATACGTCCTGACTTTTCAAGTAAATTTTGGACAATCAAACACACACGCATTCTCAGAGAGCTGCAGACAGACATGCTTGCAGCACAACATCTACACACAAGGGTCCACAAAACACACTTGGTCATCACAGTAATTTCTGGTGCCATTGGTTTCACCTATGGAACCTTTAATTTGGGTGAGAGCGTCCCGATTGCATACAAATCGCATTTATACTCAGCAGCAGAACAACGCTTTGGTTCCACTGAGAAAATTCGCACTGCTGTTCAGATGGCTGTCATTAAAGAAAGACCTCTAGCCCAGGGCAAATTAATTATTGCCCTAGAGGCTGTCACAACAGCCAGTGTTCCTAACGCAAAAGCATTACATCCATGTTGGATCCAATGGGCCACGTCTTTGACAGCCACTGATGAAGATTACATTTTTGACCCAAAATTATAAACTCAAGAATTTTTGCAATGTGAACTAGAATACCCAGTTCCAGCAAACACACTGCCTATTGAACAATATCATAGAGTCATGTATACCGATGGCTCTGCACAACCTGCAATTGGCACAAAGCACCAATATTCCGCTGCTTGCGCAGTCGTCAGAGGCTACATGGAGGATAATAAATTATGTCCCCTACATACATTTATGCAAACCCTAGAAGATTGCAGAGCACAACTCGCAGAGCTGAAAGCTCTGGTGATGGCACTGGAACATACGGATCCTGCACAGCGCACGCTGATTGTTTGTGATTTGTACTATTGTTTCCAGTCCTTCAATGAATATCTGCATTATTGGCCCCAGAATGGGTTCAGAGATTCTAAAGACAACACCATTAAACACAGATTACTGTGGGGAAAAGTAGCAGATCTGAAGGAAACGCTACCAAATGTCCATGTTGTGAATACACTTGGACACCAGTGCATTGGAATAAACGTTGCTGGGAATACACTGGCTGATGAAGCCGCAAAGTCAGCTGTTGCTACGGCTACTGTTGCTGCAGTAGCCAGCTCAGGAGCAAAACCGGACGCAGACATATGGGCTGCTGTGTAAGCTACAGTTGATGGTACGCCCTGTCCAAAAGCATTCCCTGCTAAATATTCCTACAGAATGGGAGGCTGCCTAAACACTGAAGTTAAGGTACTAGGCGTAGGTGTTCGAAAAATTCCCAATAAAGATATAAGACCAGAGTTGATTAAAGCAGCGTATGAGGGGGCAGCATCTGCCCATGCTGCTACAATATCACTGCTACAAGCCCATTTTTGGTGGCCAGGCTTATACAAGGAGGCCAAGCAGTATGTCCTTTGTTGTGACATCTGACAACAAATCAAAGTTTCCACTGCTAAACGCCCACCGCAGACATTCCTCTTAATTTCTAACAAACATTTACAATGTGTGTACTTGGACCATTGCGGTCCCCTAACACTGGATAGTGCATACAAATATATCCTAGTCGCTGTTGACTCCTGCTCCAGATTTCTATGGGTGTGGCCACAACGCTCGTCTGACGCTCAGACTATTATTAAAGATTTGCAAGTCTTTATCGGTACATATGCAGTTGCGGCTTTCCACTCGAAACAGGGCCCTGCTTTCGCCTCAAGGGCTTTCAGGGACATCATGGCTTAATTGGGGGTCCAACTCCAGTATTCGTCTCCATTTCATCCCGAGGGAAATAGTATTGTGCAGTGATTGAACTGTGATTTAAAGCAATCCTTAACAGCCTGAGTCTTAGGTACAGGTCGTAGTTGGCTTAATAACCTGTATGGAGTCCAGAGAGCACTTAACAATCTGCCCAGAAGGTCCCTGTGGGTCATACTTCATATGAGTGCCTGTTTGGAACTCAAATATATGCTCCAGATCTTGATGGTCCTGGCATGGAGGTGGCAGAAACATCTTTTGACATAAATAAATCTGTCACTGTCTTTCAGGAATTACAACAGTTCTGTGAGAACAACTCTTCTGCCAGTGCTGCCTCCATAGGAATTAAGGATGTACCTGTAACTCCTACCAGCTGGATTCCTAGAGTGGTCGGATCTAGTACGTGAAAAAGTTGCTGTGAAAAAGTAAATTGTCCCTTCTCATTGTGCACTGGTCCCAGTTTTGGGAATACACGGTATCAGAACTGTCATTCTACTGCGTTTTGTCTCTATCGACAATGTCAAACTACACCATGTTGCCGATCCTGTACAGCCAACCAAAAGGAACAGTCAGTAGTTCTCAAATCCCTCTCACTACTGGTCAAGAAGTTCCTCTACAAGTTGTAGGCATCAACACTGACACCTCTCTGGGCTTGGGGAGGGTGGAAAATGATTTTGCATTGGTTCCACTGACATCAAATAATATGGAAATTACTGATCAATTTGACACAACTTCGACACAGACGGCTGGTGCTATTTATTCGGTGCCACCACGGGAAACACCAACTCCACCAACAAACACGACTCCAGTCTTTGCACAAACTGCTTCTGGATACTTTGTCGGCATCAATGATGACTTTTTGAACTCATTCGCCTTTTCGACACCTGAACTGTCAAAACCACGTAAGCTGATAAATTGGCTTAAAGTAACTTACTTCATTCTTCCATGGAACTATCTGTGGCTTTCTTTGACTGTACTGGCTTTCCTGCTTTGGATTGGGTTTGTCATCACTTTCTTTTTATTAATACATGGTCATTTTCTTCCTGAGAAATCAGCAGTTGAACAGGTGGATGAGGTCCTAAAACCACATTTTTCTTCTCAAGGTTCGCAGAGACTTGGCTTTTGTGAACGCTTCCGCTATACCAATTCCTTATGGGATTGTTTGGGATAAAGTAACAATTGATATATACAGCCCTACGGAGGTCATTCAAATTCCATATGTGTCTAAACCTTATATGAATGATATGATAATACCCAGGGTTGTTTCTGATGATTGGGATGTGAAAAGAGTTGATTCTATGATGACTAAATTGCAGTATTATACTGTATTTGAAAACGAAGATGTTTATCAATCTAGAGACAATTATGGTGATATGTTTTGCTATAATTATTATGGACACCATTTTATCCACAGAGTAAGCAGCCAACAGGCTGTTTCTAATTATACACAATGGGAACATTGTCGGATTCCAGAGTTATCAGACTTGTCAGCCTCATCGCCTCTAGGTGTTGATTTTAGACAAATAGAGAATTGCCACCTTCTTTTCCTACTCGACCCTCCGTGTACATCCATTCTCATGGTGAGACCTTTCACTGGCTGTGGGTGTTCTGATGGCCCTGGCAGCACACTTAACAATCTGGACCTGCCCCAATCCCTGATCGTTCACATCCACTTAAATGTAATTGACATGTGGCATATCCTATGCATGGCAATGTTATGATCTGATATGGATGTTGACATTGTTAATGGGTCCTGCTGATGTTGGGGAATGTGTGTTACATTGGATTGCCCTGATAGTCGTATCAGTGTCCTATTTCGTCCTCTGACTGTGCAGGTGTATTTCAGTGACCAGTTACATGTGTCCCCTCCTCAATGCTGTTGTCTGAGCAGTATGACATTTGGGATGTTGCCTTGTTACCCAAGCACAGGATGGACCCTGACATATGCAGCATGGGTGTATCCTTAGTGCTGTCTCGCTCCTATTGTTGTTTACTTTGGCTGATGTTTGTGACAACTATGGGCATTGGCATTTGAGAGTACTGGGGGGCATATTTATACTCTGTTTGCGCCGAATGTGCGTCAAAATTTTTGACGCACATTCGGCGCAAACACTGCCCCATATTTATATGCGGGCGTCAAAGTTCCACCATGTGAGTCATTTTTTAGAAGGGTGAACCAGCCTTGCGTTAATTATATGCAAGGTAGGCGTTCCCTTCCAAAAAATGACTTTAAGGCCTGTGCCCCATATTTATACTGTGATGTCATTTTGACGCACAGGAGGGGGCAGGCCTTAAAAAACGGCGCCGTTTTTTAACGTCTGGGTCAGGGCAGGCGTTAAGGGACCTGTGGGCTCAGAAGGAGCCCAGAGGTGCCCTCCCATGCCCCCAGGGACACCCCCTGCCACCCTTGCCCACCCCAGGAGGACACCAAAGGATGGAGGGACCCATCCCAGGGAAGTAAAGGTAAGTTCAGGTAAGTATATTTTTTCGATTTTTTTTTTGTGGCATAGGGGGGCCTGATTTGTGCCCCCCTACATGCCACTATGCCCAATGACCAGGCCCAGGGGACATAAGTCCCCTGGGCATGGCCATTGGGCAAGGGGGCATGACTCCTGTCTTTGCTAAGACAGGAGTCATTTCAATGGGGGTTGGGGGTCAAAACAAATGGCGCAAATCGGGTTGAGACCAAAATTTTGCCTCAGACCTGACTTGCCCCATTTTTTGACGCCCAAGCTCCATTTTCCCCTACGCCGGCGCTGCCTGGTGTAAGTCATTTTTTTTACGCACACCAGTCCGCAGCGCCGGCTAACGTCATCCAATAAATATGGCGCCCGCATGGCGCTTTGGAATGGCGTTAGCCGGCGTTAAACTTTTTGACGCACAACTGCGTTGGCGCAGTTGTGCGTCAAAAAGTATAAATATGGGCCTGGGTGTAGGAAAGTACCCTCTTGCCTGGCATGTTACCCCCATATTTCACTGTATATATGTTGTTTTAGTTGTATGTGTCACTGGGACCCTGCCAGCCAGGGCCCCAGTGCTCATAAGTGTGCCCTGTATGTGTTACCTGTGTTATGACTAACTGTCTCACTGAGGCTCTGCTATTCAGAACCTCAGTGGTTATGCTCTCTCATTTCTTTCCAAATTGTCACTAACAGGCTAGGGACCAATTTTACCAATTTACATTGGCATACTGGAACACCCTTATAAATTCCTAGTATATGGTACTGAGGTACCCAGGGTATTGGGGTTCCAGGAGATCCCTATGGGCTGCAGCATTTCTTTTGCCACACATAGGGAGCTCTGACAATTCTTACACAGGCCTGCCACTGCAGCCTGAGTGAAATAACGTCCACGTTATTTCACAGCCATTTTACACTGCACTTAAGTAACTTATAAGTCACCTATATGTCTAACCTTTACCTGGTAAAGGTTGGGTGCTAAGTTACTTAGTGTGTGGGCACCCTGGCACTAGCCAAGGTGCCCCCACATTGTTCAGGGCCAATTCCCCGGACTTTGTGAGTGCGGGGACACCATTACACGCGTGCACTACATATAGGTCACTACCTATGTGTAGCTTCACAATGGAAACTCCGAATATGGCCATGTAACATGTCTAAGATCATGGAATTGCCCCACCAATGCCATCCTGGTATTGGGGAGACAATCCCATGATTCCCGGGGTCTCTCGCACAGACCCGGGTACTGCCAAACTGCCTTTCCCGGGGTTTCACTGTAGCTGCTGCTGCTGCCAACCCCTCAGACAGGTTTCTGCCCTCCTGGGGTCCAGCCAGGCTTGGCCCAGGAAGGCAGAACAAAGGACTTCCTCAGAGAGAGGGTGTTACACCCTCTCCCTTTGGAAAAAGGTGTTAAGGCAGGGGAGGAGTAGCCTCACCCAGCCTCTGGAAATGCTTTCATGGGCACAGATGGTGCCCATTTCTGCATAAGCCAGTCTACACCGGTTCAGGGACCCCTCAGCCATGCTCTGGCATGAAACTGGACACAGGAAAGGGGAGTGACCACTCCCCTGACCTGCACCTCCCCTGGGAGGTGCCCAGAGCTCCTCGAGTGTGCTCCAGACCTCTGCCATCTTGGAAACAGAGGTGCTGCTGGCACACTGGACTGCTCTGAGTGGCCAGGGCCAGCAGGTGATGTCAGAGACTCCTTCTGATAGGCTCCTTCAGGTGTTGCTAGCCTATCCTCTCTCCTAAGTAGCCAAACCCTCTTTTCTGGCTATTTAGGGTCTCTGCTCTGGGGAATTCCTTAGATAACGAATGCAAGAGCTCATCAGAGTTCCTCTGCATCTCTCTCTTCACCTTCTGCCAAGGAATCGACTGCTGACCGCGCTGGAAGCCTGCAAAACTGCAACAAAGTAGCAACGACGACTACTGCGACACTGTAACGCTAATCCAGCCGCCTTCTCGGCTGTTTTCCTGGTGGTGCATGCTGTGGGGGTAGTCTGCCTCCTCTCTGCACTAGAAGCTCCGAGGAAATCTCCCGTGGGTCGACAGAATCTTCCCCCTGCAACTGCAGGCACCAAAGAACTGCATCACCTGTCCTCTGGGTCTCCTCTCAGCACGACGAGCGAGGTCCCTTGAACTCAGCAACTCTGTCCAAGTGACTCCCACAGTCCAGTGACTCTTCAGTCCAAGTTTGGTGGAGGTAAGTCCTTGCCTCCCCATGCCAGACTGCATTGCTGGGTTCCATGTGTTTTGCAGGTACTCCGGCTCCTGTGCACTCCACGAAGATTTCCTTTGTGCACAGCCAAGCCTGGGTCCACGGCACTCTAACCTGCATTGTACGACCTCCTGAGTTGTCCTTCGGCGGCGTGGGACTCTCTTGTGCAACTTCGGGTGAGCACCATTTCACTCCCCTTTGTAGTGCCTGTTCTAGCACTTCTGCGGGTGCTTCCTGCTTCTGAGAGGGCTCTTTGTCTTGCTGGACACCCCCTCTGTCCCCTGACACAATTGGCGACATCCTGGTCCCTCCTGGGCCACAGCAGCATCCAAAAACCCTAACCACAAGCTTTGCAGCTAGCAAGGCTTGTTTGCAGTCTTTCTGCAGGAAAACACTTCTGCACAACTCTCCACAACGTGGGACATCCATACTCCAAAGGGAAAGTTTCTAGCCCTTGTCGTTCATGCAGAATCCTCAGCTTCTACCATCCGGTGGCAGCTTCTTTGCACCCACAGCTGGCATTTCCTGGGCATCTGCCCACTCCCGACTTGATCGTGACTTTTGGACTTGGTCCCCTTGTTCCACAGGTACTCTCGTCTGGAAATCCATTGTTGTTGCATTGCTGGTGTTGGTCTTTCCTGCAGAATTCCCCTATCACGACTTCTGTGCTCTTTGGGGAACTTAGGTGCACTTTGCACCCACTTTTCAGGGTCTTGGGGTGGGCTATTTTTCTAACCCTCACTGTTTTCTTACAGTCCCAGCGACCCTCTACAAGATCACATAGGTTTGTGGTCCATTCGTGGATCGCATTTCACTTCTAGAGTATATGGTTTGTGTTGCCCCTATCCCTATGTTCCCCCATTGCATCCTATTGTGACTATACATTGTTTGCACTGTTTTCTATTGCTATTACTGCATATTTTGGTATTTTGTACATATATCTTGTGTATATTTGCTATCCTCATACTGAGGGTACTCACTGAGATACTTTTGGCATATTGTCATAAAAATAAAGTACCTTTATTTTTAGTATATCTGTGTATTGTGTTTTCTTATGATATTGTGCATATGACACTAGTGGTACTGTAGGAGCTTCACTCGTCTCCTAGTCAGCCTAAGCTGCTCTGCTAAGCTACCTTTTCTATCAGCCTAAGCTGCTAGACACCCCTCTACACTAATAAGGGATACCTGGGCCTGGAGCAAGGTGTAAGTACCCCTTGGTACTCACTACAAGCCAGTCCAGCCTCCTACACTGGGGCCTTTGCCTTGTTTCTGGGGATTGTTGCAGTTGTCATCCTCACCCCCTAATTTAGGTGTGTATGATCAATGGGGAGGTTACTGCCATTGGCTACTTGAGCTGCACACAGAGCAGAGGTTGTAGTGGCAACTGTTGTCGGTTTGGCTAGAGGATTGCTAATAGGGCCCTAGTTAATGTAGGGGGTATGTTGGCTGACGAGTGCGAAGGATGTCAGTTTGACATAGTGGCCTTCCCTCCTGGCGTGGCTTTCCCTTTGCTCCATCGTTGGCATGACAGCATGCCCCCATGGGACTGTTGTTGGTGTAGTGTAATGGTGTGCCCCAGCTTCTGTCTGTGCAGGCCATGCCCCCATGCCGTGCCCCTTTACCCATGCCACTCCATGTATATGATGACTTCCATGCATTTTGTGGTCGGTATCCCCCCCTGCTTACAGTTAACATTTGTGCATTTTAATTCCCCATGCAACTTACCCTGCATGAGCGTTGTATCCTGGTAGTCTGCGCTGTCCTGTCCTTGAATCCCTGTGACGATCTCCTCAGGGATGACGGCTGCAACCATCTCCTCCATGTGGTCCAGGGCCTCCTGGTGTGCTGGACTCCCACCTCCAGTCTGCAGTGCTGCCTTCCTGTTCCTGGCCATCTATTCCTTGGTCCTGCGTTGGCAGTCATGCCAGCGTTTCTTGCACTCGATGACTGTTCTGCGTACTTCAGCCACACTGTTAATCTTGTCGCCAATTTGTTGCCATATAGCTCTCTCCTACTGATTGGCAACTTTGATGTGACAAACAGTTGGTGCTGGTGTTCCGTCACCTCTTTAACCAGAATTTCCTGCTCCTCTGCACTAAAGCGACACTTTCTTTTCTTCTTAAAAGTGTCCTGGTTCTTGTGTGGGTCCTCCTGGCTGGTTCCTGGTCTGCTGTCATCTTCCTGGGGTCTGTAGTGGCATCTGGGATCCATTTTGGCTCTCCTCCGGTGAAATGGCTGTGTTCGCTGTGTTTTTTGACGCTATTGCGGCCAAAAAAATGGCGCATATCCGGTTTGCGGTGTCGTAAATGGACCCACAGTCATTTCCGCCGCGTTAACGTCGTTTTCCTTTACGACTTGACGCCGCGGTGTGCGTAAAAAATAATGACTCCCACCTGTTGTTTGCGCTGCCGTGCGTCAAAGTATAAATCTGACGCCTGCACGGCGCACCAAAATGGCGTTAGCCAGCGGTAATATTTTTGACGCAAAACTGCGCCGCCTCAGTTTTGCGTCAAAATGTATAAATATGGGCCTTAATGCTCTCGCTCCAAGTTTCTGGTCGCCGCCCGCCATGCGGTCAAAAGACCACGGCGGTCATTCCAACTTTCCCGCTGGGCCGGCGGGCGACCGCCAAAAGGCCGTCCGCCGGCCCAGCGGGAAAGCCCCTGCAACGAGGAAGCCGGCTCCGAATGGAGCCGGCGGAGTTGCAGGGGTGCGACGGGTGCAGTGGCACCTGTCGCGATTTTCACTGTCTGCAAAGCAGACAGTGAAAATCTTTGTGGGGCCCTGTTAGGGGGCCCCTGTACTGCCCATGCTAGTGGCATGGGCAGTGCAGGGGCCCCCAGGGACCCCACGGCACCTGTTCCCGCCATCCTGGTTCTGGCGGTGGACACCGCCAGAAACAGGCTGGCGGGAAGGGGGTCGGAATCCCCATGGCGGTGCTGCAAGCAGCGCCGCCATGGCGGATTCCCTGGGCCAGGGGAAAACCGGCGGGAAACCGCTGGTTCCCCTTTTCTGACCGCGGCTTTACCGCCGCGTCAGAATAGCCCAGGAAGCACCGCCAGCCTGTTGGCGGTGCTTCCGCCGCCCTCCGCCATGGCGGTCATGGACCGCCAGGGTTGGAATGACCCCCTTAATTCTTAAGCTAACGATGTTATTTTAGCTTTTTCCCGTTTGCAATGCCTCCCATTCCAAGGCAAGTAAATGGTAAAATCAAATTCACACACAAGCCAACCTTCCCAATTACTTGGCCAGAGCTTCTTACTTTGGAACTGCCTGGTGTCTGCTCACCATCCTCTGATTCACTCTATATCCCCATGAATAAAAAATGAACAAAAAAGCATTGATATTGCTTTGCATAATTGCTGGAAATGGCCTTTCTGCAGGGTCATCCCCAAACGTTTTTGCCTTCCTCCTTTTCTTTTTCTGCCCTCATTTTTGGTGGCTTTAGGACTCTGCACACTTTACCACTGCTAATCAGTGCTAAAGTGCATATGTTCTCTCCTTAAAACATGGTGACATTGGCTCAGACCCAATTGGCTTATGTTATTTACTTGTAAGTCACTACTCAAGTGCACTACATGTGCCCAGGGCCTGTAAATTAAATGCTACTAGCGGGCTGCAGCAGTGGTTGTGCCACCCACATATGTAACCCCCTAACCATGTCTCAGGCCTGCCTCTGCAGTACCTGTGTGTGCAGTTTTACTGCCACTTTGACGTGGCATTTAAAAGTACTTACCAAGCCTCAAACTCCCCTTTTTCTACATGTAAGTCACCTCTAAGGGAGGCCCTAGGTAGCCCATAGGGCAGGGTGCTATGTAGGTAAAAGGCAGACATGAACATTTGTGTTCTATATGTCCTGGTAGTGTAAAACTCCTAAATTTGTTTTAGATTGCTATGAGGCCTGCTCCTTTCATAGAATAGCATTGGGGCTACTCTCATATCCTGTTTGAGTGGTAGATCCTTATCTGAAAGGAGTAGCCAGGTCATATTTAGTATGACCAGAATGCTGATACAAAATCCTGCTTAATGGTGAAGTTGGATTTTATATTACTATTTTAGAAATGGTACTTTTAGAAAATGATAATTTCTCTACACTTAAATCCTTCTGTGCCTTCCAATTCACATCTGGTTAGGTTTAGTTGACAGGACAGCTCCCTGATGCATTCACTCAGACAACCACAAACACAGGATGCTCAGACACACTTGCATACATCTGCATATTGAATGGGTCTTCCTGGGATGGGAGGGTGGAGGGCTTGACACTTACTATGTCAAAGAACAGTAGCCTGCCCTCACACAAAGGACTGCCACACCCGCTACAGGGAACCTGGCAGACAGGATGGAACTGAAAGGGGACCTTGTGCACTTCTTAGCCACTCTTTGAAGTCTCCCCCACTTCAAAGGCACATTTGGGTATTTAAGCAGGGTCCCTGACCCTACCAATTTAGACACTTCTGAACAAGACACTTCTGAGGTAGACACTCTACTTCATCAAGACACTTCCTGGAGAAGAGAACCTGAACCAGAACCTGCAACCTGCCAAGAAGAACTGCCTTGCTGCCCAAAGGACTCACCTGGACCACTTTCCTGAGAAGGACTGCTGCCTTGCTGTTGCCCTGCTGCCTTGCGGCTCTCTGGCTGTGCTGAGAAGTGCTCTCCAAGGGCTTGGATAGAGCTTGCCTCCTTTTCCCTGAAGTCTCAGGACCAAAAAGACTTCATTCATGGAAGAAGAACTCCCTGTGCTGTGAAAATTGATGCACAGCCTGCAAGAAACGACACACAGCCTGCATCGCTGTGAGAAAATCACTGCATGCTGAACTGGAACGAAGCAGCATTACTTTGCAAAAAGAAGATCGATGCAGCATAAGCATAGGGACCGGAAATTCGACGCTCGGCCCAGCGGATCGACGCAAAGCCGAGCCAGAACGACGCAGCCTGACTTCCTGAGAGGAATCAACGCAGCACCTGCCGTGCGGTAGAAATTTCCACGCAACGCCCACCGGATTGACGCAGCCCATGTGACTCCATCCTGCAAGCGCCGGATTTCAATGCATCATCCCCGGGGTGTCCGAAAACTCTGCAACCTGAAGAGGATTCTAGTCTATGTGCCGGAAATGATCGCAAAGCCTGCCCTGCGTGAAAACTCAATGACGCATCAACTGTGTGCGCCAGAAAAATCGATGCACATCTCCCCATTTTCCACGCATCTGCACTCTGCCGTCCCTTGCGGAGAATTTGAACGCAAACCATGTACTTTGTTCTTGCCAGAGACATTTGTTGCTTTTAAGAGACTAAAGACATTTTATATCATTTTTACAGTTATATTTCAACATATACTTATTGCATCTTAATCGTTTTGACCTTCATTTATCCAGATAAATATACATTTTTCTAAACACTGTGTGGTGTATTTTTGTGGTGCTATACTGTGTTATTGCACGATTTATTGCACAAATACTTTACACATTGCCTTCTAAGTTAAGCCTGACTGCTCAGTGCCAAGCTACCAGAGGGTGGGCACAGGATAATTTGGATTGTGTGTGACTCACCCTGACTAGAGTGTGGGTCCTTACTTGGACAGGAGGTGACCTGACTGCCAACCAAAGACACCATTTCTAACAATAATATCATCTAGTGCTCATGCAGAGCTGTCTAATGCCTTCAGATCAAACTCACACTGCATAAAAACCTCAGAAAATACAGTTCTGAGGATGCATAGTCCGCAACCTGAACGTTTAGCTTTCACTTTCCATTAAATGGAATGAAACTAACGTGGAATCACTTCAAGGTATGTTTTGTTGCTTTTCTGCCTTTTCAAAAACGTTCAGTAAAACAAATTTACTTTGATTGATAGATAGTCCCCATTCATTTCGATCATGCTCACCCATGACCATGCACTGTCTGATGTGTCTTGCAGCATGTGTGTACTGTCTGTGAAAGCGAGAGCTGGATACTCCTATCTAAGCATGTTACAAAGCTGCTGCTAGTTAGTCAGAGAAAAGTCTGTGTGCTCTTCATGTTATGCACAATCACCTGTGAGAGCAGCTGCTTAAGCTTTTGAAGCCATCAAAAGTGCAGCATTTGTTGTTCTGAGGGCTATAGTAATTCATCTGTGTAACCTTTTCACTTCAAGAGCTTGATGACACCGGATGATGAGAAACTGACTTCTACGGTAGTTGGATGATCATCAAATGACTCTGGGATGGCTTCTAAAGTAATCTTGTTTGAACTGGGTATCGTACTGGGTATCGTACTGGGATAGACTAATTCAGCTGAAAGCCAAAAGGGCTTCTAACAAATACTCTAAACCATGCAATTCAACAATGATCCAGACAAGCAAGTACATTAAACAAATCAAATCACCCTCACAAATTAATACAAATAAATACCTGAATGTAATAAGGTGCAATACAACTTTCGGGGAAATCAGCCTAAAAGGCATAGTCAAATACTGTACTTTACTAATAATGCACTATGGCCTGAAAAAAAAGACAGGCCAAAGAGTGGTGACACTGCCCGGCCTCCTTCTTTGATGACAGTCGAAGATGGGCCTACCCTTGGCCCAGGAGTGGCCTGACACACAGCAGAAATGCAGACAGTGCCTTAAAGCAGGGTGCTGTTGGATGAGGCCCACCTCCTCTGAGCAGGTTTCTAGGGCTTAGAATCCCCCACCAAAATTCCTCAGGTCCCTGTTTTCATTTAAATTGTTTGACAACTGCACCAACATTCTCTTGCAGCCATGTCCTGCATTGATAGGCCACCACTTTACTAATGCTTATTCTTTTTCAATCAATGTCTTTCTAACTTGCCCTTTATACATGTCTTTCTCAAACTGGATTTGTACGGAGATTTAACATGTAGTGTTTGCAAGTAGGCAAGGCCGTCACCATATTTGCAACATGGGCATCATGTTTTAGATTTGGGAGTTCAGAGACCCCAAACTCCACATCTCCATCTGCTCCCAAAGGAGAACTTCACCTAAAAGATATGTAAAGGCAGCCCCCATGTTAACCTATGAGAGAGATAGACCTCACAACAGAGAAAACCAAAACTGGCAGTATTTCACTGTCAAGACATGTAAAAGACATCAGTATGTGTCCTACCTTTAAAATACACTGCACCTTTCCCATGTGGCTACTAGGGCCTACCTTATGGATGCCTTACATGTATAAAAAGAGAAGATTTGGGTCTGGCAAATTGGTACACTGGCCAGATCAAATTGGTAGTTTAAAACTGCACACACAGATACTGCAGTGGCAGGCTTGAGCCAGGTTTACAGGGCTACTCATGTGGATGGCACAATCAGTGCTGCAGACCCACTAGTAGCATTCGATTTACAGGCCCTGGGCACCTATAGCGCACTTTACTAGGGGCTTACTAGTAAATTTACTAGTCAATCAAATATGCCAATCATAGAAAGGCCAATTACACATACAATTTACACAGGGAGCACTTGCACTTTAGCACTTGTCAGCAAAGGTAAAGTGTCCAGACTACCGAAACCAGCAAAATCAACGTCCAGCATACAGTTAAAACATGGGAAGCGGAGGCAAAAAAGACAGGGGAGACCACACCAAGGATGCCAGGTCTAACGGTCTCTTACTCTGAACCTAACATTTCTGAGTTGCTCAGTGTCGATGATATTAAGAAAGAATGTTGTCATAAGATGGTTTGTGTGTGGCAAGGAGGGCAGTGGATTCTGTTTGTCAATGTTGCTTGTACTTAGAGTGAGCCTCTGTAAGCAGGAACCCACCAGACAGGAATAAGCTAAGCTGATGGAAACAATGGGTCAAAAGTAAACAAGTTATAGTGGTTATCTACCTCTGATACATGGACATCCAGTAGTGAAATCCGTTTTATTAAGAAAAACTTCAATTTTTGCATATTATACACTGCGCGCAGAATGTTCGAGATGTCTCCAAGTGCTTTGGTTAAAATGGTAGTAACAGCCATGTATGATTGAGTGTGGGTATAGTTTAAGTATTGTTTAGATTATAACTTGTTCAAAGTTGTTTATATTTTATGTTGGGAGCAGTTGTTTATTTTAATTTTAATCTGGTTTAGTAATTCATAGTAAGTATTACTTTGTTTATTAGGCACAAAGGAATATATCATCCATGTTTAACAGTGATTTGCTCAAAAATCAAAACACATTCAATAGCAGCAATAAATAAGTACAGTCAAATATCTTTTTATGGTAAAAGACTTATTTACATATGAACAAAAAGTGAAATACTGCAAACACAAACAATACACACAGCCCCCTGAGATCAGATTTCTACTGTTCAATAGTGTGCAATAGGCAAGTCTGAGTCTCACTTCCTTCTTACTAGCCTTAGTGGTCATTTTCCATTCACTATAGGCAACATTCATGTTACGCCTCACTAGTAGTGTGAGTCTCAGGAGTCTCACTTCGATTCTGACAAAAGTCAAAAGTGCATGAGGCGCTATGTAGCAGAACAAGTTTCACTGAGGCCTTCCAGGTCAGTGATCTGTCTTACCCATTCTTGCAAGGATGGCGTGACCGGAGAGGTATCGCTTGCTGTTAGTGAGCATCACTAGTGACTCTGCAGGGGCAGCAGCTGGTTATCCATGGCACTTCCTCCTGTGAGACTGTTGTGTAGCCATTTTAGTTATAGCTTCATGCACGCTATTTTACCATAGTAGGACTGCCGCTGTGCACTTTAACCTAGATATATTTTATTTGACTTGTTTTATTATTGTTACAGTAGCCACTTTTACAGTGTTTTATTTTCTCTCTACCTGACAGTTTTTCCCTAGGCCGGCACTCTGTTCTCAAACAAGACATTCTTGCTCACTCTGTGCTTCTTCCAAGGCTGCAGTAAGATAGGTTGCCGGTGAACGTGGTATAAGTTTAGTCTCTGACATTCATAGAAAATACACATCCTTACATAGGGACATTTTCTTAGAACACCAGCTGTTTTATTAAAAAACACTTCCCTGTCCCTTACACGTTAGAGGGAGATTCCAGCCAGAGAACCACAACTGTATGCTGATTGCCGAATGCTTCGCTGCAGCTGTATTGCAGACTTCAGGCCTTTGCTCAGGAATGGGGGATGATGTCTTCCCATGGGAACCTGAAGGGCAGAATTAGAGTTTAACACGCTGTGCTCTTTCATAGCCTAGGTAGGAATTAGTCTGTTGACTCTAGTGACAATATAGTAGCATTATTTTCATGTTTTACTCTCCTTGTCACAATTGTAATCTTGTCATGCTGTATTGTCCTGGTTATTGCAGTCCACGCTTTGCTATCCAAGATGCTATCACTTTATTAAAGCATTATTGAAATATAAACTGCCTCTGTTTGTCATTGTGTATGTGAGACTAATGTAACTGAGAGAAACGGACGAGACCTGACTGACCACAGCTTCCCTGAGAAACCAGTTATGTCATGCGCTCGGCTGCCCAATCATCCCTGCCCGTGGGTAGAGTGAGGCACTGCAAGTTAGCCGTGGCAGAACCCAGATTAAAGCGGCAGGTATCATCTGTAGTGGGTTAGACTCAGTCTCCCACACCGCAGGCAATTCTGCCACTCCAAATCCAGTAGTCTCATTAGAATAATGAGAGCCTACATGACATGCCTCCGCCAATGTTTGGTCAGGCTCTAACTATCGGGTCCACCTGAGTATCTCTGTCTCATTATATACAAAACATTTCTGTACTATATACGGTGACGTCCGTGGTATTGAGGATTTCCTCCTCAGCTAAGTAGGACATCCTATCTGATGCTGGAGGTTGTTCAAGCTTGAACTCTAAAAGGAAAACTCCCCTTTGGCGTGCCTTCTCTGAACAAATTTATCATCGATTGTGGCGAATCCGCAACAGGTAGCAATTGCCTGAAATATGAGACAACCCCTGACTGCACATTTATTAACAAATGGCCTAATGGCCCAGGGGGGTCCAGTCACATTTGTTGGTGACGCAGATGCAGCATATAGAACAGAACTATTTTATTCTGGGGACACATTTCCAGCAGTTGATGGGAACACAAACACATTTCATCACTATACACTTGCAAACGTACTTGGGCAATACAGAGCATATACATATTTAGAAATACCTCTAACTTATCAAGAACATAATAATTGGTGTGATGGTGCCCTGCCCACATGCTCTTCCCAGTTAGGTTAGGTCCTTTAAGTACTGATGGTCCTACTTGGCCTTTATTGGCCACTTATACACCTCATCCTGAAGTAGCAAATTTAGCAGTAGTTGAGGTTCGTCACTTATATACTGAACTGACGGCAATATACAGACGATAAATACCGTTTGTAATGCAAACATTGAATACAAACCCAGCAGGTGCTGCTCCAGTGCAACCACATTCAGTGACGCCAGGTATTAACCCTGCAACTGTACATTCAATTAAGGGTAAAGTACCCGCCAAAAGAGAGGAAACTCCGTTTTGGTAATATCAAAAAATAAATGCACTGGAAGTGGTATTTCTCCATACGGTTCTTCAGGATAAACATAGAATTCTAACCATGTGCTTGCCATTTGGGATGGACCCCACAGTAGATAACTGTAATACCAGAGCCACAGTATTTTCCGTGCTCTATACTACCGCACACGGTACACAGACACTTGCCAAGTTACCCGAAGTCTTGAAGAAAATTCAAGATGAATACAGGGCTTCCCCGTCCCTGGGCTTGGGGATGCAATTAATGGGCAATTTTGCCACGGTATCTTCCATTATTTTAAGCAATCTTAAAAGGGAAGCAGTCACACTAGTGGTGCGCATGCCGCTCTGTGATGTACCTCAACAGGATCAGGAACGCAAGCTGCCCAAGATTATTGCAGAGACCTATTCTAGTATTGATTGAGATAGTCTAGGGGCCAGACCAACCAAACCACAATTTCAGGGCCAATCTAATGAGGATTTTTCCAAGCAAGCTCCTGAGAGTAACAAGAAATGCTGGGATAAAAAAAAAAACTCCTAAAAAAGAAAGGGGAGAATCTCCGCATATGGAAACCCTACAGAATAGACAGAGGCCCTCATATCAGCTTTGGAGGGCTGCAAGCGCCGCCCGCCAAGTTGATACCGCAGCGCGGCCGCCAATGCGGTGTCTATTCGGAGATCCCCGCTGGGCCGGAAACCCAGTTTCTGCCCGCCGGCCCAGCGGGGATCTCGGCCGCAACACGGGAGCCGGCTCCAAATGGAACCGGCGGTGTTGCTGCGCTGCGATTGGTGCAGTTGCACCTGTCACACTTTTCACTGTCTGCTACGCAGACAGTGGAAAGCTCCGTGGGGCCATGGCAGGGGGCCCCTGCACTTCCCTTTCCGCCAGCCTTTTCATGGCGGTTCATACCGCCATGAAAAGGCTGGCGGGAGGGGGACTCGTAATCCCCTGGGCAGCGCTGCTGGGGGATTACAACCGCCTGGACCAATGTGGCGGGAAACCGCCAGTCCCGGCGGTGCGACCGCAGCGCTTCCGCTGCGGTCGTAATCCCATGTGAAGCACCGCCAGTCTGTTGGCGGTGCTTCCGTCAAAACAGCCCTGGCGGTCTTTGACCGCCAGGGTTGTAATGAGGGCCATAATCTCCGAAATAGAGATAATATAAAAATGCCTGATAGATATCAATATACTGATACATGCCAATCTCGTTCCTTTCAGGAATCATCGGGAAAATGCAGTGAGAGAGGTGGGCGATCAGAGCGAAGAACAGAGTATGTGAAACCGAGACAGGAATCACAACGCTCATCAGAGGTTTCTGTAAAAAAGGAAGATAAACCTCCCCAACAAAAAACCCAATTTAAAAAGAAAAAAGTGGCAGCAGTTGCAATACAACATGCCGCTCAATAAGAGGGTCCTCTTGAAGAACATGAAGTGGATACTAGTGCTGCTAGACAGCGCGGCAGAGGTCACAATAGTTCGCCGGAGTCTTCTAGAACATCTGGAGGTGAAAGCAACTGATGACCTTCTACAAGTAGAAACTGAAGACAAGCGTGTCTCCACCCCTGATAGGGTGTATAGAGTAATGTTACAGTTAGAAGGAGACATTGAACGCACAATAGACACAATCTTTTGGGATTGCGTAGTAACTATGTATGATATCTTATTGGCTGAACAAGTTTGGCCACCTGAATTTGTCCATACCTGCCCATTTGGGGAAGAGGTTATTAAACATTCTTTCTCACCTCTTGTTCCGGAGGAACTCGGTGAATCCTACGCCATCAATTAGGCATTGGTGCAGGCACCCTCATTATATCGCAACCATGGAGGATGGGATAAAGAACCTCAACCTCAGTATCCAATAAAACACAATGCGAAAGCACCTGTGAGAGAAATCCTCACACAACTAGAGTACCAGGGCATAACTGAACTCTGCATCTCCCCAATGAACAATCCTCTATTCCCTGTAGCTAAACCGGACCATTCATAAAGAATAGTGTTAGACTGCAGACACCCACATATGCTATACAAAACTCACATAGCACAGCACTAATGAACAACATAGTGCGCAAAAAATACAAAACAACAAAGGACATTTCCAATTGTTTCTTCTGCCAGAATATAGCAACTGAGAGTAGAGACTTTACAAGTTTCAGTGCACTAGTTTCTCAGAAAAAATTCTGTTGTTAACCTCAGGGACACAAGAACAGCCCAAGACTGTTTGCAGCTCGTGTGACTGCAATTTTGCACGACATTGACCCTGAAGCATTGTCCTATGTAGATGATATCTATCCTACGGATGATGAGTTACTACAACATTTAAGATAGGTAGCCCGAATTGTTGTGGGATTTGCTGAATTTGGCTACAAATTCAGCTTCAAAAAGCAAAAATAGCCTTCCTCAGCATCCTATTTCTGGGTTATGAGCTATCAAGTGAAGGGAAGAGCCTAGCGCCACAGTTCTTAGAAAAGTGTGCACAATTACAACCTCCAAATATGACTTTTGAAGTAAATTTTGGACAATCAAACACACACGCATTCTCAGAGAGCTGCAGACAGACATGCTTGCAGCACAACATCTACACACAAGGGTCAACAAAACACACTCGGTCATCACAGTAATTGCTGGTGCCATTTGTTTCACCTATGGAACCTTTAATGAGGGTGAGAGCGTCCCGATTGAATACAAATCGCATTTATACTCAGCAGCAGAACAACGCTTTGCTTTCACTGAGAAAATTCTCACTGCTGTTCAGATGGCTGTCATTAAAGAAAGACCTCTAGCCCAGGGCAAATGCATTATTGTTGTTTCTCCCATCCCAGCCCTAAAGGATGTCACAAAAGCCAGTGTTCCTAATGCAAAAGCATTACATCCATGTTGGATCCAATGGGCCACGTCTTTGACAGCCACTGATGAAGATTACATTTTTTACCCAAAATTATAAACTCAAGAATTTTTGCAATGCGAACTAGAATACCCAGTTCCAGCAAACACACTGCCTATTGAACAATATCATAGAGTCATGTATACTGATGGCTCTGCACAACCTGCTATTGGCACAAAGCACCAATATTCCGCTGCTTGCGCAGTCGTCAGTGGCTACATGGAGGATAATAAATTATGTCCCCTACATACATTTATGCAAACCCTAGAAGATTGCAGAGCACAACTCGCAGAGCTGAAAGCTCTGGTGATGGCACTGGAACATACGGATCCTCACAGCACATGCTGATTGTTTGTGATTCGTACTATTGTTTCCAGTCCTTCAATGAATATCTGCATTATTGGCCCCAGAATGGGTTCAGAGATTCTAAAGACAACACCATTAAACACAGATTACTGTGGGGAAAAGTAGCAGATCTGAAGGAAACGCTACCAAATACCCATGTTGTGAATACACTTGGACACCAGTGCGTTGGAATAAACGTTGCTAGGAATACACTGGCTGACGAAGCCGCAAAGTCAGCAGTTGCTACGGCTACTGTTGCTGCAGTAGCCAGCTCAGGAGCAAAACCGGACACAGACATATGGGCTGCTGTGTAAGCTACAGCTGATGGTACGCCCTGTCCAAAAGCATTCCCTGCTAAATATTCCTACAGAATGGGAGGCTGCCTAAACACTGAAGTTAAGGTACTAGGCGTAGGTGTTCGAAAAATTCCCAATAAAGATATAAGACCAGAGTTGATTAAAGCAGCGTATGAGGGGGCAGCATCTGCCCATGCTGGTGTGGCAGCTACAATATCACTGATACAAGCCCGTTTTTGGTGGCCAAGCTTATACAAGGAGGCCAAGCAGTATGTCCTTTGTTGTGACATCTGACAACAAATCAAAGTTTCCACTGCTAAACGACCACCGCAGACATTCCTCTTAATTTCTAACAAACATTTACAATGAGTGTACTTGGACCATTGCGGTCCCCTAACACTGGATAGTGCACACAAATATATCCTAGTTGCTGTTGACTCCTGCTCCAGATTTCTATGGGTGTGGCCACAACGCTCGGCTGACGTTCAGACTATTATTAAAGATTTGCGAGTCTTTATCAGTACATATGCAGTTGCGGCTTTCCACTCGGACCAGGGCCCTGCTTTCGCCTCAAGGGCTTTCAGGGACATCATGGCTTAATTGGGGGTCCAACTCCAGTATTCGTCTCCATTTCATCCTGAGGGAAATAGTATTGTGCAGTGATTGAACTGTGATTTAAAGCAATCCTTAACAGCCTGAGTCTTAGGTACAGGTCGTAGTTGGCTTAATCACCTGTATGGAGTCCAGAGAGCACTTAACAATCTGCCCAGAAGGTCCCTGGGGGTCATACTTCATATGAGTGCCTGTTTGGAACTCAAATATATGCTCCAGATCTTGATGGTCCTGGCATGGAGGCGGCTGAAAAATCTTTTGACATAAATAAACCTGTCACTGTCTTACAGGAATTACAACAGTTCTGTGAGGACAACTCTTCTGCCAGTGCTGCCTCCATAGGAATTAAGGATGTACCTGTAACTCCTACCAGTTGGATTCCTAGAGTGGGGGATCTAGTACGTGAAAAAGGTGCTGTGAAAAAGTAAATTGTCCCTTCTCATTGTGCACCGGTCCCAGTTTTGGGAATACACGGTACCAGAACTGTCATTCTACTGCGTTTTGTCTCTATCGACAATGTCAAACTACACCATGTTGCCGATCCTGTACAGCCGACCAAAAGGAACAGTCAGTAGTTCTCAAATCCCTCTCACTACTGGTCAAGACGTTCCTCTACAAGTTGTAGGCATCAACACTGACACCTCTCTGGGCTTGGAGAGGGTGGAAAATGATTTTGCATTGGTTCCACTGACATCAAATAATATGGAAATTACTGATCAATTTGACACAACTTCGACACAGACGGCTGGTGCTATTTATTCGGTGCCACCACGGGAAACACCAACTCCACCAACAAACACGACTCCAGTCTTTGCACAAACTGCTTCTGGATACTTTGTCGGCATCAATGATGACTTTTTGAACTCATTTGCCTTTTCGACACCTGAACTGTCAAAACCGCGTAAGCTGATAAATTGGCTTAAAGTAACTTACTACATTCTTCCATGGAACTATCAGTGGCTTTCTTTGACTGTACTGGCTTTCCTGCTTTGGATTGGGTTTGTCATCACTTTCTTTTTATTAATACATGGTCATTTTCTTCCTGAGAAATCAGCAGTTGAACAGGTGGATGAGGTCCTAAAACCACATTTTTCTTCTCACAAGGTTCGCAGAGACTTGGCTTTTGTGAACGTTTCCGCTATACCAATTCCTGATGGGATTGTTTCGGATAAAGTAACATTTGACATATACGGCCCTACGGAGGTCATTCAAATACCATATGTGTCTAAACTTTCTATGAATGATATGATAATACCCGGGGTTGTTTCTGATGATTGGGATGTGAAAAGAGTTATACTGTATTTGAAAACGAAGATGTTTATCAATCTAGAGAAAATTATGGTGATATGTTTTGCTATAATTATTATGGACACCATTTTATCCACAGAGTAAGCAGCCCACAGACTGTTTCTAATTATACACAATGGGAACATTGTCCGACTCCACCACAACGGAGTTCTAAAATGTATTCTGAAAAGTTTACATATTTTTCTGGGCACAATGTTAAAAATGCTCAGTCGTATTATTTTAAATTGCCACCTACAGAAAACATATGCATACTATTGACAAATATGAAATTGGTATATTCGTATTCCTTTGTTTCCCAGTTGACTATAGAAGGCTTAGAATATTGGCTAAAGTCGATTGACTTGAAGAGTGTGTGGGGAACTAGACATTGGCAAATACGGGAGGAGGAAGCTTTATTTAGAGCATGCCTGATACCTGTTCAAATAATATTTTTAAATGAAACTGTACAACAAACGAGTTGCGTAGACTTAGCAAAGATTAAGGAATTGAACACGCTCAGTATACCTGCCCCTGCAAAATTTTATAAATGGCAAAAATATATAAATGCAATTGAAGATCAGCTCGATGAATGGGTCCAGAATGACATATTTAATATTTCACTGACACGTCCTGGTGGGTGGTTATTGTGGCCAATACACACCAATGGGTGTCACAAATGTTTTAGTAACTCCTCAGGGGGTTTTAGAACAAGTAGGCCGGACCCTTGCTATATATATTGTCCGAACATGTGGGTATAGTAACAACATACAGTGTAGGGAAACTATGCAAGCAATGGTTAAAGACTTCCTCACTAGACGCAGTTAGAGAACACCTCAGTCTCCTGTCTAATAACACTGACTTACAGGACTTCCTGTTAGGTCCCAGAAAACAATGTAGAAAACGAAGTCCCTCTGATCCCTCCCTGGCGGGTAGGTTGCTCTGGTTCCCAATCCTCAGTCAGGGGTCTGGCCCATGCAGGCCACCAGGGTGGCCTCTCCTCACAACGGCAGCTTGAGCCAGAAAACAGTGCTTGTCCTTTCAGGTGGCCCCACCTCGCATTCGGGGTCAGTGACTTTACCCCGTACATGGGTGAATGGCCAATCAGCACAGAATTCATCTTCTAAGCTGCCCTACCTGGCATACGGGGTCTCCAACTTTCCTCCACACATGAGCTAGTAATCTGCTGCCCAATCAGCCCGATTAGCACAGCAGTAATCTTCACGGCAGCCCCACCTCCATCTGCACACACCACACACCACTCTGACCACAGCTAACTTCAAAGAGGCTCCCTCTGGCATACCAGCTCACCAACTTGAACCTGCACATGGCAACAACTCGATTGCTGCAACAGTCATCTCCTCACACCTTGCTGCGGGGATTCAATCCCAGGATACCCCACTGGACTTTTCTCCCTCCAATGCTCTCCTCCCCCTCACATGGCACATTTGTCTTGGCAAGCAGGCATGCAGTGGTGCTCCAGGCACCAACGGCAGGTGGTCTTGCATTCCCTGCGTGATGTACCCTAACAAGCTGGAAGATTAGCAGGCCTTTGGACCCAGTTCTGGTCAAAACCAAAGTCTTGCAAAACTTCTCCTTCTCGCACAACCAGACTGGCTGCTTGACAGTTGACATTTTTTGGGTGCTTGAGCTCCCTTATAGTCTACTTCCACACACCAAATGTGATTTAGATTTTGAAGTTTATACTGAATGTCTGCTTCCTTTTGAAGTGCCCTATCCTTCCCCCTTGTCCATACTACAGAAAGCAGTCTGTAACTGCAGGAGTGACCCAAAATCTGACAGCCCCACAACACAGGCAACAGTAATGACCAGAGGTTCACACCTGAATGTCATTTACAGTAACATGTGTATCACAAAGTCACACCAGGCCCTCAGTCATTCTCTTTATAGTTCTCTTAACAGCCCCATCTCTTTCCTGAGAGATGCCTTGGCCCCTTACTAGTGAGCTATATCTGAATCAAAGAGCACCCTTTGAAGTGTACTGAAGAGCCTCTCTCTCTCATCTTCCAGTGTGTCCAATTTAGCTTATAGGAATGCAGCAATGCACAAATCAGTTTAGGGGACCACCTCTACCTCCTTTCCTCATGTTTCTCCAGTCAGCCTTGGGTCTCCTGAAATGGACCTCAGAGTCTTTCATGCATTGTGCCCTTCACCGGCACATATAGACCCAGCACATACATAGAGCACACCACAACATCCTCAATGCATTGTACCATTCACAGGCACACATACACCAAAAGCATGCATACAATACACATGCACTGAAAAGCACTGAATTATCCCTGTATTGTACCACTAACAGGCACACATATACTCAGTACATGTGTACCACAAATCCACTGCGCAGCACACCACACCACACCAAACTAATAGTGGCCAAAGGTAAGTTAAACACACAGCAACAAAACTTTAAATGAGTGAGCCTGTAGGCCTCACTCCAGTGACATAGATAAAAAAGACTTGTTCATGTCTACTGATGGTTATATGGTATGTTGCTTCCAATGTGTTCATGCTCTTTAACTCCTGGTAAAGGCAGTAACCTTTCACTACTATGAGGCTAACACTTTGAGATCTCTGCCGGTCCAAAAAGATTGCAATCTATGAGACAGGTCTATGTCATGGTGCTCATGCATTATTGATGTTCACCCATGATAACAAAAATCAGCCTTAGGGATCAAGACATCATTACTGTCAGAGTCGCTTTTCAGAGGTTCCTCAGGATGGGCGCAATGCTCAAAAGATCCACCTCTTGACAGCTCTAATTCTGTTTGCCATAATGGCACATAAGGTTGGAGTAATCAAGTGAGGGGAAGGGAAGGGGATAGGAACAGATGGGAAGGCGACCTGCAACAGAGGGCAAGAACAGGTTAATTCCCTTACACTTGAAATGATCAGCATCTCACAACATATAGACACATGCACCTTTAATACTCTGTTCACCTACATGGGATGATCCTTTATCCAAAGTGGTTTCTTCAGGAAATCTTACAGGAGTTATCATTTTCCCAGCTCTACTTTGAACTGGTGTGATCTGTAACAAGAGGATACTGCTTTTTACCATTCTGGCATATATCTAACTGCTCATATATGCCCCCATACTGGTACAGAATACATGCATACCACTCAATTTAACTGTCCAGCTCCTTTCAAATGTCCTTCTGTCTCCTGCCAATTAAATCTTTGGTAAGTGAGGCTTTCTGTATCACAAGTGAGATTTTCTGCAGTGGAATTATGGAAAGTCTCCAAATGTTAGCATTGGTTACTGCACCAACCATGCTATCCTATACATGCACTAAGCGTGGAGCCCTTGTTAATGTCATCAGTGAAGTTTCACTCCAAAACTTAGGGCCAGGTTTAAAAAAGAGGAGCTGCACCTAGTGCAGCACAACTTTTCTTGCGCCCAAAGAACCCCTTCAACGCCACCATGTGTGCGCCATATCAAAGATACCATGACAGTAGTTAGCGAACTGGTGTCCAAATTTTTGATGTTAGTTCGGACCTTTGCAGAATTAGCGTCAAACATTGCTAATCCTGCAAAGCACCAAGAGGCCCTTTGAAACCAGTGAGAGCCTCCTTTTAAACATTGCTCTGAGCAGGCGTTAAAAGTGCCGAAAAAAAATGATGCCGAGAAATCTCTTCAATTTCTGTGTTCCATTTTTTTGGCCTCTTTAATGAGGGAATGCCCCTTTTTCATACATTATGCCTGGTGCAGGCAAAATGCAGTGCAAAGGGTTACAAAGTGCAGCAATGCATGCATTGCACCACTTTGTAAATTTGGCATGGCGATTTCGGCCTCATTGGGCCACATTAGTGTAAAATAAAATTATGCTAATGCAGTGCAAAAGGGTGCTAGGAGGTTTTAAATCTGCTCCTAAATGTTTCTTACCCACAGGCTGCACGTCGTCAGTGTTCTTCTGCAGTCTGTCTCTCTGAGCACAAGTCAAACAGCTAACTGTCCTAACCAATCCTGAGCTTCAAAGTGTGCATGTCAGGCTGGCCATAGCATTACAGCCAACCAAACTGACATGCACACTTTGGAGTGTCTGACCACTACTCAGAGTCGTACATGCTGCTAATCAGCAGCAGAGGACAATACCCCCTTTTGATTCAACTGAGGCATGCTAGAGCTGCTCTTTGGTAAAAAATAAAATGGCAATTAAATCATTTTATTGCTATTTAATTTTTCACGTTTGATGCATGCTGCTCGCAGTTGGTGGGGGGGTGAGGTTTTCCACACTAATGAAGAAAACGCTGCTGGATACATGGATAGCCTGGAAAATGTAAAGCACTGAAATGAGTTGATTATTGAAGCTATGCTTGTGTTGGGTGCTGCCCTTGTTCTTCCAACTATGTTATTCACAGTTGCAGGCAAAACCCTATCTCATCTTCAATAATCTTGACTTTATCTATAAATCCTTCTCTATCTCAGTATACTGCATTGTAGATTATAAAGCAGTTACACATTGTGTTCTGCTCACTTGTCAAATGCATTTGTATCTCGATTATTATGCAGTCATGATCTCATGTCATTGAAAATGGCTATTAATCCAGCCCTTGAGCAATAGTGTATAACCGCTGCTATTTAGCTAACGGCCAGCCAAATAGTGTTGATGTGCTATATGACTAGCAGCCAGATAAATAGTGTGATGGAGGGCATTATTTAAAAGGAAAAGGAGAAAGAAGGGATTCCAGGCAATGGTCTGGTGGTGACCATCTTGTAATGGTGCTCAATCAATCAATCAAGTAGGATTTGTAAAGCACAACTAATCACCCTCTAGGGTATCCAGGCGCTTGCAGGCCTCAGCGGGTCATTCAAACAGCCAGGTCTCAAGGGCTCTAAAGAAAATCCCGATGAAAGGTGATGATCCACAGATGACTGGGGAGGCTGTTCAAGGTTTTTTCTGTTTGTAGTCTTTGTAGGAGTTGTGAGGTGATTCCTATGTAGAGGGCGTTGCCGTAGTGTTGTCGACTGGTGATGAGGGCCTGTGTCACAGTGCATCTCGTGGGTGGGGATAGCCACTTGATGATCTTAAGTAGCATGCGCAGAGGGAAGAAGCAGACAGAGGAGATGGTGTTAAACAGTGATTCCAAGGTGAGTCTATTGTCAATGACAATTCAGAGGTTTCTGGCATGTTTGGAGGGAGTGTGTGCAGGTGCTAATTCTGAGGGCCACCAGGAGTCATTCCATTTATTGCTGGCAATGCAGCACACGTAAACCATTTGAAAGTAAGTGCATATACAAATGTACAATGGTATATTTAAAGGTAAGGGCTTGAGTTAAGCTAAGATGTTTACGGACAAAAAACAGTAAAATCAATTTTCCTTAAAAGCATTTTTGTTATTTTAGTTTTAAAATAAAGAATGTAGGAATCAAAACTTCTGTTTTAGGATCTACAGGGTATGGCTTTCAAATATTTCACGCTGCATTATATGAGTATTTGGCTGTCCTGAAAGAATGACTATGGTTTTAAAACATGTTACATAAATGGTTTCTTCATTGTTTTTTTAATATATGTGATATTCCTTTTGATGACTTTTAAGAGGTGGAATCGCTCTGGGCTTCTTTTAGGAGGAGTTGTGTTAGTTTAAGGCTTCTTTTTAAGGAGGATTGTGCTTGCTTTGCATTTCAGAGCTAGCAACACAACAGCAGTGGAAAGCCACCAGCAAACAGGGAATGTAGAGAGATAGCTGGTATCTGGGCTACGGGGGAGGGACGCAGAGAGGAGGTAATTGGTGCTTGGGAGAACAGTGCTTTTGGACATTTGTAGGAGGTAAATTGAGTGAGGCACAGTACTGGGGCTTCTGTGAAAAGATGAGATGAATGCAGGAGACAAGAAAAGCAAAACATTTTGATTAATCAGAGGAGTGTCTATTCACCCAGCTGCACAGTGAAGAAACACATTTTTTGTAATATTTGCACAGCAAAGTGGGTTTCGAGTAGGAGTGGGTGAAAAATTCCAATCTGCCAGCGGAGTTCGCGGAGTTTTGCCCATCCTAAGTTCTGCTTGGCATCGGGAGTTCTATCCAAATTCCACCAATTGCCATATAGCAGAGTTTTTTCTCACATGCGGCTTGCCAATGCTATATTAGCGAGCAAGAGTTTGAGTCCTCTAGCATGCTTTTTCAGGGGCAGATTTCTCAACATGGGCAGTCACGGCAGGTTGCAACCATTCATATTGAGAAAGCTGCTGCCCGAGTACAAAATCTACTTGAGTGGCAGAAACAAGAAGTACTCTCTGGCATCCCATGTGGTGCCGTTCACGCTGATTGTACAGCGTGGAATAAGATCCTGGCACTAAAAATCAGCACAACGTGCCCGAATTCTGCTTACTCACAAACCTCTGTGGTATCTTGCAGAGTTTTTATGTAACTCCACGGAAATAAGCAGAGTGAAACTCTACAAGTTCTGCCAACCCTTATTGTAGGAGGCTGGCCTGGTTTGTAGTGGGTACCAAAGGTACCTACACCTTATACCAGGTCCAGTTATCCCTTATTAGTGAAATGTAGTCAGTGTCTATAAGCCAGGCTCTCTACGGGTAGTGTGGATAAGCAGCCAAGGCCTAACTAGGAGACATGCAAAGCTGATGCAATACCACTATACTCACACAGTACTCACACACATAAAAGAAAATACTCAGTGACACAAATGCTAAAAAATAACAGAGATACTATACTCCCTCAGGAAGTAAGTAATACACAAATTATATACACTAGTATGGAATGGGCCTAGGGGGAACACAAACGATATACTAAGAAAGTGTAATGCAAAATTTGGTTTCCCACCTAGGCAAGTGTAGTGTGTAGGGAGGCACTGGAAGTATTAGAAAACACCAAAGGTAAGTAATAGAACCCACCCCAGAGCCCAGAAAAGAAGGAGTAAATCAGAGTAACTTTCCTAGAACACACAAGAACACGAGAAAAAAGATTATGCAAGAACCAGAAGAGAGTGCAAGACACCAATGATGGATTCCTGGACCTGAAAACCTGTGGAAAGAGAGGACCAAGTCCAAGAAGCACTGAAGAGTCTAGGGAGAACAGGAGCCCCTGCTAACCAGGATGAAAGTGCAAAAGAGGAACCACCGGTGAGATACAACAGTTAGTATTGCACCCAAGAAAACAGATGCGGGTTCCTGGTTGGTGCAGAGGATGTCCTACACCGGATGAATGAATGCAGTCTGGTTTGCATCGCTGGATTCTGCCAAAAAGCCTTGGCACACACAAAACACGTGGTTGGCGGAAAACTGTACTGTTTGGGACCAGCAGGGACGTGGTGGACTCTACCCTCGAGGAGGAGACAGAGGGGGCTCTCAGCAACTCAGAGAGCCCTCGGAAGATCAGGCAGTGCACACAGGAGTCCCACAGCATGGGGACAAAGAAGGTGTAAAAGGAGATCCATACAGCACTACACAAAAGGATCCCACACCGCCGGAGAATGACTCAGGAAGCTGTGCATCACAAGAAGGAGTGCTGGGGCTGGAGCTGCATGGTGAACAAAGAACTTTGTGGAAGGATGCCAACAAGCCTTGGCAACTGCAAAACATGAGGTGCAAGGGGGTACTGTCTTGCATGGGGAGGCAAGCTCTAACCTCCACCAAAGTTAAACAGTTGGACATCAGGACCGCCAGGACCACTTCAGTCCATCACCCATGTTGCTGGATCCATGCACTTCTTCAGGAGAGGGGACTCAAACCACTGTTCCTTGCTGCAGAGGGGTGCCTGCTGAAGCAGGGAAGTCACTCCTTCACTTCAAGGGAGATTTCTTCGTTCTTCTGGTGCAGGCTGAAGACAGGCAGTCCTCAGAGGATGCACTACCTGGAAACAGTTGCAGTTGTTGGCAGGAGCTCAAGATCCAATGTTGCAGAAGTCGTCTTTGCTTCTTTGTTGCACTTTTGCAATTTCTTCAGTAAGAAGGTGAAGTGAAGGAGGCAGATGATTCCTGCTGGAGTGTTGCAATCAGAATCTGAAGAACCACTCAAGACAGAGCTCCTAAATAGCCCTGAAAGGGGGATTGGTCAGCTACACAGGTAAGCACCTATCAGGGGAGGGCTCTGACTTCACCTGCTGACACTGGCCACTCAGATGCTCCCAGAGTGTCCTGCTAACTTAGAATCCAATATGGCAACCCCTGGGGTGGTGATAGACAGAGGAGTGGTCACTCCCCTTTACTTTGTCCCGTTTTGCTCCAGAGCAGGGACTGGGGGTCCCTAAACCGGTGTAGACTGGATTATGCAAGGAGGGCACCATCTGTGCCCTGCAAAGCATTTCCAGAGGCTCTGGGAGGCTACCCCTCCCAAGCCTGTAACATCTATTTCTAAAGGGAGAGGGTGTAACACCCTCCTCCCAAAGGAAATGCTTTGTTCTACCTTCCTGGGACTGAGCTGCTCAGAATCCCGGGAGGGCAGAACCCTGTCTGTGAGGTGGCAGCAGCTGAGTGCAAGCCTCAGAGAGCTGGTTTGGCAGTACTGGGGATCCATGGTGGAGCCCCCAGGATGCATGAAATTGGCTCCACAATACCAAATTTGGAATGGGGGGACAATTCCATGATCTTAGACACCTTACATGGCCATATTCGGGGTTACCATTGTGAAGCTACATATTGGTATTGACCTATATGTAGTGCACATGTGTAATGGTGTCCCCGCACTCACAAAGTCCAGGGAATTGGCCCGGGACTGTGTGGGGGCACCTTTGCTAGTGCAAGGATGCCCTCACACTTAGTAACTTTGCACCTAGCCTTCAGTAAATGAAGGTTAGACATATAGGTGGCTTATAAGTTACTTATGTGCAGTGAAAATGGCTGTGAAATAGTGTGTGCACTATTTCATGCAGGCTGCAGTGGCAGTCCTCTAAAAATGTTTGTCTGAGCTCCTTATGGGTGGCAGAAGAAATGCTGCAGCCCATAAGGATCTCCTGGAACCCCAATGCCCTGGGTACCTAGGTACCATATACTATGGAAATATAATGGGGGTCCAGTGTGCCAATTGAATTGGTAAATGAAGTCACTAGGCTATAGTGACAAATTTAAAAGCAGAGGGAAAATAAGCACTGAGGTTCTGGTTAGCAAAGCCTCAGTGACACAGTTAAGCACTACTGACAACACACAGTAGGCCACAAACTATGAACACTGGGGTCCTGACCAGCAGAATCCCAGTGAGACTGGCAAAAACATATTGACATATAGTTAAAAATGTGGGTAACATGCCTAGAAAGATGGTACTTTCATACAGTTTCCCTAACCCTCTTAGTGCTCTGGTCCTCCTGTTCCATTCTGGCCCAACCAGTTCTCCAGGTTTACTTGTTTGACATTGTTCTTGTTCATCTGACCTTAGCTCCCTCTATCATGGCCCCCCAGTAACGGTCCTCCCAAGTCTGGTCTTCCCCATCTTTGAGACACTGGTGTACCTAGCTCCCATGTTGCAGGTAACTGAGGTTCACATAGTCTTTGTCACCATGGTTTCAGGTCCCAGTGTGTCTGACTTTCATGGACCTTCTGATCATGGTCCCACTGGGCCTGGACCTCTTGGTCCTCTATATTCCTCCTGGTCCTGTAGTTTGAGGGTCTCCTTGTCTAAGTAGCTCAGGTCTTTTCTATTTTGTGACCTTTCTGGTTCTGGTCAATTTGCTTCTGAACCCCCGGTCCTCCTAGATCTGATCTCTATGCTGTTGGTCTTACTGCCGCTGGTCTCCCTTCTTCTATTGGTCTCCTTTGAATTGGTCCTCTTTGGTCTTTCTACCTGAACACCTACTCTGTGCCCTGGTCATCCTGGTCTCTCTAGTCCTGGTGCTTGAGCCCTTCTAGCCCTCCTTCTAGCCCTTGTCCACTGAGTCTCTATCCCCATTCCATATCCTCCTAACCCTCCTGATTCTTCTTATTCAGGTACCCCTTGTTCTATTTGTCCCTGTCCTGTTCATCCTCATCTATTCGTCTCTGGTTTCCTCTTGCTCTGGTAACCTTGTTCTTTTTGGATTAAGTCTCCCTTGGCCTGGTTCTTCCTCTACAGTTCCTTGTGGTTCTTGTTGTCCTAGCCCTCGAGGTTATCAAATAACTGACCCTTATTCTCTTACTGGTCATCACCTCCTTCTCCTGGTCCTACTTCTTCCTTCTTCAGCCCCCCTCCACAATAACTTTAGTCTAGAACAGCCTCCAAGTCTGTCATTCAGAATTTGTTTGGTTTCCAGATTTCTTTTGCTGAGACAGCACTGTGACAGATAGAAATGTGGACTTAGTAGACAGGACTCTTCCCACTTAAAACATTGCTTAACATGCTAAAACCAAAACTTCTATTCCCAAGATTCAGGGGCTCCTGTCCTTCCTGGAACCTTCTCCGACTTCTGGACTTGGTCTCCTCTCTTTGTAGGTCTTGAGGTCCAGGAATCCACCATTTGTTGTTTGCAGTCTTGCTTGGTTCTTGCAATATCTCTAATCACAACTTGTGGTGTGTCCTAAGGAAACTTGCAGTACTTTACTTCTACTTTCCTAGGCTCTGGGGTGGGGTATTTTACTCAGCTTTATGGTATTCTTACTCTCCCAGCGATTCTCTACACACTACACTTGTCTGGGGGAGAAATTTGTGATTTGCGTTCCACTTTCTTTGTATATGGTTTGTGCTGCCCTTAGATCTATTTTCTCCTATTTCATTCTGTAGCATTTCCTATTGTTTGCACTATCCTATGTCTAATTACTTACCTTATTTTGGTGTCTAGTGTATATATTGTGTATAATACTTATCTCCAGAAGGAGTATTGTCTCTAAGATATGTTTGGCCTTGTGTCACTGAAATAAACTACCCTTATTTTTGGTAACACTGACCATTGTCTTTACTTGTGTATAAGTACTGTGTAACTATAGTGATATTGCAGGAGCTTTGCATGTCTCCTAGTTCAGCCTAAGCTGCTCTACTACAGCTACCTCTATCAGCCTAAGCTGCTAGAACACTACTACATTTCACTAATCAGTGATAACTGGACCTGGTATAAGGTGTAAGTACCCAAGTACCCACTACAAACCAGCCAGCCTCCTACATCAACCAAGGATAGTGGGATCAGTACCAGAAGGCAAGGTATTGGTGGAGTAGACAAAGGAGTACCAGTACTATGACCAGGACTAGACTCATGGGGGGACCAGAAGTAGTAGGATTGTGAACAGACCAGACCAGAAAAAGAAGGTAAGCAGAACCAGGAGGACTGGTGGGCATGATTTAGAGTGAGGAGGTTGAAAAGGTCCAGGAACCTATGCAACAGGAGACCCAGAGTGGGCAGGAGTACATGGGAATGACAACTAGAAATATCAGGAATAAGAAGTACTGGGCCAGAACGTTCTAAGACTAAAATGAACAAGAGATCAAGTAACATCAACATCTGGAAAGACTTACCTGTTTTGTGATGGAACTTGCAAAGTTATGATAGAACCATGAGGGTAAGGAGCAGGAGAACTAGAACCAGGAGAATAAAGACTGGTATAAACTGGACCATGAAGATCAAGAAGGCAATGTCCGGTGGAACTAGGAGACCAGGATAAGCAGAACAGGGATTAGGAAGACCAGTTGAACCAGTAAAAAGGGCACCCAGAAAGCCAGAGCAAGAAGGACTAGGTGGACAAAAAGGATCAAGATTGTAAACAAGGCTAAGAGCGCCATGAATCTCAGGAACTAGGGAACCACAGCTTTGATAGCAGTACCAGAGTAAGTAGGGTAAAAAGATAAGAAGGCCAACCTGAATCTGGAAGACTTAGGGGACTGGATGATGGTGGTTACAGAATGGCCAGGACGAAAATGACCAGGATCAGATGGACCTGGACAAAGAGAACGTGGGTCAAGAGGGTCTTCAGTATCAGTAGGACTAAGAGAACAAGGAACTGATTCTGGAGGACCAGGGCAACCCAAACCAGGAGGATGAAATATAGTAGGGCTGAAACATGAGAGTCCAGATGGACAAAGGAAACCAGCAGGGGTAGGTTCAGGGTGAGAAGAACCAGGAAAAGGTGACCAGAGTCAAGAGGGCCAGTAAGGAAAAGCGCCAGTTGGGAAAGGACTGGGGGAACGAAGAAGTGTCAGGATGGCCAAAGGATAAGGCTTATGATAACCAGCACAATAGGACAAGTAGGACCAGGATGACCCTGAACAAGGAGATTAAGGCTAGGATAACTGGTGGACCAGGTCCAAGTGAATAAGACCCAAGAGAGCCTAAACTATAAAGACTATGACAGAAAAGATCAGAGGCAATGGGATTTGAATGTCGAGAAGGACAAGGGCTATGAAAAACAAGAATAGGGCCTGGACGATCAGGGAGGTAAGCAAGGGACACAGGCCACTAGAGCCAGAAGGAAAGATTCTGAGTAGAAAGGAAACCAGGCACTCAGTGGAAGATTTGTCATCAGTAGACACAGCACAATGCAGCAAGACAACTTGCTGAGCTGCATTGTGTAAAATGGAGAGGGCAGGAATGTGCCATAACTATCAAAATATGGTGTATTCCTGCTCTCTCACTGCCTGGTGCACTGAGTGCTGCCTAGCACCAATGCAGGCATCCTTGCACCATGATGCAAGGCTGCCTGCATTGCTGACAGGATTGGTTTTTTTTGTGCAGTAAGGAAAACCTTCTTGCGCAAAACAAATTATGGAAGGGTTTTACTCTCTCTGAATGTGCAGCACACTTAGAAAGAGATAACAACAAGGAGAAGTAAAGGTATTTCTCCTTGTTGCAACTCTTCAAGAAAGTGTAAAATGTTGATACATTCCCAGGTTTACCAGTCTTGATAAATCTGGGAATGTGCTAAAATATATGGGTGGGTTCAAGTGGTATAACAAAGGCCTCCACAGTGCAGCAGCCCTCAGCACAGTATTGTGGCCTGAGAGCTCTGGAGTTAGTCCACAGGGGGGCCCTCCAAGTACTTTGCAGGGGGGCCCTCAAGTTTCATTGTGCCACTGGTGGATTCAATGGAACACCCATGTTCAATCCATGTAACATTTTCCTTGCACAAAGTAATGCAAGGCAGCAATTTACATTGTCTACTCTACATCTACCAAGCCAAACAGTGGTACGCAAGGTGAGCTTCTTAGCATGGTTTGGTAAATCTGACTTAAAGATTGTGTTGCCCTGGCATCACCGTGTGTGGACCAAGGGCAACACAATTCTTTGACAAATCTGGGCCCCTGGGACTAGGAAGATCAGGGCAAAGAGGATCAGGCCTAGGAGGACCAGGGTGAGGAGGAAAAGGAGGATCAGTACGAGGGACATGAGGAGCCGAATGATCACAGTCTGGAGAACCAATGCCCAGGGGTTGGAGAAGTATGGCCAGGAAGATGAGGAACAGAAGGGCCAGGTCCAGAAGGACAAGAACAAGAAGGGCCATGGTCCACTGATATAGAACCACAAGGAAAAGGAGAAGGAGGACCAGTGTCGGGAGAATCACGACCAGATTGAGGAAGACTAGAGAGATTATAAGCATGAGGACAATAACAAAAGCACCAGAAAAACAGAATAAGCAAGGAAGGTGTGGGGTACTGTACCAGGGATGCCAGGAGAATCAGAGGCTAGAACCAACCAGAGCGAGGAGGATTGGAAGGATTAGAAGCATCAAAACTAAAAGGATTGGGAACAAGACTAGTGGTGCCAGAGGCTTCAGAGCCAAGGCCCAGATTACCAAGTGGAGTTGAAAGGCCAGAGCCTGGGGGTAGCAGGACCAGGGTAAGGAAGATCAGGAGGAAAAGAACAGTCCTTGATGGCCACAAAGACCAGGCCACAAATTACAAGGCTCATAAAGATCCAAACAAGAGAACCAGGGGCATTGCTTGGTCAGTAAAACTGGGGGGTGTGAGCTTAATTTTTCCCAACAATCACGCTGGCATGTCAATATTTGCGAAGCACTGCATGAAGGATGTTAAGGGCCAGTCAAATGAGAAAGGAATGAAGATTGTGAGGCAGTACTTAAAAGACAGCATTTTGTTAAATAACCAAGCTTTAAGACCTTCACAAAAGAGACAATAGTATGTGTGTGTATATGTGTATTTATGTGTGAATGAGTCTTTAAAAATCCCAGGTGAAACCTGACAGACATCTTACCATACCGGAATGAACGCCCCTGTACCCAACTGTTTATTCAATAATACATTTATTAGGGGGGTGTAACATCCCACACAACCCCCTGAAGCTACTCCCCTGAAGAGAACCAGGAACAAGAGTTCCCTAGACCAGTATGTGCAGTATCAGAAGGACCATGAGGAGAAGGTAGACGGCTAGGAGGACCAGAATGATCCAAACCAGGAGGATAAGCACTACGAGCACGAGGCTTAAGATGATGAGGACGGGAGAGGTCAGGTGGACTGAGGGGACAAGTAGGACCAAGAACTGGTATGCCAGGAACTAGATGAACAGGATAAACAGGATAAGAAGGATTAAAAGGACCAAGAACTGGTATACTTGATCAACAGGATAATAAAGATGAGCAGGAAGAGCTAGGATCAGGAGGCCTTGGAGGTCCAGGATGACAAAGAGGACCAGGAACAAGAGTACTACTGGGCATAAAACCTAGAAGAGACACACGAATAGGAAGCTCAGTGCTAGGAAAACCAGACTGAGAGTGACAAAGACTAGAAGAACAGGACCTGAGGAATCAGGAGGAGGAGATAACCAGACAACCGGAGCAAGAAGGACAAGAGCAAAGAGGCCCCGGACAAGGAGGATCAGTCAGTGGGACCACAACCAAGGGGAAAAGAAAGATCATGGCACCGAGGCTCGGGACTGTCAGGACCTGGCATACCAGGACAAGGAGAATGAGAACAAAGAGGGCCAGGATGACAGGAGACAGGATGGCCAAGCCAGGTGATTAAGAACATTGTGGCCTGAACAAGGAGATCAGAACTAAGTGGATAGGTTAGTACAGAAAAAGTATGCCAAGGAACGGTGTGTACCATTGCCTAAAATATCATGACATGATAGAGGAGCACTACAAGAACTAGTCAGATCAGGAGCAAGTCGACTAGGGCTATTGGGACTAGGGCCCGGGGGGGAGGATTAGGTCAAGTAAAAGGATCAGGATAAGCAGGCACAGGACTAAGGCTAAGAGGACCAGGGAACCTAGAATCAAGGGGACCCAGATCTGAAACACCAAGTGGAACAAAAGGACCAGAATCATGCTGATGAGGATCACGCAGACCTGGGAAACATGTGTGACAAGGACCAATTGGACCAGACCTGTCTTTCATTGATCAGTCCCAGCCCAATAGGACCTATTGAGGGCCAGGATCCAGGAACGCAGTATCAGGTGGACCATAAGAACAGGGACCAGGGCAAGTAGAATCTGGATGACCCAAACAAGTGTTAGAGTGGAATTTCCGATAATGCATTAGGGGCACAGAAGTCAACATTTGGTGACTATATTCGCCTAACTGAGATTCACTAATATGTATTTACACTTTTGGAATCACCCATAGGGTCTGACGAGTTAGTTAGCTTTCCACATCTTACAACAGACACGGTCATAACTGAGGAGTCTGGGAAAATGCCCCAGCAAAGTAACGCATTTTTATCTTTAATTAGTTGGAATATTGCTGGGTTGCGTTCTAAAGTTGAAAATTTGGAATGGCTGGAATTTATATCCACATTTGATATCATTTGTTTTCAAGAAACTTGGCTTACGGCACCCTTCCATTTAGACGGCAACTACTCTGTATCTCAGCCAGCTACTCCATCTAGAGCAGGCAGAGCAAGTGGCGGCCTTCTGGTACTTGTGTCATTATTACTCCCAAAAATTGAGGTTTCATTTATTTGGTCTTCTGCTTTTTTTTTGGTAGTTTTATTATCAATATCCGGACGGAAAGACATTTTACTCTTAAACTTTTACAATAACATTCCAAGTGTTGCTCTGCCAGGAAGTCTTGAAGAGCTTACAGACCAACTAGACTCAGCCGGGAAACTTCAGGACAGGGAATTTGATACGATCTGGGTTGGAGATTTTAAGGCTCAGTTATGCAAGTATGAATTACCTCACTTATGTGGTGCCGCTACAGAAGGCAGAGAGTCACTCACTCATTTTATTCACTCTAATTTAGGAAATGCCTTGAATACCCTTATTTATAAATTTGATCTTGCTTTTGCAAGGGATATGGCAAACAGTCAGATAAGAGAAACACCCACCTATACAAGAAGTACTAACGGCAGCATTATTGATTTTATTCTTATTAATTCCTCACTTTCACGTTCAATAGTGGATTTTAAAATTAAATCTCACTGTGCCAGTGACCATAACCCTTTGAGTATAAAATTATCCTTTAAAACTAGAGTAATCTTACCTAGGACTGCATATAAAGGGAAAGAGGTGTTTAAAAGAAATTCTGGCCCTCGCATAAGGTGGGAGAGAGTAAACCATAACACTTTTCACATGAACCTTATTACTCAAAATAAGGCTGACATCAACACTTGCTTGTCCCTGCAATCCACTCCATTCCACCTTATAACTGCCTTTGAATCTTTAAGCTGTGCTATTTCTCAGGCACTGATGTGTGCCCAATATCCCAAAGGTGCAAAACCTCAACGGTGGTTCAATTCTGCCTGTACGGCTGCCCATAGAGATCTAAAGTCAGCGATCAAAACTATTCCATGTAATCGGGATTTAATTAAACAGGCCAGGGGCCGATATAAATCAGTCCTTGAAGAGAGAAAGAATGAAATACGCACTAGCGCTTGGGAAGACCTTATGGCAGCGACGGAACTACGGGATCCCTCTCAATTTTGGAAGGTGGTTAATCACCCATATATGTTTCAGGAAAGGAAAATAGAGATGACGACTGTTTGATACCAGAGGGGGTTTGGGTAGACCATTTTTCATCTGTATTTCAATCTGCAAATAATCCCAATGACGGAGGGGAGGTATGTGGCCTCCCATGTTCGGCCACTCCAATTCCAGTTAAGAGCGGCATTTTACTTGAGGCACATGAGATCAGTGCAGCAATAACTAAAATGAAACTAAGGAAAGCTCCTGGCCCTGATGGGATACCAGTGGACCTATTTAAATCTCTACCTGATCTGTGGGTTCCATTAATCACAAATGTTCTGAACAGTGCTATTCAAAGTGCTATCCCTCCTCATGGTTAATGGCAATAATCGTTCCGATCTTCAAAAAGGGTAATAGGCTTGACCCCCTCTGCTATAGACCCATCTCTTTAATAGACTCCACGGCAAAGATACTGGGGAGTGTCATTCTGACCCGGCTCGAGGATTGGGTTGTAAGGACAAACATTTTATCGCCAATTCAATATGGGTTTAGGCCTGGATTAGGCACAGTGGACCAGGCCCTAAATTTACACCTTATCCTCAGTAAATATGTTATTGCCAAAAGGGAACCTATCCACTTAGCATTTATAGATCTGTCTAGTGCATTTGATATGGTGAACAGAGCAAAACTGTGGGACATAATGGATACAATGGGGATTGAGCAAGATTTGTTAGTTTTGATCAAACGCTTATACTCTGACCTCTATATTTTAATTCAGTTTGGACAACACGGCGAAAGATCCCATCCCCTTGTTTCCAATCGAGGTGTTAGACAGGGCTGCACACTGGCACCTTTCCTGTTTTTACTGTACATAAACGGCTTGTATAATTGTTTGGTCCAAAATGGTAAGGATTTCCCAAGGATGAGTTTTAGACAATTGCCAATTTTATTATATGCCGATGATGCTGTTTTAATTGCCCGCATGGCCAATGGTCTACAGACTCTCCTGGATCTTTTTTTAACACACACACGAGAGCTTGATTTGAAAGTCAATTTTAAAAAATCACACGTTATGACCTGCGGTCCTCAAAACACTCGTACCAAATGTTTTAGAATGGGGGGGAACACTTTGACAAAGGTAAAAGACTTTTGCTATCTAGGTCTGTATCTAAGTTCCACTCTGTCTTGGAAATTCCATTTGAATTTTAAGTTTCAACAACTGGCAAGAAATGTTGAGGCAATCTTTCGCTTTGCCCGCAGATTAGGGCATAGACCGGTCCACCAGATCCTCACGCTCTACAACTCTAAATGTGTTTCGGCGGCGATTTATGGGGGTGGCCTTTGGGGATATACCAGTCCAAGCATTTTACAGCTTGCAGAGAATAAATTCCTTCATCGGTTACTTATGGTACCTAAGAACATAGCGAACATTTTATGCCATGAGGAACTGGGAATCTGCTACATTACAGATTTGATAGATATTGCCCCACTTTTGCTATGGATAAAAGTATGGTCAAATCCGGCGGCTACTTTAACACACGATTGTGTAAAAGATTGTATTTCACTAACAAACTGTAACAAAATTCCATGGCTAAATTTTGTTCACAATGGCTTCCGAAACTTGGATTTGGAGTATATGTATTTTAAACCAGAGCTCCTGCCAGCTAATGCGAAAGAAATTGTTAAACTTCGACATACAGAGCATGTTATGAATCTTAGATACCAAGTGGCAGAGAAATTGAGCTCTTTTAATTGATACATACAAATTCTATCATCAGACTTGCTAGAACCTTATTTTGTTTGGTTCCCGACCCCTTCTTTATACTCTTTACTCGTACTTTTTAGATTTAATGTGATCCATTTTAGAGTGGCGTTCCCGATAAAATGTGTGTGGGAAAAAACTCTACCGCCATGCCCTTGTGATAACTTTTCGAAACAAAGTACTTGCCACTTTATTTTATTCTGTAAACTTTACTCAGTTACCAGGAAATCCTTTTTATTACCCATTTTGCGTAACTTGCACACTTCTTCCTACAAAGAAGGATTGACTGGCATCCAAAGCCTCTCATCCAAACAAATCTGCATTTCTATTCTTAGTTTTATTAAATCCGCTATCACCATTAGAAACCGATATGAACTGGTAATGTGACTATTTATTAAGAGAAACTAGGCATTGTCTTATTACTATATTGTCTTATCATTATATACGCTTTTATAAGTATTTATTATCTTATACTGTTTTAGTAAGCTTGGGCGGTAAGCTTAGACTTAATAGATTTGCTTTTTATGAATGCCATAAGTACTGTATTTTATGATGACTTTTATGTATGTATGTATATTTTTATGGCTAAACGCCGAATAAAGTTATTTTGACTGACTGACTGAATATGTATTTTAAAGTGTACATGTTTTGTCTGATGGTGGACATTGTCCCTACCATAGGTGGACATTGTGATTTCCATGGCAGATGTTGTGCTGACTTGGGTTTAATAAATGCTAACCTATCTATAACAATTATTGACAGCAATTAATCAATAGAGTGCATTATTATGATTAGAAAATAATGATGGCAACCAAGAGGCAATTATGGGATTCAGGGAGGCGGGGTGGGGGGAGAAGATGAGAAAATCTTGTTGTACACAGATGATATTTTGCCGTACATCATCAAGCCGCTCACCAGATTGCCCACAGTATTCCAAATATTTGAACAGTATGGGGACTATTCCGGATGTGTGATAAACTGGAATAAATCCAACATATACTTAGGGGGAGGACATATGCCACAACATACATTCCTGGAGCTCTTGCAATTAGCTGGAGATGGGTTCAAGTACCTGGGCATCTTTGTAACTCAAACTAAGCAGCATAGCCTCACCCAAAACATTGGTAGGGTGCTGGGAGACTTTCAGGAAGATGTTGAGAGATGGAGGACACTTCCCTTGACGTCGATGAGCAGGGCGGCTTTGTTTAAGATGGTCATCCTGCCAAAGCTCATATCCATTCTTCAGAACACCTATGTGCAGATCCCAGAGGCCATCTTTTTCAGGATAGAAGGAGAACTCTGAACTCTACTTTGGAACGGGAAACACCCATGCATTGCACTTCGTACACTCCAATGCAGTCAATATAATGGAGGGCTATCCCTCCCAAATATCAGAGCATATTACTGAGCAGAGCATCTCATCACGATAAACAACTTGGGGCATGTTCAGGGAGGT
Organism: Pleurodeles waltl; assembly: GCF_031143425.1. NCBI lineage: Eukaryota > Metazoa > Chordata > Amphibia > Caudata > Salamandridae > Pleurodeles > Pleurodeles waltl. Next base: position 1,243,562,168 of record NC_090445.1, read on the forward strand.
AACACCACATACTTATTAGAAAGAAGTAAATTCTCCAAAAAATCATATCTCCACTATCTATATGGAGGGAAGGGGGTGCAGAAACTGCTAGCAGCCACAAAAGGCAGCTGAGAAGTACACGGGATGGAGCAAGAAAATCACGAAAGCCACATCACTCTGGGAGGGAGTTCGGCTTAGGGTATTTGAGAAGTTGAGAGGATTTGGGTCCGGGACAGACTAGGGATTTCCACAGTGGGTGATCTGATAGAGGCTGGTCAGTTAAATACCTGGGAGATCCTGCAAGGGGAATATCAGTTGGAGCACACCCAACAGTACAACTACATTAGGGTGCAGCATGCCTGACAAACAGAGAAACTAGAACCAGCAAACATCACCGGACACTTTCCACTCGAAGGCCAATTGCTAATGGGGGAGATAGCACAGAAAGCACTCACATGGATGTACAGGCCAATAAACAACAATATGCCTGACTCCCATAAAAAACTACGGGGCATATTTAAGAAAAGTGGCGCTGCACCTAGTGTAGACCTTCCACGCCCCAGAAGTCTATTGGCCAATATGAGGCTAGATGTGGTCAAGCACTGGGGGGCCCCAGAACCACCAACCATTGGGGCATAGACGGTAGGCATGTATTTATATATGATGGCAGAGGAAATCATATACAATGTGAGGGGGCTGTCTGAAAAAGTTCAGCAGGATTTGGGGGACCTGGAAGGCATACTATTGCCTCAAGGTTGGGCTAGAGGAGGAAAGTTGAGAGACATAATAGAATGTGAGGATGCAAAGCAACAATAGTCAATGGGAACACCCAAAAAAGTTGCAGAGATACTGTAGTACAAGTTTAAAATGGTGATGTCTTATGGTAACCAAAGTGGATTGTGCACATTGTCCGTATGTACTGGTTTTGCAATGTAATGTTGAAGGAATTGCGGTATGTTCAAGTTTACTAAACTGTTTTAAATTTGAAAATAAAAATATATAAAAAAAAAAAGAATTATGATTTATGTTGATTTATGTGAGTTATTAGTTCAAAATTACATGTGCAAAAAAATGAATGCATGTCTTTATGTGGTGTAATGTGTTAACAAAGATTGCAATTAATAATTGAAAATGCTTTACATATTTTATGATATATTATTAATGAGATGTAGTCATGAGTTTTTATAATTTGCGTGTTTTAATAATGGTTATACTAATTCATTGACTCTCTTGTGTTTGCATAACTAGGCCTGAAATTTTGCAGTTGCAGTAGGAATAAAAAAGCGGAATCATTTCTTTCCTTTTAAGCTGAATTATTTTCTATTAGGTCATTTCACATGCTTAGCAAAGAGTTCTATTGTATTGTGTGTAAGCTTATTCTGCAGTAACCTTGAATTGTTGCAACACTCGAATACGACAGCTGGAAAGTAAAGCATCACCATTGTTTAAATGCTCATTCCAATGTGAAAGGAGAAAACTGTTGTGAACCATGGGAAGATTTTGGTTTGTATCAACTAATGTACAGAGTTGCTAGTTATTGCCAGTGTCACTTGAAGGAAAGATGGCTTCACACCTATCCTGAGAGACTCTGGAGATGTTGCAACCCTAATGAGCGTTTTACATTTAATTGGATGATTGTTCTATCACAAAATATGGTTCTACATAGTGGACCAATCAAATTACATTGGACGTTTCTAGTTAGGTAGAGACTTTTGAAACTTTTAGTGAGTCCTCTTGCTTAGTTCCCACATGATGCTTCTATTGTTGAATCCTTCTTGTATTGCTAAATTGCCCCTTCAATTTAATTGTTAACTTGTCCCATGCATGCTCCTGACATGCAGCTTGTGATCTGCATTTCCCCTGATAATGTTCCTTATGCACTCTGCTGGATCTGACGTATTTTTCCGCTAAACCTGATCTGTATTCTGTTTCCGGGAGAGGTAATACATTTGCAATGTCATTTTCCCCCTTGTCTTATTTTAATTAGTTTAGCATGTTGACACCTGTTTTTTTTTTATTAGTTAGCCTAATCTAACTCGAGATAATACATTTTTTCTAATTATTATTTGTTTTTCATTTGCTTTTGCCTGCGTGTATTAGTCTGTTCCCACACATTCTTGTCCTAATTTGTGATAGCAGCAGGGATAACTATCCTTATAAAATTTCGATATATTGAACTTTGAATTTGGATATTTGTACCATCTAATGAATTGAAATCTGTTTTTGTTGCACAAACATTATCATTGCTTACTTGCATAATTCTGCTGTAATGTTCAATGGTGTTGATGTTGAGTAGATTGAAAGTGTTTTGTAGATTTAGCCAGCCTATGGTTTTCATTTACCTTTATAATTTAGTTTTATGCACTATTTACATGATTTTGGCTTTGTGGTTGTAATAAAGCTTTGACATTTTTCATTGATTGGAGTTTTGTTTCCATGGCAAAATTGGTTATGGTGTTTACATTTGTTGTTTTATTGATTGAGATTTGATTGAATGTGTTTGGGTTTGCCACACTCTTCACGGGGTCCATTGACCTCAGTGCAAGCGTTTTCGAATCCTGACTTGGATGAGAAAATGCGCTCTCAGTTCTTGATGGAGAAGAATGGTTCTGTCCCATGAGGATGGGAGAACCATAAATATATTTGTTAAGTGGTTAGTTTGAGGGGTTGTTGAAACTCAAGCGTTGTGTTGCAAATGGTGCTTGTGATGCTTTTGCAAAAATTGCAGTGAAGTGTGATGTTGCGAGATGTTTGTGGAGTCGTCATACTCAAAGTGACTATGGCACTTTGTGCTCAAAATTGCCCACATGGTTAATGTTGCTTATGGGTCCATCATGGACTAAAACTCTGGAGTAACACACAAGTATACTGTTTGCAGAAAGGTATTGGTCATGATGCGCTAATTGACAATACCAGTACTTTTCCTTGAGTTAGTGTGTGTTGATGTTTGGTATTAGGTGAATTCTGAGTGCATGTGGAAGATCTGTATCAATCAGGAGGAGATTTACTGGTCGGGTTTCACTTGTGTGAATGTGAAAGCCACAGTCAAAAGTGTAGCCCATACAGCTTTCAAAGTGTTTGTGTCCTACCGGTATTGAGCAGACACGATTTTAGATTTTTCTGCTTGCAATATTTAGCATTTTGAGTGTGTATGCATAGAGGTGTACGAGAATGTTGGGAAGCGACTTGCAGCTGTTGAGTGAAGTGAGTGTGATGTCATTTGGTCCATACTGGGATTTGTCGGTTATTGAGAAAACCACGCATGTATTGGTGGACAGTACTGCATTGTTACTAGTTGAGTACAGCTTGCGAAAAGGATTGTAGGAATGTGAATGATTTGCTGGGTTTTACAAATTTGAATTTGTGAATTGAAATTAGTTTCAAAGTTTTAAAAAGTGTGCTGAGAGATCATGTGTTTATTCCAGTTAGGGAGGGTGAGCCAACACCACTTGAGAGAACTCCAGCATATGAGGTGATAAAACTGAGAGGAGTTTCGCCAAGCATTTGGATCGATCAGTGGTGTAAAACGTCAGAGAAAGAGGGTTCATTGGCTTTTCCATATTACTAAACCTTTAATTTGAGGATTCTAAAGAATTTGAGGAGAATACTGTGTGAATTAAAGCCTCTTCCAAGAACTGCAAAAGTTGAGGCTCCTCCTATTTGGGAATTAGTGGCGAGACAAAAAGAAATGCCGAAATTTCAGAGAAGAATGAGGAGAGCAGAAAAGACATTGGCAGAAGCAAGATGGGATGAGGAACAGAAAATGTGGAGATCAGACATGCTAGGGTGAGTACAGATGTTTGCAGCTATAACAGAAGAAGATGATGGGAGCACAAGGCCTAATGTCAAAAAGAATCAGACAGATAAAACAGAGCTGAAGGCAGATGAGAATAGAAAAACAGCTCCACTAGAGAGTGACTCAGAAGATGAGTTTACAAATCAGCTTTCGAGAATTGGCCTCTGCCATATCATGTGGTTGAAAGGACAGCACAAAATGTAGTTCTGAGTGTGCCTACAGCTCCAGTTTCACAAAGTCCGGCTCAGGTAGTTCCAAGTTTACCTGTTAGTTAAGTGGCACAAGTGCCTGCGATTTATCCAGCAGTTCCAGTTGTTAGCACAGCACAGCATATTACAGCCAAAGTTGTGAACTAGATAGTGCAAATACAAGGATGATTCAAATGGAATCTACACCTAATGTAGCAGTGTCTGCACAGAGGCAGACCATGTATTCTCAAGTTTCAACAGCCCCAAATATGGCTCCAAAGCATTCAGGACAGACGTTTGGTACAGTATTTACAGAACAGAGTGCAGACATGATGAGACTGCAAAATCAGACAAGTTTAACAGGCCCAGAAGCACTGACAGTTCCCAGAACACTAGGTCCAGTTGTCCCATTTTATAATTTAGGAAATACTGAGAGTAGCCTCCAGACCCCGAATCCTGTGTCTGCAGTAGTTTCATCATACTCAACTAATTCAGAAATGGAAAGGTTAGCTATATCTGTTCCAGCTATGACACCCATGTAAATTACAGGTCTCAACCAGATGTTAGATCGAACAGGTCCAATAATAGACGTGAGATGTCCAGCAGGAACTCCAGTTGCACATATGTCTTCACCAGAACAGGTTATGGGAGTACCATGTAATATCCCACAGAACCTGATAAAAATAAATAATATTTGTTTGCAGGGATTTTCTGCACATCGATTGACTGAGTGGTTGGACAGTCTGAGTGGAGCAACAGGCATAACAAACAATAGTGTCAGAACAGAAGAGATCCCAGAGAGAAATAGAACAGTGAATGTGCATAAATTAAAATTAGAACTAAATGAAGTAATTGAAGGAATACTTGAATTGAAAAGATTATGGCCCTCATTACAACCCTGGTGGTAAATCCCGCTTTCCGCCATGCAGAAGACCGCCAACATACCGTTGCGGCAGCGGAATTCCGCTACAGGTATTACGACCCACAGCTCGGAATCTGCCATAATACAGACACCCACACAAGTCCGCCACACCAAAGGTCAGCGATAATCTGGCGATACCAAAACATACACCGTAACAGCAACAAGAATACGCCCACATTATCATGACCCACAAATCAAGGCGGCGGTCTTTCAACCGTGGTAAACCATTGGCGGTACACACCGCTGTGCTCAAAATACACACACACTAACAAAACACAACCACTTTGGACAATTCAAAAGACACACACCTGATACACATACACACACCACACCCACACACCCAATCCAATATAAAGCACACACCCACATCACCCACAAACCCTTACAACAAAATTTTTTAAAGAAGGCCAGAGAGAGAGACTACCTAACACAACACCAGCATCCACAGACACACAACACCATCACTCATACAACATCCACACACGTCAAACAACACACACCAACACATCCCCTCACACATCATAACAGACAACACCTCACACCACATCATGGTACCTCAAAGACACCCCAGGTTCTCTGAGGAGGAGCTCAGGGTCATGGTGGAGGAAATCATCCGGGTAGAGCAACAGCTATTCGGTTCACAGGTGCAGCAGACATCCATTGCAAGGAAGAGGGAGCTATGGCGCAGAATTGTCGACAGGGTTAACGCAGTGGGACAGCATCCAAGAACACAGGATGACATCAGGAAGAGGTGGAACAACCTACGGGAAAGGTACGTTCCATGGTATCCAGATACCAGATTGCTGTACAGAGGACTGGCGGTGGACCCCCACCTCCTCCCCCACAAATAACAACATGGGAGGAGCAAGTCTTGGCGATCATGCATCCTGAGGGCCTCACAGGAGTAGCAAGAGGACTGGACTCTGGTAAGGCAAATCATTACTGTTTTATCCCCCACCCCACCTGCATGCCATCACATACTCCCACCCTCACACCCATCATCCCAACAACCCACAGATACCGCACTCACACAACCCACACATCTCAAAACCAAGCCCTGAATGTAACACCAATGCATGGACACCCATCACCAAAGCATGTCCAGTAGAAAGACTCACTCATGCCCCAAAATCACCAATCACACAAGGGCCAAGCCAATAAGGTAAGAACAGGAGTAGAGGGTAGCTCACCCATTGCACAAGATGGCACACACAGATACAATAACTATACATTTACACCCAACAGGACCCCTACCCAACGTCACCGGACAGGAGGTGCCAGACATATCCAGTCCCCCCACAGAAGAGGCCCACACTGACAACAGCAGCTCTGCACGCCTGGATCAAGATGACCAGCCCGGCCCATCAGAGACCTCGGCACAGTCGGTTCCCCTGACACAGTCACAAACCACCACTGAACCTCCACCCTCAGGAAACACCACCACAGCACCCACCCAGCGGGCCCATCTCTCTGTCCCCAGGACACGTCAATCAGCAGTGGGTCCACCACTACAGGAAACCCAGGCAACCCCACTAACACAGGACGATCAGGGACCTGGGGGCAGTGGGCACACGGTTCAGGAGACAGAGACACAGGATAACCGGGAAGCTGGGAGGTCTGCTGTGCGACAGGGGAGGACAGGCCCAGGGAACTGATACTCCATGAGGCACTCTCCAACATCATGGGTGCTTACCACAACTCCCAGGAGACCATGGGCACGGTACTGGCCAAGTTTCAGGAGACCCAGCGGCTGCAGGAGGAACACTAACTGGGGATCAGGGAGGACTTGAAGTCCATCAACACTACCCTGGTCACCATTGCAGGGATGGTGGCAGACCTTCTCAACAACAGGAGGGACACAATGGCCCCTGACACTAGCCTGGACGATGAACAGCCCTCCACATCCGTCAGCGCTGGTGGACAGGAGGCACTTCCACAGGAACAACAGGCCACCAGCACCCCACCCCCTGCAGATGGAGGACCACCCCACAAACGGTCCCTGAGATCTGGGAACAAGACAGAGAACATTGCCAAGAACCCCGCCAGGAAATAAGACTCTCCTGATTGTCACCCTTCTGTCTCACTCGGTCAACTTGTCCACCTTGAACAGCCATTGCTCCCCTCCCTATGCCCCTTTGGACAATGCACCTGTGAAACAAATAGACTGGACTCTGCCATGGACATTCCTCCACCATCACCCCAGACCATTTTACAACCCCCTCTACTTATTTGCACAGAAATAACACTTGAATCACAAAACAATCTGGAGTCAGTCAGTGCTTTCACAAATGTGTAATCGCAAAATCTCTGGAAAATGGCAATGTCAATGTACTTGTTCACATACCAATGTAACACAGCTGTAGGCCAGCAGTAAACATAGCAGAGGGTACAAAGTGGGACCCAGATCTGTGAAATGGAAAGCCAAAGTAACATGCAATATCCCACAGAACTGGAAGTCAGGGTCCATAGACTGAGTGAAAATGACAGACTTATGCTAGGTCCAACAACAGTATGAGATGTGGGAAGCAGTTACATCTTACCTGTGTCTCACTTGAAGTATTGCATGATGACGGTTGTCGACATCTTCTTCTTCTGCCTCCTCTTCTTCACTGTCCACAGGCTCCACAGCTGCCACAAGACCACCATCTGGCCCATCCTCTGTCGCGTGGGCTCTCATTATCCTAAATGAGACTACTGGATTTCTAGGCAGCAGGATCTATAACGGTGTGGGGGACTGAGTCTGACCCACGTGTAAGGAACTCTGTCACCCTAAATCCGGTTTTGCTCCGGCTAACTAGCAGTGCCTCATTTCTCCCACGAGGAAGAAATGATTTGGCAGCCGAGCACATGACATCTTTGGAACTTCTCAGGGAAGTCGTGGTCACTCAGATCCAAACCAACTCTCTTATTTCCAATATGATCTCATATACAAATGACAAAGACAGTATAAGTTTTATTTAATGTTTTAATAAAACAACTGTATTTTAGATATTAAGGCGTGAGCCGCAATAACCAGAACAATACAACACAGTAGGATTGAAATAGTCACCAGGAGAGTAAAACATAAGAACAAAGCTATCATATTGTCTAACAGTTTCTACTCTCCCTCTGCTTGTTCTATTTAGAGCGCTGCATGTTAAGCTTCTAGCTTGCCTGTCAGAATCACTGTGGAGACATCAGCCCTCATACCTGAGCAAAGACCTGTGATCTTGGTTCAGCATCTGCAACGAGGCAGTCAGCGTCTAGTTGTGGTTCCCTGGTCGGAATCTCCCTCTGCTTGTATTGGGACATGGAAGTGATTTTATAACTAACATGTCATTGTGATCACAAAATGTCCCTACGCAGGAATGCCAAGTCTAAACTCCTACCACGTCTATCGGCAATGTACCAGATTGTATCCTTGACTGAAGCACAGAGTAAATATGTTATGGAGAACTCCAGTGCTGAAGTAGGCAAAACAGTGTGATATGAATAAAAAAACAACACCGTAGAACTGGCTATTTGAAAAATAACAGTATGAAGCCTAATAAAAAGCATGTAGAGCAAAGTGCACAGAGGCCTAAAGCCTGAAGCTAAAGCGCAATGAATACGTAAAAACTGACCACACTACACCCTCCCCTTGTCGGTAGCAAGTGGTTCCAATAATATAAAAGGATTCCCCAAATATAAACAATATATAAAATCAATTATTTCGACAAGGTGAGAAGACAACAAAGTCATAAATTTAGGAAACATGTGATCATAAAACCAAATTCAATATTGTGTCAATTTCGTAAAAGAGAAAAAAAAAATCCAATCGTCAGACAGAAGCAACAGAACGCAGGAGTTCCTCCACTTCGATATATGTCAATATCGGAAGATCCACGCCACAAAGTACCATGGAGCAGGTGTGATCCAAAGCCCCAAAACCATTCAGGGCGGCACCCCGTGCAGGGCCTATGAAAGAGACAATACCATCTTCCTCCAGGAAGGGAATCTCATAAACCGCCTCACGAAGCAAGCGCATCCGTAGTGCACAAGTCTGGGAATGAGCCCTAATCGGGAACATCAACAGATGAGTATCGACCATTGGAGGGCGCTGCAGTGAGAGACAGAGAGCCAGTGCATGTTCAAACGAGCACCAAAGGCATCGAAACACGGGTTGCACACAATCCAAAACCGGTCTGAATGACAGAGACCAGTCAAACTCCAAATGTCCCAGGAGTGTTGCTCCAAAATGCTGCATCATGCGTTCACGACACAGCTGCGCTGACGGAAGCAGCAATACAGGATCTCGTCGTGACGGGACAGCCATTGTGAAAAAATAGCAACAACAGCAAGACTCCAGCCAATAAAGCCAAAGTAATCGGGAAACCCCCAAAAATGCTTCCGAAAATAGAATGTATAGCCGAAGGTATCAAACCGAATATGGAAGAGAAGGTGTGAGTAAAACCAACACCAACGGCTTTGAAAAAATGTGAAATACCAGTAGTGCTGGATGCATTAAATATACGTCCCACAAGTTCACCGAAGTGACTTGGAAAGTTAGTATTCAAAAGGGACTGTATCTCCGCCGATGATCTTGCCACCTGAAGTGCGTAGGTCTCGCTAGCAGATGTAAGGGCCACATGCTTTTGAAACAATAAAGCTTTTAGCCAACTCAACTTGTCGAAATCAACCTTGGAAGTAGCAATATGAGGCCAGATGTCCGCTACCTCCCTAATTTGAGTGGGGGGAAACAACACATTCCCGCAGCACGTAACGGCCTTGTTGACAACGACAATGTAAACTATTCCGGCACGCATGCCACAGCAGCGTTCGCTGTTAAGAACAATGTAACTGCCGTTAGAAAGCACCTGGAAAGTGTTTTTAATAACCGGGACTGGAACTCCCTTCAGATAACAAGCTAAGTTAGCAATTGAAGCATTACACGCCCCGTGCAAGGACAGCTGTTTACAAACCATTGAATGGCTGACAGAAGCTTCGCAATCGCTGCCGCTAAGAAAAACCTCCCTCAAACCATTAACACATCTGTACTGAAAGGGAAGCTCCCACACCTCGTGTATGTAACTGTCTCCCAATAGTTCATATCTACCCACCGGAATGTGCTTCAAACAAGAAGTAAATTGCAGAGTGGAGATAGGCAAATTAATAACCCCATGAATCAACCACTCAGCTGACTGAATCTCAGCCACCGTGAAAGACAGTTTCTCCAATTTCTCAATATTCAACATAACATATGTTGCTTCCTTTTTAGCCATCAGTTGTTGCTGACGAGTCAAATTAAAAGAGATAAAGATCTCTCTGGCACGTACGTGCTGCCATGGAACGCGAACCGCCTTCAAGGTCTGAAGAGTCCAACCCAGCTGCATGATGGACCGCGTCTGACTCTGCCCATGATATAAAGAAGACATGTCCGATTTAATAATGTCAATGGCAGAGGAAACAATGCTGTCAATTGTGTAAACACGGTCAGAAAGGGTATGCATGCCATTATCAACAACAGACAAAGGCGGTCATTCTGACCCTGGCGGTCAAAGACCGCCAGGGCGGAGGACTGCGGGAGCACCGCCGACAGGCCGGCGGTGCTCCAATGGGGATTCCGACCGCGGCGGTAAAGCCGCGTTCGGACCGGCACCACTGGCGGGCTCCCGCCAGTGTACCGCCGCCCCATTGAATCCTCCAAGGCGGCGCAGCTTGCTGCGCCGCCGAGGGGATTCCGACCCCCCCTACCGCCATCCAGATCCCGGCAGTCCGACCGCCGGGATCCGGATGGCGGTAGGGGGGGTCGCGGGGCCCCTGGGGGCCCCTGCAGTGCCCATGCCACTAGCATGGGCATTGCAGGGGCCCCCGTAAGAGGGCCCCTAAATGTATTTCACTGTCTGCTGCGCAGACAGTGAAATACGCGACGGGTGCAACTGCACCCGTCGCACAGCTTCCACTCCGCCGGCTCGATTCCGAGCCGGCTTCATCGTGGAAGCCTCTTTCCCGCTGGGCTGGCGGGCGGTCTGAAGGCGACCGCCCGCCAGCCCAGCGGGAAAGTCAGAATTACCGCCGCGGTCTTTCGACCGCGGAACGGTAACCTGACGGCGGGACTTTGGCGGGCGGCCTCCGCCGCCCGCCAAGGTCAGAATGAGGGCCAAAGTCTGCATCAGGTTTTCCTGATCAATCTGCCTCAACCGGGCTGCAGCCTCTTGTTGTGAAAGCTTCCAAATCTCATTATAAACTTCATATAAGAACCTTTTCTTCCGTGGTACTTTGGGACCCGACAAAAAATCTTGTAAATCAGTATCATTAGACAGTAACGTGAGATGTGACTTAACTGCATCCAGCGTGGATGACTTCAACCATTGCTGACAAAGCTTCCCCACACTGTATGTAGTTATAATATCAGCATGTTCTGGTGAAATGTAACGAGGGTCTGCCCTACTAGTCCAGAACCCCCCTGAAGAGGTAACAAAACGTTGATGACACACATTAGTGTCTACAGGCCATAATAACCACCCGCCTGGATGTAACGATGAAGTGTTAAGCGTACCATTCTGGACCCAATGTGTAAATTCACTAAAAGTAGCATTCACATAGTGCTGCCAATTTTTTAATTTAGAAGGGACAGGTATACTAGGCAAATTCAACTCCCTAATTGTCGCTAAGCCCAAACAGCTAGTCTGTTGTACTGTGTCATTGAGGAAAATCATCTGGACAGGGATAATACATGCTCTAAATAATGTGTCCCTGCCTTGCATCTGCCAATTTTTCGAACCCCAAACACTTTTCAAGTCAACAGTTTTAAACCAGTATTCATACCCCTCGACCGAAAGTTTAGATACAAACAAATTTGAATACAGTAATTTAGTATCGGTCAACAACATTTGCTTATTAGAATACGGGGCAACTTTAAAATAGTAAGACTTAGCATTTCATTGATCATGCACAGAAAAATATGCAAATTTATCATAATACGTTTTCGAACTCCCTTGTGGAGGAGTCGAGCAATGTTCCCATTGCACACAATTAAACATGGACTTAGGGCTACTAGCTTTATGAATAAAGTGGTGTTCATAATAGTTGTAACAAAACATGTCACCATGATTATCTCTAAACTGGTAAGCATCTTCATCGTCATAGACAGTATAATATTGCAAATCTGTTAGCATAGAATCTACCGTCTTTACATCCCAATCATCAGAAACAATGCCTGGTATAACAATATCATTCATTGATAACTTGAGGACATACGGCATTTGAATCAATTCAGTGGGACCATATATATCAAACATTACTTTATCCCACACAATCCCATCCGGAATTGGTATTGCAGAAATGTTTACAGTGGACAAGTCTCGCCGAACCATATGAGACAAAAAATGCGGTTTTAACACAGTCTCCACGTGCTCAATGTCAGATCGATCAGGAAGAAAATGACCATGTACTATCAGAAAAAAAGTAACCACAAATCATAACCATAATAAAAGAGTCATCACGGCCAAAAACAGCCACCAATAGTTCCAAGGAAGGACAAAATATGTGCGTTTAAGCCAACCCAGCATCCGTCGTAGACCGTGGACAGAAGACATCGAGGACGAGGAGCCGGACACATCATTATCAGCGTCGTTGAAGCAGCCAGAGGCAGTTCTAGCAAAAGGTGCAACAGTGAACAAAGAAGCAGATGGAGGCTCTCGCCTTGGCACGCTATAAACCACATGTTCAGAAACATCAGTAGAACGTACAGCAATTTGATCAAAAGAATCCATATTAATCGTCGTCAGTGGAACAATCGCAAGATCATCATCCACCCTCCCCAAGCTCGGAGAGGAAACAGTGTCGGTGAAAATCACCTGCAGCGGGACTTCTTCCCCAGTAGTGAGAGGGATTCCGGAACTACTGGGTGTCCCTCTTGGTCTGCTGTGCAGAATCGGCCACATGTTGTAACTTGACATTAACAAAGCGATTTCCTTTGGCCCCTCGCAGCTGCGGTAAAATCACAGTTCTCGTGCCGCTTACCCCCAACACAGGGACAGGTGCTCGATAAGAAGGACCAAATTATTTTTTAACTGCGACCTTTTCACGCACTAGATCCCCAATCCAGTAGGTGTTACTGGCTCATCCTTAATTCCTGAGGAGGCAGCACTGGCAGAAGAGTTATCTTCACGGAATTGTTGTAAATCCTGCAAAACAGTGACACAATGATTTATGTCAAAGGGCGTATCTGCCGCCTCCACACCAGGACCATCTAGATCAGGAACATACATTTGTGTTCCAAACAGGCACTCATATGAAGTACGACCCCCCAGTGACCTTCTAGGCAAGTTATTAAGTGCTCTCTGTACTCCATATAGGTGGGCTAGCCAACCACGACCCGTACCTATAACCCTGGCTGTTAAGGACTGCTTTAAATCACGATTTAAACGCTCCACAACAGAATTTCCCTCAGGATGAAATGGAGACGAGAATTGGAGTTGGACCCCCAACGAAGCCATGGTGTCCCTGAATGCCTTAGAGGCAAAAGCAGGGCCCTGGTCCGAATGAAAAGCCGCAACTGCAAATGTATCGACAAAGATGCGCAAATCTTTAATAACAGTTCGAGCGTCAGCCGAGCGTTGTGGCCATACCCACACAAATCTGGAGCACGAATCTACAGCAACCAATATATATTTGTATGCACTATCTGGTGTCAGCGGACCACAATGATCCAAGTACACACATTGTAATGGTTTATTTGAAATCAGAAGGGGCGTCTGGTGCGGGCGTCTAGCCGACGACGCTTTAATTTGTTGACAAACGTCACAAAAAAGGACATATTGCTTCGTCTCTTTATAGAGACCAGGCCACCAGTAACGAGCCTGTAAAAGTGAAATCGTGGCAGCCACCCCAGCATGTGCAGAAGCCACCCCCTCATGTGCTGCAGAAATTAATCGAGGTCTCTCAATTTTATTGGGAATTTCACGTACACCAATGCCTGGAATTGTAACAGTAGCATTCAGCGCACCATTCAAGCAGTAACTATATTTAGAAGGAAATCCTTTAGGAAAGGGCGTGCCATCAGGCATAGCCTTTATGGCAGCCGAAATTTCTGTGTCTGGTTTGGAACTCGAACGAGTCACTGCGGCCACAGTGGCGACAGCCACTGACGATTTCGCGGCTTCATCAGCCAAAGTATTCCCAGCAACGTGTATTCCAACGCGCTGGTGTCCAAGTGTATGCACAACATGGACGTTAGGAAGCGTTTCCTTCAGATCCGCAACCTTACCCCACAACATTTTGGGGGTCATTCTGACCTCGGCGGTAAAAGGCTCTTACCACCGGTCAGAAGACCGCCATTCTACCGCTGCGGCCGCGGTAACCCGCCACGGTCATTCTGACCCACAGCTGCCAAGCCGCCAAAAACCCAACATCCACGGAAGGCCGCCTCATCAGCGGGCAGCGATAAACTGGAGATGACCAAACTTCCACCGCCACGCCAACACAAACACGCCCATGCCATTACGACCCACGAATCCACGCGGCGGTCATTCAACCGCGGTATTCCATTGGCGGTACACACCGCCGCGGTCAAAATACACACCCAGCTCCAAAACCCAGCCACATTGGACAATTTGAAATACACACACCTGATACACATACAAACACCACCCCCACACATCCAAGCAACTATAAAACACACACCCATATCACCCACAAACCCCCACTAGTTGGAAATCGGAGAGAAGGCGATAGAGATAGAGAGAGCGAGCACAGCAATCGAAAACCCCAACACACACAGGAACCCAACATCATCAACCACACCACATCTACGCACACATCACCACAAACCACCACTCACATCACCACAAACACCACCCCACACCTCATCCACACCACCCCATGGCACCCCAAAGACACCCCAGGTTTTCGGACCAAGAACTCCGGGTCATGGTGGAGGAAATCATAAGGGTAGAGCCCCAGCTCTTCGGCACACAGGTGCAACACACCACAATAGCCAGTAAGGCGGAGCTATGGCAGAGGATCGTCGACAGGGTCAACGCTGTGGGACAGCATCCCAGAAACCGGGAAGACATCAGAAAGCGCTGGAACGACCTACGGGGGAAGGTACGGTCGATGGTCTCCAGACACAACATCGCTGTGCAGAGGACTGGCGGCGGACCACCACCCACCCCTCCCGAATTCACAGCATGGGAGCAAGAGGTCCTTAACATCCTGCATCCTGCGGGCCTCGCTGGAGTAGGCGGAGGAATGGACTCTGGTAAGTCTAGTCTCAACTACTCCCCCCCCCCAACCACCAGCATGCCAACCCACCCCCCCACCCTCACCCCCAATCCCCCAGGACACATCCTGCCTGCCAATGTCTCACCAGCACAACCCACCCAACCCACAACCAAACCCTGAATGCCAACACAAACCATGGACACCCATCACCTATGCATGACCACTGCACATACCCATCCCCCCCACAAACCACCCTCACAACTCCTGCCACAAGGGAATGCCAGCACTGGGGGACAAGGGCACCCACAAATCGCACAACATGGAACACACAGAAGCAATAACCATACTCTTTCACCCCTGCACGGCCCGAACGCCACCACACCGGCCAAGAGGGTCCAGATATGTCCATCCCACCCCCAGAACAGGCCCACAGTGAGGACAGCAGCTCTGTCGACCTGGAACCTGATGACCAGCCCGGACCATCGGGGACCTCTGGACAGTCGGTTCCCCACACACAGACACAGGCCACAGCAGACCTAACCCCCTCTGGGAATATCAGCACAGCTCCCACCCAGCGGGCCCATGCCTCTGTCTCCAGGACAGTTCAATCAGCGGTGTGTCCGCCACTACAGGGCACCCAGGCTGACCCAACACCCCAACAACAACAGGGACCTGGGGGCAGTGGTAGTGGGCACACCGTCCAGGGGACAGAGGCACGGGGAAACAGGGCAACTGGGAGGGCTGCAGTGCAACAGGGGGGGGAGGACAGGCCCAGGGAACCGACTCTCCAAGAGGCCCTCACCACCATCATGGGAGCATACCACCGCTCCCAGGAGACGATGGCGACGGTACTGGCCAGGTTCCAGGAGATCCAGGCACAGCAGGAGGAACGGTACATGGGGTACAGAGAGGAGCTCAGGAACATCATCCAGGCCCTGAACCTAATAGTCACCACATTGCGGGACCATGTGGCACCCCAAAGGGCCCCTGTCACCAGCCCGGACCAGGAACAGCCTACCACCTCCGCCGGCGCTAGTGGACAGGAGGCCCCCACACAACGACGGGCCACCAGAACCCCACCTCCTGCTGAAGATCAACCACCCCGCAAGAGGAGCCTGAGATCACAAAGGAAGACAGAGTAGGATGCCAAGACCCCCGCCAGCCTAAGATCCCCCCGGATGTCATTCCACTGTCCCACATCGTCACCCTGTCCAACCTTGAACTGCCCCTGCTCCATCCTTCCACAGGCATATGGACAATGCACCTGTGCGACCGAGAACTGGACTCTGCCATGGACATCACTCCACCCCCACCCATCACCGTTTTACTATCATGGAGCTATATGTAGCACTTTAAATAAATCACTAATTGCACTTAAAACACTCAGGAGTCTGCTTGTATTCTTTACAAATGTATTACACATAACGGTTCAAAAATGTTCAGTTACATTGTGATGACAACATACCAATGTCAATGTGCTTTACTCCATGGCCGAACAAACCAGAAGTCACGCAGTGGGTCATACAGCTCTGAAAAGCCAAGGGAAAGTCACAATTCAGTTGAAAGGAACTGGGGGGAAACACAGAAAGTAGAGATGCAGGAGGCCAGAAGTAAATGTAAAATGGCGTGGGGGATTCTTACCTGGGTGCTACTGAAAATACTGTTGTATGACTGTGTCCCTGTTGTCCGTGTCGTCCCCGTCGTCTTCCTCCTCTTCACTCTCCACAGGCTCCACAGCTGCAACCACACCACCATCTGGACCATCCTCCTGCAGAAAAGGCACCTGGCGTCGCAATGCAAGATTGTGAAGCATACAGCAGGCCACGATGATCTGGCACACCTTCTTGGGTGAGTACATTAGGGATCCCCCTGTCATATGCAGGCACCTAAACCTGGCCTTCAGGAGGCTGAAGGTCCTTTCTATGATCCTCCTAGATCGCCCATGGGCCTCATTGTACCGTTCCTCTGCCCTGGTCCGGGGATTCCTCACTGGGGTCAGTAGCCACGGCAGGTTGGGGTAACCAGAGTCACCTATTAGCCACACACGGTGTCTCTGTAGCTGTTCCATCACATAAGGGATGCTGCTATTTCGCATAACATACGCGTCATGCACTGACCCAGGGAACTTGGCATTTACATGGGAGATGTACTGGTCAGCCAAACAGACCACCTGGACATTCATCGAATGGTAACTTTTCCTGTTTCTGTACACCTGCTCATCGTCTTTTGGGGGTACTAAGGCGACATGGGTCCCATCAATGGCACCAATGATGTTGGGGATATGTCCAAGGGCATAGAAGTCAGCCTTCACAGTGGCCAAATCACCCTCCTCAGGGAAAATAATGTAGCTCCGCATGTATTTCGTCAGGGCAGACAACACTCTGGACAAAATCTTAGAAAACATAGGCTGAGACATCCCTGATGACATGGCCACTGTTGTCTGAAAAGACCCACTTGCCAAAAAATGGAGGACTGACAGAACCTGCACCAGAGGGGGAATTCCTGTGGGTTGGCGGATGGGGGACATCAGTGCTGGCTCCAGCTGGGCACACAGTTCAAGTATAGTGGCTCGGTCAAGTCGGTAGCGAAGTATTATATGACGTTCCTCCATTGTCGACAGGTCCACCAGCGGTCGGTACACGGGAGGATTCATCCTTCTCCTCGCAAGTCCCAGCGGACGGTGCCTAGGAAGGACAACATGGAGCACAGAGACAAGCAACCCACAGGTACGTAACTACAGCTTGCACAGTACACGATTCTCAATGCATTGAATGGCTGGTATGAGTGGCAATGCAAGGCCTAGGCCTGTGTGACGCAGTAGTAATTAATCCCTGTGGTCCCTTGTAATGGCGGCTGCCTGACCTGAGAAGTGTGACAGTGGGATGTGAGGTCAATGCGCAAGCGTGACACACCGTGGCGGTAGGCGGTCGAAGACCGCGGCGCAAAGCCGCATTGGATAACATCGAACCCTATGGGTTTCACGAGCCAATGACTAGCTGCGCCGGCAGTCGCGGAACGCACCGCGGCGGTACGCGCCACCGCGGGCGTGACCGCCATCTTCTATCTGGTTAATCACTCGAGACCTGATCATCCACAGGAGAGGACCTATACTGCAAGTGCTGCTGTGACCTCGGTCTGGGAGATACAATGGCTGCTGCGACTGGGGAAAGGGCCCCTGCCTTCACTACAGAAGAGTTGGAGAAACTTGTGGATGGGGTCCTGCCCCAGTATGCGCAACTCTACGGTCCTCCAGACCAACAGGTAAGTACACTGTGTGCACGTTGAATGGGCTATGCCTGGGTTGTGTATGGTGGATGTAAGATGGTGGGGTGGGGAGACAATGACGAGTGCAAGGCACGACAGATGAGAGCATGTGCCACATGGCAAGGTTGGGGAGGGGGGGCCAATCGCATCTATCATGCGGAAAATTGATGATATTTCAATTTCCACCCTGTACATGTCAAATAGGTCAGCGCCCATCAGAAAGTCGACATTTGGCGTGCCATCGCCAAGGAAGTCCGGGCCCTGGGGGTCCACAACAGACGGGGCACCCACTGCCGCAAGAGGTGGGAGGACATCCGCCGCGGGACCAGGAAGACCGCCGAGTCACTGCTGGGGATGGCCTCCCAAACTAGGAGGGGTGCCAGTCGTACCCTGACCCCCCTGATGTCCCGGATCCTGGCGGTGGCCTACCCCGATTTGGATGGGCGCGTGAGGACATCACAGCAGACACAAGGGGGTGAGTACCAGCACATTCAGCTATCTTTACGCGCAGTAGAGGTGCCTGGGTGGGGGAAGAGGGCTGTGGGTGACATTAGGACACAGCGCTTTCTGTAGTGTAGACCTCTGCTTTAGCCATGTCCCTGTGCCCCCGCCCCCCACCTCTGTAGGGTGACAAGTACAGCTATCCATGGTCCTGCATCACCCATGTGCGCGTTTGTTGTCCCTAGACCTGTTGGCCTAGTCACAAGTACTGAGTAGTGTACCCCGATTGCGCGGCTTAGTGCATGAGGCTCCTGTGCCTGTCCTCTCCGCCAACGGTGTTGACAATGCATGCACTCAACCTGTTTTTATGTCTCCCCCCACCCTTTTGCTTTATCTTCTTGTGCATGTGTGCATTAGCATCATCAGGCGGAGGAGAATTGGCACCGGAGCACGAGGGAGCTGCAACTCACAAGGCCCCGGTGGGCCATGGCACAGACACCGAGGCCACCAGTGATACGGAGGGCGAGGGGAGCTTCACAACGGGGAGCCGTGGTGACACCAGCGACACCGACACGTCCTCGGATTGGAGCTCCCTAGCGGTGGCGGCAACATCCGGGCCCCCGCCTCTACAGGTACAGCCGCCACCCCGCGCACCAGCTCCGCCCTCCCAGCAGCCCCTCCGCCTTCGCTCCGTGCCCACTCGCCCAAGAAGGCGGGCGTCTCCTTCGCCCCAGGCACCTCAGGCCCTGCCCCTGTTACCCCTGCTGCCCTCAGTGAGGAGGTCATTGACCTCCTACAGACCATCATTGTTGGGCAGTCTACCCTTTTGAATGCCATCCAGGGGGTAGAGAGGGAGGTGCATCGTAGCAATGCATACCTGGAGGGCATTCATTCGGGTCAGGCTGCCCATCAACGATCGTTCAATGCTCTGGCCTCAGCACTGACGGCAGCCATTGTCCCTGTTTCCAGCCTCCCTCTTCTAACTGCCTCCAGCCTGTCTCTGTCTCCTGTTCCTCTGCCTATCCCACCCACACCATCAGACCAGCCTGCACACACCTCAACACCCAAGGGCAGCTCATCCAGACATAAGCACCAGAGATCACACAAACATTCACCCAAGCAACACCCAGATGCAGACATGCCAACAGCCACTACCACCTCTGTGTCCCCCACCTCCTCGTCTCCCTCCTCCCTCCCTGTGACGTCTCTACTCACACCTGCATGCACACCACCAACAGCCAGTACTTCCATCACCACCACACCCTCCAGTACAGTCCGCACACGTGCAGTCACCACCCCCACTGCCATTTACACGTCCCCTGTGTCCTCTCCCACTGTGTCTGTCACCCCCTCTTCCAAGACACACAAACGCAGGCAGCCACCCACCCAACAGCCAAGCACCTCACGACAGCCTCCAGCCCATGCACCTTCACCCAAGGACAGCACACCTGACTCTCCTACAACCACCTCCTCTTCCTCCACTCCCATAACCACTACACCTACCCTTTACCCTGGTCCTAAAAAAGTTTACCTCTCCACTCTTGACCTCTTTCCCTCCCCTGACCCCCCCCCTCCATCTGCTAAGAGTCCCAGGAGCGCCTCAGCCACCACCAGCCCGGCTTCAAGGGTCACCGTAGTGCATGGCTTCTGGAGTCCCCCCTTTGCCAGCAGTGATACATCGGTCAGCAGCAAGGGGACAGCCAGCCCCCCCCCTGGAAAGCGGACCCGTAAAGTAAGAAGACGCCGCAGGACGACTGACACGGCTGCCCCCAAGGACCAAAGTTCTGCCACTTCACCTGCCACAACATCCAGGGGAGGCAAGGGCCAGAGAGCCAGATCGAAGGAGGGCAAGGGCGGCAGGGCGGAGAAGTCAGCCAGCAGGAGCGCGGACCAGGAGGGCCCCACAAGCCCCATCCCGGGTGTGAGGGAGGACACTCAAGGGCCCAGCACACCGTCACCGAAGGGTCCAGCAACTGCACGGTCGGAGGGCGACTGAGCAGGGAGTCGTGGCCTGGTCTGACTCCCTTGACTTACAGAACAAGCACCGCTGAACAGGGCCCCGCCGTCCAGAAAGGCACCGCTGAACAGGGCCCCGCCGTCCAGAAAGGCACCGCTGAACAGGGCCCCGCCGTGAAGAAAGGCACCGCTGAACAGGGCCCCGCCGTCCAGAAAGGCACCGCTGAACAGGGCCCCGCCGTCCAGAAAGGCACCGCTGAACAGGGCCCCGCCGTCCAGAAAGGCACCGCTGAACAGGGCCCCGCCATCCAGAAAGGCACCGCTGAACAGGGCACCGCCGGGAGGAGCACCGCTGAACAGGGCCCCGCCGTCCAGAAAGGCACCGCTGAACAGGGCCCCGCCGTCTCAAGCACCGCTCCGCTGGGCCCTTCCTGTCAAGCACCGCTCCGCTGGGCCCCGCCGTCTCAAGCACCGCTCCGCTGGGCCCTTCCTGTCAAGCACCGCTCCGCTGGGCCCTTCCTGTCAAGCACCGCTCCGCTGGGCCCCGCCGTCTCAAGCACCGCTCCGCTGGGCCCTTCCTGTCAAGCACCGCTCCGCTGGGCCCTTCATCTCAAGCACCGCTCCGCTGGGCCCTTCCTGTCAAGCACCGCTCCGCTGGGCCCCGCCGTCTCAAGCACTGCTCCGCTGGGCCCTTCCTGTCAAGCACCGCTCCGCTGGGCCCTTCATCTCAAGCACCGCTCCGCTGGGCCCTTCCTGTCAAGCACCGCTCCGCTGGGCGCTTCCTGTCAAGCACCGCTCCGCTGGGCCCTTCCTGTCAAGCACCGCTCCGTTGGGCCCTTCATCTCAAGCACCGCTCCGCTGGGCCCTTCCTGTCAAGCACCGCTACGCTAGGCCCCGCCGTCTCAAGCACCGCTCCGCTGGGCCCTTCCTGTCAAGCAACGCTCCGCTGGGCCCGCCGTCTCAAGCACCGCTCCGCTGGGCCCTTCCTGTCAAGCACCGCTCCGCTGGGCCCCGCCGTCTCAAGCACCGCTCTGCTGGGCCCTTCATCTCAAGCACCGCTCCGCTGGGCCCTTCCTGTCAAGCACCGCTCTGCTGGGCCCTTCCTGTCAAGCACCGCTCCACTGGGCCCCGCCGTCTCAAGCACCGCTCCGCTGGGCCCTTCATCTCAAGCACCGCTCCGCTGGGCCCCGCCGTCTCAAGCACCGCTCCGCTGGGCCCTTCCTGTCAAGCACTGCTCCGCTGGGCCCTTCCTGTCAAGCACCGCTCCGCTGGGCCCCGCCGTCTCAAGCACCGCTCCGCTGGGCCCTTCATCTCAAGCACCGCTCCGCTGGGCCCCGCCGTCTCAAGCACCGCTCCGCTGGGCCCTTCCTGTCAAGCACTGCTCCGCTGGGCCCTTCCTGTCAAGCACCGCTCCGCTGGGCCCCGCCGTCTCAAGCACCGCTCCGCTGGGCCCTTCCTGTCAAGCACCGCTCCGCTGGGCCCTTCCTGTCAAGCACCGCTCCGCTGGGCCCCGCCGTCTCCATCACCGCTGGCCCAATGACAGTGCCGGTTCTGTGTCGTGCTAATGTTCACGCTGCACTCGGGCCACCCTGCCTCCTCCATTGCCTGTGGAGACTGTTATCCACTTGATGGACTGTGGCTTTGCACTCCCCTGGATATGACAGTGGGCAAGCCACCCACTGTAGAGACTTGAGAGACTGTGGCTTTGCACTCCCCAGGATTGGACAGTGGGCATGGTGGCCCCTTCTTGGATCTGGCGTCGTGGACTCATGTGGCTGTGGTGCCCCCCCTTCCCTTCCCCCTGAGGTGCCTGTAGTTTTGTCATCTGATGCCCCTGCAGTGTTCTCTCCAACGGACTCAGGTCTCCTGTGTGGGCTTTGCCCATGTGTTGATACACTTTGGCCCACGGACATTTGCAATTTCAGTGACTGTGCAGGACTTTTTGCCTCTATTTATCGGTTACGCAATGTTTACACTTGGATTTTTTTGATTCATTTTCCTATTTTACCATGACTTCAATGAACCTATTTTTTACATAAATGTTGTTTCTCACTTTAATCATATCTTTTCGTTATTCTGGGGGGTTTGGGTGGGGTCACTTTGACTTGGTGCTCTGCATTGGTGTGTAGATAGTTGGGGGGTGGGTGTAATGCGTATGTGTGTGCCCGTAACCCTTCCTCCTCCCCCCCTCCCCTGTGTCGTAGGTGCGGTACTCTCCGTTGTCGTCTGTGCCGGAGTTCGTACTCGTGGTAGATGAGCAGGTAGACGAGAGCAGGTAGGATGTTCAATTCGGGCTCCATGCTGTCCTCCGTCCTCGTGGAGTGTATAGAGGTGAGCGTTTTCCCGTTCGTAGTCTGTTTCCGCTGTGTTTTTATCGGCGGGGTTCCCGCCCCGGAAAAGGTGGTGGATTGGTGAGTTGTGATAGGGTGGGCGGTACATTGTCTGCCGCCTGGCTGTTGGCGGTGACCGCCGCGCTGTTTGTGTGTCCCGCCGTGGCGGTCGGAGTGTTGAAGTGGCGGGCTCTGTTGGCGGTTCCCGCCAGGGTCAGAATTCCATTTTTTGGACCGCCAGCCTGTTGGCGGGTTGGCCGCCGCTTTATCACCGACCGCCAGGGTCAGAATGACCCCCTTTATGTTTTGTTGCCTTTAGAATCTCTGACCCCATTCATCTTCCAATAGTGTAGATATTCATTGAAAGACTGTACACAGTAGTAGGAGTCACAGACCAGCATGGTCAAAATTGCCGGATCCGCGTGCTCCAACGCTAACAATAGAGCTTTGAGCTCAGCCAGCTGTGCCGTGCAATCTCCCAAGGTTTTAGTATAAGTATGTCGGGGGCAGAACACTTCCCCCTCCATAGTGCCGCTCACCACCGCACATGCAGCAGAATACTGTTGTTTAGTTCCAACTGCTGGTTGCGCAGAGCCATCGGTATACATGACCACTTGATATTGGTCAATAGGCAACGTACCAGCAGGAACAGGGTATTCCATCTCATATTGAAGAAATTCTTGAGTCTGCAGTTTAGGGTCAAATATGTAATCTACATCAGTGGCTGTCAAAGACGTAGCCCATTGTATCCATCACGGGTGTAAAGCTTTCGAATTTGGAACACTCGCTTTTGTAACTGCCTCTAAGGCCGGAATCGGGGAAATGACAATGATGCGTTGGCCCTGGGCAAGCGGTCTTTCTTTAATAACAGCCATCTGTACTGCAGTGAGTATTTTCTCAGTCTGTGCAAATCGTTGGTCTGCAGCAGAATACAAGTGAGACTTGTATGCAATCGGGACTGTCTCCCCCTCATTAAAGGTGACATACGTAAACCCAACAGCCCCAGGTATCACCCTGATGACTAAATGTGTCTTATTGTCCCGTGTGTGTAAGTGTTTAACTGCTAAGAGATCAGTCTGTAACTCTCGTAGTATGTGTGTGTGTTCAATCGTCCAACATCTACTCGAAAAATTCGGGCGAATCAACTTGTATAAGGGTTTTATACGCGTCGCATAATCAGGAATGTAAGTTCTGCCAAAATTCAGAAACCCCAACAATGACTGGAGCTTCCGAACCGTATTAGGAGGCTGCAATAAAGTACATTCCTCCCAAAAATGTGGCGCTAAGCTCTTGCCCTCACTCGACAACTCATATCCCAGGAAAATGACGCTGAGGAAGGCAATCTTTGATTTCTTAAAATTAAACTTATAGCCAATATCAGCAAACCCCACAACAATGCGCGATACACACCTTAGATGTTGCAGAATCTCATCGTCTGTCAGATATATGTCATCAAAATATGATAATGCTTCAGGGTCGAACTCATGCAGCATTTCAGTTACACGAGCCAAAAATAGTCCTGGGCTATTCTTATACCCCTGAGGCAAACAACAAAAAAATTTCTGAGAGCCAAACGCACTGAAACTGGTATAGTCCCGACTTTCGGGCGCTATATTCTGACAGAAAAATCCATTCGAGATATCTAACGTTGTTTTGTATTTTTTACGCACTATATTATTCATAAGCGCTGCGCTATGTGAATTCTGTATTGCATATGTGCGTGTATGACTATTCAAATGTCTGTAATCCACCACTATCCTATATGAATGGTCCGGTTTAGCAACCGGAAATAAGGGATTATTCATCGGCGAGACACAGGGTTCAATTACACCCTGGTACTCCAATTGTGCAAGAATTTTCCTAACCGATGCCCTTGCTTCAAATTTGATAGGATACTGCGGTTGTGGCTGAGGTTCGCCCTTTACCGGAATTACATGATAAGGTGATTGTCTATCCCACCCCACGTTATTTCTATACAGGGCGGGAGCCTGTGCTAGAGCCCATGATTTACTATAGGACTCCGCTAGTTCTCTCGGAACAAGAGGTGAGAAGGAAGGTGTAATAACTTCCTCCCCAACCGGACAGTCGCGAACAAAGTCAGGTGGCCAATCCTGTTCGGCCAGCAGAACATCATATGATTTTACCACATGGTCCCAAAAAATGGCGTTTACAATACGGTCAATGTCCCCTTCCAATCTCAGAGCCACTTGATATACTCTATCAGGATCAGAGACTCGCATATCCGCCGTCTCGACTTGTATGAAGTCATCAGTTGCTTTCACCTCCAGATGCTCTAGAAGACTCCGGCGAACTATTGTGACCTCTGCCGCGCTGTCTAACAGTGCTAACGCCCATGTCTTGTTCGTCAAGAGAACTCTCTTCTTGAGCGGCATGTCTAACTGAGACTGCTGCCACTTTCTTCTTTTTAAATTGCTGTTTTTGTTGCAGCGGTTTCTCTTCTTCTTTAATAGAAACCTCCGCCGAGCGTTGTGTATCCTGTCTCGGTTTCACGTACTCCGTCCTCCGCTCTGACCGCCCACCTCTCTCACTTCTCTTTTCCGAGGAGTCCTGAAAGGAACGAGATTGGCGTGTAGTAGTATATTGATATCTATCAGGCGTCTTCAAAGTATCCCTATTCCTGAGATTACACTTATTCTGTGGGGTCTCCGGTTGCGGAGACTGCCCACCATCTTTTTAGGTGTTTGCTGTTTCTTTTCCCAGCGCTATTTCGAACCCTCAGGTTGTTGCTGTTTAGCATTATCTTTATTATTTTTACCCTGTAACTGGGTTTCTGTGGTCTAGCTCCTAGGCTATCTCGACCAATACTAGAATATGTTTCCGCTATTATTCTCGGAAGTTCCCGCTCCTGATTAAGCAGCGGAACATCCCGAAGACGCATTCGCACTGCTAGTGCTACTGCCTCTCCTTTGAGATTACTCAAAATAATAGAAGAAACTGTGGCAAAATTGCCCAGCAACTGCATGCCCAAATCTAAGGCAGGGGCAGCCCCATATTCATCTTGAATCTGTTTAAGCACGTCCGGTAAATTAGCTAATGGCGGTGTACCGTGTGCCGTAGTGTAGAGCGCGGCAAACACCGTGCCCCAGGTATTACAAAGGTCCACCGGAGGAACCATCCCATACGGCAAACACATCGTCAAAATTCTATGTTTATCATGAGGTCCCGTATGGGGAAATACTGCTTCCAGCGTATTAATTTTTTGCGCCAGCCAAAATGGAGTCTCCTCTCGTTTAGCCGGTACTTTACCCATAACTGAGTGTACAGTGGCCGGATTAATACCCGGAACCACTGCCTGTGGGTGCGCTGGAGCAGCACGCGCTGCATTCGTATTTAGTGTCTGCATGACAAACTGAACTAATCGTCTATATGTAGCCGTTAAGTCTGTATATAAACGACGAACTTCAACCACTGCCAATTGAGCAACCGCAGGATGGGTTGTATATGTAGCCAATAAAGGCCAAGTAGGACCATCATTACTCAGCGGACCTAACCTAACTTGTGCTACTGTGTGTGGCAGGGCGCCATCAAGCCAATTATGGTGTTCTTGATAAGATAGAGGTATTTCTAAGTAAGCGTAAGCCCTGTATTGTCCAGGGACATTCGCAACAGTGTATTCGTGAAAAGTATTTGTACCCCCATCCACTGCTGGAAACCCGACCCAAGAATAAAAAAGTTCAGTTCTATAGGCTGAATGGGCGTCCACCACAAAAGTGACTGGACCCCCCTGGACCGTCAGTCAATGTGCCAACAGATGTCCTGTGAGCGGGAGACGCATATTGATTGCTATATTCACTACATTAGGATTCGCCATTTATAAAAAATAGCTCCAGGTCAGAGAAGGCACACCAATATCGGGCTTTTCCTTTTAAAGTTCAAGCTTGAACAACCAACAACTAAGCAATAGGAAGCACCTATCCCGTGGCGGCGGAAACCCTCAGCCCCACGGACGTCTCCGTATACGGAACCGAGGAGTCAAAATATATATGAGACCAAGAGAGTCAGTCGGACCTAAACATTAGAACCAGACCAAACGTTGGCGGCGCCATGTCGCGTGGGCTCTCATTATCCTAAATGAGACTACTGGATTTCTAGGCAGCAGGATCTATAACGGTGTGGGGGACTGAGTCTGACCCACGTGTAAGGAACTCTGTCACCCTAAATCCGGTTTTGCTCCGGCTAACTAGCAGTGCCTCATTTCTCCCACGAGGAAGAAATGATTTGGCAGCCGAGCGCATGACATCTTTGGAACTTCTCAGGGAAGTCGTGGTCACTCAGATCCAAACCAACTCTCTTATTTCCAATATGATCTCATATACAAATGACAAAGACAGTATAAGTTTTATTTAATGTTTTAATAAAACGACTGTATTTTAGATATTAAGGCGTGAGCCGCAATAACCAGAACAATACAACACAGTAGAATTGAAATAGTCACCAGGAGAGTAAAACAGAAGAACAAAGCTATCATATTGTCTAACAGTTTCTACTCTCCCTCTGCTTGTTCTATTTAGAGCACATCATGTTAAGCTTCTAGCTTGCCTGTCAGAATCACTGTGGAGACATCAGCCCTCATACCTGAGCAAAGACCTGTGATCTTGGTTCAGCATCTGCAACGAGGCAGTCAGCGTCTAGTTGTGGTTCCCTGGTCAGAATCTCCCTCTGCTTGTATTGGGACAAGGAAGTGATTTTATAACTAACATGTCATCGTGATCACAGAATGTCCCTACGCAGGAATGCCAAGTCTAAACTCCTACCACGTCTATCGGCAATGTACCAGACTGTGGGCCTGATTCCGACCCCGGCGGTCAAGGACCGCCGGGGCCGGGGTCGGCGGGAGCACCGCCAACAGGCTGGCGGTGCTCCCCAGGGTATTCTGACCGCGGCGGTTCAGCCGCGGCCAGAAAGAGAAAACCGGCGGTCTCCCGCCAGTTTTCCGCTGCCCTGTAGAATCCTCCATGGCGGCGCAGCTTGCTGCGCCGCCTTGGGGATTCTGACCCCCATACCGCCATCCTGTTCCTGGCGGCTTCGGCCACCAGGAACAGGATGGCGGTATGGGGTGTCGTGGGGCCCCAGGGGGCCCCTGCAGTGCCCATGCCAATGGCATGGGCACTGCAGGGGCCCCCGTAAGAGGGCCCCACCCTGAATTTCAGTGTCTGCTTAGCAGACACTGAAATTCGCGACGGGTGCTACTGCACCCGTCGCACATCCTCCACTCCGCCGGCTCCATTCGGAGCCGGCATCCTCATGGAGGGGTGTTTCCCACTGGGCTGGCGGGCGGTCGCCCGCCAGCCCAGTGGGAAACCCAGAATACCCGCGGTGGTCTTTTGACCGCGCAGCGGTATTCTGGCGGTTCCCTCCAGGCGGGCGGCTCCCGCCGCCCGCCGGGGTCAGAATGACCCCCTGTATCCTTGACTGAAGCACAGAGTAAATAAGTTATGGAGAACTCCAGTGCTGAAGTAGGCAAAACAGTGTGATATGAATAAAAAAACAACACCGTAGAACTGGCTATTTGAAAAATAACAGTATGAAGCCTAATAAAAAGCATGTAGAGCAAAGTGCACAGAGGCCTAAAGCCTGAAGCTAAAGCGCAATGAATACGTAAAAACTGACCACACTACACCTCCTGCAGAAAAGGCACCTGGCGTCGCAAAGCCAGGTTGTGCAGCATACAGCAGGCCACGATTATCTGGCACACCTTCTTTGGTGAGTAGTTTAGGGAGCCACCTGTCAGATGGAGGCACCGGAATCTGGCCTTCAGGAGGCCAAAGGTGCGTTCTATAATCCTCCTAGTTCGCCCATGTGCCTCATTGTAGCGTTCCTCTGCCCTTGTCCTGGGATTTCTCACTGGGGTAAGTAGCCATGACAGGTTGGGGTAACCAGAGTCACCTGCAAATGTCGAGGAACAACTGTTAGACACTAACCCTTAGGGACAACCCCATACCCAGGCACCTGTCAACTGTGTTGGGGCCTTGGCCTCAACTATTAGCCACACACGGTGCCTCTGGAGTTGCCCCATCACATAAGGGATGCTGCTATTCATAAAAATGTAAACGTCATGCACTGAGCCAGGATACTTGGCATTCACATGGGAGATGTACTGGTCTGCCAAACACACCATCTGCACATTCCTCGGATGGTAGCCTTTCCGGTTTCTGTACACCTGTTCATTCCTGCGGGGGGGACAAATGCCATATGTGTATCATCAATGGCACCAATGATGTTCGGGATATGTCCCAGGGCATAGAAGTCACCTTTCACTGTAGGCAAATCCTCCACCTGAGGGAAAACAATGTGGCTGCGCATGTGTTTCAGCAGGGCAGATAACACTTTGGACAGCACGTTAGAGAACATTGGCTGGGACATCCCTGATGCCATGGACACTGGCAAG
This sequence comes from Pleurodeles waltl, assembly GCF_031143425.1. Taxonomy (NCBI): domain Eukaryota; kingdom Metazoa; phylum Chordata; class Amphibia; order Caudata; family Salamandridae; genus Pleurodeles; species Pleurodeles waltl. The sequence goes on from NC_090445.1 coordinate 1,243,591,638, forward strand.
ACACTGTTTGAAAAGACCCACTGGCCAGGAAATGGAGTACAGACAGAACCTGCACTAGAGGGGGGATTCCTGACGGATGGCGGAAAGCTGAAATCAGGTCTGTCTCCAACTGGGCACACAGTTCCAGGATTGTTGCACGATCAAGCCTGTATGTGATTATGATGTTTCTCTCTTTCTTTGTCGACAGGTCCACCAGGGGTCTGTACACCGGAGGATGCCACCATCTCATCACCTGCCCCAGCAGCCGTGCCCTATGGAGGAGAACAGCGAGCAGAGGGCCATCCAACACTGAAGTGTCACAATGTGTTATTTGCTGAAACGTTGGTAATTCACAATGTGCCGGTATCTGCTGTATTCCTGGCCTAGATAGGTGTGATGCAGTTTTTATCCATCCCATGTGTCCCCCTGAAATGGCGGCTGCCTGACCTGTAAGGTGGGACAAGGGGAAATGAGGTAACTGTGCTGGCATTGTATACCGTTGTTGTGAGCGGTCGAAGACCGCGGCGCAATAAAGCATTGGTTAACATTGGGCCCTATGGGTCCCAAGAGCCAAAGATGATGTACGCCGGTGGTGACTGTACACACCGCTGTGGACGCGACCTGTGTCTGGAAGCGACGATGGCTACAGTGTCTGGGGAAAGGGCCCCTGCCTTCACTTCAGAGGAGTTGGAGAAACTACTGGATGGGGTCCTCCCCAGTACACGCAACTGTACGGTTCTCCAGACAAACAGGTGAGTACACTGTGAGCATGCTGCGTGGGCAATGCCTGTTTTGAGTGGTGTGGATGGAAGATACATGGGCGGGCTGAGGCCTGCATGTGTGGATGGTGAGTGTATGTGGGTCAGGGCATGGGTGGGAACTGTTGGGCAATGAGTATGACGGTCTGGACGGGTGAGTAATGTCCTTTCCTCCTGTATCTTTCTTCTAGGTCAGCGCCCAACAGAAGAAGGGTATTTGGTGTGCCATCGCCAAGGACGTCTGGACCCTGGGGGTCTACCACAGACGGAGCACCCACTGCCGTAAAAGATGGGAGGACCTGCACCGCTGGAGGAAGAAGACGGCGGAGGCCCAGCTGGGGATGGCCTCCCAACGTGGAAGGGGTGCCCGTCGCACCATGACCCCCCTGATGTACCAGATCTTTCCGGTGACCTATCCGGAGTTGGATGGGCGCTTGAGGGCATCACAGCAGCCACAAGGGGGTGAGTACACTTTCATTCAGCTGACTCTGCGCGCATTACGGGGTGTCTAGGTGGGAGAGGTGGGCAGTGGGTTCCCCTAGGCCAGGGCGAACTTGGTAGGCAAGGTCTCTTGTTAGGCAGGCTCTGTGGCATCCCAACCCCACTAGTGGTAATAGCCATCTACACCTAGTCAGGCTCCTGTGACTTCCAGGTGTGCAGCAACTGGGCTTAGGCCTCGTACCCCATGGGCATGTGAATTTGCTAGGATCTGTTAGTGCATTGCATAGTGCAGAGGGCTGCTCCCTGTGGGTTGTGTCCACCAACGGTAGTGGTTTTGCATGCACTGAGCGTGTTTTTCTTCTGTCTTCCCCCCCTTTTTTTTTGTCTCCCTGTTCTTGTGTGCAATAGCATCATCTGGCGGAGAAGCTGTGGCACTGGAGCAGGAGGGAGCTGCAACCCACTCGGCCCTGGAGGGTGAAACAACGGAGTCTGAAGCCACAAGTTGGACGGAGGGCGAGGGGAGCTCCACGAGGGGGACAGGAGCATACACCAGTGACATTGACTCCTTCTCTGATGGAAGCTCCCTTGCGGTGGCGGGCACCTCTGTGCCCACTGCATCAACAGGTATAGCCGCCACTCCCCCTACCAGCACTGCCCTCCCAGCAGCCCCTCAGCGTGTGTCCCGTGCCCGCTCACCCAGGAGGGTGGGCATCTCCTTCACCCAGGCACCTCAGGCCCTGCCCCAGTCAGCCCTGCTGCTCTCAGTGAGATGGCTATTGACCTCCTGAGATCCCTCACTGCTGGGCAATCTACCATTTTGAATGCCATCCAGGGTGTTGAGAGGCATTTGCAACAAACAAATGCATACCTGGAAGGCATTCATTCTGGGCAGGTGGCCCAACAGAGAGCATTTCAGGCTCTGGCCTCAGCACTGATGGCAGCCATTGCCCCTGTGTCCAGCCTCCCTCCTCCAACTCCTTCTACCCAGACCCAATCCCCTGTACCTCAGCCTATGCCAAGCACACCATCAGACCAGCATGCACACTCATCAACACACAAGAGTGGACATGGCAAACATAAACACCACACATCCCACAAGCACTCACACAAGCACCATACCCAAGCAGACACAACAACATCCACTGCCTCCACTGTGTCCCCCTCCTCCACGTCCTCCTCCTCCCTCTCAGCCTCGTCTCCACTCACACCTGCATGCACTACATCCTCAGCCACTACCTCCATCACCAGCACTCCCATCACCACACACCGCTCACGTGCAATCACCACCCCCACTACCATGCACACATCCCCATTGTCCTCTCCCAGTGTGTCTGTGAGCCCTCCCCCAAAGTACACAAATGCAGGCACACACCCACCCAACAACCATCCACCTCACAACAGCCTCCGGCCCATGCACCTTCACCCACATTCAGCAAACATATACCTCCTACAACCACTACCTCTTCCTCCACTCCCAAACCCTATCCATCTTCCCGCCCCAGTGTGTCCAAAACGTTTCCTGGCAAACTTTGACCTCTTCCCTTCACCCCCCGTCCTTCCCGTAGGGCCAGGCTTTCCAGGTCCCAGCCCAGCACCTCAGCCACCAAATCCCCAGGCACAGTGGTGCCAGCAACTGCAGGGTCATCGAGTGCGCCACCCATCAGGGCTGCCAGTGTGCCACGTAGCGAGGGCAAGGACATTCCGCCACCCGCCAAGGTGAAGAAGGTGCCCACATCCAGGAGGGAGAAGCTGGACCTAACAGCCACCAAGGGCTCCACCAAAACAAAAGGGACAGTGACAAGACACCTGCGGCACCATCAAATGTGGGGAAGGGACAAAAGCAGAAGAGCAGGTCGGGACAGGGCACGGTGGAACCGACTGACGGACTAGTGTCACCCCTTCTGCCCACGACTACACCAACCAGTACGGCGGCAAACACCGCAACCTGCCCCACCACCAACATCGCCACCAGCACCGCCACCTGCACCACCACCATTACTGCCACCTGCACAGCCACCTGCACCGCCACCGGCACGTCTGCAGCCTCAGCAACAGTCCCCAGCATCTTCCCCAGTGGGCAGCCATCTGAGGCTGTAGGAGACGTCCTGCTGTGTCCCACAACAGGTGCTGACCCATGCACCACCGCCAGCACCGCTGCCACAGACACCGCCGCAAGCACCACCACCAGCCCCGCAACGTGCTCTGACAGTTGCACCACCGCTGACATAGCTACCATCACCAGTGGTCAGTCGTCCGAGGATGGAGGAGAACTCCTGGACCCTGCCCTGCTTCCATGAGGCATGACTTCCATCAGTGTTTGCACCTGCAGGTGGAAGTCGAAGCCGCAGCAGTGTGGGGTATGTCTCTGCCTCCATGGCATATCATGCTACCTGTTCCTAGGCAATCTCGTGGCACACACACCCAGGTGAGGGAATGGGACCGGCTACACTGCATATGGAGCACTCTGGGCACCATGCCCCATCTAGAACCAGTGGAGCATCACATCCACTACCTCAGTCCTTGGCAGGATGAAGCACTCTGAGCACCATGCCCCTCCAGAACCAGTGGAGAATCACATCCACTACCTCAGTCCTTGGCAGGATGAAGCACTCTGGGCACCGTGCCCCCTCCAGATCCAGTGGAGATTCACATATACTACCTCAGTCCTTGGCAGGATGAAGCACTCTGGGCACCAGGTCCCCTCCAGAACCAGTGGAGAATCACTTCCACTACCTCAGTCCTTGGCAGGATGAAGCACTCTGGGCACCAGGCTCCCTCCAGAACCAGTGGAGACTGTTATCCACTTGAGAGACTGTGGGCCTGATTACAACTTTGGAGGAGGTGTTAATCTGTCCCAAATGTGACGGATACACCACCAGCCGTATTACGAGTTCCATAGGATATAATGGACTCGTAATACGGCTGGTGGTATATCCGTCACTTTACCGTCACTTTTGGGACGAATTAACACCTCCTCCAAAGTTGTAATCAGGCCCTGTGTCTTTGCACCCCCCAGGATTAAGCATTGGGCAAACCACCCACTGGAAAGACTTGAGTGACTGTGGCTTTGCACTCTTCAGGATAGAGCAGTGGGCAAACCACTCACTGGAATGACTTGAGAGACTGTGGCTTTGCACTCCCAATGATAGAGCAGTGGGCAAACCACCCACTGGAAAGACTTGAGAGACTGTGGCTTTGCACTCTCCAGGATAAAGTAGTGGGCAAACCACCCAGTGAAGTGCAGTGTTCTCTCCATTTTGAGTCAGGTATCTTGTGTGGGCTTCGCCCATGCATTTTGGGACCACTGGTCCACGGACAATGATTTGTATCCTATCCGGACTTGTGTAGTTGGTGTACATATTTGTATATACTGAATTTTGAACTTTCACTATCAGATTTTTCATGATTACAATCGTTACAATTGTTTAATTTTGTCCTTGCGTTCTTCCAGACGGTGGGGGGGGGGTGTATATGTAATGTTGCTGCATGTATTTGTGTGTCTGTTGTTGTGAGTGAGGGTGGGGGTGGGGATATTGCATGTTGTGTGTGTGTGTCACTCTCTTTTCCCTCCCCCCCTTTTTTCTAGGTGCAGAACTCACTGTGGTCATCGACGCCGTCAGTCCTGCTCCTGATAGAGCAGGAGGAAGACCCGCATGGGCAGAATGTGTAGTTCGGGCTCTATTGCGTCCTGGTTCCTCGTTGGGTGTCGAGAGGTGAGTGGTTTCCCTTCTGTGTACTGTTTCTGCCATGCTTTTGATATCGTTGGTTCTGCCCCGGAAAAGGTGGCGGATAGGCCTGTTGTGATACGGTGGGCGGTACTTTGTCCTCTGCCTGTCTGTTGGCAGTTACCACTGCAGTGTTTGTTTCTACCGCCATGGCTGTCGGAGTGTTTAAGTGGCTGTCTATGTTGGCGGTTTCCGCCATGGTCGTGATTCCATTTTTTTTTCAGCTGGCCTGTTGGCGATATTACCGCCGCTTTAACACCGACCGCCAGGGTTGTAATGATGGCATATACTTACACTGAAGATGAATTGCACTTCATGTGCAAAGATATCAAACACCGAGCAGGACAGATTTATGAGAAATTAGCCAAGTCAGTGAAGAAATCCGAGGTTGAATTGGATTAGACTAAGGCCCATATTTATACTTGGTTTGTGCTGAATTAGCGTAAATTGTTTATGCGCTAATTCAGCGCAAGCCTAACTACATATTTATACTTTGGCGATAGACACGTCTAGCGCTAAAGTTATGGAGTTTACATCATTTTCTGGAGGGGATAACCTACCGTGCGTCAATGAGATGCAAGGTAGGCGTTCCCGTCCATAAAAGGATGATTTGGCCTTCACGCCATATTTATCCCCCTGTGTTAAAATCCAGCACAGGGGGATGGGGTCTTAAATAATGGCGCTAAGCTTGCTTAGCGCCCTTTTTTAACGCCTGGGCCTGGGCAGGCATAAGGGGACCTGTAGGCAGATTGTTATGGTCTGAGGCCCATGGAAATTGCCCACAGGTGCCCTTTCCTGTCCCCAGGGACACCCCCACCCAACCCTACCCACGCCAGGAGGACACCTAAGGATGGGGGACCCATCTACGGTAAGTCCAGGTGAGTATGTTTTTTTTTTTTGGCCAACACTGCTCAGGGGCCTGACTTGGGGCCCCCTGCACAGCGCTGGCCCTAATGGCCATTCCCAGGGGACATTCGTCCCCTGGGCATGGTCATTGGGGTGGTGGGCATGGCTCCTGTCTTTACTAAGACAGGAGCCATGTCCATGGGGCCTCTGCTCCAGAAAATGGCGATACACTGCTTAGAGGCAATTTATTTGCCTCTAAACAGTGTAGCTCCATAATTTGGCGCACAAGCCCCAGTTTCCCCTACGCCTCCCCGGCCCTGTTAGCGTCCTTTCCAAGGACACTAATAGGGCCTTAGTGCCGGCTAGCACCATTCCATAAATATGGCGCCCGGCCAGCGTCATGGAATGGCACTAGCCATTGCTATACTTTTTGCCGCAAACCTGCACTAAAGCAGATTTGTGGCAAAAAGTATAAATCTGCCCCTAAATCTTTAAAGACGAGTTGCAGATTAGAAGTCACTTCAAAGGACATTGCAAACATGAGATCATCCGGCATAAGAATGCAAGTTAAAGAATGAATCACGAGTATTCAGTGTAGGATGCAGGCCTGGTGTGTGGTGGGTACCTATGGTACTTACACCTTATACAGGTCCACATATCCCTTATTAGTGTAGTGTAGTCAGTGTCATGAAGCCAGGCTCTTAGAGGTATCTGTGGATGATCAGCCAAAGCTTATCTAGGAGACATGCAAAGCTCATGCAATACCATTGTAGTCACACTTAGGGCCAGATTTATACTTTTTGATGCAAAACTGTGCAAATGCAGTTTTGCCTCAAAAAGTTTAGCACTGGCTAGCGCCATTTTTTAATGCCACCCGGACATCATATTTATAATTTGACGCTGGATGGTGCTAAAAAAGTGTTAGAGTCCAAATTTTTTATGTTAACCATTCCGCCTTGTCGTAAGGCAAAATTACATTAATGCTGGAAAAATTACTCTAACCTGTTTTGCGACATGTAAAACAGAAATGCACAATTATTACCCGCATTGTTGTCAAATACAGATACTAGTGCAGAAAACAGTGCAAATGAGAGGCAAAATGGAGCCAGAAAGCCAGGAAAGACTTCAGGGTGACCCCAGACAACCAGGAACCAGCCAAGAGGACACACACAAGTCCCAGAGGAGGGAGTAGAAAAAGAGAAAGTGTTGTTTTAGTGCAGGGGAGCATGAAATTCTGGTGAGAGAGGTGACGGAGCACCAGCAACAACTATTTGTCACCTCCAAATTGCCAAATGACAGGAGAGAGGAAATCCGGCAGCAGATTGTTGACAAGATCAACAGTGTGGCAGAGGTGAGGAGAACTGTAACTGAGTGCAAGAAACGCTGGCATGACTGCAAGAGAAGGACAGGAAGGCAGTACTGCAAACTGGAGGTGGAACTCCAGCACCACAAGAGGACCTGGGTGAGGTGGAGGAGATGGTTGCAGCGGTCTGTGTGGAGCCACACAGTTTGACGCTGATCAATATTGTGTCACTAGAGAAAATATATACTAAGGACTGTAATCTGTAGGTCACAACAAAAACAGGCTGAGCCCACTACTACTCTGACACAACCATGTGAGACACTTAGGAATGGGACATAACCACACAAATGCAAAACATGGTGTATGACTGTGAACATAATGGCGTACAATTTCACATTGACGGGCGGGGGATGGTGCATGTTCAAGTCTGGTGTTGGTAAGACTGCCAGTGCAGTGTACCCTTTGAGGTTGGCAGTATGAGTCAGACGTTGGGATGGTGGGTGGAAACCTGTCTGCTCATGATAGCTCTGTGGGGCACTTAGCACAACATTGTTGATGGATCAAATAGAGTCAGTGTCAGTCTTGGGGTGCATTGGGTGTGACAGGACATGCTGCTCTTAGCCCTGCAATTCAGGCAGTGGAAAGGGCAAAGGGGAAGAACATGGGTCCCCTTGCACTGCCCATGCCAGGTGCATGGGCTATGTAGGAGCACCCAGGGGCACACCATACCACATCACCAACAACCTTTGCATGGGGGTTTCACTGCCATTAAAAAGTTGGTGGAAAAGTGGGAACAGACCTGGAGAGTAGCGCTGATCATAATACTTGTCTGGTGCCACAAGACAGGTGGCATTGCCAGTCTATAAGATGGCGGCAACCTGCCAGTGCCAGGATATTGGCCCATGGGGCATTCCCCATTGACATGTGCCACTACCACCTGGGCTGTTGGGGGTGGTAATATAGACAATGGCAGTCAGGTGGTCATAGGACTGCCAGACTTGTAATGAGGGTCCATGTATGCACCAGTATGACTACCTGCAAAATTACCTTCAAACTAGCTTGACGTCCTAACCTACGTTCAACTCCAGTTAACTGGCTATGTCCATAAACAAATTTACCATCAGGCACTGTCATATATAAAATGAGGTACACAGCAACAAATGATGCCTGGGCCAGCATTGCCACTATGCTGCATCTCTTGCATCATAGTGCAAGGATGGTTGCATTAAGGGGGGGATCATAGTGGTGTAGGAAGGTGCACCTTCCAGCACAGAAAGAAGAAAGAAGATGAAATGGAAATCAGGTAGGTCCATGTGTGCTGTGCAAAGTATCACAAATACACATACATCAACATGAGGAGCTATCGAAGGAAACAACAGCATAGTGTGTTGGCAATGGCATCCCTGGGGTGGTGCAAGGTTTCAGTACCGCCTGGGTGTATGTGAAACATGTAAGACTGGGAATGGGGCATATTGCCATGTGTGTTTGCAGTAGTTGCTGTGGCTTGACCACTGCAACACCAATTGCAAGGCCCTACCATGAAAATGGATGCATAGGGAGGGTTGAGAATAACAAGATGGTGGAGCAAAGGGCTGATAGACTGCAACCATGATATACAGAAACATTGTTTGGGAAGTAAGATGACAATGAGCCTCCAATAGGAAGTCAGTGATGTGACATGTCAACTGCCACAACACAGGAAGATTGATTTTACACCATCTCATTGCAGAGGATGATGGCTCTCCTGCTGATCTGCCCGTCCTGGAGTACCCCGATGTCCTGGATGACCAGCTGACAACCATCAGCCAAGAGACCCTCCAAGAAGACCTGGTATCCCTCCAGACACGACCTCCAGTCGCAAGGAGGACAAATAATGTAACAGCCATCCAAGATGTCCCACCTAACACCCTAAAAGTATGACATGCCAGCACCGACGCAGCTGAGGACTCCAAGGACGAGCTGGCCAAGCAGGTTCGGTGGGGATGGAGACTGTGGCATCCAGCCTAGAGGGTATGCTCACGTTCCTCGTTAGAGCCAATGAACATAGTGCAGCCAAATGAGGCACACACTCCCCACTGCATGGAGTCCAGCAGTGTCTGAGGGATATAGCTTCTGTCATGAGGGAAAGGCCACAACAACTGCCCTGCCGAACTGGCAGTAGCGTGCATGAGAACAAGATGGACTCCATGCACTGGGAACTAGCCTCCCTCAGGGCAGACATGGCTCCCTACCACTAGGATGTTGCTGCCATCCTGAAGAATTAGCAGCTCCTCCTTTCTGCAGTGATGCCACATGTTGTTCCACAGATGGCAGCTGCCGGGAATTGGGATGCCACATCTCCAACCACTGAAGTGTGTGTGGCCCCCCTCTACCTCCCCAACATCACCATCAAGGGCAGAGGAGATACCACACACATCGGAGGATGAAGATGTGGAATAGATCATCTTCACTTGTAAGAGTTCCCGAAGCACCAGCTCATGCCACATGGACAGTGTTCTCCTTTGTCCTGTGCCTGAGATAATGCCAATGTTAGCACAATTGGATATGTGCACTGTTCACCCACACACTGTTGACCTGTCTTCTATGGACTGTCATTGTCTCTCACTTACCAATTGGCAATTATTGTTCTTCTTCACTTAACAACACTTCACCCAAGCATGTGCCATGGCATGTCCCATAATCCTGGACTTGTGTTGTGTGATTTGTGGATTTCACAAATGGGGTCACTGACCTGGACATTATATTTTCACACTACGACACTTGTAAATAAACACCTCCTACACAAACAGCATGTCTTTATGTATTGTGATACATCTACTATGCTTAGTAATTGTGATGTTTGGAACCATGTCATTAGTCACAGAGTATCAGTACTAGAGTGCAGGACTATGGGGACACATACCTACACACAAGGTCCCAACATGAAAAATGTCAATGCTGGTCCCATCCCCTTCAAGCAATTCACTGAGTATGTCACAAATGAGGAACACATGTATGTTTCACTCACTACATATGGCAGGAATGGCTGTATAACAAGTTCTAGGGTAATATCGTCAGCTGGTAGTACCAATAGAACACATTGGTGTTCTAAAGAGGTACCTAACCTCATTAGTGATTGCCCCCGGTCAGTTTTGCAGGATAGAGTTTGAATGTAGGCTGTTGTCAAATGTGCCACAGTTCCCAACATTCCTACACAGGACCCCAACCATGACAGCTGAATTACCAACCCTGCCTACCCAATACAAAGTAAACATAGCCCCCTTGAGTGGTGGGTACATTGGATGGCAGATTCATGGACAAGTAGATGTAATGTTGCTCTCAATGTGACAGCTGAGTTGTCAATAGGTGATGCACATGTCAAGAGAGGGATTTCAGGCAGGACGAAATCCCTAGGCCTACACACTATTTGCACTGTGCACTCATGGGAAGACCCTGAGACATAAGCATATGACACAACATGTATAGGAGAATGCAAAAATGTTTCTTAAGTATTAAACTAAACTAAAAACATTAATAAAAACGACCCTATCCTAAACTATCCTATTATAACTAAACTTAACCAACAACTAAATCTAACTACCCTCTGCTAAACTTACCTAACACATTTAGCACCATACTCTAAACATTGGTCCCCCACCCGCCTTAAGTAACAAGACACATGCAGGACAACATATACTAAAACTACACATATACTAAGTCTAAACAAATATATATATTTATGTTTTTTTTTGTTTGTTTATATTTGTTTATAGTAAATACATAGATACCCTAAAATGACCGAATTAACACGTAATAAGTAAATAAACCACTCCCAAATCCACTTATCCTATCTAAACTACATACCTATACTAACCTAACACTAACCCCCTAAAACCCACAATAAAACATAAATTAAAATCAGAAGGGAGGGGACAGAACTTGGAGGTGGCAGGTCAGATGACTCTTAGTTTGGCCTTCTTTAGTTTCTTTTAGATGAATTTGAGCCACTTGGTGTTGGTGGCTGTGAGAAAGTAGCCTCTTTCTAGCATCGTTACCCCCATTTGTGGCCTGTTTGTGAGTGTTTGTCAGTGTGTTTTTACTGTCTCACTGGGATCCTGCTAGGCAGGACCCCAGTGCTCATAGTTTAAAACCTATCTCTCAGTGTGTTTTGCATGTCTCACTGGGATCCTGCTAGCCAGGACCCCAGTGCTCATAGTGTGTGACCTATGTGTGTTGTCAGTACGCTGATCTGTGTCACTGAAGTTCTGCTAACAAGAACTCCATTGCTTATGCTCTTTCTACTTACCAAATTTGTCACTACACTTTAGTGACTCCATATTCCAATTCTGATTGGCACACTGGACCCCCCTTATAAGTCCCTAGTATATGGTACCTAGGTACCAAAGGCATTGGGGTTCCAGGAGATCCTTATGGGCTGCAGCATTTCTTTTGCCACCCAAAAGGATCTCATACAAACCTTTCATCAGGACTGCCACTGCGAGCCTGAGTGAAATAGTGCACACACTATTTCACAGCCATTTTCACTGCACTAAGGTAACTTATAAGTCACCCATATGTCTAAGCTTGATTTGCTGAAGGCTAGGTGCAAAGTTGCTGTGTGTGAGGGCTCCCTTGAACTAGCAAAGGTGCCCCCACATTGTCCATGGCCAATTCCCCGGACTTTGTGAGTGAGGGGATACCATTATAAGCATGCACTATACATAGGTCAATACATATATGTAGCTTCACAATGGTAACTCTGAATATGGCCATGTGAGGTGTCTTAAATCATGGAATTGTCCCCCCAATCCAAATCTGGTATTGGGGGGGGCAATCCCATGCACCATGGGGCTCCACCATGGATCCCCAGTACTTCCAAACCAGCTCACAGATTTTTCCACTGCAGCCCCAGCTGCTCCCACCTCACAGACAGGATTCTGCCCTCCTGGGCACTGAGACACTCAATACCAGGAAGGCAGAACAATGCATTTCCTTAGGGAGGAGGGTGTTACACCCTCTCCCTTTGAAAATAGGTGTTACAGGCTTAGGAAGGGTAGCCTCCCAGAGCCTCTGGAAATTCTTTGAAGGGCACAAACAGTGCCTCCTTGCATAATCCAGTCTACACCGGTTCAGGGACCCCCAGTCTCTGCTCTGGCAAGAAACTGGACAAAGGAAAGGGGAGTGAAGTCTCTCCTGTCCATCACCACCCCAGGGATGGTGCCCAGAGCTCCTCCAGAGTGTCCCTGGCTTTAGCCATCTTGAATTCCAAGGTGTGGGGACCCTCTGGAGACCTCTGAGTGGCCAGTGCCAGCAGGTGACATCAGAGACCAGCCCTGATAGGTGCATACCTCGGTAGGTAGCTTATCCCCCTCTCAGGGCTATTTAGGGTCTCTCCTCTGGGTGTTTCCTCAGATTCAGTTTGCAAGAGTCCTCCAGGACTCCTCTGCATCCTCTGCTTCAGCTTCTGACCATTGGATCAACCGCAGACTGCTCCAAAAAACGCTGTAACTGCAACAAAGTATCCAGGATGACACCTGTGACCCACAACTGCAGCTCCAGCCAGCTTTTGCGACAGTTGCCAAGGTGTGAACACTCTGAGGACTGCCTGTCTTCACCCTGCACCAGAAGAACCAAAGGAATCTCCAGTGGAAGGATGGAGTCCCTTCCCTGCTTCTGCAGGCACCCTTCTGTGACAACAACCAGTACTCTGGGACTCCTCTCCTGATGACAAGTGTGCTCCCTGGAACACAGCTGGTGGACCGAAGTGACCCAGACTGTCCAAAGGTCCAGCTGTCCAAATTTGGTGGAGATGAGAGGTTGCCTCCCCGTGCTGCCATACTACCCCTGTGCACTGCGTCTTCTGCAGCTCCTTGTGCTTCTGTGCACTTCTTCCAAGAATCCTTCATGCACAGCATAACCCAGGTCCCCAGCAGTCTAACCTGTGATGCACAGCTCCGTGAGTGGGACCTTCCAGTGTAGTGCTGCGACGACTGCACTTTGCATCTTCTTTGTCCCCCTGTCTGTGGGTGCTGCCTGGTCTTCTCTGTCTCCTCAGTCTGAGGTGAGACCTCCAGGTCCCTACAGTGTCCAAGCAGCTCCCTTTTGACGCAATCCACTTATTTGCTTAAACCAAGGCTTTTTGGCGGAATCCAGTGACACAATCAAACTGCATCCAACAACTCAACACAAATATCTCCTGTGCCAAGCAGGAACCCGCAGCCATCTTCTTTGGTGCTCTTCTGTACTTTTCTTCTGACCGGAGAATCCACTTTTGCACCTTCTTCTAGGTTGACAGGGGCTCCTGTCATTCCTGGACTCTTCTTCGACTTCTGGACTTTGTCTGCTCTCTCCACAGGTCTTCAGGTCCAGGGATCCATTGTTTGTTGCTTGCAGTCTTACTTGGTTCTTGCAAAAGACTTTATCACGACATGTAGTGTGCCCTGAGGAAACTTGCTTTACTTTACTCTTGCTTTCCTGGCTCTGGGGTGGGATATTTTACTTACCTTTGGTGTTTTCCTACACTCCCAGCGCCCCTCTACACATTACAGTTGCCTAGGGGGGAATTCGACATTTGCATTCCACTATTTTAGTATATGGTTTGTGTTGCCCCAAGGCCCATTGCAATCTATTGTATTTTCTACTGTTTGCACTATTCTATGAATGTTTACTTACATGATGTTGGTTACTAGTCTATATATTGTGCATAATACCTACCTCCAGAAGGAGTATTGCCTCTGAGATATTTTTGGCCTTGTGTCAGTAAAATAAACTACCTTTATTTTTGGTAACACTGAGTATTGTCTTTTATTGTGTATAAGTACTGTGTAACTATAGTGGTATTGCAGGAGCTTTGCATGTCTCCTATTTCAGCCTAAGCGGCTCTGCTACTGCTACCTCTAGAGAGCCTAAGCTGTTAGAACACTGCCTACATTTCACTAATAACTGGACCTGGTATAAGGTGTAAGTACCTTAGGTATCCATTACAAACCAGGCCAGACTCCTACAGTGGCCACCTCCTTCTCCAAACTGTCCAAATGTTTTAGGACCAGGGAAAAATCCCTCTGCAGATCCTGCAGCAATTGCGTGTCCATGGCAGCAGGTGGTGTGGGCTGTTTCAGTGACGTAGAAGCTGTTGCAGCTGTGGGTGTGGGTGTAGTGCCGGCTGTACCCTCCTGCACTGCTGAGGACCTGGGTGTCTTCTGTGCCATCTTCGCCATTGTGGGGACCCCTTTGTGGGAATGGCCGTCATTCCCCCCTTGGTCTCTCTATACGGTAGCGGTGAGCCCTTTCGGAACCCAGATTCCACTGACAGGATATGATAGTACTTCACTCCCCACTTCTGAAACGCATGCAGCTCATCATTGGTCATGTTGGCAGCTGTTAAACGGAGACAAACTTCCATTAGTGTCAGCATTGTGTGGAGTCTGTACAGATTAGTAGCTTAAACTTCTACATCTAATTACACATGCACTCCAACTCAAATTCCAGAAAAGACAATGGCCCTTATAAACGTAACAACAACACTGCCTTAGCATCATTTTATTGACACAGAAGCGAAGCAACACGAGAAAATGAACCAAACATATTGAAGAGTGCATTGCTTTTGCATAATAAAGTATAATGCAAAGGCAGCACAAACTGAACATAGATCAGGCCCAAATTTCCTCATCATTTGTGCCTATTTCCAACCATACATCACCAGTGAGTTGGGCATGTAATTGGAAGGATGGGATGCTGTTGGTAACCATAAGGGGTCAGAGCTGATAGGTACACATGCAAGCTTGATCAATGTGACTGTCACCTACACTGTGAAAGATCATATCTACCTACAAATTTGGTTTCCTTTCCCCCTGAACCTAAGAGGGGATGGCCATACAATCCATCATCCCAACTGTCCTGGTCATCCACCAAGGCATGAGAGTGATGGAGTGTGCCACTACCAATATTCTCACAGTGTTGCACTCTGTCATTCTTAGCCACATATGGCACTACATGTGGCTTGTCTTCACCTTGTGTACATGATGCTGGCAATTGTGCACCACGAGCCTCACAAGATGTGACCCTCTGGTGGTGGATGGGGATCCTTTAAATGGGCCATATTGTCACCATCCATCCTACTTTGATATCTGATCATTGGACAGCTTATCACATCTGGCATTGTATTCAACACACATAACTCACTGAAACCAAACCCTGGATTACTTCACAGGACACACATTATCACATGAAAGAGATGAATGGAAAACCATGCTCAGTGCCTTATCACAGTCTCTGCCAGTGGAACAAAAATTTCAGTGTGAACTAGTTGAGAGGAGTGAGCTAGTTGTCCTAGTGGAAAACAGTGCAACAGACAAACCACTACGATCACACAATGATACAGACTCAGGTGAGTTAGAGCCACATATCTGAACACTAACACTGGACCAGAGGCTCATGTAATGCTACACCCTGCAACAACAATGTGTGGGCTATCTATAGAAGATGCAACAACATGGTATAAAGGTGAGTTGTAAAAAGAGAACATGACACTACCCTGGCGCTTTGCAAGGCATATGACTCAGGTACTCAAGCTTGTCCTGCAAGGCACCGAGAGGCTCTTTGTGACAGACATGCTGCTCAATTTTAAGTCTGCAATGATCATGCGTTGATTAATCCATGGCTGATGTGGCAAAGTTGTCTAATGTTCTCAATTGCCCCATATGCATTGCCCTCTAAGGTGGGTAAGCCTCCTTTGCTAAGATGATGGCAGGGGTGGGTGATGTGTGAAATGATGACAAAGTTGCACCATACATGCATTGCCCAACTTTGTTGACACAATCCAGGGAAAATATGGTAGGCTCTCGGTGCCTTGGCATTTCATACATGACTCTATGCCGGGGCAGAGGTGTCACCATGGCCTTTAAAATGTGTGCCTTCGTGATGGTTGTGCAGGACTCACTAGACATCTGACCTGCATTGGTATCATGGTTGGACATGTGAACTCCAGGCCTAAACTGGCGCAGATACACTTCATTCTGGTTGCATACAACCTGTCTACAAGCATTGCATGCAGGACTCCAACTCATCTGCTACTGTCATTCATGACCTGTGAATAGTAAATAGTATGCCAATGCGAGATTCACCAACAGGTCCGCCAATCTCAACACCAAGGTGATCAAGCAGATCTTGCTCCCTGGACACCAGATCTGCCCAGCGATGCTTGAGCTGATGCTCATTCCTGCTGCTCCTGTACACTCTCTTCAGGTGGTGGAGCACCTTGCCCCACCACAGTCGTCTGGCCTCGGTCCGGTGTTCCTAGATGACCCGGCCACCCATCTCTAGCATCATTTGCAGGTAGTGGGATACCAGCCACACAAATCCACCTAGTTCATCCTCTGACATCCTTGTCAATCTCCCTCTACCAGACATGTCGTATACGGTCAAAGTTGACCCCAAATACCAAGAAAGAAAAAAATTAACTGAAACATAACCCCACTAACTAATCCCAACCATCCCAAATAAGTAACTACCCCGGACAGACATCCCACAGTGCAAGTACAAATATAGACAAAAAACACACAAAATCACAACTACTGTGACAAAATGCACCCAGTATATAACAGGACATGACAGAAGGGATACCACAAACTTCAATACACAACCAAGACACAACCACCAGCTCCAAAACACAACCACGGTCAGAAAGGCACAGACTGTAAAGAGAAAGTGAAATTACACCTACTGTACCATGCTTGTAGACAGGATTTCCTACTACATCACTTCCTGTCCCCGTGCATCACTTTTTACAGTTATGCGTGTATTTATTTCATGCATTTGACATTTGCATAGGTTTTCTTGGACGCATAACGCATGTGCATCGTTTAAATTGACGCATGACGGTTATGCGTTGATTTCACTGAAGGTAGCATTGAGAGGAGTGCGAAGGTGGAATTCACGGTAAGGGCCCAAGTGTCATTTTCTTTGCATTTGTGGTTGATTTAGATGCATTGGCGTCATATTTTTTTACTCAATTTCTGATTGTGTGGTTTTGTTGCATTGTTCTTAGATGCACCCTGAATCAACATACATATGACATGGGCTTTGCTGCTGTGTGGCATATTGGGTATGGCCACATGTGGTAGTCCATGCAACAATGTGATAAGAATGTGACTGGTCTGTTCCATCAATGTGTGTGTTACAGAGTCAACAGCATGCAAATTGTTGCACCTTGTGCATATATATGCATGTTTGACGACAGTGTATCCACAGATGCTTGACATTCAGTACAGTGCAATAGCTCTGATTTGTGATTGTGTATTGTGTTTTTGTCAGTGATGTGTGATGTTGTCATACAGAGCATAATATTTAACCCATTCGCTGCCAGGCCTTTTTTTGGCTATTTGGGGCAGTTTGTGCTTAGGCCCTCATAACGTTTTGTCCACATAAGCTACCCACGCCAAATTTGCATCCTTTTTTTCCACCATCCTAGGGATTCTAGAGGTACCCAGACTTTGTGGGTTCCCCTGAAGGAGATCAATAAATTAGCCAAAATACAGTGAAAATTTCAATTTTTTCCAAAAAATTGGGAAAAGGGCTGCAGAAGAAGGCTTGTGTTTTTTTGCCTGAAAATGACATCAACAAAGGGTTTGCGGTGCTATAATCACCAGCTTCCCAGCTTTCAGGAACAGGTACACTTTAATCAGGTTACTCAATTTTTCAACACCATTTTGGCATTTTACTGGGACATACACCATTTTTTACTATTTTTTGTCCTTTCAGCCTCCTTCCAGTTAGTGACAGAAATGTGTGTGAAACCAATGCTGGATCCCAGAACGTTAAACATTTCTGAAAAGTAGACAAAATCCTGAATTTAGCAAGGGGTAATTTGTGTAGATCCTACAAGGGTCAATTGAAATTGAAGAGAAAAAAGCAGCCATTTTTCTCAACGTTTTACTCTGTAACTTTGTATTGCAAAGTCCAATTTTTGAAAGCAAGATACTGTTACGTCTACTGGACTCTTCTGGTTGCGTGGATATATAGGGCCTGTAGGTTCATCAAGAACCCTAGGTACCCAGTGCCAATAAATGAGCTACACCGTGCAATGGATTTTCATTCTATACTGGGTATACAGCAATTCATTTGCTGAAATATACAGAGCAAAAAATAAGTATAAAGAAAACGTTTGTATTTCCAAAATGGGCACAAGATAAGGTGTTGAGAAGCAGTGGTTATTTGTACATCTCTGAATTCCGGGATGCCCATACTAGCATGTGAATTACAGGGCATTTCTCAAAATGACGTCTTTTTTACACACTGTCTATCATTTGGAAGGATAAAATGCAGAGAAAGACAAGGGGCAATAACACTTGTTTTGCTATTCTGTGTTCCCCCAAGTCTCCCAATAAAAATGGTACCTCACTTGCGTGGGTAGGCCTAATGCTCGCAACAGGAAACGCAACATGGACACATCACATTTTTACATTGAAATTCCACATGTTTTTTGCAAAGTGCCCAGCTGTAGGTTTTGGCCTCTAGCTCAGCGGGCACCCAGGGTAACCTACCAAACCTGTGCATTGTTTAAAACTAGACACCTAGGGGAATCCAAGATTGGGTGACTTGTGGGGCTCTCACCAGGTTCTGTTACCCAGAATCCTTTGCAAACCTCAAAATATGGCCAAAAAAACACTTTTTCCTCACATTTCGGTGACAAAAAGTTCTGGAATCTGAGAGGAGCCACAAATTTCCTTGCACCCAGTGTTCCCCCAAGTCTCCCGATAAAAATGGTACCTCACTTGTGTGGGTAGGCCTAGCGCCCGTGACAGATAATGCCCCAAAACACAACGTGAACTCACCACATTTTTCCAAAGAAAACAGAGCTGTTTTTTGGAAAGTGACTAGCTGTGGATTTTGGGCTCTAGCTCAGCCGGCACCTAAGGAAACCTACCAAACCTGTGCATTTTTTAAAACTAGATACCTAGGGGAATCCAAGATGGGGTGACTTGTGGGGCTCTCACCAGGTTCTGTTACCCAGAATCCTTTGCAAACCTCAAAGTTTTGCTACAAAAACTTTTTTTCCTCATATTTCGGTGACAGAAAGTTCACGAACCTGAGAGGAGCCACAAAGTTCCTTCCACTCAGCATTCCCCCAAGTTTCCTGATAAAAATGATACCTCATTTGTGTGGTTGGCCCAGGTGTCTGCAACAGAAAAAGGCCAAAAACCTGTAAAGATTGAGGGGATAGCACAGTGAGTTGATAAGCACATATTTTTCTTTTATACATCTTTAGGCTGACTCTGCTTTAGGTACCTACACAAGTAAGGTATTATTTTACTTGGGAGACTGAGGGGAATGCTGGGTGGTAGGGAATTTGTGCCGGAGCGGTGATCCTACAAAGAAAAGTGAGGAAAATATGGTTTCTCAAGCAAATTTTTAGGTTTGCAGAGGAGTCTGGGTATGAAAATGTTGGGGGATCCAAACAAGCCACACCTTCCTGGACTCCTTGGGGTGTCTAGTTTTAGAAAATGTCTGGGTTTGGTAGGTATCCCTAGATGAAGGCCGCATCCGGGACCAAAAACACAGGTTCCTCCCCAAACACAGGTAGTTTTGCAATAGATCATTTTGATGTGTCCACGTACTTCTGTGATGTTCCAAACCCTAAAATTGTGAAAAGAAACACACTTAGGTTATGTTAAAAAGACCTCTCACCCACCAACCAAGTTGGTGGCATGCTTCATCATCGGGGTCCCACCTGAGACACCTAGCATGTCACAGGTGTGCTGTGACGCCTGATTACAGCAGAGCAGGTTTTGTCATTTTTAGCACACATACTGGTGGGATTTGGCACGAGGGAGAGTAATGGTTCAGTAGATCAAACTTTATTAACTTTATTAACAAGAGATTTCACAAAAGTGAAATGCACTGTTAATTACTGAAAGGGCAAAAAACTGAACCAATGACTCACAGTTTGTGATCTGTAAAGCCGGGCCAAGGCACCAACCGCTTTACAGTCCATTCATACACCTTTCATAGATGACATGCACAAGACCATTCACGCCGCCAGCCGCGGGTCCAGCACATTACAACACTGGGATCAACAGACAGCGCCATTCAAGTGCCCATCACTTTAATTCACCCACATGCCTGATACAGCAAACACACCACCCTACGCACACCACCAGCCAAGCGCCACTCCACGCACACCGCCAGCCAAGCACCACTCCACGCACACCGCCAGCCAACCGCCACTCCACGCACACCTCCAGCCAAGCGCCACTCCATGCACACTGCCAGCCAAGTGCCACTCCATGCACACCGCCAGCCAATCACCACTCCATGCACATGGCCAGCCAAGCACCAATCCACCCACACCACCAGCAAAGCGCCACTCCACGCACACCGCCAGCCAAGCGCCACTGCATGCACACCGCCATCACTTTTTTTGTTTGTTTTTAAACAACAAAGAAACCACTAATTATAAGTACAAAACTACAAGCACAAAAGCTCTAACTGAATACATGACAGTAATGCCAACAGTGAAACTGAACATATGAAAATATAAAACAGGCAGTTTACACTCACGGTATCTCCCAAAAATTGTTTTGGGTGTAGTTACTCCTGAAACAGCCTACCACACACAGCCCAGGCTTTGAAGGACAGTTCGGGCAGTACATCCAGCTTTCCCTCCAGATACCTCTTCGGGCACAAACTCTACATTCTTAGCGAGAAAGTCTTTTTTGGGAGTGGGAGGAATCTGATCAGGAAAGTGGCGATCTTTCAATCTAGCCACATCCTTCACAACTGCTACTCTAGGAACTCTTGCATGATCCACCATAACAAGGCTCTCTACCTCCGTCTCCTGAAATTTAACAAATGTCATCCTTGACTCAGGGGAACAATCCTTAAACACAATAAAAGCATCAAAAGTTGCCAGATTGTACAAATGGACGGCCGACTTTTTATACCACACGCCAGACTTACGAACAGCAGTGTAAGGTTCCAACCTCTGATCTACTCTATCAACACCACCCATGTGCAATCTAAAATGCACACAGGTTTGCGCACTTCAGCAACTTGACTCCAAACAGCCACAGGTGAAGTACTTTCATCATGGATGGTAGTTAGCATGTACACATCCCTCCTGTCTATAAATATCAGAGCTAGCAGCTCATCATTCCCCAAGTCACTGCACTGTCCCCTCTCAAGTTTTTTACAGACAAGCTCCTTTGGATAGCCTTTCCGGTTAGAGCAAATTGTGCCACAAGCAACACAGTTCACTCTGAACAACTCCTTGAACAACTGAACTGCAGTGTAGAAGTTATCTACATACAAATGGTGACCTTTGTTAACACACAATTTTCTTGCTAACTCCAAAAGTGGGCGGACAACCAGGGGGCTCAATACTGGAATCCCTACCAGTGTAGACCCGGGGATTATAAACATATCCTGTGCTACTTTCTGACAGCATATACAATTTAACTCCATACTGTGCCCTCTTGCTGGGAATGTACTGCCTAAAAAACCAAACGACCCTTGAACAGGACCAAAGACTTGTCCACACTTATTTCTTTGCCTGGCACTTAGACCTCTGAAAACCAATCTACAAAATGATCAAGGACAGGCCTAATCTTAAAAAGACAGTCACAATCGGAGTGATCTTGTGGCAAGGCCAAAGCATTGTCGACAAAATGCAGCATCCGAAGAAGAAGCAAATACCGATTACGAATCATCGTTGCAGGAAATATAGCCGTTGCCATCAAGGGACTAGTAGACTAATAAGAAGCCAGTGACAGCTTCCTCATCAACCCCATCAAAAAAGTCAAACCCAAGAACTTTTTCATCTCTGTCAGATTTGTGGGAATCCAATGGGTAGCTCTAGTCTGAGGCCCAAGTCTGGCAGCGCTGTCCCTCAAATACTGCTCAGCATACAAATTAGTCTGCTCAACAATCTCTTCCAAAAATACATCGTCCATAAACAACTCAAAGAAATTGATAGGCAAAAAGTTTTCTGTATTTACTCTACACCCTGGGAGACTGGTAAAGGCAGGCAACTGTGGCTGCTCCATTTTTGGGACAACCCAGGTGTCAGGTCTTCCAATGGGAAGCCTTTCAGCCGCTGGCTGCTGCACCATTGGCACATCACTGTCCTCCTCGAAAACAGGCCCTTCATCTGCACTGAGAGTGGCTTCCTCATCAGAAGATTCCTCTCAGACAGAAAACTCACTCCCAGATTTTCTCTCTTCCTCCTCTGTCTCAGATGCAGAGTCCGTCTCATAATCATGGTCAGAAGACGACTCGAAAAGCATGCCAACAGCCTACTAAGCGGTCACTCTGCGGCTAGCCATGATCCTTTCTGCGCCAACAACCATCAGCACTGTCTAAAATAAGTAAGAAAAAAAGTGTGGCTTTATTACAAAGAGTTATGTATTCAAAAACTATACCACTCACTTGCCTGAAAAAGCTAGACTCACCAGCAACTAATCTGCACAGATTCAGCAATCACCAATGATATCCCACTAAAAAGAAAAAAGAAAAGCATATTAGACATAAGACAACACTTATATTGTGCACAAATCTAAGGACAATTTCACACACAATCCTGCATTTAGTACACCACCTACAAACATGTCATTCATGCATGGCACCAATACTCCTTTTGAGTAAATTTACCTACCTAAAACATGCAACTACTCAAACTGCAGGTCAACCACTGCCAAAACGAGCCATAACAAAAGAAGCAAAAGCTTTGAACTAGAACAAAAAAGAAAAATACACTGTTATAATTACAAATGCAAACACTTCGCCAGTTGAGAAACACCCCGCCACCAAACAGTTAAAAATGTTCCCTGGTGTCTACTGGTTTCTGGGGAAGATGGACCTAAAAAAATATTAGGCCGATCTGCCCCCAAACGGCGTAAAATATTATGCCCCCTGCCCTTTGGGGGATGACCCTTGCCCAAGGGCTGCCCCCGCACAAACAAAACCACATCCCTGGTGCCATTGTGGCTTCTACCCCCCCGGGGGTAGATCAGCTGAAAAATAATTAGCCCATCTGCCCCCCCACACAAAACACACACACACATGCACATAGAACAAATTCCCTGGTGTGTAGTTGGCATTCCTGCTGCCCGATTGCATCGCAATCGGGCAGCAGGAATGCTAAAAGAGGCATTGAGGGAAAGGAAAGCCCTTTCCTTTCCCCTGATGCCTCTTTCGTATCAATCCCACCCCGGCCAGAGCAGAAACTCCAATGATGTCAGCGTGCAATCGTACAATCATTCACTGACGTCATTAGATGGGGGTGGGGGGCAGGAGTGGAAGGGGAAGCGATTTCTCTTCCAGCCCTGCCGGGGTGGGGTGGGAGGGAGTCCCTCGGGGGGAGTGCCAGCGCTTCCCCCGAGGGCTGGGTGCAGGACGTAACGGTTACTTCCTGGGTCATGAGCAGTGCTGCCCAGGACGTAACCTTTACGTCCCAGGCACCCTAGGGGTTAAAGCAACATTTACAGGTCATGCATTGTTGTTGATGGGTAAACCATTGCTACCAAAGGAAATATTACTCAATAACTTTCTCCGTATGTAGATTTTGGGTTTATGGAGACTTGTGTGAAGCCTGCATATTTGTCTGACACGTGTACATCTTTGGTACATAGTGTGTATGACACACTCTGCCTACATTCCACCCAGAATATGTTTTGATCACAAAAGTTTGATTAAACTTGTTGCAATTACCAATGGTTGTTGGTTTTGTGTGGTGGACCTGCAGCCCTAGCTGCATATGGTCTCATCAATACTGATATGCATTCATGTAATGTGTGAGGTCATGTGTACCCTGTGTCAGGATTGTGCCCCATGGCAGTAGCAGGGCAGATTACAGTGGATATTCTGCTCAGGCCCAACTTCTACCATTGGTTGTTATACCTGGGCAAATCATGATGACCAATTATGTCCCCCCCTTGTCACACATGTTACATGCAGCCATTGCAACTCTCACACTGATTTGTGACAGGGTTCAGTTCCAACATGACTTAATTTCAATTTTTTGACATCCACTACCTCATGTGCGGGCCCCTTGCATACATCCTATTTGGATTTGACGTAGTTGTGTCTGCTGACCTATTGATTAACAAGTTGGCAACGTGGATGTACAAAATATGTTGTGGTCCATAGAATGTGTCCTTCAGTTGTCTCATGCCAGTGATGAGGCTGTTAGTGATGTGTGTGATGGTGGCAGTACAATCTTACACCTCACATGTGATGTTGCAACAGTACTTGTCAGATTCCTATTTGTAACATGATTCCTGAGGTTAGACTCACATTCCTGTGGTATATGTAGTGGAGAATGAAGAGACCAAAGCAGGATTGGTTGTATTAGTGAAGTGTTTATTTAGCTTCCCATGCAACAGGAGGGCAGTAACCTGTCTGGGAGGTGGCAGCTGCCTGGAAACCCTCAGAATGTTGCAATGGCAATACTGGGGGTCCTCTAAGGAGCCCCCGGAGTGCATGGAATCATACAGCCAATGCTTGCAAAAGTATTGGGGTATGATTCCAACATGTTTGATACCAAACATGCCTATGTTCCGAGTTAGCATTATGTAGCTGGACATAGCTATTGACCTATCTCCAGTACACACATAAAATTGCGTCCCCACACTCACAAATTCCGGGAAAATGGGCCTGGAGTTTATGGGACCACCTCTGCTAATCCAAGGATACCCTCACGCAAAGGTACTTTGCACCCTGCCCTCTGGGCTGGAAGGCCTTCCATAGGGGTGACTTATAAGTGACCTGGTGCTGTAAATGGCAGTCCTGCAGAACACTTTGCTTGTGCTCCCTGTGGGTGGCAAAATATATGCTGCAGCCATAGGGATCCCCTGGAAACCCAATGCTCTGGGTACCTACGTGCCATATACTAGGGACTTATAATGGGGCACCAGTGTACCAATTGTTGTTGAAATACAGAGTTTTGGAAGAGAGAACATAATCACTGGGGTCCTGGTTAGCAGGATCCCAGTGAACACAGTCAAACACACTGATATCAAGCAGAAAAAGAGCGTGACCATGCCAAAAAAGAGGGAACTTTCCTACATTCAGACATGGGGAACTTAGATAAATGGGAAGGCAGATGAGCAAAGACATGAGAGCAGATGAAAGCAAAGCTGAAATTGCTTTCATTCAAAGCAAATCAAATAGAGGGTCCATTGACCCTCTGGTGAGAATCTGTTCACTCCCTCCTGCACAGCTCCACCTGCTGCTGCTGCTAATCCCCTTGACAACCTGCCAGCTCTGGGATTGAGGCCCAGCTCCACCTGCAGGCACCCACCTGTGCCTCATCTCTGGGGGCCAAGTGTCTGTGTCTTTCTTGCCTTTTTCATCTTTTTACACTTTTTGTCTGTTTTTCCTCTTTGTGCTCTTGTGCCACTTGCCGCTTTCCTGTGCTCTGTCCCTGCCACTGCTGCCCCTGTAGCCCCATCCCCCTTCCTGCAACGTGCTTCCTCGCCCTCCTGTCTCCCAGCTGACTAGACCCTCCCAACTCCCTCCCTTCCTAATGGCACCTAATGAAGGTGTGCCAAAGACAAGCCTGTCTGTGCCCGTCCACGCTGGGACTGCACCCAGCACCACGGACCCTGGTTCCCTCACCACCTCCCGTTACAATGCCAATTCTGTGCATGCCCTCAACTCTGGAAGAACCTCAGCCTGCCACGAAGCCGATACAAAGAACACTCATGGGCTATTTTCCTGCGGCTTCCTCATTTGCCTCTGCAATCCACACCCCGCTGCCCATAGCCCAGACGGACACTTAGGGGGTCATTCCAACCCTGGCCGTCGGTGTTAAAGCGGCGGCCAACCCGCCAACAGGCCGGCGGTCCAAAAAATGGAATTCTGACCCTGGCGGGAACCGCCAACACAGCCCGCCAACTTAACACACCGACCGCCACGGCGGGACAGACAAACAGCGCGGCGGTCACCGCCAACAGGCAGGCGGCAGACAATGTAGCGTCCACCCTATCACAACTCACCAATACGCCACCTTTTCCGGGGCGGGAGCCCCGCCGATAAAAACGCGGCGGAAACAGACTACGAACGGGAAAACGCTCACCTCTATGCACTCCACGAGGACAGAGAACAGCATGGAACCCGAATTAAACATCCTACCAGCTATTGTCTAACTGCTCATCTACCACGAGTACGAACTCCGGCGCAGAAGACAACGGTGAGTACTGCACCTACGACACAGGGGAGGGGGGAGGACGAAAGGTTACGGGCACACACATATGCAACCCCCCCCCCCCCAACTATCTACCCACCAATGCAGAGCACCAAGTCAAGGGTGACACCACCCAAACCCCCCGGAATAATGCAAAGACATTATTAAAGTGAGAAACAAAATTTATCTATAAAATAGGTTCTTTGAAGTCTGGCTAAAATAGCAAAAAGAAATGTTAAAAAATCACGTAAGAACATTGCGAAACCGATAAATATAGGCAATAAGTCCTGCACAGTCACGTAAATTTCCACTGTCCGTGGGCCAAAGTGTATCAACACACGGGCAAAGCCCACACAGGAGACCTGAGTCCGTTGGAGAGAACACTGCTGGGGCATCAGATGACAAAACGACAGGCACCTCAGGGGGAAGGGAAAGGGGGTCACCTCAGCCACATGAGTCCACGACGCCAGATCCACGAAGGGTCCACCATGCCCACTGTTCCATCCTGGGGAGTGCAAAGCCACAGTCTCACAAGTCTCTACAGTGGGTGGGCTGCCCACTGTGCCATCCTGGGGAGTGCAAAGCCACAGTCTCACAAGTCTCTACAGTGGGTGGGCTGCCCACTGTGCCATCCTGGGGAGTACAAAGCCACAGTCTCTCAAGTCTCTACAGTGGGTGGGCTGCCCACTGTGCCATCTTGGGGAGTGCAAAGCCACAGTCTCACAAGTCTCTACAGTGGGTGGGCTGCCCACTGTGCCATCCTGGGGAGTACAAAGCCACAGTCTCTCAAGTCTCTACAGTGGGTGGGCTGCCCACTGTGCCATCTTGGGGAGTGCAGACATATAGGCCATCAGGTGGCTTACAGACTCCACAGGTATTGGAGGAGGCATCGTGCCCAGAGTGCAGCGTGAACACTAGCTCAACAGCGAACCGGCACTGTCAATGGGCCAGCGGTGCTTGAGACGGCAGGGCCCAGCGGAGCGGTGCTTGAGACGGCAGGGCTCAGCGGAGCAGTGCTTGAGACGGCGGGGCCCAGCGGAGCGGTGCTTGAGACGGCAGGGCTCAGCGGAGCGGTGCTTGAGACGGCAGGGCTCAGCGGAGCGGTGCTTGAGATGGCAGGCCCAGCGGAGCGGTGCTTGACAGGAAGGGCCCAGTGGAGCGGTGCTTGAGACGGCGGGGCCCAGCGAAGCGGTGCTTGAGACGGCGGGGCCCAGCGGAGCGATGCTTGACAGGAAGGGCCCAGCGGAGCGGTGCTTGAGACGGCGGGGCCTAGCGGAGCGGTGCTTGACAGGAAGGGCCCAGCGGAGCGGTGCTTGAGACGGCGGGGCCCAGCGGAGCGGTGCTTGACAGGAAGGGCCCAGCGGAGCGGTGCTTGAGACGGCGGGCCCCAGTGGAGCGGTGCTTGAGACGGCGGGGCCCAGCGGAGCGGTGCTTGACAGGAAGGGCCCAGCGGAGCGGTGCTTGACAGGAAGGGCCCAGCGGAGCGGTGCTTGAGACGGCGGGGCCCAGCGGAGCGGTGCTTGAGACGGCGGGGCCCAGCGGAGCGGTGCTTGACAGGAAGGGCCCAGCGGAGCGGTGCTTGAGCCGGCGGGCCCAGCGGAGCGGTGCTTGACAGGAAGGGCCCAGCGGAGCGGTGCTTGAGACGGCGGGGCCCAGCGGAGCGGTGCTTGACAGGAAGGGCCCAGCGGAGCGGTGCTTGACAGGAAGGGCCCAGCGGAGCGGTGCTTGGGACGGCGGGGCCCAGCGGAGCGGTGCTTGAGACGGCGGGGCCCAGCGGAGCGGTGCTTGAGACGGCAGGGCCCAGTGGAGCGGTGCTTGAGACGGCGGGGCCCAGCGGAGCGGTGCTTGACAGGAAGGGCCCAGCGGAGCGGTGCTTGAGACGGCGGGGCCCAGCGGAGCGGTGCTTGAGACGGCAGGGCCCAGCGGAGAGGTGCTTGAGACGGCAGGTCCCTGTTCAGCGGTGCCTATCTTCACGGCGGGGCCCTCTTCAGCGGTGCCCTTCTGCACAGCGGGGCCCTGTTCAGCGGTGCCTATCTTCACGGCGGGGCCCTCTTCAGCGGTGCCCTTCTGCACGGCGGGGCCCTGTTCAGTGGTGCCTATCTTCACGGCGGGGCCCTCTTCAGCGGTGTCCTTCTGCACGGCGGGGCCCTGTTCAGCGGTGCCTATCTTCACGGCAGGGCCCTCTTCAGCGGTGCCCTTCCACACGGCGGGGCCCTGTTCAGCGGTGCCTATCTTCAAGGCGGGGCCCTCTTTAGCGGTGCCCTTCTGCACGGCGGGGCCCTCTTCAGCGGTGCTTGTTGTGTCTTTCAAGGGAGCCAGACCTGGCCAGGACTTCATGCTTAGTCGCCCTCCGACCGTGCAGTTGCTGGACCCTTCTGTGACGGAGTCCTGGGCCCGTGGGTGTCCTCCGTCACACCCGGGATTGGGCTTGTGGGGCCCTCCTGGTCCGCGCCCCTGCTGGCTGACTTCTCCGCCCTGCTGCCCTTGCCCTCCTTAGATGAGGCTCTCTGGCCCTTGCCTCCCCTGGATGTTGTGGCAGGTGACGGGCCAGGACTTTGCTCCTTGGGGGCAGCCGTGTCAGCCTTCTAGCGGCGGCCCTTGACTTTACGGGTCCTCTTACCAGGGGGGGGGGGCTGGCTGTCCCCTTGCTGCTGGCCGATGTGTCAGTGCTGGGAAAGGGTGGACTCCAAAACCCATGCACAATGTTGAGACTTGAAGCAGGGCTGGTGGTGGCTGAGGTGCTCTTGGGACTCTTCCCAGATGGAGGGGGTGCGTCAGGTGGGGCAAAGAGGTTAACTGTGGAGAGGTAAAGTTTTTTAGGACCAAGGTAAAGGGTAGGTTTAGTGGTTATGGGAGTGGAGGAAGAGGATGTGGTTGTAGGAGAGTCAGGTGTGCTGTCTGTGGGTGCAGGTGCTTGTGACGTAGGCTGTGGTGAGGTGGTTGGCTGTTGGGTGGGTGGCTGCCTGCGTTTGTGTGGTTTGGAATAGGGGGTGACAGACACAGTGGGAGAGGACACAGGGGATGTGTAAATGGCAGTGGGGGTGGTGACTGGTGATGGAAGTACTGGCTGATGGTGGTGTGCATGCAGGTGTGAGTGGAGACGTCACAGGGAGGGAGGAGGGAGACGAGGAGGAGGGGGACACAGAGGTGGTAGTGACTGTTGGCATGTCTGCATCTGGGTGTTGCTTGGGTGAATGCTTGTGTGATCTGTGGTGCTTATGTCTGGATGAGCTGCCCTTGGGTGTTGAGGTGTGTGCAGGCTGGTCTGATGGTGTGGATGGGATAGGCTGAGGAACAGGAGACAGAGACAGGGTGGAGGCAGTTAGAAGAGGGAGGCTGGAAACAGGGACAATGGCTGCCGTCAGTGCTGAGGCCAGAGCATTGAACGATCGTTGATGGGCAGCCTGACCCGAATGAATGCCCTCCAGGTATGCATTGCTCCGATGCACCTCCCTCTCTACCCCCTGGATGGCATTCAAAGGGGTAGACTGCCTAACAATGATGGTCTGTAGGAGGTCAATGACCTCCTCACTGAGGGCAGCAGGGGTAACTGGGGCAGGGGCTGAGGTGCCTGGGGCGAAGGAGATGCCCGCCTTCTTGGGCGAGCGGGCACGGAGCGAAGGATGAGGGGCTGCTGGGAGGGCGGAGCTGGTGCGCTGGGTTGCGGCTGTACCTGTTGAGGCGGGGGGCACGGATGTTGCCGCCACCGCTAGGGAGCTCCCTTCCGAGGACGTGTCAGTGTCGCTGGTGTCACCACGGGTCCCCGTTGTGGAGCTCCCCTCGCCCTCCGTATCACTGGTGACCTCGGTGTCTGTAGCCTGGCCCACCGGGGCCTTGTGAGTTGCAGTTCCCTCGTGCTCCGATGCCAATTCTCCTCCGCCTGATGATGCTAATGCACACATGCACAAGAAGATTAAGAAAAAGGGTGGGGGGAGACATAAAGACAGGTTGAGTGCATGCATAGTCAACACCGTTGGCGGAGAGGACAGACACAGGAGCCTCATGCACTACGCCGCGGAATCGGGGTACACTACTCAGTACTTGTGACTAGGCCAACAGGTCAATGGACAACAAATGCGCACATGGGTAATGCTGGACCTTTGATTGCTGTACTTGGCACCCTACAGAGGTTGGGGGCGGGGGCACAGGGCCATGCCTAAAGGTGGTGACTACACTACAGAAAGCGCCCTGGCCTAATGTCACCCACAGCCCTCCTCCCCCACCCAGACGCCTCCACTGCGTGAAAAGATAGCTGAATGTACTGGTACTCACCCCCTTGTGTCTGCTGTGATGTCCTCACGCGCCCATCCAAATCGGGGTAGGCCGCCGCCAGGATCCGGGGACATCAAGGGGGTCAATTGTCTGCTGGCACCCCTCCTACGTTGGGAGGCCATCCCCAGCAGAGACTCGGTGGTCTTCCTGGTCCCGCGGCGGATGTCCTCCCACCTCTGTCGGCAGTGGGTGCCCCGTCTGTCGTGGACCCCCTGGGCCCGGACGTCCTTGGCGATGGCAGGCCAAATGGTGACTTTCTGATGGGCGCTGACCTATTTGACATGTACAGGGTGGAAAAGTAAATAATTAATATCATTAATTATCTGCATGTTAGATGTGATTGCCCCCCCCCAACCTTGCCATGTTGCGCATGCTCTCATCTGTCGTGCCTTGCACTCCTCATTCTCTCCCCACCCCACCATCTTACATCCACCATACAAAACCCAGACATAGCCCATTCAACGTGCACACAGTGTACTTACCTGTTGGTCTGGAGGACCGTAGAGTAGCGCATACTGGGGCAGGACCCCATCCACAAGTTTCTCCAACTCTTCTGAAGTGAAGGCAGGGGCCCTTTCCCCAGTCGCAGCAGCCATTGTCTCTTCCAGACCGAGTTCACAGCAGCACTTGCAGTATAGGTCCTCTCCTGTGGATGATCAGGTCTCGAGTGATTAATCAGATAGAAAATGGCGGTCACGCCCGCGGCGGTGTGTACCGCCACGGTGCGTACCGCGACCGCCGGCGCACCTCGTCATTGGCTCATGAAACCCATAGGGTTCAATGTTAACCAATGCGGCTTAGCGCCGCGGTCTTCGACCGCCTACCGCCACGGTGTGCCACGCCAGCGCATTGACCTCACATCCCACTGTCACACTTCTCAGGTCAGGCAGCCGCCATTTCAAGGGCCCACATGGCTTAATTTCTACGGCGTCACACAGGCCTAGGCCTTGCATTGCCACTCATACAAGCCATTCAATGCATAGCGATCCGTGTACTGTGCAAGCTGTGGTTACGTACCTGTGGGTTGCTTGACTCTGTACTCCATGTTGTCCTTCCTAGGCACCGTCCGCTGGGCCATGCGAGGAGAAGGAGGAATCCTCCCGTGTACTGACCGCTGGTGGACCTGTCGACAATGGAGGAACGTCATATAATACTGCGATACCGACTTGACAGAGCCACTATACATGAACTGTGTGCCCACCTGGAGCCAGCCCTGATGTCCCCCATCCGCCAACCCACAGGGATTCCCCCTCTGGTGCAGGTTCTGTCAGTACTCCATTTTTTGGCAAGTGGGTCTTTTCAGACAACAGTGGCCATGTCATCAGGGATGTCTCAGCCTATGTTTTCTAAGGTTTTGTCAAGAGTGTTGTCTGCCCTGATGAAATACATGCGGAGATACATTGTTTTCCCTGAGGAGGGTGATTTGGCCACTGTGAAGGGTGATTTCTATGCCCTTGGACATATCCCCAACATCATTGTTGCCATTGATGGGACCCATGTGGCTTTAGTAACCCCAAAAGACGATGAGCAGGTGTACAGAAATAGAAAAAGTTACCATTCGATGAATGTCCAGGTGGTCTGTTTGGCTGACCAGTACATCTCC
The DNA here is from genome assembly GCF_031143425.1 of Pleurodeles waltl. Classification (NCBI taxonomy): domain Eukaryota; kingdom Metazoa; phylum Chordata; class Amphibia; order Caudata; family Salamandridae; genus Pleurodeles; species Pleurodeles waltl. Next base: position 1,243,623,724 of record NC_090445.1, read on the forward strand.
CATCTAAATGCAAAGTTCCCGGGGTCAGTGCATGACGCGTATGTCATGCGAAATAGCAGCATCCCGTATGTGATGGAACAGCTACAGAGACACCGTGTGTGGCTAATAGGTGACTCTGGTTACCCCAACCTGCCTTGGCTATTGACCCCAGTGAGGAATCCCCGGACCAGGGCAGAGGAACGCTACAATGAGGCACATGGCCGAACAAGGAGGATTATAGAAAGGACCTTCGGGGTCCTGAAGGCCAGGTTTAGGTGCCTCCATATGACTGGTGGATCCCTAATGTACTCACCAAAGAAGGTGTGCCAGATCATCGTGGCCTGCTGTATGCTTCACAACCTGCCTTTCCTGCAGGAGGATGGTCCAGATGGTGGTGTTGTAGCAGCTGTAGAGCCTGTGGAGAGTGAAGAGGAGGAAGACGACGGGGACGACACGGACAACAGGGACACAGTTATACAACAGTATTTTCAGTAGCACACAGGTAAGAATCACCCACGCCATTTTACATTTACTTCTGGCCTCCTGCATCTCTACTTTCTGTGTTATCCCCCAGTTCCTTTTCACTGATTTTTGACTTTCCCTTCCCTTTTCAGAGCTGTATGACCCACAGCGTGACCTCTGCTTTGTTTGCCCATAGACTAATGCTTATTGATACTGGTTTGTTGTCATCACAATGTAAATGAACATTATTGCACTGTTATGTGTAATACATTTGTAAAGAATACAAGCAGACTCCTGACATTTGAAGTGCAATTGGTGATTTATTTAAAGTGCTGCGTATAGGTCCATAATAGTAAAACGGTGATGGGTGGGGGTGGAGTAATGTCCATGGCAGAGTCCAGTTCTCAGTCGCACAGGTGCATTGTCCATATGCCTGTGGAAGGATGGAGCAGGGGCAGTTCAAGGTTGGACAGGGTGACAACGTGGGACAGTGGGATGACATCAGGGGGTATCTTATGCTGGCGGGGGTCTTGGCGTCCTACTCTGTCTTCTTGTGTGATCTCAGGTTCCGCTTGCAGGGTGGTTGATCTTCAGCAGGAGGTGGGGTTCTGGTGGCCTGTCGTGGTGTGGGGGCCTCCTGTCCACTAGCGCCGGCGGAGGTGGTAGGCTGTTCGTCGTCCGGGCTGGTGACAGGGGCCTTTTGGGGTGCCACATGGTCCCGCAATGTGGTGACTATCTGGTTGAGGGCCAGGACGATGGTCCCCATTGCGGTACCGATGGTCCTGAGTTCGTCTCTGAACCCCATGTACCGTTCCTCCTGCTGTGCCTGGATCTCCTGGAACCTGGCCAGTACCGTCGCCATCGTCTCCTGGGAGTGGTGATATGCTCCCATGATGGTGGTGAGGGCCTCTTGGAGAGTGGGTTCCCTGGGCCTGTCCTCCCCCCCCTGTCGCACTGCTGCCCTCCCAGTTGCCCTGTATCCCCGGGCCTCTGTCCCCTGGACGGTGTGCCCACTACCACTGCCCCCAGGTCCCTGTTGTTGTTGGGGTGTTGGGTCAGCCTGGGTGCCCTGTAGTGCGGACACACCGCTGATTGATACGTCCTGGAGACAGAGGCATGGGCCCGCTGGGTGGGAGCTGTGCTGGTATTCCCAGAGGGGGTTGGGTCTGCTGTGGCCTGTGTCTGTGTGTGGGGATCCGACTGTCCAGAGGTCCCCGATGGTCCGGGCTGGTCATCAGGTTCCAGGTCGACAGAGCTGCTGTCATCACTGGGGGCCTGTTCTGGGGGTGGGATGGACAAATCTGGACCCTCCTGGCCGGTGTGTTGGCGTTCGGGCCCTGCAGGGGTAAAAGAGTATGGTTATTGCTTCTGTGTGTTCCATGGCGTGCGATTTGTGGGTGCCCTTGTCCCCCAGTGCTGGCATTCCCTTGTGGGAGGAGTTGTGAGGGTGGTTTGTGGGGGGGGATGGGTATGTGCAGTGGTCATGCATAGGTGATGGGTGTCCATGGTTTGTGTTGGCATTCAGGGTTTGGTTTTGGGTTGGGTGGGTTGTGCTGGTGAGACATTGGCAAGGAGGATGTGTGCTGGGGGGTTGGGGGTGAGGGTGGGGGTGTGGGTTGGCATGCTGGTGGTTGGGGGGGAAGTAGTTGAGATTAGACTTACCAGAGTCCATTCCTCCGCCTACTCCAGCGAGGCCCGCAGGATGCAGGATGTTCAAGACCTCTTGCTCCCATGCTGTGAATTCGGGTGGAGTGGGTGGGGGTCCGCCGCCAGTCTTCTGCACAGCGATGTTGTGTCTTGAGACCATCGACCGTACCTTCCCCCGTAGGTCGTTCCAGCGCTTTCGGATGTCTTCCCGGTTTCTGGGATGCTGTCCCACAGCGTTGACCCTGTCGACGATCCTTTGCCATAGCTCCGCCTTCCTGGCTATTGTGGTGTGCTGCACCTGTGTGCCGAAGAGCTGGGGCTCTACCCTTATTATTTCCTCCACCATGAACCTGAGTTCTTGGTCCGAAAACCTGGGGTGTCTTTGGGGTGCCATGGGGTGGTGTGGATGAGGTGTGGGGTGGTGTTTGCGGTGATGTGAGTGGTGGTGTGTGGTGGTGTGTGCGTAGATGTGGTGTGGGTGATGATGTTGTGTTCCTGTGTGTGTTGGGGTTTTCGTTAGCTGTGCTCTCGCTCTCTCTCTCTCGCCTTCTCTCTGAATTTCTAGTAGTGGGGGTTTGTGGGTGATGTGGGTGTGTGTTTTATAGTTGATTGGATGTGTGGGAGTGGAGTTTGTATGTGTATCAGGTGTGTGTATTTCAAATTGTCCAATGTGGCTGTGTTTTGGAGCTGGGTGTGTATTTTGAGCGCGGCAGTGTGTACCGCCAATGGAATACCGCGGTTGAAAGACCGCCGCGTGGATTCGTTGGTCGTAATGGCATGGGCGTGTTTGTGTTGGCGTGGCGGTGGAGGTTTGGTCATCTCCAGTTTATCGCTGCCCGCTGATGAGGCGGCCTTCCGTGGATGTCGGGTTTTTGGCGGTTTGGCAGTTGGAGGTCAGAATGACCGTGGCGGTTTACCGCGGCCGCGGCGGTATGATGGCGGTCTTCTGACCAGCGGTAAGGGCCTTTACCGCCGTAGTCAGAATGACCCCCTTAGAGTGCCTACTCCTCAACACCTGCTCCCTCGCAAAACACACCATAGAAGTCTGGGACCTCCTTGACTCCATTGCCCCTGATGTCGCCTTCCTCAAACTGGCCTGGATAACCCCACCTCAGCCCCAGATGTATCCAGTGCCATTCCCTACGGCTACAAAATTGTCCACCAAGACAGAGTCAATCGACCAGTAAGAGGCATCACCATAGTCTACAAGAACACCCTCCATCTGTCGAAAACCACTGAGACGCAGAACCAGCCAACCACCCTTCAACATCTACACTTCCAAATTCAGACCATTCGGCTACAGATCTCCCGGACCCCAGACCCCAGTTCAGCTAAGCCATCGCCTACCTCGTCACCCCCCACGCCCTCACCTCCACTGACTACATTGTGCTCGAGGACCTCAACTTTCACCTCGAGAACCAACAACGACCCTAACACCACAAACCTGCTGGACAACCTCACCACCTTTGTTCTGAAGCAACTAGTCAACATCCCCACTCACTCACCAGTCACACCCTCGACCCACTATTCTCAGCGGGAAACAAAATCACTATTTCTCAAACCTCAGAGCAACTTTGGACTGACTACCAATGCGTCCATATCCCCTTCTCGAAGTCCACTGCACACAACTTCACCCCAGCGACCAAGGCAGAACCTGGAGCAAAATCAAAAAGAGGCAGTCATTAAGCACCACCAGTGCATCAGAGCCTCCAAGAAAACTGAAATTTAAAAATGCATTAGCACCAATGCACACAACAGCACAAAGCTATACATCATATTCAAGGAATTCACGAACCCCGGAACAGACACCTCAGACATCTCCCCTCTCAAGATCTCTGCGACAACCTCACCAACTTTTTACACCAGAAAATCCAGGACATATATGAAGGATTCAAGAACCAAAACCCACCCCACCACCTACCAGCATTACCACAAACCCCATGCCGCACCTGACCCTGAACCATTGGACCCCTATCTCCACGGAAGACACCCAGAAGCTCATGAACTCCAACCACTCAGGGGCACCCTCCAACCCGTGCCCACAACACATCTTCAACTTGGCCAGCACCACCATCTCACCCGAGATTTGCCAAACTATCAACTGTTCGTCGAAACCACCACCTTCCCATCCACTGGAAGAAAGCAGAGATCAACCCGCTCCTAAAGAAACCTTTTGCCGACCCAAAGGAGATGAAGAATAACTGACCCATTATTCTGCTCCCTTTCCCAGCCAAGGTAACAGAAAAGGACATCAACATAAAACTCATGGAGGTCCTTAAGTCAAATCACATCGCAGACCCCTCCCAGTGCGGATTCAGGAGCAATCACAGCACAGAAACCGCCCTCCTCGCAGCCATCAACAACATCCATGCCATACTGGACCACAGAGACACGCCCACCCTCATCCTCCTAGACCTCTCCTCCACATTCAACACATTCTCACACTCCACCCTTTGCACCAGACTCCCTGATGCCAGCATCCACGGCAACGCACTGGAATGGATTTGATCCTTCCTCACTGGAAGAACCAGAGTGTCAGACCCCCACCATTCACCTCAGCACCCAAAGGAACCTGCTGCAGAGTACCCCACGTATCCTCACTAAGCTTGACTCTCTTCAACATCTACATAGCTCCACTTGCTAAAATTGTTGGACAGCACGGCCTAAACATCATCTCCTATGCCAATGATATCCAACTGACCCTCTCCCTGATTCCATAACAGCCAAGAGAAATTTCTACAACGGAATGAGAGCAGGCCCGGCATGGATGGAAACCAGCTTCCCCAAACTCAACTCAGACAAGGCAGAGATCCTCCTAATATGGCCAACTCCCTCTACCTGGGATGAATCCTGGTGGCCAACTGCCATAGGAAACACCCCCCACAGACCACACATGCAACCTGGGCATCATCCTGGACTCCATGCTCCCCATGACCCAGCAAGTTAATACCGTCTCATCATCATGCTTTCACATTCTATATCTCCTTCTGAAGATTTTCAAGTAGATCCCCACTTAGGATGGTCACTCATGCTCTTGTCAGCAGCAAACACGACTGTGGCAATGCACTCTAGGCTGGTATCACAAAAACACTACAAGCAAGGGATATCCCACACCACCTCTACGCCCACCTCAGACACCTTCACTGACTCCCGGTCAAAAAATGCATCAGTTTCAAACTACTGATACACACCTACAAGGCACTTCACAACATCAGACCAGGCTACCTCGACCACCAGTAGACCTACACCTCTGCCAGACAGCTTCGGTCCGCCCAACTCACCCTCTCTGCCATCCCCTGAATCAGGAAGAGCACAGCCGAAGGTAGGCCCATCTATTACCTCGCAGCCTGGACATGGAACACACTCCCACTCAACCTCAGAAAAGGCCAACTCGCTGCAGAAGTTCAGGAAGGATCTCAAGACTTGACTCTTTGAGTAATCAGCACGCCCATGACACCACCTTGAGACCCATGGGTGATAAGTTGCGCTTTACATGTGCCAGATTGATTGATTGATTGTTTGTTTGAGAAGAGTGTAAAAATCCTACCATTGAAAGAGATACCAGGTGTAGCATATGTCAATGTACCTTGAAGCAGAACTGACATATTGTCATTCACAAATGATTACCCAAAATTGAGGGAGAAGCCAGGAGAGTGGTACAACCAGACAGAGAGGTTTGTGAAACTTTCAAAACATCTGTGGGAAGATTTGAGCCCCTATTCAACATTGTGGTTCCAGTTAATTTGTAAGTAGAGTGCAAGTGGAGTGTTATCGTGAACCACCGAGAGATCCAGTAACAGGTGCACTGTCTGAAAAGGTGATGAAATGCTATTGCAAAGTGATTTAATTCCTAAATAACAGAGTTTCCCCTAAAGATGTTGATTGGCAAAAGAGGATAGCTAAGGAAACAAAGAAATCGATTTATGCTTACTATGAGCGATTGGTGCAAGCCTTTAAAAAGCGCTGTAGTTCCGAAGTTATTGAGCCATGTTAGACCTGGCAGCTCTTGGGGTGGTTTCCCTGTACTTATTTTGCTTCTGACCACCTGTTTTTGGATCCTGTGCTGTAATTCATTTTTTCTTGTTTTGATACTTTGGGCTCTTTACCACTGCTAACCAGTGCTAAAGTGCAAGTACACTCTGTCTAAAATATTGGTAATTGTGTTTCCCTGATTGGCACATTTGATTTATTGGTAAGTCCCTATTAAAGTAATCTATGTCCCTCATTACAACCCTGGCAGTCGGTGTTAAAGCGGCGTTAATACAGCCAACAGGCCGGTGGTAAAAAAAAATTGATTTTGTCCCTTGCGGTCACTGCCATCAAAGACCGCCACGTTAACACACTGACCGCCAGGGTGGTAACGGTCTCTGGGCTGGAGACTTTGGTCTCTAGCCTGGTGACTGTCACAATCCCACCCTCGGGATTATGACCCGGCCTATCGCCATGGTTTTCATGCCAAACTTACCGCCAAGAAAACCATGGCAGTAGGCACTATCAGTGCAAGGGAATCCCTTGCCTTGCACTGATAGGGGTCCCCTGTCCCTCTTCCCTCCCCAGAGTCCTCCCTACCCCCTCCCTCTCCTGCCCTCCACACATGTACACACCAGCACTCGCATCCATATACACACATGCACACACGCATACCCACCACCACCCACGCAGGCACACATACATACCCACATACTGCAACACACACCAACATACCTTGTCATCAACATGCATTCACAACGCACAACACTCACAATCACTCATTCACATATGCATTCAACGCGACTCACACCCGCATGCACGCATTCCAAAACATACACACACATACACACAACACCCTCTACCCCCCTCTCCGGTCGGCGAACCCGACTTACCTGCTTGCAGGGGGTCCTCCGGCTGGAGACGGTCCGCGGCACTGCTGTCAGCAGCAGCGTCCACCAGCAAAACACTGGCAGGCTGTATCATTGGTCATGATACAGTCGGTGGTGTTTTGCTTGCATGGCGGTGCTGCTGTCAGCAGTGCCGCCTTACCGCCATCCGCAACCATGACCATCAGCGGTGTTCCACCAGCATTCTGGTGGTATACCGTCGGAGGTCATGATACGCGTAGAAGGATGGTAGTGGTGGTATGTTGGCGGCCGTTGCCGTTGTGGTAGTCGGTAGTTACTGCCAATGTTGTCACAAGGGCCTATGTGTGCAAAAGGGCCTGTAAATAAAATGCTACTAGTGGGCCTGCACCACTGATTGTGCAGCCCACATGAATAGCCACGTAAATATGTCTCTGACCTGCCACTGCAGTGTCTATGTGTGCAGGTTTGCACTGCCAATTCGACCTGGCATGTGTACCCACTTGCCAGGCCCAATCCTTCCCTTTTACTAATTGTAGGTTTACCCTAATGTAGGCCCTTGGTACCCCTATGGTCAGAGTGCAGTGTATTGTACGGGTAGGACATGTACCAGTGTGTTTGACATGTCCTGATAGTGAAATACTGCCAAATTCAGTTTTCACTATTGCAAGGCTTGTCCCTCCCATAGGTTAACATGCTGATTGCCATTAAATATCCTTTAAGTACAGTTTCCAATTGGGAGCAGAGGGAGATGTGTGGTTGGGAGTCTCGGAAATCACAATTTAAAAATGCATCTTTTGGTAGAGTTGGTTTTTAGATTATCTGTTTGAAAATGTCCATTTTAGAAATTAGCAATTTTCTTGCTTAACCACTCAGTGCCTCTGCCTGGCTGCTGAATACATATCTGGGTCAGACTGACAGTTGGGCTGTTTGTGAAATCACTCTAGACAGTGACACCAAGGGAGCTGAGGTGTGTCCTGCATTTCCTGATGACTCTTTCTGGGTGAGAGTGTGAGGGAGGAGCTGCCACCTGCACTTGAAAGGGCTGTACCTATTCTCACACAATTCAGACTCCAACCTCCTAAAGTGAGTCTGGGGCAGGGCAAGGAAGAGACAGGGTCTTGTGTACTACAAAAACTTTCCTTTGAAGTTTGCCTTCTTCAAAGGCAGAAATGAGTTTATGTAGTGGACTGCTGACCCCACAACTTTAGATTACTTCTGGATCAAGAGGAATCCCTGCCATGGAGAAGAGTTTGATGCATGAGAAGGACCTGCCACTCTGTCTGTTGCTTTTCCATGCTGACCTGCTGTTTCTGCCTTAAGATGGAAAGGACTGAACTTTGCTTTCTGAAACCCTGCTTGTGAAGTTTATCCGACGTCTTGGACTGAGCTTGTCCCCTGTTCTGAAGTCTCAGGGACAACAAAGACTTCATCTGCCAGTGTCTGGGCTCTTCTGCTGAGAGCCCTGACTTGCTAAGTGGTGCCAAGCCCAGTTTCCGGGCCCTTAGAAATGGAAGCTGGTAATCTGTGGGGGAAAATCCACACATCGCTGCTTACACATCAGAAAAATTGACACAGGGCTGTCCAGTGGCTGGAAATTTGATGCAGTGCCTTTCTCATGGCTGGAGAATTGATGCAATGCCTGTTCTCAATGCAGACCCTTTGCATAGCGTGTCAGAATTTTCCACACATTGACCGTGGGCATCAAAATCTTCAACATCACACCACAGACTTGAGGCTGCTTGTCAGAAGATGACGTATCCTTTCCCTGCAGGGAAAGAATCAATGCATCACTTACCTGGCAGAGAAAGAATCAACGCATGGCCTCACTTGCTTGTTTTTCCGACACACGCTTGCCCGTGCGCCTTTATTTTTCATGCCTACCAGGGACTTCGTGCTAAAACAACGCATCCATTGACTTCTATGGATTAAAGCTCTTTTTAATTTGAAAATTTATATCTTTGTGTATGTTGGATTTTTGTTGTTTTGGTCTTGTTTGATTTAGATAAATATTGGCTATTTTTCGAAACTGGTGTCGAGCCCTTGTGTGGTATTTTTACTGTGTTACTGTGTGTGTTTGTACAAATACTTTACACATTGCCTCTGAGATAAGCCTGACTGCTTGTGCCCAGCTACCAATGGGGTGAGTTGGGTTTATCTGAGCTGTGTATCTCCCTTACCCTGACTAGAGTGAGGGTTCATACTTGGTCAGGGTATTAACTGTCTGCCAACTAGAGCCCCCATTTCAAGTCGAAAGACATGAGTCATTTTGTGTTCAGTTTTGTGCAGGGATTGAAACCTGAAATTAGCAATATGATACAGTCATTTGATTTGCCGGCAGAGAAAAACCGATTGGTGAAGTGCTGCAGAATGCTAGGTACTGTAGTGCTGAAATTGAATTGAAGCAGAAAAAAGTTAAAGGAGAAAGTGATGGTGATGCAAATAAAATCCGCCTAAGCAGGAATACAGAGTCAGCAAGAAATTTTGAACACTAGTGGGATGCATGGTATGCAACAGCAGGGTAACAAAGCATCTAGAATCAGAGGTATAGGATGCAGTATTCAAATAGGTCAGAGTGGTAATGTGGTTGACATGCAGTTGATGAAGAAAATTCTTCCACATCATGCTTGCAGAAAACTCGGACATTGGAGACAGGAGTGTCCGTAAAGTAATGTGAATAATTTGGTGGAGTTGATGGAGGATGGTGGTGTTATACTGACGGCACACAGTGGTCAGGTCCAAATTCAAAGAGTACAAAGGCCCCGAATTCAGAATGTGGCCATTCTTACTGGATTGCCACAGATCCAGGTCCCTCAAAAGATACAGGTCCCTCCACAGATGCAAGTCCCTCAGCAAATATAGGTTCCACAAGCCCTGATTCAACAGGTGAAAAATATCAATCAGAAGGAAAATTCAAATGTGAATCAATTAATCACACAATATCCGTTGATTGATTTCAGTGATGGTGAAAGATATAACAGTAATAACTCAGATGAGGATGAGTGTGTACTGGCTGCATCCTTAGAAGTAGATCGGCGTGGCCCCTACGTAAATGCCAATGTGATGGGACATGATGTTTCATTCCTGGTCGACAACTGAGCAACACGTTCCACTTTCAGAACCACAGAAGTTCCAGATGTGCCATTCTCACGGAGAAAAGTACAGTTGGTAACAGTAGCAAATCAGCATTTGACATACCCAATTACAGAACATATTCCAGTTAAAACAGGTTCATTTAAGATTTGCACCAGTTTGTGGTTTGCAATTCACGCTCTGTGAGTCTGTTAGGATGTAACCTATTGTGCAAATTAAACTGTTCCATCAATTGCAGTCACAAAGGAATAGCATTTCAGGCAAATAGTGATGATGAAAAGACCAGCAAAATGGATGAGATGTATCCTCTTATTTAATTATTTCCAATGAAGACAATTAATGATTTGCCTGAAGAGTTGCAGGAAACAATGATGGTGAAGCTTTGGGATTTTGCAGGAAAGGATATGGTGTTGAGCTAGTTAAAATAACAGTGAAGCCAAATGCAGTGTCACCCAGTATAATATGGTCCCAGAAGTAATTACAGGAAATAACCCCGTAATTGTTGAGCATGGAGTTTTGAAGTCATGGGTAGGTTGTGTAATTCACCTATTATGGGACTGTGGAAGCCCAATGGAAAATACTGCATAGTCCAAGATTTGAGAAAAGTAAACAAGATTGTCTTTCCATGTGGTCCTGTGATACCGAATCCTGCTGTGATTGTTTTTCATATCCCTTGTGAAGCAGAATGGTTTTGTGTCTGTGGCAGTCTGTGCTACCTGGCGTTGCTGGCGACCACTGTACTCTTGATACGGTGGTCCGACTGCGAAATTGACGGCAGTCAAACCACCACCAAACTCATACTCAGGCCCATAGTCATTTTCAACTAATGGGGTTTCGTTAAAATGGGTGTAGGTTTGGTGCATAGTTAAGTCACATTGAGACAGTCATGTTTCACTTCATTTTCATCATTAACATTTTCACTTACCAGTGGTAAAAGTGTTGCTGGGTTCAACATTATGCATCGTTTAATATTTACATTCGGAGATCCTAATATCAGGGACTCAATATGGGTCAAACATGCATTGGTCAAATGTTGGGTTTTGGTTCTGGTAAAAAAACTCTACTGAGGGGGAACAAAAATGATCAGAGGATGATCACCTCAAACAGGTCCCTCAAACAACATGTGCACAGGAAACAGCCCTACATACGTCTCACAATACCATGACAGCAACATTGCATTTACACACATACATACCTATTCACATAACATACACCCTTCTCTCGGGGGACACCAGCACTGCCCACAAACTCACATACTGCAAACAAAATCACATGGAGCAGCAAGCAGGCTCAAATACACACAACTGCAAGCACTCAACACAAAATAATCAGAAACAACATAATGGTGTTAAAGGAATTGCAGGACAAATGTCAACCTAAAAATGAAACTGTTTGGGTTTATTACCTTTAAAACTTTTTAAAGTCCAAAGACTATTGACCAGTCCACAATAGTCCAAATATGGCACGGTGTTGTGCCTAAACCTGACCCCCAACTACCATGTAACCTTCACAGAAAGGGGCATCAATGAGGCAGACATGCACCTCAGAGGTTATCCCGGGATGGAGAGGTGGGGGAACAGATTTGAGAGTGGGGGAGTTTGGGCAGTGGAGTTGTGGTCTTCTTCAGAGGGGTAAGATTCTTCTTCTGAGGGGTGGGATTCTTCTTGGCAGGGGTATGGGTGCTTGCAGTGGGTCAGGGAAGTCCTTGGAGGTGGAAGGGATGGACTTGGAGCTCAGAGGGGTCCTTTTGGGTGTGGTACGGGGGAGAACAGTAGTATGGTCAAGCTCACATAGGAACAGTTTTTTGGATACATGGGACAGTCATTAGAAGGGTGTCAGGATTTAGAGGCTAGGAGTGGCTGTAGGCAGTGTAGGTGTGGATGTCGTGGGCGTGTACGTATGTGAGGTATGCTTTTGTGTGGTGGGTGTCTGTTGGGTGGGTGAGTGTGGGCGTTTGTGTGCTTTTGGGGGACACAAAGTGAGGTGCTGGGGGATGCAGTGGTGGGTGGGTGTCTGTTCAGATGGTGACTGCAGATTGGTTGGATGAGGTGGACGTATGTGTATCTGTAGTTGTGGTGTCTGTGGGTTGGGTGCTTGTGGTGAACGTCTGCGGGTCTGCTGGGTTCGTGTCTGATGGTAGGAGGGGTGTGGTGGCTTTGTTAGTGACTGTTGTGGTGGTGTCTGTAGGTATGCTTGATGCATTTGTGTGTGATGGTGAGGGCGATGGGGGTGTCAGGCAAAGTTGTGGCTGTTGTTGTGCCTGTAGGTGGATGTTGTTTGTGTGTGTGTCAGTGTGTCTTGTGGTGCTTGTGTTTGTGTGTGCTCCATTTGTCTGTTGAGGTGCATGTCTTCGGATCTGTTTGTGTGATTTGGGTAGGTAGGAGAAGGGGTGATTTGGACTGGGAAGAGGGAGGTAGAGGGAGTGTAAGGTTGGGGGTGACTGGCTGCCATCGGTGTGGAGGTCAGAGCCTGAAAGGATATCTGTAGGCCAGCCATTGCACCATGAATGCCTTCCAGGAACACTTTTGTTTATTGCAGTTGTGTTGTCAGTCCTTGGATGGCTTTTACAATGGCTGACTGACCCACAGAGATTGTTCTCAGGAGGTTAGTGGCCTCCTCACAAAAGGCAGCAGGGGTAACAGGGGATGGGGCAGAGGTGCTTGCAGCGCAGGAGACACCCACCCTCATGGGTAAGCAGGCACGGCCAACTGGGTGAGGAGCAACAGGAAGGGCGGTGATAGAACAGGGGTGGTGGACAAAGATGTTGCTGGGGGGTGCCCAGATAGGTCTGCCACCACTAGGGAGTGGTCACTGGAGGAGGAATCCAAGGATGATGAAACTGCAGTTACGGTCTTTGACCATAGGTCCCGTTGCCAGATGCGTTCCCACTTGGCTCAGCCTCGAATCCTCTGCTTGCCTAAGCTGATGCTGCAAGGTCAAAGAGGAATATGGTCATCACATGCACGTGATAACACCTGAACCCCAACTTAGAATGGATAACAATACTGTTAGGTCAAGTAGGCCCCAGCAAAACTACTCATCTAAGTGGTGCATGCATGTGCCATGACATATGCATGCATGCCATCTGGATTTACTAAAGTGTCCCACAGTAAAATCAGGACCTCAGACAACTACAATTGCATGGGTGAAACACACTAACCATACAACAACTAAGAGTGCTCTTCATCATCAAAGCTGTCCCAAATGCAGCAGACCTAAGTTAACTAACGGCAAACAACAGTATCCCATTGTAAATTCCATTCCCACATATCCCACACTAGGTCATGCACACATCTATTTGGCACATACATACTGAACCAACATTTAGAAGTGATGCCCTGAAATCCTGCTATGTGGACCTTAAATGTTCTTTATCCTCGTGACATGGAAATAACTGTGTCACACAGGAAACATTTCAACAATGTACACTTCACCAATTGACATCTGTCACAATAGATTCAAGGAGGTAGTATCAATGTAACTCAAATAGGCCTCACATGTGGCATTAAAAGGAACACAGTTGACATAAAGATCAATATGTCAGTGAGAGATGTCCCTAGAACAAACAAAAGAATGAATTAGCAAAACCCAGGATAGTCACCTCTAATGTCTGACACCCATTACAATGACATCGTCTGAGTGTTTCTGTAGCAGACATCTGTCCTTTGCATGTTGGAGAGACACAGAACTTTAAAACAATATTAGAAGGCCCTGAACCTGTTGCCCAATGAGCACCAACATCACTGACCACATGTTGGACATGCCAATCCTGAAGTCTGTCTGTAGATCAATGCATGTACCCAAACACATGTGATGTCAACATCACTGCAACTCACCACATAATGCATGCCAACAGTCAGGGCACCCTCCTAAATCCACATCAAGGGCATAGATACACACAAAATGGTTCCACACTCTGGGCCTACCTGTCATCTCCCTCATAACTACTGCAGTTCTACATGCCAAATGACATGATATGATGCATGAAGGTGTATATCAAACAATGAACAATGGTGACACACTCCTGTCTGCGGCACCAGTTGAAATGGATGCCCATTGTAGATTTACTATTTCACTATCCGTTTCCCATGTACATAGATTTGAGGGAATACAGACATCAACCCATTAACCTAGGTAGAAAATGCATGAAAATGCAGCATAGAAATGTTTTCTAAAGGGAAAGAGACACATGCGGACCTATAGGCACAAGGAATGTTGGCAACAGTGGTGACACATCATTCATGTCAATAGATATTCCCCACTTACAAAGAGAAAGTAGTTTGCTACAGTTGCAAACAAATAGCTATATAAGCCATGTCATATGTATGATGGACACCTACACATCACAGACTGCAGTGAGTCACCAGCATACATCATACATTGAAGAAAACTAACTCCTGGATAGCAGATGTCTACAAACACACATACCCAGACACATGGCTGAGTACAGTGATCCACAACCTATTTACCTTTGGCCTGTAACATTTAGGAAGAGTAATTAGTTGGATAGAAATTACACCCACTAGAACAACAATCACAAAAGGAATGATCAATGTACACAGCCAGCTGTGGTCCCTACTGAGCAAATGGTCTGAGGATTCCACCCAGGTGTGTCCTAGGCCCCAGGTCCAAAATGCAAAGCACACCTGTTTGATGAACATGACATGTCAACACCAGCATTCTCCCATCTATTGTGTGACTCATGGTTCATCCCTCATTGTCAGGGGGAGCAGTACGTACCTCACTCAATTAGCTGGTAATGGGATAGGCAGGAATTTGCAGTGTACTCACCCATTGTGGCTGCTGTGCTACTCTCAAACAGCCCAGTGTTGACATTTTTCAAACACTCACCCCCAGTCACATATCCAGGTTTATATTTTTCTCAACACATCATACCAGTTTGGGCACAGCCATTTGCAAATCTGTCTTGACCCTGTTCCCCATGGGAACAGTCCAGCACAAGCTGCCTAGCCAGGTCCTCCCTGGACTGTAAACAGGCATCCTGGGATAGGTTTCGTGGTATCACTCGTCATCATCTAGGCTAGCTTGAATCCAGTGGTGCAGCAAGCAAGGGACCCATGTCTGGGCATACCCTAGCCACTTAGGGCGCACATGGCAAAACACTCACCCCCAGTCACAGATCTGGGTTTAATCCATAATTATTTTGCTCACCGCGTCACCCCAGTTTGGACCCAGCCATATGTAAATCAGCCTTGGACCTGCTCACCATAGGAACAGTTCAGCCCGAGCTGCCAAGCCAGGCCCTCCCTGGTCGGTAAACAAGCATCCTGAGACCAGTTTCAGGGTATCACCCATCATCAATCAGGCTCGCTTGAATCCAGTGGCGCAACAAGCAAGGAGCCCCCGTCGGGGCATACCCAAGCCACTTAGGGTGCACATAGCAACATCACAAAACAAAATGATTGACAGAGTGTTGAAACTTTTCAAATACTCACCCCCTGGGGTGGCATGGTGAGCAAAAGAACAATGGATAAAACCCAAATCTGTGACTGGGGTGCATGTTTGAAAAGTCTTAGCACTCTATTCATCATACTTTTACATTTCTGAGCCACATGTATACCAAGATGCGAACATCCTGTGTTGCGCAAACTGCCCCAGTGTGGCATATAGCAGTCATTGAATACCGGGAGATGACTACAAACACCTACCAATATGGAGCCCTGCCCACCAGCCAGCTCTGGCCCTGAACTGACTTGGTAGGTCAACTGACATCTTGTGGGACATGATCTAGCAATTTGACAGAGAACAGAAATACTATGAGACACGTCACACCTATGTGGCTTCTGAAAGGTAAACTCCTCAGCCATAAATGCATGAAAACACTTACAATTTGTGAGAATGATCCTCTGCATACAGTCCCTACAGGCTACTGCCAGGGAACAAACAATAACATCACACATGGGAAACAATGAAAGGATTGGCATGGTAAACACAGAAAGAGTTTAACCTGTCCATGTGTGGACATGTGCAAATTCAAATGCAGACTCATGCCACTTCAGGGGTGGTGGCCTGTGTGTCTCATTATCCACATAAAACACACCTTTTGAAACATGTCCATAATACATGGATTACCTTCAGAATAATAAGACATTCATTGTACAATTTCTGCAATGTAACTAGACATCTGAGTCACATATCATGGGTTATCAGTAAACAACACACAGTTTTCACTTATCAGAAATGCTTTGGGCCTGCACACGACACATTGGTCCTGTATGAAGGAGACAACCGGGCTTTGGGATCAAAGGACCTGTCAAGGCTCTGAAACAAACATTGACAAAGTTGCCAAATATGCCAAGTGCACATCAGTCACAGATCATCAGCTCTTCCCTAATACCATTTATATTCTTACCAGAGGATAGAGCCTCAATATGCTGCATATTAGCACTGAGGCAAGATTTGGTCTCATGACATGATGTGCTGAGATACAGGGAGTAGGCACAGTGTCACAGTTGAATAGCAAAAGCGATTCAACACTAGCCCAGACTTGGACAAATACAGTGAGAAACATTTGATATGCCTGGTCTCTGGAGGCTGAGCAGACAGACCTACATGAAACTCCATTCCCATCACTTCTATGCATGACAATATGTCATGTAGACAACAGCCAACTGGCATGTGGTGTTTTTGTTGCAACCTGAGGGGCAGAGTAAGTCAGAATATGCCTTCCAAATACCAGTTTACAAAGAGCAGATGTGTTTTGAAATGTCTGTGGCACCATACACATAGCTTACATTATACACAACTGACACATACAACATGCATTCTCATCTCATGTTGCCATGCAAATACCCGTGCTCTCACATTGATAACATCCATGAAGTAAGAGATGTCTGGGGATGGCTGTTATGTCACCTCATCTAGTTATGGCATCAAACACAGGGTGGATCAGGGAACACTCAATACAAATGCACCACAATGAATCAGAACTCAACACCTGGCATTGAACATAAATACATGCACAATGGCTCTCTGATTGATGCACACTGACAGTACCTAGAGGGCTTTGAATTCACATTCTGCCACACACTGTCACACTGTAGCCAGTGAGGAGGGAATATATGCCAAAGTATAGAGAAATCTATGCATATGAGGCACTTACCTGCCCCTCTGGAGCACCATAGAGCTGCCTACACAGGGGTAGGACCTCAGACACCAGCTTTTCCAACTCCTCTGGTGAAAAGGCTGGGGCCCTATCACTTGCTGGATGTGCATGATTGCTCCCAGAGGCAGTACACAGCAAATCAGGTAGTGGAAGTCTTGCTGGCAACAGTGTCAGGAGTCAAGTGAGGGATTTTGCACAACACAGTGGTCACGTCTGCCACGTATGTGGCCGTCACAGCTGGCGAAGATAGCCATTGGCCTTTGACCACCTCCAGCATCAACGTTAGTCTATGGCTGTGTCTGCCGCGGTTGCAACTGCCTACCACCATCACAACTTCCGCTGGTGGTCCTGGGAGGTTCCTAGTGTCCTGTGGAGTAGGTCAGGCATCCACCATTTTAGAGGCCTGAAATGTGTTCTATCGATCGGACAATGCATCACACCCTGAAATAGCTGTGTTTTGCATCATTAACAGCTTGTCTTTTCCTGTCTTACCAAT
Source organism: Pleurodeles waltl (assembly GCF_031143425.1). NCBI lineage: Eukaryota > Metazoa > Chordata > Amphibia > Caudata > Salamandridae > Pleurodeles > Pleurodeles waltl. The sequence goes on from NC_090445.1 coordinate 1,243,641,362, forward strand.
CAGACACCATTGTTGTACATTGCTAGGCATATATGGTGATTTGCATTTGGGCACAGTCTCCCCCTCCAACATAGGTCATTTTAATGCATAGGACATGAAGTCACAGTTCAAGAGGTATGTTTTGTTGCACAATTGTTGATGACCAGTTTCATGATGTTTACAAATGTATGGCAAAGCAAGGAGGTGACATGTGACTGCTGTGTGATTATCAGTTGCGTTGGGTACTGTGTGTCATGTCCAAACCTCAATACATGCCTTTTCTCATTTTAACATTGACAATCATCCTGTATGTTGCAAGGGACATGTTGAAAAATGGCAATACTCATGTCTAGTCCTACCTAGATATTCTAGGAGGAGAAGGATCAGACAACCTCCTGTGTATCGTCCAATGCCAGACCTTCAGACCATGAAAGAACGCCACATCATCCAGATCTATCATCTGAATCAGCTAACAAATGTGGACCTATGTCATCAGTTGGACCCAGATCTGATAACTGCCATTCATCATCCAAATACCATACCACCCATTGCACAAGTTATGGCAGTTTTGCACTTCCTAACCACAGGAACCTTCGAAACCAAAGGAACCTTCAAAGCCACAGGAACCTTTGATCTTCTTGGATGTCCCAGCCTATGTTCAGTCTGGTTTTGAAGGGTGTACTCTTAGCATTGTTGAAATACCTGGACAGCTATATTCGCTTTTCTCAATGTGAGGATTTGACCCTTGCGAAGGCTGACTGGCGGTTTGTCATACATCCTGCATGTGGCGGGAGCCATTGATGGTACACATCTTGCCTTGGTCCCAACGCATGACAATGAACAAGTGTACAGCAACAGAAAGAGCTACCATTCAATGAATGCCGAAGTGGTTTGTTTGGGGATCTCTACATTTCACAAGTCTGTGCCCATTTTCCCGGTTCATTCCAGGGTGCTTTCATTATGCGGAACAGAGCAATCCCCCAACTGCTATCACGACTGTCACTGGAGAGGGCCTGGCTGGTTGGTAAGTCAAATCTGTCCCATTTGTGTGTGTGCAATGTCTGCTGCAACAAATCCAATGTGAGGGACTCATATTAGCACATATGTTCCATTCAATAACAGGGCTCTCTGCAAACCCAAACAGTCAATGGTTGTTGATGCCAGTGTGGAACCCAACCATGCCTAGGGAAGTCTGCTTCAACGATGCCCACTGAAGAACATGTTGTGTTGTGGAGCGGGCTGTCTGAACATGACAGGTGGAGCTCTCCTCTACTCACCACAAAAAGTGAGTAAGACCATTGTGGCCTTCTGCGTGCTCCACAACATCGCCTTGCAGAAGAATATCCCATACATCCCAGATGAGGGGGAGCCAGCAGTGCTACCGGGTGAGAATCGTGAAATGCCAAGTGAGAATGACAGTGATGAGGAGGAAGGTGAAGACTTGCGGGCAGATCTCATCAATCACTACTTTACGTGAGTGTAAGTATTTTTATGTTATCACTGTGACTGTAGGTGGAACTGTAATTGTCAGGATGTGTGCAGTATGGTGGTTTCCCTACAGATTGTGGATGTTATGCTTTGCAGTATACATCCAAGCTTTGCTTGCTAAGTCTATCCAACTGCATGAGCCTAAAACACTCGCTTAGAGTTCCCTGGCTGAGATATATTATGAGCTTTTTTAAAAATATGGGATGCAAAGACTATTACCAAAACCCACAATCACTGGAAAAAATAACCAGGGGAGAATTGAGGGCTCTGACACTGAAGCACTTGGATGAACAGAGATGGGAAGTGGAATCAAAAAAATCTACAGTAATGTCTAACCAACTAATTCTGTCGACGGATGCCGTCCAGCCTTACCTAGTAAGCGTGGTAAATCCCCGACATCGATTTGTTCTTACAATATTCCGCTTAAATATCTTCCATCGGCTAGTAACTTTTCCGATCATGAGTGACTGGAGTACAGTTTTAAAAGCATGTCCTTGTGATGCGAAAGCTCCCCAATCCACAGTGCATGTGGTCCTCTTTTGTAAATTTTATGATATACCAAGAAAACATTTCTTATTGCCTTTTTTAAGATCGACTAATTTGCGTCAGTGCCGTGACGCGTATTTTAGTTTACAGATTTTATCCTCTATTGAAATGTATGGAATTTTAGCAAACTTTTTATGTACAGTACTCTCTGTAAGGAAGTCTATGGGTGTACTGGATTAATTTTATTTGAACATTTGGAATCTCTGGCAAACTCCTTACTCTTTAGAAAATACTGTAATGAAACTCGATTTTGCACTGATGTAAATTTACCAAGTTATATATACCTGTCCTTGAACGAATTAAGGATGTGCTTTATTACCTTCCCTATTCATCTATAATTTTTCTTATACATATTTATTACTAAATGTGTTACTATTTGATACTTTTATGGCTTGTTGAAAGTTGAATAAAGTTTGTTTGATGATGATGCTTGCTAAGTCAAACTTGAACATTTCACTACCTTGATTATCTGCAGGGCTTGAATCAGTCTCATTGCAATGTAAGTGTATCCACTGATGTTCGAAATGAGCTTATGGTTATAGGTACACATTTCCAACCTAAACTCCTTGTATTGTTTATTATCCAGGTACCTTCACCATGCCATCCTCATGTGGGCATTTCAGAGTTGTTACATTGGCTGGGATCTGATGCTGTTCTGACATAGTAAGAGGACATGGATTGATCAAGGTAATGTTGTTGACAGATTTAGGGTGTGTGAGTCATGTGCCAAGGCAGCTGGGACAAAGTGTGAATGGAGATCTGAACTGTAGGATACACTGGTTTGATGTGGTGTGTTAGTCTAGTTGTCACATGTGTGTGATAATATGGCCTTGAGATATGTTCTAATCAAGTGCAATCCATGCATTCTCCCTTCACATTGTGTTGACAATGATCCTACATGACCTGTCTGTAGCTGTAGATGTGTTTCCTCATTGCAGGTCAGAGTGCCTGTGCCATAACAATGACATAGGTTGTATCATACCCCCAGATGCTTTGTCATTGTAATGTGTTGGACCCATTATCATGGACTGTTGTACTGCCCTCTGTCTGTGCCATGGTTTATGTTATGTTGTCATATCTTGTTTTGGTACGTGATAAGGTTCAAGCTGCTGTCAACATGCACTAATCTGTTAGCCTATTCTACAGGACAAGATCTGACAATGCCCTTTCTTCTGTGATCTGGGGGACGGGAAATTGGCATATCTAGCCTGATTCAATATGATATAGACATTCTTGACTATGACAGTCCAGACATTTTGACAGCCTATGTGCTTTACAATGCAATAAAATGTTTGGTATGGCCAGACACGTGTATCAGTATGTTGCCATTAATCTTCAGCAGGTCACTACCTGAGACATATCCTGCCTTCCATTACCATCTTGTGTCTTCCTCTTGCATTACTAGGGCGTACATTTCTATATGTGGAACAGAAGCAAGCAGGCAATGTTTTTATGATTGGTGAGTTTATTTGCAGGAAGCAAAGAACTGAAGCTTCAGAAGCTGAAAGTGAGGAGATCAGTCATTATGGATGAAATCATTTTAGAAGATGCCACAACATTTGGACTCCAAAGTCCAGTGTCCTACTACGATGGATGATGGAATGTGGTTGGAGAACTGTCAACAGAGTGAATAATTGGCACACAAAGGAGTGAAATCAGGAAGAGGTCATTTTCTGGCTGTGGTTGGTGTCTTGCCATCTGTATCTCTTGGAGTCTTGGGTAGACGTCCCGCTTGTGGGGGTGTTCGCATCTTCAGATGCAGGGGTGTCTGAGGTGGATGTTTCCCCTGATCGGGCCTCCCTTTCAGTAGCTGCGACCGATTTAGAAGGACCTGGTGTTGCTGGGCCAAAGGAAGGGGTGTGGTGTTGCTCACAGTCCCTGATCAGGGTACTGCAAATCTCCCTGAACACCCCTGATAGGGAAGCCAGGTTGGTGTTTGTGGCCTCCCACTTTTCCAATGACTCTCAATGGAAGTCCCTCTGCAGCTGAGTTTAATAAGTACCTGGCTCATCACACATTGGGATTGTTGATAGGCTCCCAAGACTTGGCTGATGGTGTCCTGGCCAGGATGATCTCCAGTGGCCTCATGCCAGTGGCCCACAACATCCGTCCCACACACCCTACCCCATGTGCCTGCACCCATGACACAGCTTGCCCTCTACCACCGGTTCCAGGACCATTATTATTGGAGGTGTGTTGCTGTGACTCAGTATCCTGGACAGGGGGGCGCAAGATGGTAGTCACTGTCCTCGGGACACAGGTTGGGCAGCGAATAGCTGCCTGAGATGGTGATGCAACCAGGCTGGGAGAAGTCGATGTGGTCATGGTGAGGCTCAGTGGTGTCACCTGACCACATTGCCCGGATGGGCCAGAACCATCCTCAACGTCCAGACATCCAGGAGTGTTGTCATCACTGAGGGCTTCATCCATGGGCGATAGTGGCAGTCTTTTCAATGGTCTCTATGTTCCCAGTTTCAGCTCGACCTGTTGATGTTAGAGATGCAATGGTACAGGTTGTATTGTGACATTTGCCTCCAGTAGTTTACAGTGACATTTTGCCAAGGCCGTGTACACATTGGATTGGCAGGTTTTCCGTGTGTGACTGGTACACCTGCTATTAATTGCATAGACCTGACATTTCAGAGATGTACCAACTCCATTTTAGTCAACCAGCTGCAGGATATATGAGTTCACTACCACTTGGGAGGATGGTCATAGACTTAAATCTTGTCAGCAGTGCAGGCAAAACAGTGGCTGAGCAGGATGTGACTTTGATCCTTTTTAAGTCCTAGTTGACTGTTGTGCAGGCAGAACTTGGACATTGTTGTATATGTGATTGTAGTCATCATGTGGTCAGTGCATTGTGAATGTGTATGCTGCCAATACCATTCAGGTGATGCATCTTGAGGCCTTTGGTTCATGTTGTTTTGGTACACACAGGTTGAGCTGCCCTTCCTGTCCTCAATAATTTCAACTTGGCTTAGCTGCTCAACATGGATCTAGGTGTTTAGCCACATCACAGAGTGTACCATGATCTGTCTCTTGGCCCCTCCTGGGTGAATACGTTCATTTGTGAGTTCACAGACAGATGCATTGTGACATATGTACAGTGCCCTGGTGATTGGTGTTACAGGGATTGGCCCTACTGGAATTTACAGTCTTGTTACTCCAAGTACCACACAGTATACATAAGTTATCTTCCTATGTGTGTACACTACCATTGTGAGTTCACAAACAAGGATATTTAGACAGATGCACAATGGGCTTGTGTTTGATTTTAATGAGACAGAGCCTTTTGACCTTAGCAGTCATGTCACTCCCTACACTTCATGCAGTTGTTATATGTCATTCACCCAAATGAGTGCACTTCATGTGTGGATTCCCAAAGAAGTGTGTTTTGGCAAGTGTACACTGGACTGGTGTTTGGAGTGACAGTAAGGGAGTATCCTGTGAGTTGCAGGCATGTAATGCCCTGTATTACACACACTATACTGATGGTTTCCTTCCAGGTGAGTATATGTCAGTGATGATTTGGTGCATAGGGGTTTTTGTGGGGAGGATATTGTCTTGGAGTCTTGATTTGGGGGAGCCTTGCCTGCTGTGAGTTGCGCTCCTGTCACTCTCACTGCTTCACAATACCTGATAGCTGCCAACTACCCCAGAGAGTCCCCAACATATGAGCTTTAAAATGCTGTTGATTCCAGGGAATGGGGCACTGTTCTGGTGTTTATAGTGACAGTAGAAGTGTCTCCTGGCCTTAGTAGTCCTGTCAGTGCTTGTACTGCCCATACACTGTATAGATATAAACCTCTCAGATGAGTACACTGTATAGATATAAACCTCTCAGATGAGTACACTTCAATGGTGAGTTCACGGACAAGAGTCATTTATGCAGAGGACACTGTGGTGGTTGAGTGGAGCTAGGTAGCAGTGCCTCCTGGCCATAGAAGTCCTGTCAGTGCCTGTACTGCCCACAAACTACACAGATATCAACCTCTCAGGTGGGTACACTTCAATGGTAAGTTTGGGGACAAGGGTCATTTGTGCAGAGGACACTGTAGTGGCTGAGTAGAGTGACAGTAGCAGTGCATCCTGGCCTTAGGAGTTGTGTCAGTGCCTGTACTACCCATGCAATATAAAGATATCAATCACTTAGGTGAGTATACTTCAATGGTGAGTTCAGAGACAAAGGTCATTTGTGCAGAGGACACTGTGGAGGCTGAGTGGAGTGACAGTAGCAGTGCCTCCTGACCATAGCAGTCCTGTCAGTGCCTGTGCTACCCAAACACAACACAAATGTCATCCTCTCTGGAGGGTACACTTTACTAGGGATTTGCCAAACAAGGTTATTTTGAGAATGATATGCTGTTCTGGTTTTTGTAATTGTGGAACAGTACCTGCTGGGAACTGTAGTGCTGTCAATTCCTGTACTACACACAATGTACACAGCTATTCGTCCACCCGGTGAGTCTAGTTTACATGTGAGATGCCAGACAGAGGTCTATGGACAGGTGGACACTGGGCTGGTGTGTGGGATGACAATGAAGATAGCTAAAGGTGAGCAGTGAGCATGCATGACAATACCTTTTGTGAGATATTTTAGTGTTGTGACTTACCCGACCCCGCTCCCACAGGTACTCCTGCCAAGTCCTCAGGATGCAGGATGGCCAAGAACTTTACCTCTGAGGATATGAGTTGTAAGGGAGGCGGTCTTGCGTTTTTGGCTGACTTTTGGAAGCCCTGCGTGTGCAACTCGTTATATGGCTGTCTGTATGACCGCCACCATGGCCCTCTTTTGCCAGCCGCCACTATGGCAGTGTGGCTGTCCGACAGCCAAACTAATAAAGAGGCCCTAAGTCATGTTTGTTGATGGCTCCTTTGTGAGAGATAATGAAGGAACTCTAAGAGTTGCTTATGCAGTCTGCACAGTCTCAGCAGTGATAGAAGCTTCATGTTTTCAAAGAGTTGTCTCAGCTCAAGTAGGCGAATCGGTGGTTCTTACTAAAGCATGCTGTGCCTTTAAAAAGTGGCCATTTTCACTGATAGTCTCTATTGGTTTGGTGCGGTTCATGACTTTGGACAGTTATGGTCCCAGAGAGGCTTTATGGCCTCTTTAGGATCACCGATCTGAAATGGTGAACAAATTTATGAATTGTTGAAGCATTACAGCCACCAGTTGTGAAATGTACAGCACATAAAAAGTCAAGCAACTATATATCGTTGGGCAATGCCTATGATGATCAAGTAGCCAGTGACTGTGTGCTACATCTCACTTCCTTTAATGAGGAGTAGAGTGATGGAAGCAGCACCAATGAGACAAGCCAAGTTTCCTGATGACAGCAAATGACACCTGGGAAGAGGTTAAGAGATTACAGGATGAAGTTACTGAAGAGAAGCTCAGAGGTTAGAGTAGAGCAGGTTGTGTTCAGAGATGAGGATGATGCTTCGGTTTCAAATGAAGGAAAAGCAGTGTTGCCAAATAGTTTGCTGCATTCAGTTGTGAGTTTTTACTATGGGCAGGTGTATCTTGGCAGAGATGCAAAGGTCAGGACATTTAAACAGGTATGGTACAACCCTAGATTAGTTGCAGCAGCAGTGTGTCACAGATGTGTAACATATCAGCAGATGAACGTTGGAAAATGCACTATTGTTAATTTGAGTCACATAGGTAGATCAGGTGCACCTCTCAACAGAATGCAGATAGATTTAATTGAGATTCCTGCAAGCAGTGGACTGGAGTAGGTATTGGTGATTGTGTGTGACTTCACAAATTGGATAGAAGCTTACCTAACATGCAGAAATGATAGTCTCACTGTTGTGAAGCTGTTGAGGAAGTTGATCCCCAGGTTTGGATTCCGGACTTTTTTGGAATCAGACTGAGGATCTCACTTTAATAGTGAAATTATCAAATTGTTGTGTGCGGCAGTATAAATTTAGCAAAAATTGCACTGCAGTTGCAGACCAGAGTCATCTGGATTGGTTGAGCAGATGAATGCATGGCACTCCTGACAGGGAGGCAGGATTGTCACCACATGAGATTCTCATGGGACATGCCCTAAGACTACCAGCCATGCCTGCAAATGCACTTGTGAACATTACAGATGACTTAGTGCTGGTCTATTGCAAAGGACTAGCTCATGTGGTTTGCGCTCTTTGTCTCATCAGGTGGAGGAAGCAACAGTTCAACCGCCACAGGAACAGTGTCATGACCTGAGTCCAGGTGATTGGGTGCTTATCAAGAAGCATGTGAGAAATCCATGCTTAGAGCCGCATTGGAAAGGGCTATATCAGATTATCCTAGTAACAACAGCTGTGACATGCTGGTCTTCCAAACTGGGTTCATTCTAACCACACGCACAAAGTTCCATATCCTCTTTAAGATACAGTGCCTGTTTCTCTAGGGTCGAAATCAGTGAGTGAAGGGGTCGAGGTTAGCCAAACTTTGAGGATTGGACCAGTGGCTGCTGCAGACCCTGCACTAACTGGTTAGAGTCTGAGTGTATCATGAACTGTTGGAGGTGCAGGAAAGCCAAGTCAAAGTCAATCGGCTCCAGCTAGCTCAGTAAACATTGCAGTATAAATAGTGCATAAAATACAAACTGTAAAAGAAGACCAGTTGCCCTCAAAAAGTCCAGGACCAGTTGCTGATGTGCTTCCAACAATTGCTGAAGTAGCTGGAAAATCAGATCAAAGTGACAGTGAAAACAGTGCAATAAGGAGATCAAAGAGAAAAAAGGTGCCAAGCTGCAGATACTCTACACCGAATGGACTTACTTTGCTGCAAATGAATGGGAGAACAAATGTGTTGCCTTTTGTTTTGACTGTGCACATTCAGCTGAACATTCTGGAACTTGAAATTGCACTAGAGCTGAATTTTGAAATAACCTTGCCAACTGATGAACAGAGACTCTATTTGTAGAACTGCTAATCAGTGATTACCAAACAGTAACTTATTAGAAGCAATTCCCCTTTGAACTATTTGAGAACTCTTGTTAGTGAAACCTAATGAACTTTCTAGAAGATCAAGAACAGTTGTATACAAGTGCAAAAAGACGTTGCAGTAATTTTGATTTTTGTCTTTGATCACGTTAGGAAAAAAAGGCATTTAAAAAGCCGTTTTACATTTAGATTTTTCATTCTTGATTTTGATTTTTAAATTTGGTATTTTTGGTCTGACTTTAGATAAGCCATGAATCCGGATCAAGGTAGGCGGAGTATATGTAAATATGTGTGCACTGGCTTAGCAATAGTATGTGTAATTGTGAGTATAATAGTAATTGCTGGATTGTCAGTGAAAGACAATTTAGAGAGCACAGTTACACCACTATATGGAGAGACACATACAAGGCAAGATAGATTGTATGAGGATGAAAAATTGCTTCATCTTGACAACTCAGAGAGAGATTTGTCTTCTAATGTGTACTACAGTTTACTGCATGAATACATTGAAACAATGGATGTGCGTGACTGTTATGCTTGTACGCATATTCCTTCATCTATACAGGAAAGAATTACATTCTATAGTCTGTCTTTGACTTATGATATTAGCTGTAGCTTGTTATTAGCACGTTTGTATAATCAAGAGTATTTCTATTCTAACTGTGATTTAGGCCCTCATTACGACCCTGCCGGTCGGTGATAAAGTGCCAGTAATACCGCCAACAGGCTGGCGGTAAGTACCGCCAAATTAGAACCATGGTGGTGATATCTCCGATAGATAGCAAATGTACCACACCGACCCCCATGGCGGAAACAACAGTCACCATGGCGGTAGCCACCTACAGCCAGGCGGAAGACAAAGTACAGCCACCCATATTAAGACACCTCACTCTGCCACCTTTTCCGGGGCGGTTTCACCGCCATGAAAATCCTGGCAGAAACACATCACAGAATAGAAAGGACTCAGCTTTGTAGACACAGGGAAGACGAATGCTGGCATGGAACCTGAACTGCAAGTTTTCCCGATGATCTTCTACGTTATGCTCCACCTGGAACACCAAAGATGACGACGGTGAATACAGCCACCTAGCACACAAGGGTGGGTAGGAGGAAAAATAGAGTGACACACACACACACACAACACACACCCGACACACACCATACACACAACCATATGCATAAAAAAAACTATTTGACCACGAAAATCGGCAGAATAATGCCAAGGCAACAGGAGTTTACAAAAATGATTGTAATCAGTCCAACAATAAATTGAACAATCCAAATTACACGTTAAACAGATCTGTACACGTGTATAAAAAAAGGGTCACTGCCCAGTCCATAGTTCACAGGGCCCACATGGCCACAGGGGAAAGTCCAAGCCCCACTTGAATCCTGCCCCAATCCGGAGAGAACACTGCAGGTGCATCAGTTTGCAAATAGGTAGGCACCTCAGGGGTGGGGGGGCACCTCAGCCAGATTCAGAAGCAAGCCCACTGGTTCTGGAGGGGACAACATGCCCTGTTCTTGGTCCAGGGGAGTGGAAGGCCACAGTCTCTCAGGTGGGTGACTTGCCCACTGGTTCTGGAGCGGGGGTAACATGCCCTGTGCTTGGTCCTGGGGGAGTGGAAGGCAACAGTCTCTCAGATGGGTGACTTGCCCATTGGTTCTAGAGGGGGCAACATGCCCTGTGCTTAGCCCTGGGGAGTGGAAGGCCACAGACTCTGGAGTGGGTGACTTGCCCACTCATTCTGGAGGGGGCAACATGCCCTGTTCTTGGCCCTGGTGAGTGGAAGTCCACAGTCTTTGAGGTGGGTGACTTGCCCACTGGTTCTAGAGGTGGCAACATGCCCTGAGCTTGGTCCTGGGGAGTGGAAGGCCACAGTCTCTGGAGTGGTGACTTGCACACTGGTTCTGGAGGGGGCAAGCTGCACAGCAGCCCTCGGAGGCTGGACTATATAGCGTCCGCCGGCGGTGACTGCTGCACTGTGGTGGTGATTGTGGGAGGCTCCTGCTCAGGTCCTGCACCCTACGATGGCTGCACTGTGGTGGTGGCTGTTGGAGGCTCCTGCTCAGTCTCAGCACCCTCCGATGGCTGCACAATCACAGCTGGCGGTGGGGGCTCTGTGACAGCTGGTGGTGGTGGTGGTGTATGGCGGTCTGCTTCCGCTGGCGTAGATTGCCTCCTCTCCATCTGCTCATGGGTTGGGGATCCCTTATTCTTCCTAGCACTGGTAGATGGGCTCTTCCTCCTCTACCTGCTGGTGCAGGCTCCTTCCTCTTCTCTGCAGCTGGTGCAGGCTCCTTCCCCTTCTCTGCAGATGGTGCAGGCTCCTTCTCCTTCTTTGCAGCTGGTGCAGGCTCCTTCCCCTTCTCTGCAGCTGGTGCAGGCTCTTTCCCCTTCTTTTCAGCCGTGCAGGCTCCTTCCCTTTCTTTGCAGCTGGTGCAGGCTCCTTCCCTTTTTTGCAGCTGGTGCAGGCTCCTTCTCTTTCTTCACAGCTGCTGCAGGCTCCTTCCCCTTCAGTATTGTTGGCTTGGCATCCTTTCCACCACGAGTAGGTGGTGCTACCACTGGGCCTGTGGAATGTTTGGCTGAGGTGCTTGGCTGGGTCCTTGCTACCCTGCCCATACGTGCAGGATCGGGGTGGAAGGTTAGGGAAGAGGTCAATCTGAGAAAGAAAAGCTTTTTAGGGACATTGGGGTGGGAAGAGGGAGGAGTAATGGGAGTGGAGGATGAGGGAGTGATTGTTGGGGGTGTTTGTCTGCTGGATTTGGGTGCAGGTGCATTAGCTGTATTCTGTTGTGAGGTGGATGGCTGCTGGGTGGCTGAGTGCTTGCGTTTGTGTACTTTAGGAGGGGCGACAGACACAGTGGGGGACGTGTGCATGGATGTTGTGGAGGTGTCTGCCAGTGAGGTGTGTGTTCTGCTTGGTGTGGTGATGATGATGGTAATGGATATTGATGTAGTGCATGCAGGTGTGAGTGTGGACATAACTGGGTGGGAGGTGGAGGAGGAGGAGGGGGAGACAGTAGAGATAGTGGATGTTGTTTTGTCTTCAAATTAATGTTGTTTGTGTGAGTGGCTGTGGGATGAAGTGTGGTGCTTGTGTTTGCCTGCGACACTCTTGGGTGTTGTCTTGTGTGCATGCTCGTCTGCCTGTGTTCTTGGGATAGGTTGGGGTTGAGGAGAATGGGACTGGGAAGTGGAAGTTGGAGGGCGGACGGTTGAAACAGGGACAGTGGCTGCCATCAGAGAGGAGGCCAGGGACTGAATCGATCTCTGTTGGGCCCCCAATCCACCGTGAATGCCCTCCAGGAATGCATTGGATTGCTGCATCTGGGCTGCCAGCCCCTGGATGGCATTCACAATGGTTGTTTACCCTGCAGAACTGGATCTCAGGATGTCAATAGCCTCCTCACTCAGGGCAGCAGGGCTCACTGGGGCAGGGCCTGAGGTGCCCGGGGGAAGAGGATGACCATCCTCCTGGGAGAGCGGGCACAGGCAACTCTATGAGGGGCTACTGGGAAAATGGTGCTGGTACGGGGGATGGCGACTGTACCTGCAGCTGGGTTGGTCACAGAGATGTCCACCACCACCAGGGAGCTCTCATCGGAGGAGGTATCAGAGTCTGTATTGTCCCCTCCAATCTCTGCCGTGGTGCTCTCCGAGCCCTCCGTCCCACTAGTGCCCTCAGCGTTGGTGGACTCTGCCTCCAGGTTCCTGTGGGATGCAGCTCCCTCTGTCGCTGGTGCCTCTGCTCCTTCGCCAGATGATGCTAATGCACATAAGCACAGGATGACAATACACGAATGGGGGGGAGAGAGACAAAGGATACACTGGGTCAATGACTGCACCAACACCACCATTGGCATACACAGCACCCTCATACACAGGGAACAGGCCTACGCACTGTGCACGGCACTACAAGTGAAATTGCTACTAAACAAGGAATGAGGAGGGGTACACTCTGCCAACTGCTGCACACCTGGGGCCCACGCAGCCCCCACCAGTAGTGAATACTAACAAGCTGGGTAAGCAGTATTTCACAATCAAACCCTTAGCCACCAGAGGACCTACACTGCTATGTCTGGCCTAGGGGCACCCACTGACACACAACCACCACCTGGATACCACCCCTCTAGCCGTGAGTTTCAATAATAGCCACTGTACTCAACCCCTTGTGGCTGCTGTGATGCCCTCAAGCGCCCATCCAGCTTAGGGTAGGCCATCGCCAGTATGCGGACCATCAGGGGGGTCAGGGTCCGATGGGCACCCTTCCATGTTGGGAGGCCATCCCCAGCTGGGCCTCTGCGGTCTTCCGTGCCCAGCGTCTCGGGTCCTCCCACCTTTTGCAACAGTGGGTGCTCTGCCTGCCATGGACTTCCAGGGTCCGCATATCCTTGGCGATGGCACTCCATATTCCCTTCTTTTGATGGGCGCTGACCTGCAGAGGCAATACAGACAGAAGAACACCATTAGACAAACAGTCCAGCCAGTAACACAAATGGCCCACCATACCCGTTTACATCACCATTGGCACACATATAGCCCAGCACAAAAAGTGTACACTGCCAAGAGGACATCCACCCACCCCCCTTACCCGAGGCCTTCACACACACAACTCCATGCATTCATGCCACATGCATTGTGCCCACAGTGTACTCACCTCTTGGTCTGGAGGCCCAAACAGCAGTCCGCACTGGGGTAAGACCCCATCCACCAGTCGCTCCAACTCCTTCGAAGTGAAGGCTGGGGCCCTTTCCCCGGTCACACGGGCCATAGAAGGTTCCAGACACAGGTCACAGCAGCACATGCAGTGTAGATCCTCTCCTATGCAAGGTCAGGAAACAAGTGAGGAATCTGATAGAAAATGGCAGTCATGTCTGCTGGCGTAGATCATCATTGGCCACTGTACCCCATAGGGCCCAATTATAACTAATGAGGTATTGCACAGTGGTTCACAACCGCCTACTGTCATGGGGCACAATGTCAGCGGCATTACCTCACTTCTACCTGTCCCTCCACGCAGGACAGGTGGAAGCCATTTCAGGGGGGTGAAAAGGCCTATGGATTAATGCTGCGTCACAGGATTAATAGGCACATACTTCACAGATTACACTGTCCCATTACATGTTTCCACATTGCGGACTGCTGTTGTGGCTCCATTGTTCAATTTGTTACAGCCTCCTCACTCTTTTGTCCCTTAGATACCTACCGCTGCAGGTGAATAGGAGCTAGAGACATACCCCCCTGTACAGACCCCTGGTGGACTTGGCTACACTGGATAACAGGCACATACTACTCACCTAAAGACTGGATAGGGCAACAATCACTGAGCTGTGTGCCCAATTGGAGCCTGACCTGATAGCTATTATCCGTCAACCCACTGGGATCCCCCCTCTTGTGCAAGTGCTATCAGTTCTCCATTTCCTGGCAACTGTTCTCTCCAAGTGACAGTGGGCTTGGCAGCAGGAATGTCACAGCCAGTGTTCTCAAATGTGCTTAGAAGAGTGTTGTCTGCCCTGATAAAACACATGTGCAGCTACATTGCATTCCCCCAGGTTGAGGATTTGGCCACTGTAAAGGCAGGATTATATGCAATGGGACATATCCGCAATATAATCGGTGCAATTGACGGAACAAATATAGCATTTGTGTCCCCCTGCCAGAATGAACAGGTGTTCAGGAATTGTAAGGGTTTTCACTCCATGAATGTGCAGATGGTATGCATGGTGGACCAGTACTTCTCCCACGTCAATGCTAAGTATCCAAGGTGGGTGCTTGATGCCTTTGTCCTGAGGAATAGCAGCATCCTAAATGTGATGTCCCAACTACAGAGGCACAGGTTGTGCCTAATAGGTGACCCGTAGTTCCCACCCAGTATATGTTAGTGTATGCCTATGGTGTGGGCCACAGAGGATAGTGTGTGGCTAAATGTTGTCCCCCAATATTTGCAGGTGACTCTGGTTACCCAAACCTATCATGGCTGCTGACCCCTGTGAGGAATGCCAGAACAAGGGCAGAAGAACATTATAATGAGGCACAAGGGTGAACCACAAGGATCATTGAAAGGACCTTTGGCCTCCGGAAGGCCAGGTTCCAGTGCCTCCATCTAACAGGTGGATCTCCCAAGAAGGTCTGCCAGATAGTAGTAGCATGCTGCATGTTGCACAACCTGGCCCTTAGACGACATGTGCCTTTTCTGCAGGAGGAGGAGACTGGAGATGCCGCTGTGGCAGCAGTGGACCCTGAGGACAGTGAGGATGAGGAGGCAGAGGATGATGATGTGGACAACAGAACATCTGCGATACATCAGTACTTCCTATGACACACAGGTGAGACAGTGCAACTTTAAATTTCTATGACTGTTGTATTCTGTGTAGCATTGGCATGCTGGCAGTCCCACTTCTTTGCCCACTTACTGTTACCTCTGGATATTAATTTTGCCGATGTTGGTGATTTGGCAAATTCTTATGGTGTGATGACAGCAGCCAGTTGCAGGTCATTACTTCTATGCTCATTCTATGTAAAGTTAATTTGCAATGGTTGCAGCTGTTTCAATCAATACATATTTGAAATACATGAAATACTCAAAGTTGATTTCTATCCAAGGGTGTTTATTGTAGTGCTAATATATAGAGGGGAAGTGCAATGGGATGGGGTGATGATGAAGGAAATTCCAGGGTATTGTTCCAGCCTGTTTGTAGCACAGGTCCATTGTCCATGGGGACATAGGAAGGGGAGCAAAAGCAGTTCAAAGTGGACAGGGTGACTGAGTGGGACACAAGGAGGACAATCAAGAGAGTCTCATTTCCTGGTGGTGGTCTTGGCAAGTGTCTCTGGCTTATGTCTGGTTCACAGGGAATGTTTGCGGGGTGGTTCACCTTCTGCAGGGGGAGGTTTGCTGGTAGCCTGTTGGTCCTGTGACGGGGCCTCCTGGCCACCAGCAGCAGCAGAAGTGGAGGGCTGTTCAGACGACTGGCTAGTGGCAGGGGTCTGCTGGTGTGACACCACCTCCCTCATGATGTTGTCCATGTCTGCCAGCACCCCTGCTATGGAGTTCAGGGTGTTGTTAATGGCCTGCAGGTCCTCCCTGATCCCTTGATACTGTCCCTCCTGCAGCGGCCTGTTCTCCTGCACGTTGTCTAGGATATGGCCCATCGTGTCCTGGGAATGTTGGTAGGCTCCCAGGATCTTGGAGAGTGCCTCCTGGAGATTCGGTTCCCTATTCCTGTCCTCCCCCTGGCATACAGCAGTCCTCCCAGTGTCCCTGTTGGTCTGTGCCTCTGTCCCCTGAACGGTGTGGCCACTGCCACTGACCCCAGGTCCCTGATTGTCTTGTGTGCGAGTTGTGGCCTGGGGTCCCTGTACAGGTGGGCACACTGCTGATTGACGTGTCCTCTGGACAGATGTTTGGGGACGTTGGGTGGGTGCTGTGGTGTTGGTTCCTGATGGCGGAGGCTCTGTGGTAGTCTGTGACTGGTCTTGGGTGACTGACTGTGCAGTAGTCCCTGATGGGCCTGGTAGATCGTCCAGATCCTGAAGTCCAGAGTTACTGTCATCACTATGGGCCTCTTCTGTTGGGGGACCGGATAGTGACGGCACCTCCTCTCAAGTGACATTTTCTGGGGTACCTGCAGGGATGTAAATGATGTATTATGCTTCAGGTGTATGAAATTTGTACATCCCTGGCTTCCCCTCTATGGTTGTTGTTACCTTGCCATCTTTTACTTGTGTATGTTGGTGTATGGTGGGATTGATAATTTCCCTATGCTGTGCATGCTTTCGTGATGAGCGTCCATGCAGGGCTATGAGGAGTGTCCATGCATTGGTACAGCATGCAGGGCTTGGCATTGGGATTAGTGTGATGGTGGAGTATGTGAGATGGAGTGGAGTGGAGTGATGGGAGTGAGGGTGTGTGATGGCATGCAGGTAGGGGGGTGATAATTGTTGAAAGTTGACTTACCAGAGTCAATCCCTCCTCAAACTCTGGCCAGGCCCTCAGGATGCAGTATTGCCAAGTCTTGCTCCTCCCATGCTGTGAGTTGTGGGGGAGGAGGTAGGAGCCCACGGCAAACATCCTTTATGCCGAATTTTTTATAACGAAGTCCTGGTTAACGAAAGCGGAACAACGCTTTCTTTAACCACGACTTCGTTATTTTGTGCCTTAACCACGCATGTCCTGAACAACGAACATGCATGGTTAAGGTACAAACAAGGGAGTCGGCTGAGGAGGACGACGCAGATGACAAGGAGACGACTCAGGTAAGTGGGGGGTTTTAGGTTTTGGGGAGGGAGTGGGGGGTCAGGGGGTTTTAGGTTTTGGGGTGGGGTTGGGGCGTTTTTGGTTTTGGGGAGGGGGTGGGGGGTCGGGTTTTAGGTTTTGGGGTGGGGTTGGGGGGGGGTGGGGCGTTTTTGGTTTTGGGGAGGTGGTGGGGGGTCGGGGGTTTTAGGGTGGGGTTGGGGGGTGGGGCATTTTTGGTTTTGGGGAGTGGGTGGGGGGTCAGGGGTTTTAGGTTTTAGGGTGGGGTTGGGGGGTGGGCGTTTTTGGTTTTGGGGAGTGGGTGGGGGGGTCAGGGGGTTTTAGGTTTTGGGGTGGGGTTGGGGGGGTGGGGCGTTTTTGGTTTTGGGGAGTGGGTGGGGGGTCAGGGGGTTTTAGGTTTTAGGGCGGGGTTGGGGGGGGTGGGGCGTTTTTGGTTTTGGGGAGTGGGTGGGGGTCAGGGGGTTTTAGGTTTTGGGGTGGGGTTGGGGGGGTGGGGTGAGGGATGTAGGGTGAATGGTGCCTATTGCTAATGATTTTATCAGGAATGCCTTTACAACGAAATATCGTTGTTAAGGCATTCGTGGTAAAATCATTAGTAGTAAAGACGAGGTCGGTGTTCCGACCTCGTTGTTAAGGTTAGTAGTAGTTTAAGATTCGGTGTTCCGTCATATAACCTGAGCCCACCGCCCGTCTTCTGTATAGTGAGCTGGTGTCTTGCTACTATCGAATGTACCTTCCCCCGTAGGTCGTTCCACCTCTTCCTGATGTGGTTCCTTGTTCTGGGGTGCTGTACCATGGCGTTGACCCTGTCCACGATTCTCCGCCATAGCTTCATCTTCCTTGCTATAGATATCTACTGCATCAGTGCTCCAAATAGCTGTGGCTCTACCCTGACAATTTCTTCTACCATGACCCTTAACCCCTCCTCAGTGAAACGGGGGTGCCTTTGTGGTGCCATGGGTGCTAAGTGATGTGTGTTGGTGAGGGTGTGTTGGGTAATATGATGGGGAGTGTGATGTGGAGTGCATAAGGGGTGTATTGGTAAGAGTGGTGTGTGTGTCTAGTTGTCGCAGTGGTCTTGGTGTCAGTCTCATGTCAATTATTTGTATTCGTAAAGGGTTGTTGGTACTCTGGGCATGTGCTTTATAGTGGTGTGGGTGTGTGGGTGTGGTGTGTGTATGGCTGTCAGATGTGTGTTGTTTGAATTGTCCAATGTGGTGCTGTTTTGTATGTGGGTGTCCATTGTGAGCACGACGGTATGTACCGCCAATGGTTTACTGCCATTGAATGTCTGCCGTGGTGATAGGTGGGTCATAATGTGCTGGACGTTGTTCTGTTGCCGTAACGGTGTGGGTTTTTAGTCGCCAGTTTTTAACTGACCTTTGGTCTGGCTGAATTGTGTATGTAGCTGAATTCTGTCAGATTGGTGTGTGTAGCTGAATTCTGTCAGATTGGTGTGTGTGTCATAATTTGGTGAACAGATATCCGCCACCGCAGCAGTAAGTTGGCGGCCGTCAGTGTGGCGGTAAGCATAATTTACTGCCAGTGTCATAATGATGGCCTTATTCTTTTCCTTTGTGCCTATTAATCAGCATTTAAATAACATTGCTAAGGCAAAGAAATTTGACATAGTGGGAGGTTTCTTAGAATCAACACTAACCTTTGGCACTGCTTACGTTCACAAGAATAACCTGACATCCATTCTCACACAAGTAGAGAAGGAATTCATAAATCAAGTAGATGACAGGAGAAAGGCAATGAAAACCAAAATAGAAAAGGGAAAACTTTTACCAGATTGGCAGAAATACGCTACACAGCTTCCAGTTGGTGATACACAGAGGCACTTAGCTTTAGATTGGCATCATGTAGGAAAGCTATGTATATTCAGGCCGCAGTCAAACACTGATAATACATGAATAGTGAATGTAGACATGTGTTTTTGTTTAGGAGAACCTGGGCTTTCATGGTAACCAGACAAGACCCAGCCATACCAGATGTTTATTTAATTTGTGGAAGAAACATCTATTACAAACTGACAAAAGGCTGGTGTGGTACAAGCTATTTAGGGGTAGTTTTTCCATAAATCCATCATGTAGAAAAATTTGACAATCGAATCTGGAAACGACAATCTAATTCCAGGACAAAGAGAGGAGCTAATGCAGCAGAGATTGCAGGTGACATATTTGGTGCAGTGATTCCATCTGTTTATATGATTCAGAATAACATTAATATAAGAAAGTTGTCTACTATTGTAGATAAGATGTCAACAGATTAAGCAGGTGCTATGCTGTTAGTGGACACAGAAATGGTTGCTATGCGATCAAGGGTTTTGCAGGGTCGCCTTCCATTAGACATCTTATTAGCAAAGGAAGGTAGAGTTTGCAAAGTTTTACGTGCCCAATATTGTTGGACCTATATCCCTGATAACGGTAAAATGATAAGGAGATTCATATCAAACATGGCAAATCTGAAACATGACCCGAAATATCTGAAAGTGACAAATGTCTGGCAATTTATAGGTAAAGGATTTTCGAATGCTCAACCATGGTTAGGAGATTTTGGAAAGGGAATTGTGAGATTTGATCCTAAACCTTTATTGATTGTGACTGTGGGCATTATTGGTGCACTTGGACTTTACGAAGCACATCATTTTCGGAGGAATCAAAGAGTTAACAATAAACAGAGGAGGGAAGAACTTGAGATGGAGAAAGTGAGGAGCAGTTATTATAACAACCACAAGAGATTTGAGAATTTCAGTAGACCAAGGCACTTACATTATCAAACAGCCAGGCTTCAAGTTGTTTCATTGTAAATGAGAGTGTCCTCTTTGTGACTGCATAAATTGCTGTCAGAGGAGGGATTGTTTGAGTGGAATTTTTGGTAATGCTTTAATGGCACTGAAGTCAGCATTATGTGACTTTATATTCGCATTTATAAGCCTAACTGAGATGCACTAATATGTATTTAAAAGTGCACACGTTGTGCCAACTTGAGTTGGATAAACTGATTTATAACAATGTTTGAGCATAATTAAAATAAATAATCATTAGCGTGAATTATGATTAGACAATAATTATGATTTGTATGAGTTATTAGTTTAAAATTACACGTGTGCAGAAAAATAAATGCACGTCTCAGTCTTATTCAGTGTGATTTCGTAATAAAGATTGCAATTAATAATTGAAAATGCTTTACATAATTTATGACATATTATTAATGAGATATATTCATGATTTGTGTGTTTTATTAATGGTTATGCCAGTTCATTGACTTTCTTCTGTTAGCATAACAAGGCCTGAAGTTTTGCAGTTGCATCAGTAATGAAAAAGCTGAATCATTTTTTTCCCTTTAACCTAAATTATTTTCTATTCGGTTGTTTCACATGCTTAGCAGAGAGTTCTATTGTATTGTGTGTAAGTGCATTTTGCAGTAGCCTTGAAATGGACTATGAGGATTGGAAAGTAGAGTGGTACCACTGTTTAAATGCTGGTTCCCATGTGAAAGGAAAAAACTGTTGCGAGCCATGGGAAGATGTAGGAAAGTACCATCTTGGCTGGCA
Organism: Pleurodeles waltl; assembly: GCF_031143425.1. Classification (NCBI taxonomy): domain Eukaryota; kingdom Metazoa; phylum Chordata; class Amphibia; order Caudata; family Salamandridae; genus Pleurodeles; species Pleurodeles waltl. Next base: position 1,243,662,134 of record NC_090445.1, read on the forward strand.
TGTAACCCCCATTTTTACTTGTGTGTCAGTTTGTTTTTGCCTGTCTCACTAGGATCCTGCTTGCCAGGACCCCAGTGCTCATAGTTTGTGGCCTAAATGTGTTCCCTGTGTGGTGCCTAACTGTGTCACTGAGACTCTGCTAACTAGAATCTCAGTGCCTATGCTCTCTCTGCTATTAAAATTGTCCCTGCTGGCTAGTGACCATTTTGACCAATTCTGATTGGCACACTGGAATACCCTTATAATTCCCCAGTATATGGCACCTAGGTACCCAGGGTATTGGGGTTCCAGGAAATCCCTTTGGGCTGCAGCATTTCTTTTGCCACCCATAGGGAGCTCAGACAATTCATACACAGGACTGCCACTGCAGCCTGAGTGAAATAACATCCACATTATTTCACAGCCATTTTACACTGCACTCAAGTAACTTATAAGTCACCTATATGTCTAACCCTCACTTAGTGAAGGTTAGGTGCAGAGTTACTAAGTGGGAGGGAACCCTGGCACTAGCCAAGGTGCCCCAACATTGTTCAGGGCAATTTCCTCAGACTTTTTGAGTGCGGGGACACCATTACATGCGTGCACTACATATAGGTCAATACCTATATGTAGCTTCACAATGGTAACTCTGAATATGGCCATGTAACATGTCTAAGATCATGGAATTGTCCCCCCATGCCAACTCTGGTATTGGGGTGCCAATCCCATGTATCCCCAGAGCTCCAGCATGGACCCCGGGTCCTGCCAAACTAGCTCTCTGGCGTTTTCACTGCAGCTACCGCTGCTGCCAAACCACAGGAAGGCTTCTTCCCTCCTGGGGTCTGGGCAGCCCAGACCCAGGAAGGCAGAGCAAAGGATTTCCTCTGAGAGAGGGTGTTACACCCTCTCCCTTTGGAAATAGGTGTTAACGGCTGGGGAGAAGTAGCCTCCCCCAGCCTCTGGAAATGCTTTGAAGGGCACAGATGGTGCCCTCCTTGCATAAGCCAGTCTACACCAGTTCAGGGATCCCCCAGCCCTTGCTCTGGCACGAAACTGGACAAAGGAAAGGGGAGTGACCACTCCCCTGGCCATCACCACCCCAGGGGTGGTGTCCAGAGCTCCTCAAGTGTGTCCCAGACCTCTGCCATCTTGAATGCAGAGGTGTGAGGGCACAGTGGAGGCCTCTGAGTGGTCAGTGCCAGCAGGTGACGTCAGCGACCCCTCCTGATAGGTGCTTACCTGGTTAGGTGGCCAATCCTCCTCTGAGGGCTATTTAGGGTCTCTCCTGTGGGTTTCTCTTCATATAACGAATGCAAGAGCTCACCAGAGTTCCTCTGCATCTCTCTCTTTGACTTCTGCCAAGGGTCAACCGCTGACTGCTCCAGTACACCTGCAAAACCGCAACAAAGTAGCAAGACGACTACCAGCAACATTGTAGCGCCTAATCCTGTCGGCTTTCTCGACTGTTTCCTGGTGGTGCATGCTCTGAGGGCTGTCTGCCTTCATCCTGCACTGGAAGCCAAGAAGAAATCTCCTGTGGGTCAACGGAATCTTCCCCCTGCTAACGCAGACACCAAATTTATGCATCACCGGTCCTCTTGGTCCCCTCTCATCTTGATGAGCGTGGTCCCTGGAACACAGAAGCTAGATTCAAGTGACCCCGACTGTCCAGTGGTCCTTCTGTCCAAATTTGGTGGAGGTAAGTCCTTGCCTCCTCATGCCAGACAGTAATCCTGTGTACTGGATGATCTGCTGCTGCTAGGGATTCTGTGCACTTTTGCAAGGAATCCTTCATGCACAGCATAGCCCAGGTCCCCAGCACTCCGACCTGCATTGCCCAACTCACTGAATTGACCACCGGCTTTGTGGGACCCTCTTTTGTAGTGTTGAGATGACCACCATGCTCAGATTACTTGAATGCCTGTTCAAGTCCTTCTGCGGGTGCTATCTGCTTTTGCATGGGCTCTCTGTACTGCTGAACGCCCTCTCTGTCTCCTTCTCCAAGGGGCAACCTCCTAGTCCTTCTTGGGCCCCATCAGCACTAATTTTCTTTAACCACAACCTTTGCAGCTAGCAAGGCTTGTTTGCGGTCTTTCTGCATGGAAACAACTCTGCATCCTCAAGCACACTGTGAGACATCTTCTGTGCAAAGGAGACGTTCCTGGCATCTTCCATTGTTGCAGAATCTTCAGCTACTTCCACCCAGAGACAGCCCTTTTGCACCTTCATCCAGGGTTTAGTGAGCTTCTGCCTCCCCGGACACTTGCATGACTCCTGGACTTGGTCCCCTTCCTTTACTTGTCCAGGAATCTGTCCAGGAATCTGTCTTCAGTGCTTTGCAGTCAGTTGTTGTCTTTGCAGAATCTCCTATCACAACTTTAGTGTGTTTCTGGGGAAGTAGGGTAACTTTACTCCTACTTTTCAGGGTCTTGGGGTGGGGTATCTTGGACACCCTTGAGAAGAAGCTTTATTCGGTATGAAAAGAATTCATCCATTACAACAAATAATCACCAAAGCATTGTAAAAATACCAATAAAAACCATGTATGATAAAAACACCCATCATAAAAAAACATGTACATATAAATACATATATATATATATATATATATATATATATATATATATATATATATATATATATATATATATATATATATATAAATAGAAATAAAAAACAAAAAAAGATAAAACCTCATTCATAAAAGCTGAAAAAGATAAATGGAATAATTCTAAAAATTCTAGTAGCTCCCTTCAGGAATGAGCCCAGGCCCTTCCATACCTGTACATCTGAGGCCATTTGCAGCCACATGAAGGCGGGACGATATTGCACAAAACCCTTCGGCCTAAGGAGTGGTAGTAAAAATCGGGTTCTAAATGGAGAATAGAAGACCCAGAACAGTGTAAAATGGATCAAAGTCTGATGTGATACCCCATCACAGGGGCAGGGTCTAATACACTTCTCCCCATACTGACCTAGGGGGAAGCACAAATTGCTTCTAATGATCCCCAGGCGAAATCGTGTTATGAGAGACCTTTCCCTCACATTCTTGATTTCTAAAAGATATTGCTCAGGACCCACCCACATCTTTAGCATCATAAATTCCCTGATCGAATTTTTCCTTAGGGCCTCCCCCTCCCTCTTTGTCGCCTGGATTCTCTGATAGTTATCCTTAACCCATTTTTTATCATAGCTAGTTAGGTCTTCGGGACAATCAAACAATTCAGGCCGCCCCAGGTCGTAAGCCATCTTCCTTATGTGTGACAACCAGGGGATATGTTTTACATGATCGCAGGCCAAGCAATCCCTTAGGATATCCCTATTAAGAGAGGCCTGTTCATTACTCCAAACTGAAATCCATAACAAAAGGGGAGCCAGCTGGGTAGTGTCCTGTACGTACTCAAGGTCCAGTTCCAGGTGGAGGCAAAAACCAGGAATATTTTGACCAACACCCAGAAGCCTTCTGCAAAAACGATTTTCTTCCACCATAAAGGCTCGGGTATCCCTAAACCCCCAAAGTGCTGAACCATACAGAAGGACAGGTAGGCATTTCCGCCTAAAGATTTCAAGCAGGGGTTTGATCGGTTTGCTACCTACCCTAGCCACGAAGTCAAAGGTTGCACCAACTGTTGCATGAAAAAGCACAATCCTTCTGGCAATACAGGGTTTCCAAGAACCTGTCTCATCAAAGATGACCCCTAAGTATGGGAACTCTTGGACTCTACTAATAACTTGGTCCTCCACCCTTAGCTCCCCAACCCTGCTCATAGGTTTACCACAGACCATAAAATGCGACTTCTTAAAATTGACCTCCATCCCCAGTGCTGACATAAAGATAACATAGGCTCTAACTAAATCTCGGAGACCATTCATCGTGCGGGCCATAAGGACCGCGTCATCCGCATACGTCAGCACAGGGATATCAATACCTTTCACCTTCGGGACATCCCTGCAGTGTTCCATCAGAAAATCTGTAAGTCCATTAGTATATAGAAGGAACAAGGTAGGGGCCAAGACACAACCCTGGCGCACACCCCTTGACAGCTTGAATGCCTCTGAACGTTCCCCATTTGGGCCCACCCTTACATTTGCCACTGTCCCTGAGTGGAGATACCGGAGAAGCTCTACAATAATCGGGTCCAGTCCTAACTGAATTAGCCTCTCCCATAATAATGACCGGTTCACTTTGTCAAAAGCACAGCTGAGATCCATAAAAGCAAGATAAAGGGTACCTTTTCTGGCCTGTGTGTATTTATTAATTATCATCAGTAAATTAAGACACTGTTCTTGCGTACCAAGACCTTCCCTGAAGCCATACTGTTCCCGACTTAAAATATCATTTTCTATCATCCAGGCCTCTAGGCGCCCTAGGATGATCCGCCCCAGAATCTTCACCGAGGCATCCAGCAGTGAAATAGGGCGATAGGACTTAGGATCATTACGATCACCTTTTTTAAACACTGGGACTATGCATGCCAATCTCCAAGAGGCAGGGATGCCCACAGTTACGGCTGCATTGAGAACATTTAGGAGAATGGGTGCCCATAACTGAGGGTTAGCTTTATACAAATCCATCGGGATCAAGTCCGGGCCCGGAGCTTTATTGTGCGCACAACTCTGTATCGCATCAATAACCTCCTGTAGTGAGAATCTGATTGCTAAGTTAGGAGCCACATCATACTCACTCTCCTGTATGTTACTTAGGGGGGTACCCTCAAATATGTTACAGAAATGAGTTACCCAGGCCTCCGGGGCTATATTACAACCAAGGCCCTCAGAGGTTTCTGTTTCAAGGGAGCCTCTATTCACCACCTTCCAAAACAGGCCGGGGTCTTTCAAAGCTGTCGCGCGCTCTAACTCTTCCCAAGCTTTATCTTTATATTTTAGCTTGCTTTCCTTCAGGGTCCTTTTATACCTTGTTCTCGCTTCTTTAACGAGAACCCAATCTCTAGGGTGGGTCTTGGTAGCCATCTTTAGATTTGCCCTCGCATCATAGCAGGCTTTGTCGTACCAGCCACATTTACGTTTATTAAGTTGGTTGCCTACTACAAAAAGACAGTCTCTGACTGCTGCATATACTACTGTTATCGCATCCATAACAGTCATGGGATTTGGCGCTTCTGTCAGGAGTATTTCCATAAATAGATGTAGGTTCTTCCCCACCACCCTTCCCAGAACTTTTTGGTGGTCTACTTGCTTCCACCCAAGCCGCCTACCCTGGTCCTTTGTCACCACCGTTACATGCCTGCCTCGTCCCAGTAGGCGACCCGCCCCGGGAGTTTAAAGGACAATATAAGGGGATTATGATCGCTAAAGCATTCACCTAACACTTTACCTCCCATCACCAAGTCTCTCATAGGAGGGGACATAAAAATGTAGTCAATGGTGGATCCAGACCCTCTCCCGACATAGGTTGGAAGTTGATGAGTGCCTACTGCTTCGATGTCGTAGAAATTCAAAAGGCCCATCTCCCCGAGTTCCTTAAATAGATCCCTGCCTCTGGAGTCCTGAGGACCCAGCGCTGAAAAGACCTCGCAGTCACGGATGAAGGGGTTAAACACAGTATTGGACCGGCCCAACTTGGCATTAAAGTCCCCAGAGATGATGGCACGAAATTCCAATCCCACCTTCTCCATTCTAAATTGCATTATCTTAAGAATGGAGAACAGGGCCCCAATTTGGCACCCCATATCCCACACAGCATTATAGAAGTTGACCAATAATACATTAAAATGATTGGAAAAGAGTACCCATACCAGCAATATACCTTGATGGTTACAGTTAATTTGAAACGCCCCCAATGTCTTAGAGAGGCGGATTAGAGTAACCAGGCCACCTTTCGAGCGACCACCAAGAGACTGTACGGCTGGAATTGCATATCTGTCATACCCATCCCATGCAGCCAGTCCCGTCGACCAAGTTTCCTGAAGCATGATAACATCATAGTTAGCCACACACCCAACCCATGCTTGATCAGATAGTTTAGTGTCATAGCCAGCAATGTTCCATGAGATAAGATTACACTGTGGGGGTACCTCTTCTTGTATATCCAGTGCCTTAGCGCATTGTCAATCCACCCCTTCCAGGGATAGATTGCTATTAGTTTTTCTGCTGTGTGCCTGCAAGCTGAATTGACCCAGGGGGGGATTCCTACCAGATCCAGAGGAGACTCCAGTACATGCTCGCATATGATCATAAAAATAGGCCAGGGGAACCATCCCTATAGCACCTGCACTCGGAGCAGGAGAGCGATGGCTAGAGAGAAGCCTTCTAGTCATGGCGGGATATCTAACATTTATAATAATACAGTCGCCCTCCCCCGTCTTGTTTTTAGGGCCAACCCACCCAATTCTTCTGGCAAACAGGATATCCTTAAAGTCCTTACATGAAAAGTCACAATTTTTACTCAGCCAGTGTCCAACCTTATTTATGAGTTGGTTTGTAGACTCAGTTGCCCCATCAACAAGAGCAGGCACATTCAACATCACTACCACATACGGGGCACATGCAGGGGGAAGATCCAAGCAAACCGTGGAAGGCCTGGCCGTTAGCTGGTTCAAATTGTCATTTGCAGACAGCAGTTGGCCACCCCCCCCAACTGCCACAGAGTCCGTATCTGACTGTCTATTACATCTAGACATATAGACTGGCCTTGCTAGCCTCAATGAAGGTGTCGCTTCAGTCAAAGCAGTTTCAATACAGAGTCCCTCTCCCACATTATTTACCGATTTCACCAAAAGGGGGGCAGATTTTTCCATGTACCCCAAGAGTCCTGCATCTACCTCTGGGACGGGCAACTCCTTACTAACACAGGAATGCCTTGTCAAGGCCCCACTTTTACCAATACCCTGGCTACCATGACCTCCTTGCGCACAAATCAGGGATACTGTTTTTTCTATGGCTGACAATTTCGCCACCACAGGAGACAAAAGCTCCTGAATAATTTCCCGAAATTTAGTCAAAATATTAGTTGTGTCGTGCCCATGATGCTGGCAAGGTGAAAAATCAGTGCTCCCACCCTTAGGGAGTTCCAAGAGAGGTGTTTTTGTCTTTGGTACCAGTTTTTTTAAGGCTTTTCTTTTCCTCGGGGGAGGGCTACATTTTTCCACAGAACAGGCCGGGGGCGAGGACAAAAGAAGTCTTTTACTTCTTCTGGAGGGGCCAAGGGACCCCAAATCCTCTGTTGACTCAGTTGGCTCAGTCTGAGCAGGCTCATTTTCAGCCATGCCAGCACCTTGCCCTACCTCCAGAAAGTCCACCTCCACAGCCACGGCCTCACAGGGGCTATTTTCTGTTGGGGCCTGGTGCCAATCTTCCAATTCCATGGATAACCTCCTTTCTGCCAAATCAATTTCTTTTGTCACAACCCCAACCGCTCTTGCAAGAAAGGAGTCTAAAGTGGTGGCACCATAGCCCTGTCTGCTGCTGCCACCCCCCCCCCTGAGGCCCAGATAGGACTCCTTTTTTCCTGCCCATATTCGCAGCGCTTGAGAACAATGCAGCAGCGGGGCAACACACAAGATAAAACCAGGTAGGCTATTAAAAGTCCACTATCAACAAAGTGGAGACACCAAAATATGTATCATGTAAATGAAAAGGATTTGGGCAGTCACTCCTTACTATAGGCGAAAGAGGGGTGGCCCAGCCCAGCCTCTTTCGGACGAGGACGGGCCCGCCCTTGGCCCGGGCTTTGCCCGGGCGCCGCCCGCGCGCTTTCCGCGAGGCGGGAGCGCCGATGAAAGTTTAAAGGGCTCCTGCCCTGACCCAATCGGCTGCCTCCTGCCGCCTCCACACACGCGCGTCCCGCGAGGCGGGAGCGCCGATGAAAGTTTAAAGGGCTCCTGTCCTGACCCAATTGGCTGCCTCCACACACGCGCGTCCCGCGAGGCGGGAGCGCCGATGAAAGTTTAAAGGGCTCCTGCCCTGACCCAATTGGCTGCCTCCTGCCGCCTCCACACCCTTAGTGTTTTCCTACACTCCCAGCAACCCTCTACACACTATACTAGGCCTCGGGTCAATTTGTGGTTCGCATTCCACTTTTAGAGTATATGGTTTGTGTTGCCCCTAGGCCCATTGCATCCTATTGTATTCTACAGTGTTTGCACTACTTTTCTAACTGTTTACTTCCCTGATTTTGGTTTGTGTGTATATTTTGTGTATTTTACTTACCTCCTAAGGGAGTATATCCTCTGAGATATTGCTGACACATTGTCACTAAAATAAGTTACCTTTATTTTTAGCAACTCTGAGTATTGTGATTCTTTTGATATGGTGCTATTTGATGTAAGCGGTATAGTAGGAGCTTTGCATGTCTCCTAGTTCAGTCTAGGCTTCTCTGCTATAACTACCTCTATCAGCCCAAGCTGCTAGAACACTACTAATCTACTAATAAGGGATAACTGGACGTGGCACAAGGTGTAAGTACCATCAGATACCCACTATATGCCAGGCCAGCCTCCTACAGAAGATTTTGGATTATGTCACCTAATGTACAGAGTTGTTAGTTATTGCCGGTGTGACATGGATGGAGAGATGACTTCTGACCCATCCTGAAAGAATATGGAGATGCTTCAACCCTAATGGGTGTTCTAAATTTTATTGGATAGTTGTTCTTTGATGAAATATGGTTCTACGCAGTGACCAATCAAATTACACTTCATATTTCTAGCTAGGAAGAGACTTTCGAAACATTCAGTCAGTCCTCTTACTCAGTTACCACTTGATGCTTCTATTGTTAAGTCCTTCTTGTATTGTTAATTTCCCCCTTTGCATTTTAATGTGTCCAATGCATATTCCTGATATGCAGCTCGTGATTTGCATTTACCCTGATGATGTTCCTGATGCACTCCGCTGGATGTGTATTTTGCCGCCAAACCTGATCTGTATGCTGTTTCCAGGAAAATAAAAAAAATTGCAGTGTTATTTTATCCCTCGCCTTATTTTAATTAGTTTAGCATGCTGACACCTGTTTTATTTAGATTTTTATTAGCTAGCCTAGTCTAACCAAAGATAGAAGATTTTTCCAAATTATTGTTTTCTTCTTTTGCATTTGCTTTTGCCCGCATGTGTTAGTCTGTTCCCACACATGCTTGTTCTAATTTGTGATAACAGTAGGGAGAACCATCCTTATAAAATTTGATGTATTGAACTTTGAATTCGGATATTGGCTGATGTCACCATCTAATGAACTGAGATCTCTTTCTGTTTCACATATAATATCATTGCTTGTTTGCTTAATGCTGCTTGAATTTTAAATAGTGTTGATGTTGAGTAGATTGAACTTGTTTTGTCGATTTGGCCAGCCTATGGTTTTCATTTATCTTTATAATGTAGTTTTATGCACTATTTTCATGACTTTGACTTTGTGGTTGTAATAAAGCTTTTACATTTTTCATTGATTGGAGTTTTTTTCCAAAGACAAATAGGTTATGGTGTTTAAATGTCTTGTTGTGTTGATTGAGATTCAGTTGAATGTGTTTGGTTTTACCACACTCTTCACTGAGCCCAAAGATACCATCGACCTTGGTGCAAGTGCTTTCGATTACTGACCTGGAAGAGAAAATGCGCTCTCACTAGGAAGCCTAGGAGTGCCATACGTGAGAGAACCATGACAACAGGGCTAGGTGGATAAGGGCCAGCAGACCAGCAGGAAGAGGGTGGGGAGGATCAGTAAAACCAGGATCATGGGGCTGATGAAAGGTCTAATACGAGCAAGGGCCATGGGAAGGGATGAGAACCAGGAAGGACTAGAGCCAGGAGCGCCAGAATCAGCAAACCAGTACCAGGCTGACCACCACTAGGTGAGCAAGGGCCAGGGGGATCAAAACAACCCAGAAAAGGAGGACTTGGTGTCACAGTCCATACACCTCAAATGCTAGGTTCTGTGGGAGCAAAGAAAGTTCACCCAATGGACAGCCGGTCAGCCCTCAACATGTAAATTATAAAATGTGTTTGAGCGTACCTCTCAAGGGAAAGGGGGTTGAGAATGAGAGAGGTGGACAGTAGAGAATGCCATGGAAATTTGGCTCTCAGGTTCTAAAATGTAATGGTACAATTCTTCTAGGAGTTCTCTGATTACCTGGGTTGGAGGCCTGCCATCTATATTGTTCTTTGGGCTGCACCTTTGATTACTTGTTATGCACAGATGGAGGAAACAGTTACAAGATTAGCAACGTTGAAGTAACATGTTACCAAAACTATTCTATTAATTATATTCATTGATATTATTAACAACCCATGTATCTCTACAATCTTACAGTATCTATAACTCATCCCTTGGAAATAGGATGAGGCCTTCAACTGTGCTCTATGAATGTGCAGCGTGCACCAGAGTGGCTTTCATAACTGTTATCCTCATTTCCATAAAATCTCAGATGCTTTGTCTGATTCAGCAAGAGATTTTCAAAACCTAGATTATGGCCCACATCCACAGTTTTTATGTGCTTGTTGCATGCAAAAGTTACTGTTATTTAAATCAGTAAAGAGCTCCAAACAGTTTAGTCATAGTGTCTATAGGACCGGAACTTTTTTACAGGGTCATCCCCAAACTTTTTTGCCTTCCTCTTCCTTATTTTTCTGACCTCTTTTTGTTGGCTCTAGGACTCTGAGCACTTTATCACTGCTGATCAGTACCAAAGTGCATGTGCTCTCCCTTCTAAATTTGGTATGATTGGCGTATACCTAATTGGCTCATTTAATATACCTGTAGGTCCCTTGTACAGTGGTATCCCTATATCCACGGGCTGTAAATTAAATGCTACTAGTGGGCCTGAAGCACAGCTTGCGCCACCCACAGAAGTAGCCTTTCAAACCTGTCTCAAGCCTGCTACCGCAGGGCCTGCGTGCACAATTTTCTGCCACAGGGACCTGGCATCTAAATGTACTTGCCAGGCCTGGAACTCCCCTTTTACTACATATAAGTCACTCTAAGGTAGACCCTAGCTAGCTCTTTAGGCACGGTGCTGTGTGGGTAAAAACCAGGACATGTGCCTTGTTGTGTGGCCGGTCCTGGTAGTGACAAACAGCCTATTTGGTCCCTCACTACTGTGAGTGCTGCCTTTCTTCTCATAGGATTGCATTGGAAATGACCTACCTTATATCTAGGTGGTATTGTCCAATCTATGAGGGGTAGTGTAGGCATTTTTGGTATGATTGTAATGGGAGTGAGAAAAACTGCTAACTGGTGTAGGTGGATTTTTATTACCATAATACAAATGCCACTTTTAGAAAGTGGGCACTTCTCTGTGCTTATGACTCTGGTATTTTGCAACATACCTCGAATCCACGTTTTGGGGCAGAGTGATGTAGGAAAGTACCATCTTTCTTGGCATGTTACCCCCAATTTCTATCTGTATGTCAGTATGTTTTGCCTGTCTCATTAGGATCCTGCTGGTCAGGACCCCAGTGCTCATAGTTTGTGGTTCAATGTGTGTTGTCAGTAGTGAATAACTGTGTCACTGAAGTTCTGCTAACCAGAACTTCGGTGATTATGCTCTCTCTATTTCCTATTTCCAAATTAGTCACTATAGTTTAGTGACCTCATATACCAATTCCAATTGGCACACTGGACCCCCTTATAAGTCCCTATTATATGATACATAGATACCCAGGGCATTGAGGTTCCAGGAGATCCTTACGGGCTGCAACATTTCTTTTGCCACCCATAAGGAGCTCAGACAAACCCTTTCACAGGACTGCCACTGCAGCCTGCGTGAAATAGTGCACATACTATTTCACAGCCATTTTCACTGCACTTAAGTAATTTATAAGTCACAAATATGTCATTTACCAAAGGCTAGGTGCAAAGTTACTAAGTTTGAGGGCCAATTGCCCGGACTTTGTGAGTGCGGGGATACCATTACATGTGTACACTACATATAGGTCAATACCTATATGTAGCTTCACAATGGTAACTCCAAATATGGCCATGTAAGGAGTCTAAGATCATGGAATTGTCCCCCCATTCCAAATCTGGTATTGGGTGCCAATCCCATGCACCACCTTAGACCCCTAGTACTGCCAAACCGGTTCTCTGAGGCTTGCACTGCAGCTACAGCTGCTGCCACCTCACAGACAGGGTTCTGCCCTCCTGGGGTCTGAGCAGCTCAGTCCCAGGAAGGCAGAACAAAGCATTTCCTTTGGGAGGAAGGTGTTACACCCTCTCCCTTTGGAAATAGGTGTTACTGGCTTGGGAGGGATAGCCTCCCAGAGCCTTTGGAAATGCTTTGAAGGGCACAGATTGTGCCCTCCTTTCATAAGCCAGTCTACACTGGTTCAGGGACCCCCAATCCCTGCTCTGGCATGAAAGTGGACGAAGGAAAGGGGAATGACCACTCCCCTGTCCATCACCACCCGAGAGGGCCCAGAGCTCCTCCGGTGTGTCCCTGGCGTTAGCCATCATGTTTTCCAAGGTGTGGGGACACTCTGGAGATCTCTGAGTGGCCAGTGACAGCAGGTGACATCAGAGACCCCTCCTGTGCATACCTGGTTAGGTAGCCAATCTCCCTCTCAGGGCTGTTTATGGTCTCTCCTGTGGGTTACTCTTCAGATTCAGCTTGCAAGTTTCCACCAGGAGTCCTCTGCAACTCCTGCTTCATCCTCTGACCATCTGATCAATCGTATGTGTTAGTCAAAAAAGAGTCCATTCATATGGCTTTTATTGATCTAACTAGTGGCTTTGATATAGTCAATAGGTCGAAGTTATGGCAAATTATGGGAGCTTTAGGCTGTGACACGTCCCTTTTGGAGCTTATTAAACGCCTACATACAGAATTATCGGTTTCCGTTCAGGCTGGTTTACATGGCCAGAGAACCTCTCCCATTCCCTCTACAAGGGGCGTAAGACAGGGATGTATCTTAGCTCCCTTTCTGTTTTTTAATATACATAAACGGGCTCTATGATTCGCTGGTAAAACATGAAAAGGACTGCCAAAGATGGGCCAGAGACCACTTCCAGTTTTACTATATGCTGATGATGCAGTTTTAATTGCTCGTACCACTAATGGTTTACAGGGACTATTGGACTTATTTTATAATTTTATGTCGAACCTTGATTTGAAAATAAACTACCCTAAGACTTTTGTTATGACATGTGGCCCACGTAACACTTAGGGGGTCATTACAACATTGGTGGTAAAAGCCGCTTACCGCCGTGCAGAAGACCGCCAATCCACCGCCGGCGCGGGAGACCGCCACAGCTATTATGACACACATCACGGATTCCGCCGAAATTCAGACACCCACACAAGTCCGCCACACCAAAGGTCAGCGCTAAATATGCGGAAACAAATCCTCCACCTCCACACCAACAGAAACACGCCCCTGCTATTACGACCCACGAATCCACGTGGCGGTCTTTCAACCGCGGTATTCCATTGGCGGTACACACCGCCGCGCTCAAAATACACACATACCTCCAAAACACCGCCACATTGGACACTTCCAAATACACACACCTGATACACATACAAACAACACTCCCACACACCCAACACAATATAAAACACACACCCACATCACCCACAAACCCCTACGACCAGAATTTCTGAGAGAAGACCAGAGAGATACAGCACAGAATAGAGAACCCATCACACAGAGGCACACTACACCATCACCCACACAACTTCCACACACAAACCACCACATACCACTACACTCACCACACTCATCAACACATACACCACCCCACACATCACACACACCACCCCATGTCACGCCAAAGACACCCCCGCTTCTCCGAGGAGGAGCTCAGGGTCATGGTCGAGGAAATCATCAGGGTAGAGCCACAGCTATTTGGCTCACAGGTACAGTACACATCCATAGCCAGGAAGATGGAGCTATGGCAAAGAATAGTCGACAGGGTCAACGCTGTGGGACAGCACCCAAGAAATAGGGAGGACATCAGGAAGAGGTGGAATGACCTACGGGGGAAGGTGCGTTCCACGGTATCCAGGCACCACATCGCGGTACAGCGGACTGGCGGCGGACCCCCACCTCCTCCCCCACAACTAACAACATGGGAGGAGCAAGTCTTGTCCATCTTGCATCCTGAGGGCCTCGCAGGAGTCGTTGGAGGAACGGACACTGGTAAGTCAAATCTTCACTATCATATCCCCCACCCTACCTGCATGCTATCACACACACCCACCCTCACCCCCTCCCCCTCCCCTATCACCCTAACTCCTCACTAATCTACCCATAACACCAACTACCCATCCCAATCCCAAGGCCTGCATGACACAACTAAGCATGGACACCCATCACTAAAGCATGCCCACTGCACAGACCCACAGCACCCCCCAACCATCACCACACAAGCCCCCACACGGGAATGCCTGCACTGGGGTTCACGCACACCCAACCAATGCACACCATGAAACACACACATGCAATAATCATGTACTTATACCCCCGCAGGAACCCGAAGGAACGTCACCACACCAGAGGGTCCAGACAACACCACTCCACCCACAGAAGAGGCCCACAGTGACGACAGCAGCTCTGCCCTACTGGATCTTGACGACCAGCCCGGACCATCGTGGGCCTCAGGACAGTCGGTTCCCCTTGCCCAGCCACAGCCCAACACCGAGCTTACACCCTCTGGTAACCCCAGCACAGCACCCACCCAGCGGGCCCATTCCTCCCTACCCAGGACAGGTCAATCAGTGGTGTGTCCACCACTACAGGGCACCCAGGCTAACCCACCACCCCAACAACAACAGGGACCTGGGGGCAGTGGTAGTGGGCACACGGTCCAGGGGACGGAGGCACAGGAACACCGGGGAACTGGGAGGGCTGCTGTGCGACAGAGGGAGGACAGGCCAAGGGAACCTACTCTCAACGAGGCCCTATCCTCCATCATGGGAGCATACCACCACTCCCAGGAGACGATGGCAATGGTGCTGGACAAGTTGCAGGAGACCCTGCGTCTGCAGGAGGAGCAGTATTTGGGGTTCAGGGAGGAGCTCAGGACCATCGCCTCCGCCCTGGGCACCATCGTAGGGGTGCTGACGGACATTCAAAAGACCTTGAGGGACACCGTGGCACTCCAAGGGGCCCCTGACACTAGCCAGGACGATGAAATGCCCACCACCTCCGCCGGCGCTAGTGGACAGGACGCCCCACCACAAGACCAACACACCAGCACCCCACCCCCTGCAGACGGACAACCACCACGAAAGCGGGCCCTGAGATCCAGGAACAGGACAGAGCAAGATGGCAAGACCTCCGCCAGGAAATAAGACCACCCTGATTGTCCCCCCACTGTCCCACTTTGTTACCCTGTCCAGATTGGAACTGCCCCAGCTCCACTTCCAATGGCCAGATGTGCAATGTACCTGTGAGACTAATAGACAGGACTCTGCCATGGACATTCTTCCACCATGACCTCTCCCCATTTCACAACCCCCCTACATTTTTATGCACTTCAATAAACACCCTTGAAACCTCAATAATATTGGAGTCAGTCAATGATTGTGAACTTTGTATTGTCAATTACAGTGTTAAAAAAGGTTACCCATTGGAAGGTCAACATGCCAATGTCACACATCACAAGCCTTTCTAGGGTGCAAGCTGTTGACACGTAGGTTACCACATTACTGAAACTGAAATGGAAAGGGACAACTCAGTTACCAAATAGGGAGTGAAATGTAGGTACAGGATAGAGGTAGACGTGTGAAATGTAATATAATGTGAAACATGAAATTGTACTCACCTGTGTCTCATTGAAAATATTGCTGTATGACTGACTCCCTGTTGTCGTTTTCATCTTCATCAGCTTCATCCTCATCACTGTCCACAGGCTCCACAGGCTCAACCGCTGCAACAACAACGTCATTTGGATCATCCTCCTGCAGAAAAGGCACCTGGCGTCGCAATGCCAAGTTATGGAGCATGGAGCAGGCGATGATGATGTCGCACACCTTCTTCGGTGAGTAGAATAGGGACCCACCTGTCATATGGAGGCACCTGAACCTGGCCTTCAGGAGGCCGAAGGTCCCCTCGATCACCCTCCTAGTCCGCCCATGGGCCTCATTGTACCGTTCCTCTGCCCTGGGATTCCTCACTGGGGTCAGTAGCCAGGACAGGTTGGGGTAACCAGAGTCCCCCAATAGCCATACACGGTGCCTCTGGAGTTCACCCATCATATCAGGGATGCTGCTATTCCGCAGGATTTAGGCGTCATGCACTGAGCCAGGGAACATTGCATTTACCTGCGAGATGTACTGGTCTGCCAAACAGACCATCTTGACATTCATGGAATGATAACTCTTCCTGTTCCTGTATACCTGTTCATTCCTGCGGGGGGGACCAGAGCTACATGGGTCCCATCAATGGCACCTATGACGTTGGGGATATGTCCAAGGGCATAGAAGTCACCTTTCACTGTAGGCAAATCCGCCACCTCAGGGAAAATTATGTATCTCCTTACGTGTTTCAGCAGGGCAGACAACACTCTGGACAACACGTTGGAAAACATAGCCTGGGACATCCCTGATGCCATGGCCACTGTTGTCTGAAAAGTCCCACTTGCAAGGAAATGGAGCACTGATAGCACCTGCACGTCAGGGGGGATTCCAGTCGGATGGCGGATTGGTGACATCAGGTCTGGCTCCAACTGGGTACATAGCTCCTGGATTGTGGCACAGTCAAACCGGTAGGTCACGATGACATGTCTCTCTTCCATTGTCAACAGGTCCACCAGCGGTCGGTACACCGGCGGATTCCGCCATCTTCCAATATGTCCCAACTGACGGTGCCTAAGAAGGACAACAGCGAAGAAACTATCAGCATTCCTCCAGGTATGTACCCACAGTCACACACAAGACTACACCAGACAATTAACCCATCCGGGAAAGGTTTTGAGTGTAGGCCTCGGTATGTGTGACGCAGTAGTAATTGAAGCCATGTGGGCCCCTGAAATGGCGGCTGCCTGACCTCTAAACTGGGACAATGGAATTGTGGGGTAACTGCGCTGGCGTTGGACACCGTCGCAGTAGGCGGTCGTAGAGCGCGGCGCAATGCTGCATTGGTTAACATGGGACCCTATGGGTCCCAGGAGCCAATGAACAGGTGCTCTGGCGGTGATGATGCGCACCGCCGCGGACGTCACCGCCGCGGACGTCACCACCATTTTCTATCTCTTCAATCACTAGATACCTGACCTTCGACAGGAGAGGACCTACACTGCTAGTGCTGCTGTGACCTCGGTCTGGAAGCGAAGATGGCTGCTGCGTCTGGGGAAAGGGCCTCTGCCTTCACTGCACAGGAGTTGGAGAAACTTGTGGATGGGGTCCTCCCCCAGTATACGCTACTCTACGGTCCTCCAGACCAACAGGTTAGTACACAGGGAGCACGTTGTATGGGCTAGGCCTGGGTGGAGAGGGCTGGGTGGATGAGGGAAGGGGGCAGAGTACATAGAACAGTCATGCATGGGGATGAATGGGCCACAGGAATAGAGTTGGGAGGGGCCAATTACAACGACGGTGCTGTAGGTAATGACTGTTCCTCTTTCCTTGTGCATGTCATGTAGGTCAGCGCCCACCAGAAGAGGGACATTTGACGTGCCATCGCCAAGGAAGTCCGGACCCTGGGGGCCCACCAGACACGGGGCACCCACTGCCGGAAGAGATGGGAGGACATTCGCCGCTGCAGCAAGAAGTCGGCGGAGGCTCAGCTGGGGATGGCCTCCCAACGTGGGAGGGGTGCCCGTCGCACCATGACCCCCCTGATGTTCCGGATCCTGGCTGTGGCCTACCCGGAGTTGGATGGGCGCTTAAGGACATCACAGCAGACACAAGGGGGTGAGTACAACCTCATCCTATGGACTTTGCGTGCAGTGGAGCTGTCTGGCTGGGGTTGGTGGGCTGTGGGTGTCCCTAGGCCAGGGCGAGTTAGGTAGGCAAGGCCCCTCCGTTATGTAGGCCATGTGGCACTCTACCCCAGCTAAAAAAAAAGGCAAATTGATGTATAGTTGCTCCTTTGCCATCCATGTGGGCAGATTTCTACCATTGCCATGTAGGCCATATCCCAGAAATTACATGTGCAGAGGGCAGGAGCAGGGGGCTGCTGAGTTTGTCTTGTCCGCCAACGGTAGCGGTATGCCATGCACTAAAACTCTCTTTCTTCTGTCTCCACCCTTTTTCTGCTCTCCCTGTCCTTCTGTACATCAGCATCAACAGGCGGAGGTACAGTGGCACCGGAGCACGAGGGAGCTGCATCCCACATGGCCATGGAGGGCCACACCACAGACTCTGAATTCACCAGTGGGACGGAGGGCGAGGGGAGCTGCACGTCGGCCACAGGATCACCAACCAGCGACACGGACTCGTCCGCCGATGTGAGCTCCCCTGTGGTGGCGGCACCATCTGTGCGCCCCACTTCTACAGGTACAGCCGCCACCTCCCCTACCAGCACCGCCCTCCCAGCAGCCCCTCAGCGTTCGCCCCGTGCCCGCTCACCCAGGAGGGTGGGCATCACCTTCGCCCCAGGCACCTCAGGCCCTGCCCCAGTCACCCCTGCTGCCCTCAATGAGGAGGCCATTGACCTCCTCAGGTCACTCACTGTTGGGCAGTCTACCATTGTGAATGCCATCCAGGGTGTAGAATGAGAGTTGAAACACGGTAATGCATTCCTGGAGGGCATTCATTCTGGTCAGACTGTCCTTCAGCGAAACCCTGCAATCTCTGGCCTCAGCACTGATGGCAGCCATTGTCCCTGTGTCCAGCCTCCCCCCTCCAACTTCCTCCACCCAGACCCAATCCCCTGTACCCCAGCCCATCCCAAGCACACCTACAGACCAGCATGCACACAAGTCAACACATACAAGTAGCTCAAGCAAACATAGGCACCACACACACCACAGGCACTCACACAAGCATCAGACCCATGCAGACACAGCAACATCCACTGTCTCCACTGTGTCCCCCTCCTCCTCTTCTCCCTCCTCCATCCCAGTCTCGTCTACACACACACCTGCATGCACCACATCTACAGGCACTAGGACTCGCACCAGGACACCCAGCACCACAAGCCGCTCACCTGCACTCACCACCTCCACTGCCATATACACGTCCCCTGTGTCCTCTCCCAGTGTGTCTGTGACGCCCCCTCCCAAAGTACACAAACGCCGGCAATCACTCACCCAACATCCATCCACCTCACGACAGCCTCCAGTACCTGCACCTGCACCCAAAACAGCTAAAGTGAGACCTCCTACAACCACCTCCTCTTCCTCCACTCCCAGAGCCCCTCCAGCTACCCATCCCAGTGTACGTCAGAAACTGTCCCTATGTCAAATTGACCTTTTTGCCCCCCCTCCAATTCATCAGTCCTGTCGTAGCGCCTCAGCCAAAAAGCCTCCAGTACCAGTGGTGCGTGTGCCAGGTTTTTGGAGTGCCCCGTCCACCAGGGCAGGCAGTAGGACCCGGAGCCAAGGCACTGTCAGCCCACCCCCTGTATAGGCTCCAAAATTGGAGAGTGGACGACGGGACCGTGTCAAGGCTCCTGGTGGGACAAACAGTGAAATGGGATCCAAGGCGATTGGTGAGTCATCTGTAACTCAAAAGAAGGTGGGGAAGGTCCAGAGGAAGTCTCCCCAACCTGTTGTGAGTGTCACGGCGGAGAAGTACGCCATCATTTCCGGCGGTCCAGACACAACCGCCAGCACCGTCGTTACTGGTCAGGAGTCCACCGCCAGAGTCACAGCCCAGGAGGGCCCAAGTATCGTCACTGGTCCAGAGACCACCGCCAGAGTCATAGCCCAGGAGGGCCCAAGTATCGTTACTGGTCCAGAGACCACCGCCAGAGTCATAGCCCAGGAGGGCCCAAGTATCGTCACTGGTCCAGAGACCACCGCCAGAGTCATAGCCCAGGAGGGCCCAAGTATCGTTACTGGTCCAGAGACCACCGCCAGAGTCATAGCCCAGGAGGGCCCAAGTATCGTCAGTGGTCAGGAGACCACTGCCACCGCCGGAGTCACAGCCCAGGAGGGCCCAAGTATCGTAACTGTTCAGGAGACCACCGCCAGAGTCATAGCCCAGGAGGGCCCAAGTATCGTTACTGATCAGGAGACCACCGCCACCGCCGGAGTCACAGCCCAGGAGGGCTCAAGTATCGTAACTGGTCAGGAGACCACCGCCAGAGTCATAGCCCAGGAGGGCCCAAGTATCGTTACTGGTCAGGAGACCACCGCCACCGCCGGAGTCACAGCCCAGGAGGGCTCAAGTATCGTAACTGGTCAGGAGACCACCTCCAGAGTCATAGCCCAGGAGGGCCCAAGTATCGTTACTGGTCAGGAGACCACCGCCACCGCCGGAGTCACAGCCCAGGAGGGCTCAAGTATCGTAACTGGTCAGGAGACCACCGCCAGAGTCATAGCCCAGGAGGGCCCAAGTATCGTTACTGGTCAGGAGACCACCGCCACTGCCGGAGTCACAGCCCATGAGGGTCCAGAATCCCACAGCCCCGCTGGGCAATGATGGAACGTCAAGCCACAGACCAACGTCCAGTGTGGAGTTCGTCATGCCACACACCAATGTCCAGTGTGGAGATCGTCATGCCACACACCAATGTCCATTGTGGAGTTCGTCATGCCACACACCAACGTCCAGTGTGGAGTTCGTCATGCCACACACCAACGTCCAGTGTGGAGTTCGGCATGCCACACACCAATGTCCAGTGTGGAGATCGTCATGCCACACACCAATGTCCATTGTGGAGTTCGGCATGCCACACACCAACGTCCAGTGTGGAGTTCGTCATGCCACACACCAACGTCCAGTGTGAAGTTCGTCATGCCACGCACCAACGTCCAGTGTGGAGATCGTCATGCCACACACCAATGTCCATTGTGGAGTTCGTCATGCCACAAACCAACGTCCAGTGTGGAGTTCGTCATGCCACACACCAATGTCCAGTGTGGAGATCGTCATGCCACACACCAATGTCCACTGTGGAGATCGTAATGCCACACACCAAAATCCGTACCAGAACCGCCATGGCAAAGCACCGCTGAACAGGGCAAAGACCGCCATGGTGAAGTCCGCTGAACAGGGCAAAGACCGCCATGGTGAAGACCGCTGAACAGGGCAAAGACTGCCATGGCAAATCACCGCTGAACAGTCCATAGCCAGCCATGCAAAGCACCGCTGAACAAGGCCAAGACCACCATGGTGAAGACCGCTGAACAGGGCAAAAACCGCCATGGCAAAGCACCGCTGAACAAGGCCAAGACTGCCATGGTGAAGACCGCTGAACAAGGCCAAGACCGCCATGGTGAAGACCGTTGAACAGGGCAAAGACTGCCATGGCAAAGCACTGCTGAACAGTCCATAGCCAGCCATGGCAAAGCACAGCTGAACAGGGCAAAGACCGCCATGGTGAAGACCGCTGAACAGGGCAAAGACCGCCATGGCAAAGCACAGCTGAACAAGGCCAAGACTGCCATGGTGAAGACCGCTGAACAAGGCCAAGACCGCCATGCTGAAGACCGCTGAACAGGGCAAAGACTGCCATGGTGAAGACCGCTGAACAGGGCAAACACTGCCATGGCAAAGCACCGCTGAACAGGGCAAAGACCGTGTGGGTATGAATAGTCCGGCACATCAGGCATCGTTCTCCCATGTGCAGCTGGGACTGTGACAGGACATATACTTTCACGGGGAGACTCATCCAGTCTGGGCACCAGTCCCACCCAGTACCAGTAGAGAACTGCATCTACTTGCGAAGATGTGTCTTTGCACTCCCCAGGATTGCACAGTGGGCAACCCACCCACTGTAGAGACTTGAGAGACTGTGGCTTTGCACTCCCCAGGATGTAACAGTGGGCAAGCCACCCACTGTAGAGACTTGAGAGACTGTGGCTTTGCACTCCCCCGGATGGCACAGTGGGCAACCCACCCACTGAAGTGACTTGAGAGACTGTGGCTTTGCACTCCCCAGGATGTAACAGTGGGCAACCCACCCACTTGTTAGACTTGAGAGACTGTGGCTTTGCGCTCCCTAGGATGTAACAGTGGGCAAGCCACCCACTCTACAGACTTGAGAGACTGTGGCTTTGCACTCCCCAGGATGGCACAGTGGGCAACCCACCCACTTGTTAGACTTGAGAGACTGTGGCTTTGCACTCCCCAGGATGTAACAGTGGGCAAGCCACCCACTGTAGAGACTTGAGAGACTGTGGCTTTGCACTCCCCAGGATGGCACAGTGGGCAACCCACCCACTGTATAGACTTGAGAGACTGTGGCTTTGCACTCCCCAGGATATATCAATGGGCATGGAGCCCCGTCGTGGATCTAGCTTCGCATTCATCTGGCTGAGGTGCCCCCCCTTCCCTTCCCCCTGAGGTGCCTGCATTGTTTCTATCTGATGCCCCGGCAGTGTTCTCTCGGATTTTGGTCTGGTATCTATTGTGGGCGTTGCCCATGCATTTTTGGACTGTTGGTGCACGGACATTGTTGTGTACATATCTGCACTACTTCTTGTATTGTACATTTATTTTTGACAGATTTCGTGATATATATATATCCGTATATTTTTTAATGAGTAGTATATTTGCACAATAAAAAGTTTGACCGCTATTCGCTTTGTCTTTGCATTCTTCCGGGGGGATTGTGGGTTGTTACTGTGATTTTTGTGAATGCATTGGTGTGTATGTTGTAATATGCGAGGGTGGGGGTGGGGGTGTTTGGTGGGTGTCCCCGTAACGTTTGCCTCCCCCCTCCCCTGTGTCGTAGGTGCTGGACTCACCAGTATGTTCTGCGCCTACGTCGCTGGTGGTCGTAGATGAGCAGGAATGCAAGGGCAGGGAGTATTTGTAGTTCCGGCTCCATGGTGTCCTCGTGGGATGTGTTGAGGTGAGCGTTTTCCAATAGCACAAGCTGTTTCCGCCGTGTTTTTATCCACGGTGAATCCGCCCCGGAAAAGGTGGCGGATTGGTGTGTTGTGATAGTGTGGGCGGTACATTGTCTTCCGCCTGTCTGTTGGCGCTAACCGCCGCGCTGTTTGTCTGTACCGCCGTGGCAGGCGGTGTGTTAAACTGGCTGTCTTAGTGGGCGGTTTCCGCCAGGGTCGTAATTCCCTTTTTTTGTCCGCCGGCCTGTTTGCGGTATTACCGCAGCTTTAACACCGTCCGCCAGGGTTGTAATGACCACCTTAGTCTAAACAATTTACTATGGGAGGACATATTTTAAACAAGGTGAATAATTTCTGTTATTTAGGCATGCATATGAGTTCCTCTCTGTCCTGGAAAACACACATTAACTTTAAGCTCCAACAGCTGACAAGGAACAACAAAGCGATTTTTCGCTTTTCTTGTAAACTAGGTCACAGACCTCCTGCACAGATGAAAACACTTTACAACTCCAAGTGCGCTGCAGCAGTCCTTTACGGGGCAGGTGTTTGGGGCTTCAACAAAATACCCTCTCTCCAGAGCGCTGAAAATAAATTCCTGAGCAGATTACTGATGGTCCCAAAATGCATAGCAAACATCATCTGCCATGAGGAACTTGGCCAGCGCTTCCTGGAGGACAGGGTTTCCATTGCTCCCCTACTGCTCTGGATTAGATGCTGGACAAACCCTGCTGCAAAACTTGTACAGGATTGCATTTCGGATTGCCTACAATTGGATAATTCAAATAGGATTCCCTGGCTTGTGTTTTTGCAAAACTCTTTTGAGAAGCTAGGGCTTAGGTACATGCTTGATGAACCCCTTCTGTTAACTACAAATTCTAGGACTGTTTTGAAGTCTACTTATTCTGAGCATGTATCAGAGCTGAGATTTCATAGCTCCCTGAAATTGAAATCCTTCGATCCCTATTCTCGGATTGTGACTGCTTCATCCCTTGAACCCTATTTGATCTGGTTTTAAAGTTTCAGAATAATTTCTCTTTTAACTCTTTTTAGACTTAATCTAATTCACTTTAAGGTAGCCTTTCCCGAACCATGTTTTTAGAAAAAGGATCTACCACTTTGTCCCTGTGATTCCAAATTAACCCAGAGTACCTCGCATTTTATTCTTTTTTGCCCTCTATATGCTGCTCCCAGAGGGGCTTTTATCCTACCCATTTTACGTCACCTTAGACCTATCCACTACAAGGAAGCTCTATTATATCTCCAGAGATTGTCAGATATCCAAACCTGTCCTTATGTACTGGATTTTGTTACAACTTCTTTAAGTATTAGGAAAAGGTCTACTCTATATTTAATTCTTATATATTTGTAAATTTTATTAGTCTGAGATAATATCTGTACTTTTGATTTTGTGATTTTAATTATGTTTAGTATATTTATCTGCTATGTGTCAAGGGGTCTTAGATTGGATGCTCATATGGTGTTCTCAGAAATTGTTTTATAGTTTTAATTGTGTTTTTATATTATTTATAGATTGGTAAAATGTGTTCTGGTTTGCACTTTTATGGCGATTGCCGAATAAAGTTATTTGACTGACTGGCTGATCAATCGCAGACTGCTCCAGGAACCGCTGTAACTGCAAGAAAGTAGGCAGAAAGGCTACTGTGACCCTGCAACTTCAGCTTCAGCCAGCAACTGCAACAGTTTTCAAGGTGTGCACACTCTGGGGACTCCCTGTCTTCACCCTGCACCAGAAGGAATGAAGAAATCTCCAGGGGAGTGACGGAGTCACTTTCCTGCTGCAGCAAGCACCATCTGAGACGACAACCGCGTCTCTTGGACTCCTCTCCTGGCGACGAGCCTGCTCCCTGGAACACAGGTGGTGGACCCCTTTGACTCAGACAGTCCTAAGGTCCAGCTGTCCAAATTTGGAGGAGGTAAGTGCTTGCCTTCCCCGTTTGCAACAGTACCCCTTTGCATCGCATCATCTTCACTTTTTGAGGCCTCTGTGCACTATTTGCAAGAATCCTTCGCCTTGCCCAGGTCTCTAGGACTCTGTCCTGCAACGCTCAACTCACTGAGTTGTTCTCCGGCGGCGTCGGACTTTCTTTTGTAGTGCTACAGCAACCACAATTTGCACCTTCTTTGTCCCCGTGTCCTGGGACCTCCGTGTGTGCTGCCTGGTCATCTGTGGTTTCCCTCCAGTGTTGGGAGCCCCCACTGTCTCCCCAATCTGAGTTGAGGCCCCCATGTCCCTCCTGTGTCCAGGCAGTGCAATTTTGATGCAATACGCAACACTGTTTGTACCAAGGTTTGTTTGATTAATCCAGCGCTGCATCTCGCCTACATCCAACATCTCGACAATGGACATCCTTTGCATCATGCAGGAACCAGCAGCCATCTTCTTTGGTGCTCTTCTGCAGACTTTTTCCAACTTTTGCCCCATCTTCTAGGTTGGCAGGGGCTCCTGTCCTTCCTGGAATTTTCTGTGGCTTCTGTACTTGGCCTCCTCACTTTACAGGTCTTCAGGTCTAGGAATCAACCATTTGTTTTTTGCAGTCTTGCTTGGCTCTTGCAATAACTCTAATCACGACTTGTAGTGTGTCCTGAGGAAACTTGCAGTACTTTACTCCTACTTTCCTGGGCTCTGGGGTGGGGTATTTTACTCACCTTTGTGGTTTTCGGATAATCCCAGTGCCCCTCTACACACTACACTTGCCTAGGGGGGAATTTGTGATTCACATTCCACTTCCTAAGTATATGGTTTGTGTTGCCCCTATGCCCATATCTTCCTATTGCATTCTATGGTATTTTCTAATGTTTGCACTATTCTGTGACTATTTACTTAACTGATTTTAGTCTCTAGTGTATATATTGTGTATAACACTTACCTACAGAAAGTGTATTTCCTCTAAGATGTTTTTGTCCTTATGTCACTAAAATAAAGTACCTTTATTCTTGGTAACACTGAGTATTGTCTTTTATTGTGTATAAGTACTGTGTAACTATAGTGGTATTGCAGGAGCTTTGCATGTCTCCTACTTCAGCCGAAGCTGCTCTGCTACAGCTACCTCTATCAGCCTAAGCTGCTAGAACACTACTACATTTCTCTAGTAAGGGATAACTGGACCTGGTATAAGGTGTAAGTAACCCAAGGTACCCACTACAAGCCAGGCCAGCCTCCTACAAGTGACAGCTGGGATTGGTGCATACTTTTCAGACAGATTGTACACAAGGAGGGTGGAGGTGTCACAAGAGTGCATCTGCTTTTTGAATGGTCTTCTTGGGCTGGGAGAAAAGGAAAGGTAGGGCATATCTGCATTTGTAAAGGCCGTGCCCTGTCCTCACACAAAGGGCTCATTTAACCCCCACCGATATCTGGAGCCTGTGCTGGAAGAGAAAGGGGACACTCCTAGAATCGGTCAGTACTGGTTGGAACCCCTTCTCCCCCTTTTGTGGAGACTGTGCAAATTGAGTATAAGTACAGGGGGTCTTCCCCCACATTTCTAGACACTAATGGAATGAACTGGACACTGGATGCTGCTGGAAGGGCTCACCAAGAACAGCTTGAGATTATTCTGCTGTTGTGCTGACCGGTGACCTGCTAGGTCACTGAGAAGAACTGCCACAGCTTCTTAACCTTTGTGCTGGCCTGCTTGCTTGGGCCCTGTAGCCCTGTGCCCCATTGCTGTCTCTAGGTCCTGGGTAGTACGTCCCCTGCTCCCCTGCATTTTCCCCCTTCTCAAAGAAAAGGAAAGGTGCTTTACCATTTATTTGTCCAGCACGAGGGAAGCACTGCATTCTGGGGTCTGAGCATGGAGACCACTCCCTTCTTTCATTGTGGCCAATCAGGAGACACTGCATCTTGCTTTTCCTACAAGGCACCTGGTCAGCGCTACGTTTTGCTTGCCCAAAGCGCCTAGTGAGTGCTACGTTTGGCTTGCCCTAAGCTCCTGGTGAGCGCTATCTTGCCTACCCGCATGGGGAGGGGAGGAGTGCGGAGACAACCGCCATCAGTCACTGGTACATAGACAGGTGCACACTCGGTGGTGCCCCCGGGGCACTAGCCGGCACCTACGAGGTTGTGATCACCATCACGGCCCCAGGCGATCACATCAGGCCCTGAGAGGCCACATTGCCATGTGAGGGGCAGGAAGATACTGCGTCTCCCCTTGCGGGCATTTTTGGAGGAATGTTTCATTCCAGGTGCCTTCCTGACAGTGCTTTGGCATTCTGTTTGTGTTGCAGAGTAACAAGTATCCTATGTTTGCCTGACTACTGCTATTGTTGCAGAGTACTAGTAATCTAGGTGATATCCTGGCCACTGCTGTGTAGCTGGCTATTACTGATACATATTGTGTTTGGTCTAATGCTGTTTTATGCAATACAGTTTATTTTTATATAACTGGGTGTTGTGTTTCCTTTGTGGTGTATTTATTGCGTCATGTGTGTTGTGAGTGTTGTGCAATCATTTTACACATTGTCTCTTGGCTAAGCCTCACTGCTCATTCCAAGCTACCAAGGGGATGAGCAAGGGTTATCTTGAGTGTCTATTTCCCTCACCCTGACTAGAGTGGGTGGGTTCTGCCTGGCTTAGGTGTATCCCTTAGCCAACCAGAAACCCCATTTTTAACAGTGCCACAGAAAACAAAAATGCAGTGCACTGAACTTGTAAGCTTTTGTAGTTTAAAGGGTGCCCGCTTTATGCTGATCCCTTTCTTTTCTTGTTTTTTAGATGCTGTGATGTGTTGTTGAGCAGCTCAACAAGAAGGTGGCAGGAACTGGAGAAGAAGACAGTGCCAATCGGGAGCAGAGGCTGCGATGCTGAAGATGAAGCAGGTAAGTTGCTCTGGGAAGTTGAGCTGGAATGCAAGGCTTCTCTCACTCCAAAGATCAGCAAGCCACTCTGCATTCAGAGAACTGGGCTTTGTAGTTATAGTTTATTTCAAGTTAAGAAGTCATAAAAGTCTTACAACATAGCATACATTAAAACACCACCAACATAGAAACAAAAATACAAAAGTAAAAGTACAATAGAATAAAATTAAAATAGCAATCTCACAAATCCAATCTTGAATATGAACGTTTCAAAAATCCATAAAAATGTAATATAATTGGAAAAAATAAGCACTGAGTTGATCATTTTTGAGCCAAGCATCTGTTTCATTAAGTAAATATTTTCTACCAGTTAATAGATGTTTGAATTAATCACGCTGTCAGGAGGAACAACTTTATAGTTCCTGTAAACCACTACTTAGCATAACTGACACAAAATAAGAGTTACAGCGAGTCCCACCATACAGCCTTAGGGCTTGTTTGGAATCAAACCTTTCAATCTAATTCTCCTGGCCCATAGTAGGAAACGAGTAACAGCAAATACTATTGTCCCCTTTTGATTGCTTTTTAGGGTTGAGGCTGCGAATGCATGTGCTTGCTCATGCGTCTCGTATGCGAGACACTGTTGTGTTCAGTAAAAGGCTCGGAGCTTGCCTGTCGCTCACCATTTGTTGGCTTGCGTGGCACTCTTCTTTACAGCCTCGTAATCCGTCAAGGCATATCTGGCTTCATTTCTGTTCCTGTGTGTGGAGCAGGGATCAAGCACTATTTGATTTCAACTTAATTAGTGCATGTCTGCTGCTCCTGACGTGATCGAGGTACTATTTTGTTTTAACTTTCAGAAGGCTTGCGACTGGCAGAAACACGCCCAGCAGGACAAATAAAATTGCAAAGTTCTATTCTAATGGGTGCCATTGTCAAAAGATGACAATTAACTTGTTTGAAAAATGTGAAACCTATTAAATTGCAAATGCTTGTTAATAGTTTTAGGGCCTCCCAATAATGCATCACACCCTCCAGCCTATATACCACAATGATCCATTTCTGACTAGGAGATAGATAGGTGGGGCAGAAGAAGTGTGGGCAAGTGGGTCATGAATTAGGAGAAGCCCCTACTATGTCCCACTTAGCAGAAAACAAACATAATTAGAGCGCAACACATCTGAATTGGATATATAAGCCTTTTACTTGCAAGGGGTACATTCTATCCATATACAGCTCAAACTGGGGGGAGCCTTTGTAATCTAAGAACTGATCAGTCACACTCCCAACTTTATGATCTTGCCAAATGCTTGCTATTGCATTTTCCCAGTATGCTTTTTCACTTTCTCCATGGCTCCCCTATCACTTTATGCTGGACAATTCCACAGGCTACCCAATTTAAGCATTTTGCAAACCATGGGCTACATGCTTGTCTATTGCTAGAAATTCACTCTTCTAGTACTCCCTGTATGGAGTCAGTTCTGGGGTTGACCAGATTCTCACCCAATACAGCAAGAGTTTTAATTCAGATGCCTGATGCTTTCAATTCAATGCTAGGTCAAGCCTTATGGGAATAATAGGAGTACTCATAGGGAGATTAAATAGATCTTGGATAAAACTGTTTTGTACTATAGTCTGTGTAGATGCTTCAACATAGAGCCCTAGTTCGGCGCCATATGTAGCTGCTGCTACTGCTGTGGCTCTAAATTTTTAGGGCAGGAGACACAGTGCCACGTGATGTGTCCCTATATTTTTTCCAAATTAGGGACCCTCTCTGCTTGAGGAGAGTGTTACTTTTCTGACAATCATACTCCCAGGTAATCAGAGTTTTAACCTGTCCTATTGGTGCTCCCTCAAAACTCAGCTTACCTCTAAAGGTTTGGTGTGGATTTAGTGCCATATATTTTGATTTGATTGTCACATGTATAAGAATATCATTTTGAAAACTGTTCTTATTCGTGATTCTTATGCTTTCAACCCCTAGACCCCGCCATCTTTTCAGCTCACTTATATAACTGGTAAGTATTTGCTGACATATCAGAGCATGCAAAGTGAATAAAAAGCCGGGACTGTTATACCCTGACCTGTGAGTGATAGCAGACGCTGACTAATGCTTGCACAGTAACTGGAAGGTGGACCAGAGTGCAGAGAGACTGAAAGTCATCCATAAATAAAGTGAACTAATTATGGGTGAAAAGGGGTATGGTCTGTGAAGGATTGCAGAGAAGCTAAGATGGCTGACGTCAACAAAAATGGTTAATGGTTAACAATGCTGGTCAAAAGGAAATAGCAATCAGCATAGACGAGAAGGGTAGGATGAGCAGAAAACTAGATGAGGGAGGCTCCAGATAGATCCTCTCAGATGACTCACAGAGATTCTCAATAATAAGGGTGTCTGATTGCCAGCTATCTTATACCTGTGAACCAAGGCCAGGAGTGATGGCTTCAGCACCAAATGACTAGTCTGTGAAAATATGAAGGCTAGGTGACAGGTGATAAAAATACATATGTGGCATAAAAATTTGGTCTGAGTGTCAAAACCACTAGAGTACCCTGTGTGACTTTCTGCATTTGCTCTGACATTACAGGTGTAGATACCTGTTGGATATGTAGCAAGTGTTTAGTAGTAAGTAGTGGTAAAGGTATCATTGCTGGAAACAGTGGGAAGCAATTGGATGGCTCCTAGTTTATCCTGGCATGTAATGGAGCATCAATACAGCTCCCCACTGGACGCGTACTCTATGCATACCTGTGGCTGAAGGAAAGAAGCCCAGAAATGAATTGAGGGAGTGATGGCATAGGGTAGGAGTGAGGGATAATTTAGAAATTATTCTTGTTAAAGACAACAAAGGTTCAAAACTAGGCGTAGCCATTTGTCTGCACATGCTAACTGCTCAGGAGGGCTGATGACAGCCAAGAGCCAGGATTAAACATTTTGGGCCAGATGTAGGAAAATGGCAATTTGTGACTTGCAAATTGCGAGTCCCTGCGACTCGCAATTTGCAACTCGCAAATTGGTATGCAGAACGGTGTCTCAGACACCGTCTGCGAGTCGCTATGGGGTCGCAATGACCCACCTCATTAATATTAATGAGGTGGGTCGCAAATTGCGGCCCCATAGCGAGTCTAGGCACTCGCAAACATGGAGGCCTGCTGTCGTCAGCAGACCTCCATGTTCGTGACTGCTTTATCAATAAAGCAGTTTTTTTTTTTAAGTGTAGCCCGTTTTCCTTAAAGGAAAACGAGCTGCACTTAAAAAAAAAAACGAATCCTTTAGTTTCGGTATTTTTTCAGGGCAGGTAGTGGTCCCTTGGACCACTACCTGCCCTGAAAAAAGGGTTTTGGGTCCATTCGCAAAGGGGAAGGGGTCCCATGGGGACCCCTTCCAATTTGCGAGTGGGTTACCATCCACTTGAAGTGGATGGTAACTGCTATACCATTTGCGACCGCATATGCGGTCGCAAATGGTATTGCATGCCACTCCGAATCGCAAATAGGAAGGGAACACCCCTTCCTATTTGCGATTCTGAAATGCGTATTGCGAGTCGGTCCCGACTCGCCATATGCATTTCTGCATCGGGAAATGCGATTAGCGAGTCGGAAACGGCAATTTTTGCCATTTGCGACTCGCTAATCGTTTCCTGCATCTGGCCCTTTGTCCTTGTTTTGCATACTCCCTCTTGGAGCCAGCTTTATTGTTACTGCTGCGAGAGCCATCACCTAATACGAAGGCTGTGTCTAAGCTATAGACAGAAAACAAAATTTGAAAGAGAATCACCCCAAACCAGTTCAGAAGCCTAAACAGTGGATCCTCAATCCTTATCTGGAACATTAGCACAAAAGTGGAACTTTGAAATGATCGTGTCTGTAGAGTAACAAACATAACTGGGCCCGATTCACAAAGGTACCCCAAGTGTGGAGATTTCGCCTGAGTACAGACATAAAGATACTACTTGTAACTTACATTTGTAAATACCAAAAAGTCATAAACTTGACTTTTGCTCTAAACTTAGACCAAAAGTCTAAGTTTACTTTTGTTTTCTGGGCCTACTGTTTATTCAGTGTCTTATTTTTCACAATATTTGTAATTAAGTCAATGAAAAAGAATATCTCTGCCAGTTTCTTTTGTTCTGTATCTTTGATGCCTATATATATATTTTGATTTATTGGGAATATTAATTCCATTTCCAGTGGATTTAATTTCAATTAAATATAGTTCCATTGCTTAGCTTGTTGACTCCCAACAACATAATACTTCCTCTGACTGTCTGAGAGAGTTAGGTTCCTTGTAGGAAGGACTTTACACTCTTTACCCTTTTTTAGGGTAAAATATAATGACTGTCAGTCCCTGGAAGAAAACTCCTAGCATGTAGGGCCCATTAGTTTTTCAAAAACAAATTCCCTCTTTAGGAGTTGGTTTGAAAAATAAAAAAGCTTTTACAATGGTCGGTGGCTAGCTGTCATGTCTGATGGTACTGTCCATCAGACTTTATCGTTATAGACAGGAACCACCATGCACTGCAGGGCCAGTCGGTGTACAGACTTGTGCAGAATTGTCCACAGGGCTGGTGGACAAATCTAAATTTAAAGGGCAGGGGTCACTTGGGATGGTTCTGGTATTGTCCGACACCATTCCTGATAGAGTTAACTCCATCCACCAAGCTCTAAATCAGACCCATAATTGTTCTTCCCTCTGTCATTACATTGAACAAAAGCCTCTCAATTATACTGCATTGGTGACTGCATATACAATTGTTTCTATTTTCAAAAGATCCACCTAGTATCTAGAATACAATATTTCCAGCTCTGGTCTTTGTCAATGTGTTCAGGTGTTTCAATCTGATTGGTTTAATTGAGCTGAATCAGAAGTAATTGTTCCAGAATGCACTGAGTTGGTGAAGAAAAAGAGGTGTTCTCGTAGCAGGCAACCTTTTGGTAATCATATTTCTGATGTTTGGTACATTCCCATGGCTTTGTGAGTAAGAGTGAGTACCTACTTGTTGAAAAGTAAACAGATTCTCCTAGTCTTGTAAAGATTCTATTCATCTTTATCATTAATAACTTCTGCAAGTAAACATAAAGGAGGAGGAGCATTTATGGATCATGAGAAAGCTCCATAAAGGGTCTCGCAAGCCGCTGTGTTTAGGCCGATGGTGTTATGGGGCAACAATCTGTGCCGTGTCTGTCAAAGTAGCTTGAAAATATTCAAGCATTTGGAACCTATAGACCTGTGAATTAATACTTGCATCTAAATCACTTTTTAAACTAAGGGCATCATGTCCCATAATCAGAGGGCTTGTGACCACAAAGGTGCTTATCATTATATGAAAAAGCCCTTTTATGAATTGGACAAAGCTTTTTGTATCATAAAATAACTTTTGCAATTGTTTCCAAATTGCAAATAGAAGGGTTGGTGATTTTCAATTTGGAAGGAATTTGCCAACAGTTTACAACTGCAAACACAGCTGTAATCCGTTGATGACCTACCGACCCCCAATTTGGGGTGGCAACTAGTTTGCAAAGGAGAAGAGATTCCTTTAAGACTCCTTCCCTTTCATAATCATATCAGGCGTGAAAGCAACAGTCCTAAGGACCACTGCCTTATTCCCCTGAAGGTTTCTAAAAAGGAAAATTTGTTTAAAAAAAAAAAACACTGGTTCCTTCAAGGAACCCGGCTGTCTTAAAAAATATTTTTATATTTTGGAATGCAGTCATACAGAGGGTGGTGTGCTGTCCATGCAGGCCACTATGGGTGGGTGGAAGAAATCAGTCACCTCATGGAGTTGGTGGAATTCAGAAACTCCGAGCTACACATGTAACATGAAGTTCCAGAGAAATTCCACCATCTGATACGTGGCAGAATTATTTTTCCATTAGTGCATGCAAGACTTGTTTTGGCATGCGCTGGCAAGGACAACAATACTTTTAGGCTGTTCGAGAGTGTGCATGACATATTGTAATTGCTAATGAGGCATCCAGCCGCAATGGAGGCTTTTTCAAGCCTCTGGCAAGCATGAGTAACTGTGGGTGCTCCTCAAGCAGATTCTCTACTCAAGAAGTAGAAAAATCTACTTGAAAATACATTTTCAAGTGGATATTCTACTCCAGCGGACCATTCAAGTTGTTTTTTAGTGCGAGAAGCCTTTTTAAAAAACCTTTTTTCACCAGGAAGGAAGTGCTCCAGAAACTCAAACTTCCTCTTCTGATCCAGCAGGCTCCTCCCAGTGCTTTATTCATCTCCTGGTCACTTTTCACTTGGATGTCGAGGTGCTAGGACTACTCTCTTTGTCTGTTGCATATACACCATTGGATTTAAGAACTTTGGGCCTGACTTAGAGTTTGTTGGATTGGTTACCAAAATCACAAACATGACGAATATCCTATCCGTTGTATCACGATCTCCATAGCCTATAATGGGATCATAGTATGGCAGATGGGATTTCCATCACGTTCGATCATCAACAGCACCACCTGTCTTAAGTCCAAGTCTGTCAGTGAGGCAGCCACTGCAATCATGGCTGTACCGACAATCAGTGACGCTGAATTGGATTTGTCCCTTTTGCAAAGTAGTACCCTTTCAGTGCAGGAAACAAAGCAAAGTGGACAGCAGCTGAAGCCAGCAACAGTAGATCGTCATGAAGGTGGAGCACAAGAGGAGGTTGAGCTTCCTACCAAGCAAGAACCTCCTCCTACTTCACCATCCTCTCCAAGCACCCCGTCTGATGATCTAGATATGGATTAGACCCGTGCAGAGTCTAAGACTCACCAGGAGAGGCAAGGGAAAAGAAAAGTTCCTGAAAGCCTGGAATTATAGAAGGCGATAAGGAGGATGTCAAGCAAGTCATTGTCATGGAAGCTGCCTCAGTAGAAGTGTGCATTGTAGGGAGGCAATTGACAACACACCCACCTGCCTCCAGTTATTCTTTAAGCATTGAGTGGCACACTAAGGAAGTTCTTCTTTCTAATTTACAACTTTTTTATGATTAGCAAACAGGAAGATAAAATCGCAATATGCTCCACTTGCCACACAAGCTGTTCATCAAGGTAAGCCTAGTTTACATTATGGTAATGGAGCCCAAATGACCCATATCAAAAAGCATCACACAATCGAGTAGGAGGAGCACCTTAAAAAAATGACTGTAAGTGGTGGTGGTACTTTTCTCCATATTATGACATTGGAGGTTTGGCTAAAGCACACATGCATACCCATTCCAACATTCATCCAGGCATGCATATATCAATTCACACACACATCCACACACAATTACATACATACACGCAGACACGCATTCACACAACTCAACATACATGCACTTGCATATCCATACATGCACACACACACAACACGCAATACACACCCGCATACACGCACACACAGGCATACACACACACACACCCCCACACATACAAAACACCCCCACCCCCTCCGTCAGAGCACTTACTTACCTGTAGTCAGGAGGTCCTCCGGCAGGAGATGGGACGGGGCGCTGGTGCCAGCAGCAGCGTCCGCCAGCAGAAAACACCCAGGCCGTATTATTCTCATAATACGGCTGGCGGTGGTCTACTGGGGTACCTTACCGCCATCCACCGGCATGGCCACAGCCAGATTTCCGGCATCCTTCTGGCGGAAATCCAGCTGTGGTCATAATCCGGCGGACAGCTGGTAGCCGCGGCAATAGTCTTTTGGTGGCCCTCGCCACGGCGGTAGGCAGTTTTTACTACCGGTGTCTTAATGACCCCATAGTCAGCAACACACTGACTGCCTGTAGAAGAATCTGTTCTCATTATAGCCATTCTTTTAAAGCATGTAAGCAGTTGAGTCCCATTCAACGTGCTAATAGAGTACCAGTTCAAGCCCTCATACAGGAGGTACTAACATGTTGGAACTCGACCTACAGTATTACATGTTGCAACGTCTGTTTGAGCAGTACAGACAGATCGATGACTATGTCATTGAAAGAGGAGGGGATGCAATTGGGAAAAGCATGACCATGGGGCCTAGTCAAATGCCTGACACAGATGCTACTTCCTTTTGAGGTTTTCATATGGGAAGTCAGCAAGGAGAATAGTATGATGGGTCAAGCTATCCCGTCATTGCATCTGCTACAGGGACAGTTAAAAAAGGTGTCTGAAAGGTTCACACTGGAAGGTGTGAATGGATATGAAGATTCTCATGCCTTGGTTGCGGTCTTAATCCTTCATTTGGCTGATAATACAGAATTTCATACCTTTAGTTTTAATTAAACGTCATGCCCCCCCATTGCTCAAGATAATTTACTATTGCTAGTGTATGTTATAACATCTTGTATTCTTTGTCGTGTCATGGTTGGAGTAGTCTGTTCTCAGTCTTTCTAAAACTATGATGTAAATATATAACCCACTAACTCTGTGTTTTTCTTTCTATGTAGTTACCTGTGATGGATAATCCTTTTGATTAATACTACAGCTGAAGCTCACCTAGGTGGGAGTAGGATATCGCTTGTGATGCTTTCCCTGTTAGTGCACTACCACCACCATTAAGAAGGTACTTTGGGAAACCCTGCACTAAGGAAGATAGGGTGGTAGCAGTCATCGCTTCATCTATTTAGTTAAGTGAAGTGAACATATTTAATTAATAAGTGACTAACTTCTACTGTAGATATGGTTTTGCTTATTTAGGTTCTTGTAGGCAATATAGGCAATGGCAGCATCCCCCCAATGGTAAATAAAGTCACGGAGAGTAGTGGTACAAGGGTATAACTAAATATAGCTGACTGGTATCAATTTTGATAATCGGTTTAAAATATGCTGCATGAAAGGTAGCAGTGCAATGAAAAAGTAAAACACAAAAAGCTATTCCAGGCATAAGGTATAAAAATATTTTTCCCTTTATCAACTTCATTTTCAATATGAGCAACAAAAGCCACCACCTCTGCCCAGTACAGGAGCACCCCTCTCCCCAAACAAATCACGGCATCCCCAACCAATGTCCAAGAAAGGTCAAAAGAGTCAAACAAAACTACCAAACTCCATTCCCAATTCTCACCCTCTGCATCCACAACAAAATTCCCTAACACCAACATATAAAATAACAAAGGGCTTAGAAGATGGCATTTTCTTGATCTTGGGCCTCGAGGCGTGCCATCTGACGGCCAAGTGCCCATTCAGCATGTGCCATTGAAATAGGCAGACTGAGGGGGCAGCAATGCTGTTACAGGTGTGGGCAGTACTGACATGGTCCAGTGTATGGAGGCACATGTAGCTAGCATTTAGGAACTGGGGCCCGGGGCAGGTGCATGTACCTCACTCTCCTCATCCTTCATCTTTTGGTACTCCACCTCAGTAGCCTCCAACCGCTGGGCTGCTATCTTCTGCATGTCAGTGGTGGACCAGCAGATGTAGCTATATCAAGAAAGAAAAAAAAGAGAAATTGTAAACTATACTCTGTACAAACTCTTGTTTAAAATTACATAGTGGCACAGTAGCAGTGCATCACTGGTCCCTTAGGGCCTTTGGAATAATTGATGTAGTTAAGAGAGTCATAGGGACATTATTTTACCCACACCTGCCTCACATAAAAGCACTGACAGACTGAAAGGATTTATGATAGCATAACACCAGATTAAAAACATAGAATGTTTTTTTCATGTAAAAGTTTTCCTAAAAAAAAACAACAGGGACTATATATGGAAAAATAAAAATAAATTAACTCTCATTAATGAGTAAGGCATCATCCACTATGGAGGCCAAGTATTCGTGTTGTGCCACATTAATGGGGGGGGGTGCTAGCTAGTGCATTAGGTACTACTTTGATACTCTCTGCAGTTTGTAGCTTACGCAGTTGCGATCAACAATTGTCTTACTTTATATTCAATGGCCTCGGCCTTCTCCAAATGCCTTTAAATGCTACTCTGACTTCAAAATGGCACATGAATAATATACAACAGACACATCATGTATAAAATGTGGATAATAGCTATCCTGTCTGCTGTAAGTACACTGTGGGGAAAACAATGCACTGCAGTACAGGGAAAGGAATGGGCCATATAGGTTTTATTGGACACGCTCGTCACAGTATACCATCCACAAAGAATGAAATCACAGGCAGTCAAACCCACTTTACACTCTGGCCTTGCCCTCAAACACAAATTATTTCAAACATATTGTCTTAGCAGTAAGGAAAGAAAATTTGACTTACTCTACTGCAGGGCAAGTTGGAGGGATTAGGCCAGGTTGGTAGAGGTTTTGCTGTAGACTAGTGGTGTTCACTGATCATAACCATGTGCCTAAGCTTTGGGTTAGTGAGTCACTGTAGATGAAAGTTGATGAATTCCAAAAGTGAAAAATTTAAACAGGTGTAAATCCATTATGGAAACTATGAAATATATGAATCACTTGGCCAGAAAAATGTGACACATGGCAAGAATGATTTTTTTAAAAATTTATTTGGTAGGGTGGGACAGAATTTAGGAAAGAATAAACGAGTGAAGTACTAGGAGGTGACTGAGTGGACACTGGGAGAGAAGGAAAACACACCCTGTTTTCCTTTTGGTTTGCAATGCAATTGAACTTTGTTAATACTGCATTATCTGAAGCAGATGCACATTGTACTGCCAATGCTGCAATGCCAAATGTAGCATGCTGCCTTTAGGTCATGGGTCGCAAAATGCCATCAGCAGGGAGGTCATGACTTGATGATGAGTGGGATCTGATTTGCTTGAGAAATACAGTGAGTATACAGGTAATTGTCAATAACCAAACAATGTGATGTACCACTGCACATCCCTGCCATGGCTGGGTCTCCACTTCCATTTGCCTCTGCATCTGGCGCACTGGCTTCGGCAAGGGTGGTCTGTGTGGCTAGAAAAAGCACTACACATTTTAGATGCCAGACACGCCTTCCCTTAATAATTTTTTATCCAAAATACAACCGCAATACATCACTACAGTTCAGTTAGCAGTATCTAACAAAAATATCACTTTGGGTGTTTTGTTGGTTGACAATGTTATAAAAGCCAAGTAGCCAAGCCAACCAACAACTTTTTGTAATGGAGGAACAGAGCCATGATGACTGTGAGTCATTTGAAGTGTAATGAAGGAGTAGAATAAATTGATGAATGAAGGACATATGCTTTTGGTTGTCAAATGCAATAGGACCATCCTCATACTACATTCCTGCCATGCTCTACTGTTTTTTTAACAAAAAAAAGTGTGCCCACCTCTGGCTCTGAAAAAATGGCATGGGGCTGCATTCCCTGGCTGCGCTTGTAATTGTAGGGCATGCGGTTACCAGCTGCAGTGGTGCCAACTTGCCAATGCTTTGCCATGGCGCCGGGTGGGTGTCGTGATATTTGTATTTTGACCACTGACTTTGTGTCGCACCACTTTGCACTTGGCTTGGCTGTCCACCGTCACACTAGTGATCACCAGTTACAGATTTTGTATTTAGTCAGCTTAACCTTAGCTTCACTGCCACATTAAGGGTACGAGTAGTTTTCCGTACAAACATATTATGCAATGTGTTTTCTATTTCTGTGTGTTTTCTTTCTCACCGAAGAGCTAGGACATACTATGGAGGAGTTCGTCAGTCAGCGCGAGCAGGATGGTACAGCAGGGAACGGCTTAGGCTTGGGAGGGACACCTTGGGAAACTGGCCAGTTCCAACCTGTTTCTTCCAACCCTGACCTAAAATAGCCAGCACTTTTGAATACTTTTTGCACCAGCAGGAGGGGTTTTCCAGAAAGCTCCATCTTTAGATTTTTAAGATATAAAAGAGACCCTGATCGACAGTAGGAGATTTAGAGACCTCAATCAGGATTTAGACGTTGAATGCCTGATTTAAAGGTCCAGTGAGGGTAGAGATATCTCTTTCTCGCAGTCGAACGGGGTCATCGACTTGCTGACAGGAGAAAGATGAAGCACCTGACAGGCCCTACGGTGATGCATTTTTATTAACTATTTGCTTTGCATCGTGTATGAATATATATATATATATATATATATATATATATATATATATATATCAATATAAGTGTTTGTATCCTTGCATGTATATATTTGCTGTTTATAGATTGAAGATTCTTTATTCCTGGTCTTACTTCATTGTTGCACATCTTAAAAGTACACTTTTGGCTATTCAAGCCTTCCTTCACGAGCCTTGCGAAAAGCTACAATAAATGTCTTCTTCAGGTTAAGAATTGCATTCAACAGAATCTTTTCGACTCCTTTCAGTATGTATATTTTGGCTCAGTCAAAAGTTAAGCAAAACAGTGGGTAAAAAGAAATAATTTGCAAAAACGAAGGAATAAGAAAGGAAGAAAAAAAGGAGTAAAGGGAAAACCAAAAAAGTACAAAAGTCACAGAAAAATAAGAAAAAGACAACGATGTAAAATACACAAATATGAATATACACACTAATATAATAAAGGTAAAAGAGGGGTGGATGGGTGGGAGGGTGGAAGTTTGAAAATATTTAGGGTGGATTAAAAAAACAGGCCCAGCACCATGTAAAGAACAGGTAAAACAAAATAGCTGCGTGCACGTAACTGCCTGGTGCCATTTGCACTCACTTTACAGCACAGAACACACTACTGGCACCAAGCAGCACGAACGGGAGGCCAAGCAAATTCCACCCATTGTGGACTGAGGCAGAACCTTGCAGTGTTTTGAATGCACTCTGTGGAATTCCATGAACCAGAACTCTGCGAGTTCTGTCCAGGCCTACAGCCCACCAGCCCTCTGATTACAACCAATCACAAAAGGATGCAAGTTGACACCTGCCTAATGGATATTAATAAGGTGGGTTGCTCTGCAATCCCTGAAATGCAGTATTTTGTCAATTGGCCTAATCACACAGCTTGCAAAGTTATATTTAATTCTCAAAATCTCTGTGTGCAGTTTGTGATTAATGTTTGACTTTTGTCGGTAGATGGATGAAAATGCTCAGTGGCAGTTCTACTTGGTGGTAATTGCCTGTTGAAATCTGCATAGTGCATAATAACACAAAATGTAAGTTGTTTAGACAGTAGCTGGGTAGATAAAGATGTTTCTTTGCTATTTGCATGCAGTGCTTGTGGCGGTGGTGCCTTGTTCAGCGGTGCTTGTGGCGGAGGGGTCCTTTGCAGTGACTCAGCTGCTGGCGGTCATGTCTGGCCCAGCGGGGCTGGTGCTGGCGGTCCTGTCTGGCCCAGCGGGACTGGTGCTGGCGGTCCTGTCTGGCCCAGCAGGGCTGGTGCTGGCGGTCCTTCATGGCCCAGTGGGGCTGGTGCTGGCGGTCCTGTCCTGGGCAGCAGGGCTGGTGTTGGCGGTCCTGTCCTGGGCAGCAGGGCTGGTGCTTGCCTCCTGGGCAGCAGGGCTGGTGCTGGCGGTGGCCTCCTGGGCAGCGGGGATGATGGCGGTGGCCTCCTGGGCAGCAGGGCTGGTGCTGGTGGTGGCCTCCTGGGCAGCGGGGATGATGGCGGTGGCCTCCTGGGCAGCAGGGCTGGTGCTGGCGGTGGCCTCCTGGGCAGTGGGGATGATGGCGGTGGCATCATGGGCAGCTGGGCGGGTGGCCTCCTGGGCAGCAGGGATGATGGCGGTCTTCTCCGCCGTGCTGCTCTTCCCAGACTTGCTGACTTTCTTGTGGGTCTTCCCCACCTTGGAAGGTGTCGCAGCTGACTCCACACTCCCACCTGTACCCCTGGGAGTGGCTTTGGTGGCTGGAGTCTTCCCCCTCTCCCAGGGGGCACTGGCCAACTTTTGATGCTTGACAGGTGGAGGACTGTCCGTGCTGTGGCTCCGTGCCACACTGGCTGCCCTGGTGGCCGGTGCACTCCAGATTCCGGTGACTACAGGCACCACTGGTCCCGGAGATGTTGTGGCTGAGGTGCTAGGTTGGGACTTGGAGAGTCGGGCCCTAGGAGACGGGCGGGTTGGGGGAGGTGAGGAAGAGAGGTCAAGGTTGGCCAGGAAAAGTTTCTTGGGAACACTGCGACGGGTAGCTGGAGGGGTTTTGGGAGTGGAGGAGGTGTTCGTTTGGTGACTTTAGGTGAAGGTGCATGCGCTGGAGGCTGTCGTGAGGTGGATGGCTGTTGGGTGGGTGTGTGCCTGCATTTGTGTATCTTGGGAGGGGGTGTCACAGACACACTGGGAGAGGACACAGGGGACGTGTGAATGGTATTGGGGGTGGTGACTGCACGTGAGCAGGGTGTGGTGGTGTGTGTGCTGGTGATGGAAGTAGTGGCTGTAGATGTAGTGCATGTAGGTGTGAGTGGAGACGAGACAGGGAGGGAGGAGGGAGACGAGGAGGAGGGGGACACAGTGGAGGCAGTGGATGTTGGTGTGTCTGCATGTGTGTGATGCTTGCGTGAGTGCTTGTGGGATGTGTGGTGCTTATGTTTACCTGAGCTTCCCTTGTGTGTTGAGGTGTGTGCATGCTGTTCTGAAGGTGTGCTTGGGATAGGCTGAGGTAGAGGGGATTGGGTCTGGGTGGAGGAAGTTGGAGGGGGGAGGCTAGAGACAGGGACAATGGCTGCCATCAGTGCTGAGGCCAGAGTCTGAAAAGCTTGCTGAAGGGCCGCCTGACCAGAATGAATGCCCTCCAGGAATGCATTTGTTTGTTGCAACTGCCTTTCTACACCCTGGATGGCATTCAAAATGGTAGACTGCCCAACAGTGAGGGACCTGAGGAGGTCAATGGCCTCCTCACTGAGGGCAGCAGGGGTGACTGGGGCAGAGCCTGAGGTGCCTGGGGCGAAGGTGATGCACACCCTCCTGGGTGAGCGGGCACAGGGCAAAGGCTGAGGGGCTGCTGGGAGGGCGGTGCTGGTAGGGGGGGGGTGGTAGCTGTACCTGTAGATGCGGGGGGCACTGATGTTGCCGCCACCACAAGGGAGCTCCCATGAGAAGACGGTCCGTGTCACTGGTGTCAGCTCCTGTCCCCACCGTGGAGCTCATCTCGCCCTCCGTCCCACTGTTGAACTCCGAGTCCGTAGTCTCGCCCTCCAGGGCCATGTGGGATGCAGCTCCCTCCTGCTCCGGTGCCACTGCTCCTCCGCCTGATGATGCTAATGCACAGAAGAACAGGGAGACCACAAAAAGGGGGACGACGACAGCAGAAAGACATGTTGAGTGCATGCATTACCGCTACCGTTGGCGGACACGACAGACACAGAAGCTCCCTGCACTACGCCGTGCACTTGGGCTCCACAGTTCATTCCCTGGGACATGGCCTACAAGGCTATGGCCAACATCTGCACCCATGGATGACACAGGAGCCTGACTAGGTGAACTTGGCACTCTACACAGGTGGGGTGGGGTGCCACAGGGTCTGCCAGAACAAGGGGACCTAACTAGCACACTCGCCCTGGCCTAGCGAAACCCACAGCCAACCTCCCCACCCAGACACCTCCACTGCGCGCAAAATCAGCAGAATGACAGTGTGCTCGCACCCTTGTGGTTGCTGTGATGCCCTCAAGCGCCCATCCAGCTCCGGGTAAGCCACCACCAGGATTCTGAACATCAGGGGGGTCATGGTGCGACAGGCACCCCTCCCACGTTGGGAGGCCATCCCCAGCTGGGCCTCCGCCGTCTTCTTGCTCCAGTGGCGAATGTCATCCCATCTCTTATGGCAGTGGGTTCTCCGTCTGTGGTGGACCCCCAGGGTCCGGACTTCCTTGGCAATGGCACACCAAATATCCTTTTTCTGGTGGGCGCTGACCTACATGAATTGTATAGGGGGAAAAGAAAAGTTATTACCAACTGCACCATCACAGTCATTTGCCCCCAACCCTACCCTTGCCATGTGGCACATGCACTCACCGTCGTTTCATGCACGCCTCAATCTCCCCCCCATCTTTCATCCACCCCTCTCAAAACAGGCATAGCCCATACAGCATGCTCCCAGTGTACTTACCTGTTTGTCTGGAGGACCTTAGAGTAGCGTGTACTGGGGGAGGACCCCATACACGAGTTTCTCCAACTCCTCCGATGTGAAGGCAGGGGCCCTTTCCCCAGACGCACGAGCCATTGTCTCTTCCAGACTGAGGTCACAGCAGCACTTGCAGTGTAGGTCCTCTCCTGTGGAAGATCAGGTATCGAGTGATTGAACAGATAGAAAATGGCGGTCACGTCCGCGATGGTGCATACCGTCACCACCGGTGTACATCGTCATTGGCTCCTGGGACCCATAGGGTCCAATGTTAACCAATGCAAAATTGCGTCGTGGCCTT
This sequence comes from Pleurodeles waltl, assembly GCF_031143425.1. Lineage (NCBI taxonomy): Eukaryota > Metazoa > Chordata > Amphibia > Caudata > Salamandridae > Pleurodeles > Pleurodeles waltl. The sequence continues at coordinate 1,243,705,967 of NC_090445.1, forward strand.
CGACCGCCCACCGCGACAGTCTACAACGCCAGCGCAGTTACATCACATCCCATTGTCCCACTTTACAGGTCAGGCAGACGCCATTTCAGGGGCCCACACGGCTTAATTTTTAACTGTGTCACACATACCTAGGCCTTGCCTCAACACTCATACAGGCCAAATTTCGGATTATGATACGTGTTCTGGGTAAGCTGTGGGTACGTACCTCTGAGTTGGTTGACTCTGTGGTCGCTGTTGTCCTTCATAGGCACCGTCCGCTGGGACATGTGAGGAGATGGCGACATCCTCCGGTGTACAGACCGCTGGTGGACCTGTCGACAATGGAGGAAAGACATGTGATCATCACCTACAGGCTTGATCGTGCCACAATCCTAGAACTGTGTGCCCAGCTGGAACCAGACCTGATGTCAGCTATCCGCCATCCCACAGGAATCCCTCCTCAAGTGCAGGTGCTGTCAATACTCCATTTCCTTGCAAGTGGGTAATTTCAAACAACAGTGGCCATAGCATCAGGGATGTCCCAGCCCATGTTTTGCAACGTGTTGTCCATAGTGTTGTCTGCCCTGCTGAAACACTTGCGGAGCTACATAGTTTTCGCTCAGGTGGAGGATTTGCCTACAGTGAAAGGTGACTTCTATGCCCTGGGACATATCCCCAACATCACAGGTGCCATTAATGGGACACATGTGGCTTTGGTACCCCCCCGCAGGAGTGAACAGGTGTACAGAAACCGGAAGAGTTATCATTCCATGCATGTGCAGATGGTGTGTTTGGCAGACCAGTACATTTCCCATGTGAATGCCAAATTCCCTGGCTCAGTGCATGACGCTTACATCCTGTGGAATAGCAGCATCCCTTATGTGATGGGTCAACTCCAGAGGCACCGTGTGTGGCTATTAGGTGAGCACCTGGAAGCAAGTCAGTGGGAATGGTTGTCTGGGTCTGGGGATATCCCTACAGGTTAGTGTGTGTCTAACAGTTGTCCCTCGCCATTTGCATGTGACTCTGGTTACCCCAACCTGTCATGGCTACTGACCCCAGTGAGGAATCCCGGGACAAGGGCAGAGGAATGCTACAATAAGGCCCATGGGCAAACTCGGTGGATAATAGAGCGGACCTTTGGCCTCCTGAAGGCCAGGTTCAGGTGCCCACATATGACAGGTGGATCCCTATTCTACTCACCATAGAAGGTGTGCCAGATCATTGTGGCCTGCTGTATGCTTCACAACATAGCTTTGCGACAACAGGTGCCTTTTCTACAGGAGGATGGTCCAGATGGCGGTGTTGTTGCAGCTGTGGAGCCTGTGGACAGTGAAGACGGGGAAGCAGAAGAAGAGGACATCGACAACAGGACCTCTGTGATCCTGCAATACTTCCAGTGAGACACAGGTAAGAATACAAACCTGCCTTCTACGTGTACTTTAACACTACTACCGCTCTACTGTCTGTCATTTTCACCCAGTGTATGGTCACTGAGTTGTCACTTTCCCTTATGATTTCATAGATGTGGGACCCACTGTGTGACATCTGCTATGTTTCCTCATGGACTAGAGCTGTGTGACATAGGTATGTTGACATTACAATTGAAAGAGCATTTTGCCACTGTGATTGCTAATACACAATTTCGAAATCACAGACTGACTCCAGATTGTTTTGTGCTTCAAGGGTGTTTATTTAAGTGCTCAATATTGGAGGGGTTGTAAAATGGTGAGGGGTGATGGTGGAGGAATGTCAATGGCAGAGTCCAGTCTATTAGTCTCACAGGTGCATTGCCCAAATGAGCATAGGAAGTGGAGCTGGGGCAGTTTGAGGATGGATAGGGTGACAAAGTGGGACAGAAGGATGACATTCAGGGTGGTCTCCTTTCTTGGCGGGGGTCTTGGCATCGTTCTCTGTCTTTGTCCTGGATCTCAGGGACTGTTTGCAGGGTGGTTCTCCCTCAGCAGGGGATGGGGTGCTGGTGTGGTGGTCCTGTGGCGGGGCGCCCTGTCCACTAGCGCCGGCGGAGGTGGTGGGCAGTTCATCGTCCAGGCTAGTGTCAGGGGCCCCTTGTTGTGCCACAGTGTCCCTCCTGGTGTTGAGTACTTCCTACAGCACCCCTTCGATTGTGCCCAGGGTGGAATTGATGGATCTGAGTTCCTCTGATAAGCCCAAATACTGTTCCTCCTGCAGCCGCTTGGTCCCCTGAAACTTGGCCAGTACCGTTGCCATCGTATCCTGGGAGTGGTGGTAGGCTCCCATGATGTTGGAGAGGGCCTCGTGGAGAGTGGGTTCCCTTGGCCTGTCCTCCCCCTGTCGCACACCAGCACTCCCAGTTCCCCTGTTTCCCTGGGCCTCTGTCCCCTGAACTGTGTTCCCACTACCACTGCCCCCAGGTCCCTGTTGTTGTTGGGGTGGTGGGTTAGCCTGGGTTCCCTGTAGTGGTGGACACACTGCTGATTGACGTGTCCTGGGGACAGAGGTATGGGCCTGCTGGGTGGGTGCTGTGCTGGTGTTTCCAGAGGGGGAAGCTCTGTGGTGGCCTGTGACTGTGTGAGGGGAACTGACTGTCCAGAGGGCCCCGATGGGCCAGGCTGGTCATCTAGATCCAGTTGGACAGAGCTGCTGTCATCACTGTGGGCCTCTTCTGTTGGTGGTGTGGACATGTGTGGACCCTCCTGTCTGGTGACGTTGGGTAGGGGTCCAGAAGGGGTATAAAAGGATGTTTATTACATGTGTGCTATGGTGTGCAATAGGTGGATGACAGTGTACCCCAGTGCTTGCATTCCTGTGTGGGACCTTGTGTGATGGTGGGTTAGGGGGGTGTATGGGTATGTGCAGTGGCCATGCATTGGTGATGGGTGTCCATGCTTTGTTATTGCATGCAGGGCTTGGTGTTGGGATGTGTGGTTTGTGATATTGGGACATTTGTGAGGAGTTGGAGTGAAGGTGGTGAGTGCGAGGGTGGGGGTATGTGATAGCATGCAGGTAGGGTGGGGGATGTAATAGTTAAGATTTGACTTACCAGAGTCCATTCCTCCATCTACTCCAGCGAGGCCCTCAGAATGCAGAATCGCCAAGACCTGCTCCTCCTATGTTGTTAGTTGTGGGGGAGGAGGTGGGGGTCCGCCGCCAGTCCGCTGAACCGCAAGGTGGTGTCTTGAGACCACGGAATGCACCTTCCCCTGTAGGTCGTTCCACCTCTTCCTGATGTCATCCCTATTTCTTGGGTGCTGTCCCACTGCGTTGACCCTGTCCACTATTCTTCGCCATAGCTCCATCTTCCTAGCTATGGAGCTGTGCTGCACCTGTGCTCCGAATAGCTGTGGCTCTACCCGGATGATTTCCTCCACCATGACCCTGAGCTCGTCCTCAGAGAACCTGGGGTGTCTTTGCCGTGCCATGGGGTGGTGTGGGTGATGTGTGGGGTGGTGTGTGTAGTGATAAGTGTGGTGATATTTAGTGATGTGTTGTGTGAGGTGCGTGGAAGTTCTGTGGGTGATGGTATTGTGTGCCTGTGGATGCTTGGTAGTTGTTTGTGATGTCTCTCTCTGGCCTTCTCTCGGTGATTCTGGTCGTAGGGGTTTGTGGGTGATGTGGGTGTGTGTTTTATATTGTATTGGTTGTGTGGGAGTGGTGTGTGTATGTGTATCAGGTGTGTGTATTTCGAATTGTCCAATGTGGCTGTGTTTTGTAAAAGTGTGTATATTTTGAGCGCAGCAGTGTGTACCGCCAATGGAATACCGCTGTTGAAAGACCGCCGCGTGGATTCATGTATCGTGATAGTGTGGGCGTATTTCTGTTGGTGTGACGCTGGAGGTTTTGTTTTCCCCAGTTTATCACTGACCTTTGGTGTGGGGGACTTGTGTGGGTGTCTGAATTTTGGCGGATTTTCCGAGCTGTGGGTCATAATAGCTGTGGCAGATTTCTGCGGTGGCCGCGGTGTGTTGGCGGCCTTCTGCACGGCAGTAAGGGGCTTTTACCTCCAATGTTGTAATGACAACCAATGTCTTCTATTTTGCCGAATATTAAGTGATGGTCCTTTGTAGTTTACTTGACAGCCTGTTATGTGATATAGAGGCTCTCATTATGACATTGGTCGTAAATGCTGCTTACTGCCGCGGTGATGGCCGCCAACATACCGTCGGAGTGGCAGACATCAGTTCACCATATTAAGAGACCCACACACTAAACCACAAACAAAATAGTGCCACAAACACATATCCCCCAGCCCAAAGGTCAGTGTTAAAGTGTCGGTACGAACACCCATACCATTACGCCACCAAAACAACACCCACCACATTATGACCCGCAAATCACCACGGTGGACATTCAATGGCGGTAAACCATTGATGGTACACACTGGCGCGCTCAGAATGGCCACCCAAATACAAAACAACACAACATTGGCTAAAACGAAAATCACACACCTGACATTCATCCACACACCACACACACACTCACCAACAGCACTATAAAACACACACTCTCATAACCCACAACCCTTTATGAACACCAAAAATTGACATTAGAAAGACACGAAAATCACAGACAACTACACATACACACACACTGCACAAACACCCATTCATCGATCACGCACCCCACATCCCATACTCCATCACATTACTCAACATCCTCTGCACAGCACTCACCACAGAACACCCATGTCCCTACTAAGGGACCCCCGTTTTCCCTATAAGTAGCTGCGGGTCATGGTGGAGGGAATAGTCAGGGTATTGGTCCAGTCTTTTTGTACCACAGGTCCAGAGTCCAAGGGGCCATAGGAAGGGGAGCAAAAGCAGTTTAGAGTGGACAAGGTGACAGAGTGGGATTTAAGGGGGACAATAAGGAGAGTCTCATTTCCTGGCAGTGGTCTTAGTCTTGGCAAGTGTCTCTGGCTTCTGTCTGAGTCACATGGAATGTTTGCATGGTGGTTCACCTTCTGCAGGGGATGGGGTGCTGTGGGCTATGGGTCCTGTGGCAGGGCCTCCAGTCCAATAGCTGCAGCAGACGTGGAGGGCTGGTCAGTAGACTGGCTAGTGATAGTGTGACAATTTGAGCAATGGAACCGCCACCTCAGTGTACATTGAGCATTAATGTGTTGGCATTATGGGAATGGCAGTGTATGTGCAAATCATAGCAATGATGCAGTTCTCGATTATCTGAATATTGTCCACCGCCATAAAATGGCGAACGCCTGTCCTGTATGAAGGGACAGGTGGAGGTGAGGTAAATCTGCTGACATTGGGCGTCATGGCAGAAGGCGGTCTAACACTGCCGTGCCATTCCTCATTGACGAATGTGGGGCTCTAAGGAGTACAGTGGCCAATGGGGATCACCAGCGGTGGTGGTGGTGTACACCGCCGTGGACGTGACCGCCATTTTCTATCTATGACCACACTTGATTCCTGAATTTCCATAGGACAACACCTACACTGCGTGTGCTGCTGTGACCTGTGTCTGGATTCTGCCATGGCCCGTGTGACTGGGGAAAGGGCCCCTGCCTTCACTCCGGAGGAGTTGGAGCGCTTGGTGGATGGGGTCTTACCCCAGTATGGACAGCTGTATGGGCCTCCAGACTAACAGGTGACTACACCACGGGCACGATGCATGTGACAAACGTACATGGAGATGTTTGTGCAAGCATCCTGTCATTTGGGGGGTATTATGTCTGGTGGTAGTGTACATGGTGGGAGCCGGGTGATGTGTGTGCCAGTGGAGATGGAAAAGGGATTTGTGGGCCATATGTGTGACAGGCTGGATTGTATGTGTAATGGTGTCCTTCTGTATGTATTACCTCTGCAGGTCAGCGCCCATCAGAAGAAGGGATTGTGGCATGCCATCGCCAATGACGTGCGGACCCTGCAGGTCTACAGCAGGCAGAGCACTCACTGTAGTAAAAGGTGGGAGGATCTGAGACACTGAGCCTGGAAACTTGCAGAGGCCCTGCTGCGTATGGCCTCCAATGAGGGCGGGTGCCCATCGGAACCTGACTCCCCTGATGGCTCGCATACTGACGGTGGCCTACCCAGAGCTGGGTGGGTGCCTGAGGGCAGCACAGCAGCCACAAAGAGGTGAGTACAGTGGGTGTTACCACTATAATTGGTAGGTAGCATGGGATCCTGGTGGTGGGTGTCAGTTAGTGGGTGCCCCTTAATGCCAGGTCAGACATTGCAGCATGATCCAGCTCACGAGTATTGGGTTTATTGCAAAATCTGGTAACCTAGCTAGGTTGCATTCCATGTCAGACAGGGCTTAGAGGGTTCCAGGAGGGGTGCAGTTGGCGGTGTTTGGCTCTCATCTTGCTGTGGTACCTAGCCAATGGAATGCCAGTGCGATGCGTGGTACTCAATCCTGATCCCTGTGTGTGACGGTAATGTGTATGCCATCTGTGATGTTGGTGCTGTAACTAACCCAGTGCTCCTTTTCTCTGTTCCCCCCTTTTTTCTGTCATCCTGTCCATGTGTGCATTTTCATCATCTGGCAGAGGAGCAGGGGCACCAGTGACAGAGGGAGCTGCATTCCACAGGACACAGGAGTCAGAGTCTACCAACTCCGAGGGAACCAGTGGGACAGAAGGAGAGGGGAGCACCACAGCGGAGACAGGAGGTGACAACTTTGACTCTGATTCCTTCTTTGATGGAAGCTCCCTGGTGGTGGCGGACACCTCTGGGATAACCCCAGCTATAGGTACAGTCGCCACCCCCAAACCAGCACTGCCCTCCCAGTAGCCCCTCACCGATTTGCCTGTGCTCGCTCACCCAGAGGGTGGGCATCTCCTTTGCCCCAGGCACCTCAGGACCTGCCCCAGTCAGGCCTGCTGCACTTAGTGAGGAGGCTATTGATCTCCTGAGATCCACCTCTGTAGGGACGTGTAGGAAGGTAGCCTCTTTCTAGCCTTGTTACCCCCACTTTTGGCCTGTTTGTGAGTATATGTCAGGGTGTTTTTACTGTCTCACTGGGATCCTGCTAGCCAGGGCCCAGTGCTCACAGTGAAAACCCTATGTTGTCAGTGTGTTTGATATGTGTCACTGGGATCCTGCTAGCCAGGACCCCAGTGCTCACAAGATTGTGGCCTAATTTTGTTACCTGTGTGGTGCCTAACTGTATCACTGAGGCTCTGCTAACCAGAACCTCAGTGTTTATGCTCTCTGCTTTTAAAATTGTCACTGCAGGCTAGTGACTAATTTTACCAATTCTGATTGGCACACTGGAACACCCTTATAATTCCCTAGTATATGGTACCTAGGTACCCAGGATATTGGGGTTCAGGAGATCCCTATGGGCTGCAGCATTTCTTTTGCCAGACAATTCTAACACAGGACTGCCACTGCAGCCTGAGTGAAATGACATCCACGTTATTTCACAGCCATTTTACACTGCACTTAAGTAACTTATAAGTCACCTATATGTCTAACCCTCACTTAGTGAAGGTTAGGTGCAAAGTTACTTAGTGTGAGAGCACCCTGGAACTAGCCAAGGTGCCCCCACATTGTTCAGGGCAAATTCCCTGGACTTTGTGAGTGCGGGGACACCATTACACGCGTGAACTACATATAGGTCAATACCTATGTGTAGCTTCACAATGGTAACTCTGAACATGGCCATGTAACATGTCTAGGATCATGGAATTGTCACCCCAATACCATTCTGGTATTGGGGGACAATCCCATGCATCCCCGGGGCTTCCGCATGGAACCCGGGTACTGCCAAACTAGCTCTCTGGGGTTTTCTCTGCAGCTACCGCTGCTGACAAACCTCAGACAGGTTTCTGCCCCCCTGGGGCCTGGGCAGCCCTATCCCAGGAAGGCAGAACAAATGATTTCCTCTCCCTTTGGAGATAGGTGTTAAGGGCCTGAGAGGAGTAGCCTCTTCTGGCCTCTGGAAATGCTTTGAAGGGCACAGATGGTGCATAAACCAGTCTACACCAGTTCAAGGATCCCCCAGCCCCTGCTCTGGCACGAAACTGAACAAAGGAAAGGGGAGTGACCACTCCCCTGTCCCTCACCACACCAGGGGTGGTGCCCAGAGCTCCTACAGTGTGTCCCAGACCTCTGCCATCTTGAATGCAGAGGTGTGAGGGCACAATGGAGACCTCTGAGTGGCCAGTACCAGCAGGTGACGTCAGAGACCCCTCCTGATAGGCTCTTACCTGGTTAGGTAGCCAATCCTCCTCTGAGGGCTATGTAAGGTCTCTCCTGTGGGTTTCTCGTCAGATAACGAATGCAAGAGCTCACCAGAGTTCCTCTGCACTTCTCTCTTCGACTTCTGCCAAGGATCGACCGCTGACTGCTCCAGGACGCCTGCAAAACTGCAACAAAGTAGCAAGAAGACTACCAGCAACATTGTAGTGTCTAATCCTGCCGGCTTTCTTGACTGTTTCTTGGTGGTGCATGCTCTGAGGGCTGTCTGCCTTCACCCTGCACTGGAAGCCAAGAAGAAATCTCCTGTGGGTCGGGGGACTCTTCCCCCTGCTAACCCAGGCTCCAAACTTCTGCATCAACGGTCCTCTGGGTCCCTTCTCATCTTGACAAATGTGGTCCATGGAACACAGGAGCAGGATCCAAGTGTCCCCGACAGTCCAGTGGTCCTTCTGTCCAAATTTGGTGGAGGTAAGTCCTTGCCTCCCCACGCCAGACAGTAATCCTGTGTACTGCATGAACTGCAGCTGCTAGGGCTTCTGTGCACTTTTGCAAGACTTCCTACCTAGGTCCCCAGCACTCTGTCCTGCATTGCCCAACTCACTGAGTTGGACTCCGACTTCGTGGGACCCTCTTTTGTTGTGCTGAGATGACCGCCGTGCTCAGATCTTCTGAATGCCTGTTCAGGTGCTTCTGCGAGTGCTGCCTGCTTCTGCATGCCTCCTCTGTCTCCTCCTCGAAGGGGCGACCTCCTGGTCCTTCGTGGGCCCTGGCAGCACCCAAAATCCTCAACCACGACTCTTGCAGCTAGCAAGGCTTGTTTGCGGTCTTTCTGAGTGGAAACAACTCTGCATCCTCCAGCACGCCGTGGGACATCTTCTGACCAAAGGAGAAGTTCCTGACACCTTCAGTTGTTGCAGAATCTTTGGCTTCTTCTACACAGAGGCAGCCCTTTTGCACCTTCATACAGGGTTTAGTGGGCTCCTGGCCCCCCCCCGGACATTTGCATGACTCTTGGACTTGGTCCACTTCCTTTGCAGGTCCACAGGTCTAGGAATTGGTCTTCAGTGTTTTGCAGTTAGTTGTTGTCTTTGCAGAATCCCCTATCTCGACTTTACTGTCTTTCTGGGGTAGTAGGGTAACTTTACTCCTACTTTTCAGGGTCTTGGGGTGTGGTATCTTGGACACCCTTAGTGTTTTCTTACACTCCCAGCAACCGTCTATACACTACACTAGGCCTGGGGTCCATTCGTGATTCGCATTCCACTTTTGGAGTATATGGTTTGTGTTGCCCCTAGGCCTATTGTCTCCTGTTGCATTCTACTGTGTTCTACAGTGTTTGCACTACTTTTATAAGTGTTTTACTTACCTGATTTTGGTTAGTGTGTATATTTTGTGTATTTTACTTCCCGCCTAAGGGAGTATATCCTCTGAGATACTTTTGGCATACTGTCACTAAAATAAAGTACCTTTATTTTATTTTTTTTATTTTTTTTATTTGCACACACCTTTATTCGGCTATCAGCCATAAAAGGATAAAACATTTAAATAATCGTCATCATAAAATGTTAAATAAATAATTATACAATTATTATAAAAGAAAGTTTAAGAACAGAAGAAAATAAAAAGCTAGTTCCATGAGTGTTAAATAGCAATTCTAAAAACCTTAAAATCCTTCCGATAACTACAGTCCTTGTACTAAAAAGCTAAATGTTTCTGTAGTTCATGTTCTGCCCAAGCGTTATCAATATCCCCTGGACTAGATATATCCTTAGCCAAATGCATATCCAGAGTCCATTGAGTTGCAGGAGAAGGCTCCCATTTGTCATTTTTGGGACCATAAGTTAACTGTGGGGGTTTTATCTGAGTTAAAACGCCTAAAGCCTCAGGCCCGCCTTGTCTCTGATAAATGAAATTGCTAATAGAAACCGGCTTATACCAAAAACAACAAGTGGAATAGTACTAGATCTCAAGAATCTAGCTGCTTCGTTATAGTTTCTGATTCCTACGTTCCTACAAATAGGTTGAATCCATTTTCTCCTTGGTTTATCATAAGCTTTGCAGGTTAAAAGAACATGATCCGTCGTTTCAGAGGTCTCCATATTACACAACCCACATGTCGCCTCGTGTCTTCTCCCACTCTGGGGGCCCCACTTAGAAGTAAAAGCCCTAACCTGGAGAGTCCCATATCGAAACTTCATAAATAAAGCTTTTGCTCGCCTGGGTTGGATAATATCTATCCAATCCTCAGCTCTCGGTAATGGTTTGATATCCAGGAAACTTGAGATCAGTCTACCTAGGTGCTTGCTGTGGAGAGGGCTGATTAGAGAGAAGTCCCAATATACTTATTTTAGTCGAATCTTAGATTGTGTTGTGAGTGTATGCGGTTCTTCCCAATAGGATTTCAGCCCTAGATTGTAGAAGCAATGCCTTATGTAATGGAGCCACGGAAGGGAGATGGTCTTGTCCAAGTCCATGATCTCGATTAGTGCTTGCCTATATTGAATCAGTTCAGGAGTTGTCCAAAGTCTACACCAGTAAAGCAAAGGCCTCAGGGCTGCCAGTTTACCTATTTGTTTCATATTAATATCATAGGTTAGAGGAATCAGTGGAGTATATGGAGGGAGACCCAATACCCCCCTCATGAAATTATTTTCCTGGGTTGCCAGCGGGGTTAGATTTGTGAATCCCCAAAGCTCTGCACCATATAAGGCAGCAGCCTGTGCTTTATACCTATAGATCTCAAATACTGGTGAAACAATCCTAGATCTTGAACATTTGTAATTTTTGCTAATTGCCATAGGACTGTGGACTAAGGAGGTAGCAGCTTTATTGACGTGCGGCGCCCATGACAGCTTGGCATCAAGCAATATCCCTAGATAATTAAAGTTTTTTACTCGTTCCAATTCCTGCCCTCTAATCCGAATGTTTCTCTTGAGTGCTTTATGGGGGTTAACAGTCAAATATTTGGTCTTGATTGTGTTTATTTCTAATCCCTTCAAACTGCAGTACTCACTGAATTTCCCTAGTAGGGTTTGCAAGCCCATGGGAGTTTGAGATAATAAGATGGTGTCATCTGCAAAAAGGAGGGCAGGAACTGGGTCACCATTCAGTCTTGGCGAGTCATGATTACTTTGTTTTAAGTGTTCGACCAGATCTTTAATATATAATGAGAAGAGAGTTGGTGCAAGCACACAACCCTGCCTCACCCCCCTCTTGATGGGTATTGGGTCTGTCAACTCTCCCTTTGGACCCCACCGAACCTTTGCAAATGTATTTTCGTGTAACCTCTCTAGCTGGCACAGGAGGTTCACCGGCATGCCCTGTTTCCCTAGTGCGACCCATAAGGAGTCTCTTGGGACCAAATCAAAGGCCGCGCGCAAATCCACAAAAGCGATGTAGAGGTGACCCTTCATTAATTTAGTGTATTTCCACATTATTGCCAGTAGCCTAAAGGCCTGATCGATTGTACTCGTCTGCTATCTAAAACCTGCTTGATATATAGTCAATATGCTGTTTTCTTCTATCCAGCTGCTAATTCTTTTCAGCAACTGCCTAGCATAGATTTTTTGCATAACATCTATGAGGCTGATTGGTCTGTAATTCCCAGGATCTTCCCTAGATCCTTTTTTATAGACTGGGATTATTTCTGCCCCTTTCCATGTCTCAGGCACTGGACCTCCCCTTGCTATAGCGTTACTTAAAAGATTTATATAGGGTGCCCAAATTTCTATACTATGTTTGAACATATCCCCCGGGATCTTGTCCAAACCGGGGGCTTTTCCTGGCTTGATCGCTTTAATGGCATTCACCGTCTCCTCCAGGCTGAATTGTATCTCAGGTAGAATGCCCCAAGTAGCTAGAATTTTATGCTTGGAGGGAAAGAAGTCAAGGTTGGGGGGATGAGAGTAAAGGTATGTAAAATGGTTAACCCATGCTTTGGGGTCTATATGATGTTCTGTATTAAATATCCCCACTTTACTGCCGTGAGTAACTATTTTCCAGAAGGTCATAGCGTCATTACTTTTGGCTGCTTCCAGCAGATCTTGCCATTTTTGATCCTCCCAATTACTTTGGGCTGTTGCGAGTATTTTTTTGTAGCTGGCCCTTGCCTGTTGTACAGATAGTTGATTTTTTTGCTTTAGAGCCTCTATCAGTGCTGTTTTCCCCTCCCTGCATTTGACGGTATACCATGGACTAGTTGGGGTGGTTTGCACCTTCTCCTTTTTATGCTTATGCTGTAGCTGTTTGGCCAGGAGGGGTCTTAGTGCTGTACTCATTTACTGATGGAGGGCCGTAATAGGGATATCAATACATTTTTTATGAGCATAAGGCTCCAAAAGATCAGAAAATGTATTGTAGATATTTGTCATAATGTCCAAATTACCTAATATTGCTGGCCATTTTACAACCCTTCTATTATTAGTGAGGGTGGGTTGTAACTTCACCTTAACATGTTCTATATGTTCCAGATCCAGGAGGTGGCCCCTGAGTTCAATTATTAACGGGAAGTGATCGCTTTCCCTCCTTTTGTCTATTTTAAAATTCACTAATTTTCCCCATGTACTTATGCTATGCATAATGTAATCTATTTTCGAGGTTGAGTTGCCTCTCTGGAAGGTATCCATATTGAGGCCTCCTTCACCTACTCTGCCATTACACGCCCTCAGTCCGTGCTTTAAGGTAAGGCCCATGAGTTGCAGGGCGGCCACTGTACCAGGGGCAGTTTTTTCTATTGTTAGATGAGGGATTGCTCTCATTCGATCTTCATCTTCTGCTAGATGTTCTAGTCCAATTATGGGTTCATAGTTACAATTAAAGTCACCCCCTATCATAATTGTCTCTCCTACTGGGATCTTTTTAAGCAAGTCATCTAATAAATTTATTTCAGGCGACTCCAGATTTGTCCTTCTAGGCCTTTTATACACATTAAACAAGTGGGATGTCACCTTATTTTTTTTCCCCAATACCAACCACAAAATATCCTCTGACTCTGTGACTTGTATCTCGACATTTAATGAAATTTTCACCCATGCAACCAGCCCCCCGGACGGCCTCCCTCTGGCTACTGAAGTTGCGCTAATAAAAAAGGTTTTATATCCCAATTTATACGGTGGGTCCTTAAGCCATGTCTCTTGGAAGAGACAAACATGATAATGATCGATATAGTCCTGCCATTCAGGATCTATAAGCTTACTTTTTAAGCCTGCTACATTCCAGGAGATCATAGTGACTGTTCCCCTTCCATTTAAGGTCGTAACATTAGAAGTAGGACTCAGGTATGCTGTCGATCCTTTCCTACGGGGCGAATACTCCACTGTACTCCCTACCCCTCAAGCATGAAGATCATTCCCTTCATGGGGCTCGGCTACTGTTGAGTCCCCATTTGGTCCCACTTGTGCCTGATCTAGCTGGGTTAGTCAGTCTACTCTTTCAAGATTGGAATCTCCATTTCTCCTTTGCAATCCCCCATTATTATTATACTCAGCCCTCTGGACTAAAGGTTTGGTAATGAATGGGTCCGGGCTAAATCTCATGGCATTAATTTTGGGGGCGGTGGTTCTCTGTTCCATATCAATCAAGCCTTCGATTAATCTTCCATCCTTGAGTATCAAAGCAATAACGTCCTGTTTCCCCGTCTCTCCTGGCATTCTTTCTGCCCCATAATATCTGAACGAATTATAGATAGGCAGCGTCTTTTAGTCCTAATCCAGTGTATAAGCTTATTCTTTAAAGAATCCTCGTCTTCTATGCTATTTTGGGCCAGTTTCGGAGCATTTAACAGATAAACAACATTGGTCCTAGTAGGACACTTTCTTCCCTCATAATGACGGCTCCATGTGGTGCGAAGGATACGGTCCTTGTGTGATTGGGGATAGGGGTTCAGTGTAGGTTCCACAATTCCTTTTTGTAACCCTGTTTCCAAGCAGGGTTCTCTTCGAAGGTTCCCTGTTTCTTGGCGTAAAACACCAGCGTTACTTCTAGGATAGTTACTTAATCCGATATTTTCCTCATTTACCCCTCTCATACATCCCTGTGATTGGTGTAAAATCTTAGCTATAACTGGAATAAGGTTGGGGTCGGTGTTCAAACTTTGAGGACATGTAGATCTACCTTGTGGATGAAGTGATGCAAGGGGGGTCTCCTTTTCGCTCTGAGCTCTATGGGTTCCCTTACCCCCCTCCTTTTCCACAATATCTGATAAGGTTCTTACTTCATGTTTCAATTCCCTAACTTCCTGGATTAATCCAAAAAGTAGATCATAAAGATCTGCAAGAGTTCTTGTTTTATGTTTTAAATAATTCACTGGTTCTTGGTTAGATAGAGATGTCCTCATTCTAGGTGACTGTACTATTGGGATGGTTGGGTATGGCTCATCCACGGATTCCCCCTCTTGTGCATTCAGTGCTTCATTATTAACGAGTTCTGCCAAGACTGCGTACTTATTGGAGCACACAACTTCACTCTCCTGCGTATGGCCCTTCTTCATAATACTATCTATTGTGCGTGGATGTATGGTTCGAGTAGTAGCCCTTTTACATAGTAGTGACTCTACCTCCTCGATAAGATCATCAATTTTGCTATAGTACAGTTCTCGCCTGCATTCCTACGTTTTTTTGTAGATTTCTCCTTTCCCCTTGGGGGTTCTGATGCCTTACGTTTTCCCATGTCTTGAGCCACCTATATAATGCTTCGGCTCTGATGGAACCAGTTCCACAATAAATATTTAAGATAAAAGAGTTTAGAAGAAGGTCTAGTGGGAGTAAGACTAAGTAACGAGTATTAGCTTCTCGTATGACAGATGTTAAAATTTAAGTTTTACTCTCATAAATACAAGCAGACCTCTTGCTGAAAATGAGGAGGCAGGGGCCCAGCCCAACCCTATCCGGAATCTAGCGGATAATGTTGAGAACACTACACCAATAAAGGGGGACTTCCGCCCCGTCAGTATGGCTAGAAACCTCTATAAGAGAGACCTTTTTTAGGAGTAATCGCCAGCACAGTACCTTCAGGCAGCTATGTTCATGTGAGCTGCCTAATTCAGACGTCTTTAAATGGATGTCAGTGGGGTGGCCCTGCCTCTTCCTAGCAATGACGGGCAAAGACGGGCCCGCCCTTGGCCCGGGCTTTGTCCTGTTTTCAAATTTAAAGGGCTCCTGCCCTGGACACACCTCCCGGCACCTCCGATGCGCTTCCCGCGGCGGCGGGAGCGCTGTTTTCAAATTTAAAGGGCTCCTGCCCTGGACACACCTCCCGGCACCTCCGATGCGCTTCCCGCGGCGGCGGGAGCGCTGTTTTTAAATTTAAAGGGCTCCTGCCCTGGACACACCTCCCGGCACCTCCGATGCGCTTCCCACCTTTATTTTTAGTAACTCTGAGTATTGTGTTTTCTTATGATATAGTGCTATATGATATAAGTGGTATAGTAGGAGCGTTGCATGTCTCGTAGTTCAGCCTAAGCTGCTCTGCTATAGCTACCTCTATCAGCCTAAGCTGCTAGAACACTTCTAATCTACTAATAAGGGATAACTGGACCTGGCACAAGGTGTAAGTACCACAAGGTACCCACTATAAGCCAGGCCAGCCTCCTTCAGGCAGTCAACCATTGTGAATGCCATCCAGGGGCTGGCATCCCAGATGCAGCAATGCAATGCATTCCTGGAGGGCATCCACAGTGGATTGGCGGCCCAAGAGAGATCGTTTCAGGCTCTGGCCTCCTCTCTGATGGCAGCCATCATTCCTGTTCCTACCGTCCCACCTCCAACTAACACTTCCTAGTCCCAGTCTCCTCAACCCCACCCCATCCCATGCACACATACAGACAAGCATGCACACAAAACATCACACAAGAGTGGCACAGATAAACACAGGCAGCACACTTCAGGCCACAAGCACTCACACAAACAACAGACAGTTGCACACACAACAAGATCCACTGCCTCCACTGTCTCCCCCTCCTCCTCCTCCTCCCTCACAGTCACATCCGCACTCACACCTGCATGCACTGAATCAACAGCCACCACCACCATCACCACACCAAGCAGCACATACACCTCACTTGCAGACACCTCCACAACATCCATCCACACGTCCCCTGTGTCCTCTCCCACCCTCTCTGCCCCCCCAAGAGACACAAACACACACTCAGATTCCCAACAGTCATCCACCTCACATCAGCACATTGTCCATGCACCTGCACCCAAGTCCAGAAGATGTACACCTCCAACAACCACTCCCTCAACCTCCACTCCCATCCCTCCTCCCTCATTCCACCTCACTGTCCCTAAGAAGCTTTTCCCTGCCCAACTTGACCTCTTCCCTCTCCCTCCACCCAAGTCCTGCTTGTAAGTGCTGGGTCCCAAAGACCCAGCCCAGTTCCTCAGCCAAACAGTCCACGGGGACAGTGGATGCACCCCCTTAGTTGTGGTGGCAAGAAAGGTAAGGATCACACTCCACCACCCAAGAAAAGGAAGGATCCCACTCCACCACCCAAGAAAGGGAAGGATCCCACTCCACCACGTAGGAAAGGGAAAGATCCCACTCCACCACCCAGGAAAGGGAAGGTTCCCACTCCACCAACTAAGAGAGGCAAGAAGCCCCCTCCAACAGCAGTTGGCAAGGAGTCTTCACCTCCAGCAGAGGCTGGCAGGGTAACACCTTCAACAGCAGTGGGCAAGTAGCCCTCACCTCCAACAGAGGCTGGCAGAGTTACACCTCCAAAAGCAGTGAGCAAGGAGCCCTCACCTCCAACAGAGGCTGGCAGGGTTACACTTCCAACAGCAGTGGGCAAGGAACCCTCGCCTCCAGCAGAGGCTGGAAGGGTTACACCTCCAACAGCAGTGGACATAGACCCCTCACCTCCAGCAGAGGCTGGCAGGGTTACACCTCCTGCAGTAGTGGGCAAGGAGCCCTCACCTCCAGATGGGACACAGCAGCCCACACCTCCAGCTGGGACACAGCAGCCCTCACCTCCAGCAGAGGGCATGTAGCCCACCCTCCAGGGACTGTTGTACAAGAAGCTCCCTCCAGAAACAGTGGGCAAGTTCCCCACCTCAGAGACTGTGACCTTGCACCCTCCAGCAAAGGAAAATGGGCATGAAGCCCCCTCCAGAGCCAGTGGGCAAGTTCCCCACTTCAGCTGAGGTGCCCACCACCCTCCTTCCCCCCGAGGTGCCTGCCCTTTTCCAATATGATGCCCCTGCACAGTGTAGTACGGATATTGTCAGGAAACAAGTTGCTGCTTGGACTGTGGCCTGTGGCCATGTGGGCCTTTTGTACTTTGGACTGGCCATTGGCCCTTTCTGAACATTCACTCCAATTTCTTTTATCACATGGACAATATGGTGGCTGTTGGCCTCAAATTACAATATCAGTTATACCTATATGTTGTTGTTGCATTATTATGACGTGGGCCCTGTTACATTGGTTTGACTCTACAGCTGGTTGTGTGTATGGTGTGTGTTGTGCATGTGTGCGTGTCGCTCTCCTTTTCCTCCCTCCCTCCCTTGTGTGCTAGGCAGCTGTACTCACTGTCATCGTCTTCGTTGGCGTTGATGTTCCAGGTGGAGCATGGCTAGAAGAGCATCGCGGAGAGTTGAAGTTCTGGTTCCATAGTGGCCTTGATCTTCTCTGTGTCTCCAAGGGTGAGTCTTTTGTCTTCTGTGTTCTGTTTCTACCAGGCTTTTGGTGGCATTGGTACCGCCCCAGAAATCGTGGCGGTGTGCTATTTCATAGTATGGTGGTCAGTACCTTGTCTTCTGCCTGGCTGTTGATGGCTACCGCCATGGTCCATGGTGTTTACACCCTGGCTGTTAGTGTGGTACATTGGCTGTCTATGGGAGTTATCACCGCCATGGTCATAATTTGGTGGTAATTACCACCAGCCTGTTGGCAGTATTACAGCCACGGTATCACTCACCACCAGTGTCTTAATGGCCACCTAAGGGTATATGAGTGCATGTACAAATGGCTGAGTTTCATTGGTGATTTTGTGGTTCACTGTCAGAGTAAGTGTGTGAATGAGTGAATGCGTGAGTGCTATATAGCTAATTAATTATATGAGTATTGGTATGGGTGAGTAACTAAATAGAAAAATAGAGAAATGGTGATTATATTAGTGAACTTGCACTCGCCTGCAATGAGAAATGGGCAAGGAACCCTCTCCAGAACCAGTGGGCAGGTTCCCCACCTCAAAGACTGTGACCTTGCACTCCCCAGCATAGGAAAATGGGAATGGAGCTCCTTCAGAACTAGTGGAAAAGTTCCCCACCTCAGAGACTGTAATCTTGCACTCCCCAGCATAGGAAAATAGACATGGAGCCCGCTCCAGAACCAGTGGGCAAGTTTCCCACTTCAGCTGCAGTGCCCCCCACACCCCTTCCCCCCGAGGTACCTGGCCATTTCCACCATGATGCCCCTGCACAGTGTAGTGTGGATTACGTCAAGGAAATAATTGAAGCTTGGACTGTGCCCTGTGGCCATGTGAGCCTTTTGTACTTTGGACTGGCCATTGGCCCTTTCTGCACAGTGACTTGTGTATTTTGTCACATCGACAATATGGTGGCTGTTTTCATCCAATTACACTTTCAGTTCTGGAATGCTGTAGTCCTTGCATTATTATGATGTGTGTCCTGTGAAACTGTTTTTCCTCTGCAGCTGGTTGTGTGTATGGTGTATGTGTGAATGGTGTGTGTTGTGTGTGTGTGTCACTCTCCTTTTCCTCCCTCCCTCCCTTGTGTGGTAGGCAGCTGTACTCACAGTCATTGTCTTCGTTGGTGTTGGTGCTTCAGGTGGAGCATGGTGTAGAAGAGCATCGGGAAGACTTGAAGTTCCGGTTCCATGGCGGCGTTGATCTTCTCTGTGTCTCTGATGCGGAGTCTTTCATCTTCTGTGCAGTGTTTTCGCTTTTGATGGCATTGTTACTGTCCCGGAAATTGTGTCGGTTTCTATGTCACAATATGGTGGGCGGTACCATGGCTTCTGCCTGGCTGTTGATGGCTACCGCCGTGGTCAGTGTGGTGTTAACACCCTGGCGGTTGGTGTGGTTCATTGGCTGTCCATGGGGGTTATCACCACCTTGGTAATAATTTGGCGTTAATTTCCGCCAGCCTGTTGGCGGTATTACAGCCACTTTAACAATCACCGCCATTGTCATAATGACCACCGTCATGCCAAATGATTAACCACATACCAGGCAAATAGTAAAGTTTCTTTTCTATTTTCATGGCTTTGGACAAATAGTATAAAACCTCTGCGACTTAGACAACAGCCAGGTAAATTGTGAAGTTTCCTTGTGATTTGCACGGCTTTTGGCCAAACAGTGCAGAATCACTACTATTTATCCAGCGGCTGGGTAAATAGTGTGTTTTTTCTCTTTTGGCATGTTTGCCAGCTATATAGTGCAGAATCTACCTTTTATCCAGGTGCTGGGTAAAAAGAGATGTTTTTCTGCTATTTCGGAGGCCTTTGGCCATAAAGTAAATAATTTCTACTCTTAGCCAGCAGCCAAGTGAATAACTAAAAAAAAATCACTACTTACTTGGTGGCTGGCTATTTATGTTAAACATTATCCTGACCATTGTAACCAATGTTAATTAAAGAAGCTCTTATAGAGTCCTTTTGTGTTTCGTGCTCCTACTGTGTGTCTCTAGGCTGCCATGTTTGAAGCCACTAGCATTGTTTCCGTTTGTTTGCTGTTTAGTTGTGCATCAGGACTTGTGCCCTCTGTATCCTAGCATTGACAGTAGTAGGAAACAAGGTAAACACAGGACCCCTGCCCAGGTTGTGTCCTTTGTTTCCTTGTGTCCTCTACCTGGAGTTCTGGGAGCCTCATGACCATGGGCACCTATGGGCACGCTAACTAATCCCTCCGTCTTTACCATAACTTAATTAAATGCCCAGCCTGACATCTGACTTAAAGTTCTTACCACTGGCCTGGAGTGTCCAGTGCAACTGAAACAAGATAATACAACAGTCCAGCGTGCTCCTTTTGAATCTGCACCGATACTTAAAGTTTTATTGCATAAGCTTATATTGATAAAACTAAGGGGGTTATTCTAACTTTGGAGGAGGTGTTAATCCGTCCCAAAAGTGACGGAAAAGTGACGGATTTACCACCAGCCGTATTACGAGTCCATTATATCCTATGGAACTCGTAATACGGCTGGTGGTATATCCGTCACTTTACCGTCACTTTTGGGACGGATTAACACTCCTCCAAAGTTAGAATAACCCCCTAAGAGTCTATCTGTACCGAAACACATGCCACACTGTTAACTAGAGTGTAGTCGCTAAAAGGGAAGGGAATTACCATGGTAAAGTGAAAAATGGTCGATGGACCCTCAGGGCGAAGGAGCGTGAATAAAATCCCTAGACATGCGGCACAGAATTGAGCTTTGGCAGAGATTGATGAGCTAATTGAGGAGTTGGAGGGGTTACTTGTTCATAAAGACAATCACAATGGGAAGCTAGGTAAGTAGATCTTATCAACATGAAAATTTGGCCTCTCGTGTTGACGGCAGAAACATAGTTAAAAAAGATTTGACGGAATTTAGGAATACAAGGGGCAATTTATCCATGGGTCAAGACAACACACACATGGAATTAAGAAAAAGTAACCCACGGTATGACCAGAGGAAAACCCACCAGGGAAATATCCACACAGTCAACAGAGGCTTGAGGAATAATAACAAACTTAAGAACCAATATGATATATATATGATTAATGTTCCCAGATTGTCACTGGAAGGGAGGGAATCTCAAGAAGCGCTCACCAATAA
Source organism: Pleurodeles waltl (assembly GCF_031143425.1). Lineage (NCBI taxonomy): Eukaryota > Metazoa > Chordata > Amphibia > Caudata > Salamandridae > Pleurodeles > Pleurodeles waltl. The sequence continues at coordinate 1,243,726,869 of NC_090445.1, forward strand.
AGTAATTCACTGGATAAGACATTCCAGAGGTCTGTTATTAGATTAGACATTCTTTAAGTAAGGTGCCTTAATAATACTAATAGTTCCTATGATGCAATAGGGCTGAAACTGAGGTCCCAGCTCATGGTGGAGAGAATAGAGATCGAACTGAGATTCCGGCCACCAAAAATGTCACAAATAAGATCAAAACGTAATGACCCAAATGAGACTAGGCCCCTAGATGCCACCAATCCTGCACAAGGCCAGATTGATGGACAACAGGAAGCTGATTGACAAGAGGTAAATATAAGTAATGTGGGGCCTGCCCATAGGATGATCTTGGAAAGACAGTGGGAAAGTACGACAAGCATGAACACCAAAAGCCAGGGTGAAATCCACACAGAGGTTATCCAAACGTCTTTAAGCAGATTGGCCTAGTCAAACACACTTGGAGAATCAGATTAAAGTCAAAGCTGCTGATGCAATGGGAACACACATGGCAGAAGCTGATTGCCTAAGACTACTGTCATGGAACTTGCTGGAATAAAGGCTAAGCTTGCAGATCCTGAATGGGGAAGCTTCATAGATTTACATCATATAATACTCCTACAGCAGACATGGGCCACTGTCCAGGTTCATAAGCCTGGCTTTATTACTTTTACCAAAAATGCCATCCCCTCAACCACAGGAAGGGCCTCAGGGGGCCTCCGGATCTGGCTACGGTTGGACCTTTTGCCCAGAGTAACTATTGTCCGCTCAGAGAGTAGTGATCTCCTGGGCATAGAAATCAGCATACCCACTAGACAAGACATTAAGGCCCTCATTATGACATTGGCGGTAAATCCCACTTATCGCCATGCTAACTGCTGCCAACATACCGCCGCGGTGCCGGATATCTGCTTACTATTTTATGGCACACACATACCAATCCGTCACTATACAGCCACAGACACAAGTACACCACACCAAAGGTCAGTGAGAAACTGGAGCTATCAAAACCCACACCATTACGCCAACAGGACTATGCCCACAACATTATGACCCACGAATCACCACAGTGGACATTCATTGGCAGTAAACCATTGGCGGTACATACCGCCACGCTCAAAATACACACACTCAAACAAAACAGCACCACATTGGACAATTCAAACTACACACACCTTACACACATACACACACCACACCTACACCACTATAAAACACACACCCACATTACCCACAACCCTTCACGACTACAAACAATTGCCAACAGAGAGACACAGCAAGAGCACCCACACAATCAGAGCCACACACCACCATCACCTATACACCACCCACGCACCTTACATTACACACCCCAAGACATCACCCTACATACCCTCCCACACCACTCACACTACACCAATGGCACCAAAACGACACCCCAGATTCTCTGAGGAGGAGCTAATGGTCATGGTGCAGGAAATCATCCGGGTAGAGCCACAGCTATTTGCAGCACAGGTGCAGCAGATATCCATTGCTAGGAAGATGGAGCTGTGGCAGAGGATCGTGGACAGGGTCAACACCGTGGGACAGCACCCCAGAACAAGGGACGACATCAGGAAGACGTGGAATGACCTACGGGAGAAGGTGTGTTCCATAGCAGCAAGACACCAGCTCGCTGTACAGAGGACTGACGGTGGACCCCCACCTCCTCTCCCACAACTAACAACATGGGAGGAGCAAGTCTTGGCAATCATGCATCCTGAGGGCAGGAGTAGCAGGAGGACTGGACTCTGCTAAGTCAACTCTCTGCTACTGTCACCCCCTACCTGCATGCTATCACATACTCCACCCCATCCATACTCTCATCACTCCACCACTTCCCACACACCCCCATCACAACCCACTCATCCCAATGCCAAGCCCTGCATGCACCACCAATGCATGGACACCACTCACAGACCTGCATGGACACCTATCACTGAAGCACGCACACTAGAGGGAAAGAGCTAGCCCACCAAATAACAACTCACACAAGGCAAAGCTGCCAGGGCAATAGCAACCCTAGAGGGCAACCCATCCATGCACAATATGTCAAACACAGAAACAATAACACTCCATTTACATCCCCACAGGTATCCCAGTCAATGTCACCAGAGAATAGGTGCCAGCAACATCCAGTCCCCCCACAGAAGATGCCCACAGTGATGACAGCAGCTCTGCTCGCCTGGATCTGGATGACCAACCTGGCCGATCAGCAATCTCCGGACAGTCGGTTACCCAGTCACAGTCTCACACCACCTCAGAGCCTCCTCCCTCAGGAAAAACCACCACAGCACCCAACCAGCGGGCCCATACCTCTGTCCCAAGGAAACGTCAATCAGCAGTGTGTCTACCACTACAGGGACCCCAGGGCACCCCACAAACTCAGGGCAATCAGGGACCTGTGGTCAGTGCAGTTGGCACACGGTTCAGGTGACAGAGGCACAGGACAACAGGGAAGCTGGGAGGACTGCTGTGGCCAGGGGGAGGACAGGCCCAGGGAACCGACTCTCCAGTAGGCACTCACTGCGATCCTGGGAGTGTACCAACCTTCCCAGGATACGCTGGGCCAGATCCTGGACAAGATGCAGGAGAACATGCGGCTGCAGGAGCTACAGTATCTGGGGAACAGGGAGGACTTGAAGTCCATTAACACCACCCTGTTCTCCATTGCAGGTATGCTGGCAGACATTGCCAACAGTATGAGGGAGGCAGTGTCACACCAGTGGGCCCCTGCCACTAGCCAGACTACTGAACAGCCCTCCACGTCCGCTGACACTAGTGGACAGGAGGCCCCGCCACAGGATGAACAGGCCACCAGCGCCCCTCCCCCTGCAGAAGGAGAACCACCCTGCAAACGTTCCCTGTGATCCAGGCAGATGCCAGAGACTATTGCCAAGACCCTCACCAGGAAATTAGACTCTCCTGATCATCACCTTTGTGTCCCACTCTGTCACCCTGCCCACCTTGAACTGCTATTGCTCCCCTTCCTATGCCCCTTTGGACAATGCACCTGTGCTACCAATAGACTCGACTCTTCCCTGGACCTTCCTCCATCATCCCCCAGCCCACTGCACTTCTCCCTTTTCTTCATTGCACAGCAATAAACACACTTTGAAAAAATGGAGTATTTCAAATGATTTAAGTATGTATTCATGTAACAAGGTTTAAACATTGCAATTCAACTGTACAGTAGTGTTTACGTAGGAAAGACCTGTAGTTGGCTGCAGTGAACACACCAGGAGCGATAGTGGGGCACCAACATCTGTAAAAAGAGATGCCAAAGGGTACAGTGAGTGAGCATAGAAGTAGGAATTCACAGCCTGCAAGTGACAATGTCAAACATTAAACTGTCAATGAAATGTGAAGTTACACTGTCTTACCAGTGTGTCATTGGAAGTATTGACGAATCACAGAATTCTGTTGTCCTCATCCTCATCCTCTGCCTCCTCATCTTCACTAGCCACGGGGTCCACTGCTGCCATATGGCCATCTCCAGCCTCCTCCTCCTGCAGAAAAGGAACATGACATCTCAAAGCAAGGTTGTGCAACATACAGCATGTCACGATGATCTGGCAGACCTTCTTGAGAGAGTAGTACATGGATCCACCTGTTAGATGGAGGCACCGATACCTCGCCTTCAGGAGGCCAAATGTATGTTTAATTATCCTTCTCGTTCACCCATGTGCCTCATTGTAACGTTCCTCTGCCCTTGTCCTGGGATTCGTTACAGGGGTCAGTAGCCATGAGAGGTTGGGGTAACCAGAGTCACCTGCAAATATCGAGGGACAACTGTTAGCCACACACTAGCCACTATGGCCCACACCATAACCATACACCAACACCCACTGGGTGGGAACCAGGGCTCATCTATTAGCCACACACGGTGCCTCTGGAGTTGGTCCATCACATTTGGGATGCTGCTTTTCCTCAGGATAAAAGCATGATGCACCGAGGATACTTAGCATTGACATGAGAGATGCACTGGTACGCCAAACACACCGTCTGCACATTCATTGATTGAAAACTTTTTTGATTTCTGAAGACCTGTTCATTTTGCCATGGGGGGGGACAAATGCTATATGTGTTCCATCAATAGCCCCAGTAATGTTGGGGATATGTCCCATCGCATAGAAGTCAGCCTTCACTGTGGCCAAATCATCCACCTGGGCGAAACTTAATCAGGGCAGACAACACTCTTGTCAGCACTATTGAAAACATTGGCTGTGACATTCCCGCTGCCAAGCCCACTGTCATTTGGAAAGAACCACTTGCCAAGAAATGGAGCACAGATATGACTTGCACAAGAGGGGTGATCCCAATGGGGTGACGGATAGCAGATATCAGGTCAGGCTCCAATTGGGCACACAGCTCCGTGACTGTGGCCCTGTCAAGTCTGTAGGTGAGGATGATGTGCCTGTCCTCCATTGTTGGCAAGTCCACCAGGGGTCTGTACATGGGGGATGTCTCCATCTCCTATTCATCCACAGTGGTTGCAACCTATGGGGCAAAAGAGTGAGAAGCCAGTCATAATCTGTACATTGTAACCACCACAGTTCAATGAATGATGTGATTTTTATAATGTATTAGTGGCATATGTCCTGAATGTACAATTGTGAACTGTGACTCAGTTAGGATCCATGGCCTGCCCCCCCACCCCCTAAATGTCGTCCACCTGTCCTGTGTGGAGGGACAGGTGGAAGTGAGGTAATTCCACTGACGTTGTGCGCCATTGCGGGAGGTGGTCGGGAACCGCAGTGCAACTCCTCATTGGATATCATTGGGCACTATGGGGTACAGTGGCCAATGGTGATGTACGCCGGCGGTGACGGAATGCACTGCCGCGGACATCACCGCCATTTTCTATCTGTTCACTCATTTGCTACCTGACCTTCAACAGGAGAGGACCTACACTGCATGTGCTGCTGTGACCTGTGTCTGGAACCTACCATGGCCTGTGAGACTGGGGAAAGGGCCCCTGCCTTCTCCTCGGTGGAGTTGGAAAGACTGGTGGATGGGGCCCTGTGAGAAGGTAGCCTCTTTCTAGCCTTGTTACCCCCACTTTTGGCCTGTTTGTGAGTGTATGTCAGGATGTTTGTCACTGTTTTCACTGTCTCACTGGGATCCTGATAGCCAGGCCTCAGTGCTCATAGTGAAAACACTATGTTTTCAGTATGGTTGTTATGTGTCACTGGGATCCTGCTGGTCAGGACCCCAGTGCTCATAGGTTTGTGGCCTATATGTATGTGTCACTGGGACCCTGTCACACAGGGCCCCAGTGCTCATAGGTGTGCATGTATATGTTCCCTGTGTGGTGCCTAACTGTCTCACTGAGGCTCTGCTAACCAGAACCTCAGTGGTTATGCTCTCTCATTACTTCCAAATTGTCACTGACAGGCTAGTGACCATTTTTACCAATTTACATTGGCTTACTGGAACACCCTTATAATTCCCTAGTATATGGTACGGAGGTACCCAGGGTATTGGGGTTCCAGGAGATCCCTATGGGCTGCAGCATTTCTTTTGCCACCCATAGGGAGCTCTGACAATTCTTACACAGGCCTGCCACTGCAGCCTGAGTGAAATAACGTCCACGTTATTTCACAGCCATTTTACACTGCACTTAAGTAACTTATAAGTCACCTATATGTCTAACCTTTACCTGGTAAAGGTTAGGTGCAAAGTTACTTAGTGTGAGGGCACCCTGGCACTAGCCAAGGTGCCCCCACATTGTTCAGAGCCAATTCACTGAACTTTGTGAGTGCGGGGACACCATTACACGCGTGCACTACATATAGGTCACTACCTATATGTAGCTTCACCATGGTAACTCCGAATATGGCCATGTAACATGTCTATGATCATGGAATTGCCCCCTCTATGCCATCCTGGCATTGTTGGTACATTTCCATGATCCCAGTGGTCTGTAGCACAGACCCTGGTACTGCCAGACTGCCCTTCCTGGGGTTTCACTGCAGCTGCTGCTGCTGCCAACCCCTCAGACAGGCAGCTGCCCTCCTGGGGTCCAGCCAGGCCTGGCCCAGGATGGCAGAACAAAGAACTTCCTCTGAGAGAGGGTGTGACACCCTCTCCCTTTGGAAAATGGTGTTAAGGCAGGGGAGGAGTAGCCTCCCCCAGCCTCTGGAAATGCTTTGTTGGGCACAGATGTGCCCAATTCTGCATAAGCCAGTCTACACCGGTTCAGGGACCCCTTAGCCCCTGCTCTGGCGCGAAACTGGACAAAGGAAAGGGGAGTGACCACTCCCCTGACCTGCACCTCCCCTGGGAGGTGTCCAGAGCTCCTCCAGTGTGCTCCAGACCTCTGCCATCTTGGAAACAGAGGTGCTGCTGGCACACTGGACTGCTCTGAGTGGCCAGTGCCACCAGGTGACGTCAGAGACTCCTTGTGATAGGCTCCTTCAGGTGTTAGTAGCCTTTCCTCTCTCCTAGGTAGCCAAACCCTCTTTTCTGGCTATTTAGGGTCTCTGTCTCTGGGGAAACTTTAGATAACGAATGCATGAGCTCAGCCGAGTTCCTCTGCATCTCCCTCTTCACCTTCTGATAAGGAATCGACCGCTGACCGCGCTGGAAGCCTGCAAACCTGCAACATAGTAGCAAAGACGACTACTGCAACTCTGTAACGCTGATCCTGCCGCCTTCTCGACTGTTTTCCTGCTTGTGCATGCTGTGGGGGTAGTCTGCCTCCTCTCTACACCAGAAGCTCCGAAGAAATCTCCCGTGGGTCGACGGAATCTTCCCCCTGCAACCGCAGGCACCAAAAAGCTGCATCTCCGGTCCCTTGGGTCTCCTCTCAGCACGACGAGCGAGGTCCCTCGAATCCAGCGACACCGTCCAAGTGACCCCCACAGTCCAGTGACTCTTCAGCCCAAGTTTGGTGGAGGTAAGTCCTTGCCTCACCTCGCTGGGCTGCATTGCTGGGAACCGCGACTTTGCAAGCTTCTCCGGCCCCTGTGCACTTCCGGCGGAAATCCTTCGTGCACAGCCAAGCCTGGGTCCACGGCACTCTAACCTGCATTGCACGACTTTCTAAGTTGGTCTCCGGCGACGTGGGACTCCTTTGTGCAACTTCGGCGAGCACCGTTTCACGCATCCTCGTAGTGCCTGTTTCTGGCACTTCTCCGGGTGCTACCTGCTTCAGTGAGGGCTCCTTGTCTTGCTCGACGTCCCCTCTCTCTGCAGGTCCAATTTGCGACCTCCTGGTCCCTCCTGGGCCCCAGCAGCGTCCAAAAACGCCAAACGCACGATTTGCGTGTAGCAAGGCTTGTTGGCGTCCATCCGGCGGGAAAACACTTCTGCACGACTCTCCAAGGCGTGGGGGATCCGTCCTCCAAAGGGGAAGTCTCTAACCCTTGTCGTTCCTGCAGTATTCACAGTTCTTCAGCCTAGTAAGAGCTTCTTTGCACCAACCGCTGGCATTTCTTGGGCATCTGCCCATCTCCGAGCTGCTTGTGACTTTTGGACTCGGTCCCCTTGTTCCACAGGTACCTTCAGACAGGAATCCATCGTTGTTGCATTGCTGATTTGTGTTTTCCTTGCATTCTCCCTCTAACACGACTATTTTGTCCTTAGGGGAACTTTGGTGCACTTTGCACTCACTTTTCAGGGTCTTGGGGAGGGTTATTTTTCTAACTCTCACTATTTTCTAATAGTCCCAGCGACCCTCTACAAGGCCACATAGGTTTGGGGTCCATTCGTGGTTCGCATTCCACTTCTGGAGTATATGGTTTGTGTTGCCCCCATCCCTATGTTTCCCCATTGCATCCTATTGTAACTATACATTGTTTGCACTGTTTTCTAAGACTATACTGCATATTTTTGCTATTGTGTATATATATCTTGTGTATATTTCCTATCCTCTCACTGAGGGTACACTCTAAGATACTTTGGCATATTGTCATAAAAATAAAGTACCTTTATTTTTAGTATAACTGTGTATTGTGTTTTCTTATGATATTGTGCATATGACACTAAGTGGTACTGTAGTAGCTTCACACGTCTCCTAGTTCAGCCTGAGCTGCTTTGCTAAGCTACCATTATCTATCAGCCTAAGCTGCTAGACACCCTATACACTAATAAGGGATAACTGGGCCTGGTGCAAGGTGCAAGTACCCCTTGGTACTCACTACAAGCCAGTCCAGCCTCCTACATTGGTTGTGCAGCGGTGGGATAAGTGCTTGAGACTACTTACCACTCTTGTCATTGTACTTTTCATAAGAGAAAAATATACAAAACAAGGTCAGTGTATATACACATAGCCAAAAAGTTTTGCATTTCCTCTTTTCACTCTTTTCTAAGTGCTGAAAAGTACTTCTAAACTTTCAAAAAGTTCTTAAAAGTTTAAAAAGTTTTTTCTGTCTTTCCAAAAAGTTCTGAAAACTTTTTTCTCTTTTTCTTTCACTTTAACTCTCTCTAAAAAATGTCTGGCACAGGAAAAAATGTTGAACTGTCCAAACTTGCATATGATCACCTTAGCTGGAAAGGAGCAAGGAGTCTCTGCATAGAGAGAGGTTTGAGTGTAGGGAAGAATCCTTCCTTAGAACTGTTAATTAATATGCTTAGAGTACAGGATAAGGCCATGAGTGCCAAATCTGGTGAAAAAGTAGCTAATGGTTCACAATCTGATCCAGGGACTCCCCCAGGAAAAGGTTCAGGAAAGAAACTTCTCAGCCTGCCCATTACTAGACAGTCTAGCATAGTTGGTACAGAGGTTGAATCACACCATACTGATGGTGTGCTCTCACATTATACTGGTAGCCAAGCTGTTAGGGTGCCCTCTGTAAGGGACAGGTCTCCTTCTGTTCATTCCCATCATACCTCTGTATCTAGAAATGTCCCTCCCACCCACCCTGATGACAGATTGTTAGAAAGGGAGCTCAATAGATTGAGAGTGGAACAAACCAGACTGAAGCTCAAGAAGCAACAGCTGGATTTGGATAGACAGTCTTTAGAATTAGAGAAGGAAAGACAGAAGTTGGGTTTAGATACCCATGGTGGCAGCAGCAGTATTCCCCATAGTCATCCTGCAAAAGAGCATGATTCCAGGAATCTGCACAAGATAGTTCCCCCTTATAAGGAGGGGGATGACATTAACAAGTGGTTTGCTGCACTTGAGAGGGCCTGTGCTGTACAGGATGTCCCTCAAAAGCAGTGGGCTGCTATCATATGGCTATCATTTACTGGAAAAGGTAGGGATAGGCTCCTTACTGTAAAAGAAAATGATGCTAATAATTTCCAAGTTCTTAAGAATGCACTCCTGGATGGTTATGGCTTAACCACTGAACAGTACAGGATAAAGTTCAGAGAGACCAAAAAGGAATCTTCACAAGACTGGGTTGATTTCATTGACCAGGCAGTGAAGGCCTTGGAGGGGTGGTTACATGGCAGTAAAGTTACTGATTATGAAAGCCTGTATAACACAATCCTGAGAGAGCATATACTTAATAATTGTGTGTCTGATTTGTTGCACCAGTACCTGGTAGACTCTGATCTGACCTCTCCCCAAGAATTGGGAAAGAAGGCAGACAAATGGGTCAGAACAAGGGTGAACAGAAAAGTTCATACAGGGGGTGACAAAGATGGCAATAAGAAGAAAGATGGTGAAAAATCTCAAGATAAGCATGGGGATAAGGGTAAAACCAAAGATCCCACTTCAAATCTTAAACACTCTTCAGAGGGTGGGGATAAAACAAATTCTTCCTCTTCTTCCCAACCTGCACACATTAAAAAGCCTTGGTGCTTTGTGTGTAAAAACAGAGGCCATAGGCCAGGGGATAAGTCCTGTCCAGGTAAACCCCCTGAGCCTACCACCACTAATACATCAAGCTCTAGTGCCCCTAGCAGTAGTGGTACTAGTGGTGGGACTGCTGGCAACAGTCAAGCAAAGGGTGTAGTTGGGTTCACTTATGGGTCCATAGTGGAAACTGATGTAATCAGACCCAAGACAGTTTCTGTCACACCTAGTGGCATTGGCCTTGCCACACTGGCTGCTTGTCCCCTTACAATGGATAAGTACAGGCAGACAGTTTCAATAAATGGTGTTGAGGCCTTGGCCTACAGGGACACAGGTGCCAGTTTCACTTTGGTGACTGAAAACCTAGTGCCTCCTGAACAACACATCATTGGACAACAGTATAAAATTATTGATGTCCATAACTCCACTAAGTTTCTTCCCTTAGCTATAATTCAGTTTAGTTGGGGTGGAGTTACTGGCCCTAAGCAGGTGGTGGTATCACCTAGCTTACCTGTAGACTGTCTCTTAGGTAATGACCTAGAGGCCTCAGGTTGGGCTGATGTAGAGTTTTATGCCCATGCAGCCATGCTGGGCATCCCTGAGGAATTGTTCCCTCTCATTTCAAGTGAAATGAAAAAGCAAAGGAGAGAAGGCCTGAAAACTCAGGATCCCTCTCCATCAACAGGTAAAAAGGGTATCACAGTATCCCCTAACCACCCTACCATTCAGGATACTATTCCTGTGGTGGGAGAAACCTCTCCTGGGGTGGCACCTGTTCCAAGGGAATCATCAGCTGGCATAGCTGGACTCCCTGAGGTAGAAGTACCTCTCTGTGGGATAACTAACATTGGTGACAAAAAGAGCACCATTTTAGTTAACATGGAGCATCCCTCCAACCCTCCCAGAGAAACTTTAGTGCAGAAACCCTGTACTGCCTCACAACACTTAGGACAGCATCCCTGCCCTAGAGTGGAGCTCATAGGACAGCATCCCTGCCCTGCTCCAACTCAAGAGAAACAGCATCCCTGTTCTCTCTTCCAGCCAAATGGACAAAGTTTTTGTCCAGCTATGGCTTTACTGAGACAGCATCCCTGTCTGGCATTTCCATCATTACAAATAGGTTCAGTGGATAATTCCCACTGCTCTAAACTAAAACTTACTGATAGAAACTCTGAAAATACATCTTCACATTGTTGGTTAGCTAAAAAACTTCAAACAGGGTGGTTTACATCCCCACAGGGAAGTAACCATATAGTGGATGATAAAGGGAGTAACCAGTCTATTGCAGAGCTACTCTCTACTTATCACCACTTAGACAATAAAGTCTCAACTGGCCAAGGTTAGCCTTATTGTCCTTCGTTTGGGGGGGGGTTGTGTGAGAAGGTAGCCTCTTTCTAGCCTTGTTACCCCCACTTTTGGCCTGTTTGTGAGTGTATGTCAGGATGTTTGTCACTGTTTTCACTGTCTCACTGGGATCCTGATAGCCAGGCCTCAGTGCTCATAGTGAAAACACTATGTTTTCAGTATGGTTGTTATGTGTCACTGGGATCCTGCTGGTCAGGACCCCAGTGCTCATAGGTTTGTGGCCTATATGTATGTGTCACTGGGACCCTGTCACACAGGGCCCCAGTGCTCATAGGTGTGCATGTATATGTTCCCTGTGTGGTGCCTAACTGTCTCACTGAGGCTCTGCTAACCAGAACCTCAGTGGTTATGCTCTCTCATTACTTCCAAATTGTCACTGACAGGCTAGTGACCATTTTTACCAATTTACATTGGCTTACTGGAACACCCTTATAATTCCCTAGTATATGGTACGGAGGTACCCAGGGTATTGGGGTTCCAGGAGATCCCTATGGGCTGCAGCATTTCTTTTGCCACCCATAGGGAGCTCTGACAATTCTTACACAGGCCTGCCACTGCAGCCTGAGTGAAATAACGTCCACGTTATTTCACAGCCATTTTACACTGCACTTAAGTAACTTATAAGTCACCTATATGTCTAACCTTTACCTGGTAAAGGTTAGGTGCAAAGTTACTTAGTGTGAGGGCACCCTGGCACTAGCCAAGGTGCCCCCACATTGTTCAGAGCCAATTCACTGAACTTTGTGAGTGCGGGGACACCATTACACGCGTGCACTACATATAGGTCACTACCTATATGTAGCTTCACCATGGTAACTCCGAATATGGCCATGTAACATGTCTATGATCATGGAATTGCCCCCTCTATGCCATCCTGGCATTGTTGGTACATTTCCATGATCCCAGTGGTCTGTAGCACAGACCCTGGTACTGCCAGACTGCCCTTCCTGGGGTTTCACTGCAGCTGCTGCTGCTGCCAACCCCTCAGACAGGCAGCTGCCCTCCTGGGGTCCAGCCAGGCCTGGCCCAGGATGGCAGAACAAAGAACTTCCTCTGAGAGAGGGTGTGACACCCTCTCCCTTTGGAAAATGGTGTGAAGGCAGGGGAGGAGTAGCCTCCCCCAGCCTCTGGAAATGCTTTGTTGGGCACAGATGTGCCCAATTCTGCATAAGCCAGTCTACACCGGTTCAGGGACCCCTTAGCCCCTGCTCTGGCGCGAAACTGGACAAAGGAAAGGGGAGTGACCACTCCCCTGACCTGCACCTCCCCTGGGAGGTGTCCAGAGCTCCTCCAGTGTGCTCCAGACCTCTGCCATCTTGGAAACAGAGGTGCTGCTGGCACACTGGACTGCTCTGAGTGGCCAGTGCCACCAGGTGACGTCAGAGACTCCTTGTGATAGGCTCCTTCAGGTGTTAGTAGCCTTTCCTCTCTCCTAGGTAGCCAAACCCTCTTTTCTGGCTATTTAGGGTCTCTGTCTCTGGGGAAACTTTAGATAACGAATGCATGAGCTCAGCCGAGTTCCTCTGCATCTCCCTCTTCACCTTCTGATAAGGAATCGACCGCTGACCGCGCTGGAAGCCTGCAAACCTGCAACATAGTAGCAAAGACGACTACTGCAACTCTGTAACGCTGATCCTGCCGCCTTCTCGACTGTTTTCCTGCTTGTGCATGCTGTGGGGGTAGTCTGCCTCCTCTCTACACCAGAAGCTCCGAAGAAATCTCCCGTGGGTCGACGGAATCTTCCCCCTGCAACCGCAGGCACCAAAAAGCTGCATCTCCGGTCCCTTGGGTCTCCTCTCAGCACGACGAGCGAGGTCCCTCGAATCCAGCGACACCGTCCAAGTGACCCCCACAGTCCAGTGACTCTTCAGCCCAAGTTTGGTGGAGGTAAGTCCTTGCCTCACCTCGCTGGGCTGCATTGCTGGGAACCGCGACTTTGCAAGCTTCTCCGGCCCCTGTGCACTTCCGGCGGAAATCCTTCGTGCACAGCCAAGCCTGGGTCCACGGCACTCTAACCTGCATTGCACGACTTTCTAAGTTGGTCTCCGGCGACGTGGGACTCCTTTGTGCAACTTCGGCGAGCACCGTTTCACGCATCCTCGTAGTGCCTGTTTCTGGCACTTCTCCGGGTGCTACCTGCTTCAGTGAGGGCTCCTTGTCTTGCTCGACGTCCCCTCTCTCTGCAGGTCCAATTTGCGACCTCCTGGTCCCTCCTGGGCCCCAGCAGCGTCCAAAAACGCCAAACGCACGATTTGCGTGTAGCAAGGCTTGTTGGCGTCCATCCGGCGGGAAAACACTTCTGCACGACTCTCCAAGGCGTGGGGGATCCGTCCTCCAAAGGGGAAGTCTCTAACCCTTGTCGTTCCTGCAGTATTCACAGTTCTTCAGCCTAGTAAGAGCTTCTTTGCACCAACCGCTGGCATTTCTTGGGCATCTGCCCATCTCCGAGCTGCTTGTGACTTTTGGACTCGGTCCCCTTGTTCCACAGGTACCTTCAGACAGGAATCCATCGTTGTTGCATTGCTGATTTGTGTTTTCCTTGCATTCTCCCTCTAACACGACTATTTTGTCCTTAGGGGAACTTTGGTGCACTTTGCACTCACTTTTCAGGGTCTTGGGGAGGGTTATTTTTCTAACTCTCACTATTTTCTAATAGTCCCAGCGACCCTCTACAAGGCCACATAGGTTTGGGGTCCATTCGTGGTTCGCATTCCACTTCTGGAGTATATGGTTTGTGTTGCCCCCATCCCTATGTTTCCCCATTGCATCCTATTGTAACTATACATTGTTTGCACTGTTTTCTAAGACTATACTGCATATTTTTGCTATTGTGTATATATATCTTGTGTATATTTCCTATCCTCTCACTGAGGGTACACTCTAAGATACTTTGGCATATTGTCATAAAAATAAAGTACCTTTATTTTTAGTATAACTGTGTATTGTGTTTTCTTATGATATTGTGCATATGACACTAAGTGGTACTGTAGTAGCTTCACACGTCTCCTAGTTCAGCCTGAGCTGCTTTGCTAAGCTACCATTATCTATCAGCCTAAGCTGCTAGACACCCTATACACTAATAAGGGATAACTGGGCCTGGTGCAAGGTGCAAGTACCCCTTGGTACTCACTACAAGCCAGTCCAGCCTCCTACAGGCCCTACCCAGTACCGACTGCTGTATGGGCCTTCAGACCAACAGGTGAGTACATTGTGAGCGCGATGCATGGGGCATGAATGCATGGGGTGCTGTGTGTGAAGGCCTCGTGTTGGGGGGTTGGTGGATGGGCCCTGGGCAGCGTGCAGCATGTATGCTGGGCCATGTCTGTATGTAAGGGGATGGGAAGGGATATGGTGGGCCATGAGTGTAACAGGCAGGACGGTCTGAATAATGCCTTTCCCCGTGTATATTTCCTCTGCAAGTCAGCGCCCATCAAAAGAAGGATATATGGCGTGCCATTGCCAAGGACGTGTGGTTCTGGGACTCCAGGGCAGTTAGAGCACCTACTGTTGGAAACAGTGGGAGGACCTGAGATGCTGGGCACGGAAGACATCAGAGGCCCAGCTGGGGATGACCTCCTAATGAGGAAGGGGTGCCCATCGAACCCTGATCCCCCTGATGGCCCACATACTGGCAGTGGCCTATCCGGAGCTGGACAGGTGCTTGGGGGCATCACAGCAGCCACAAGGGTGTAGGTACAGTGCCCATCATCACTACTTATGCCTGGTGGGGTGGTATCCGAGTGGGGGATGTGTTCCTGTGGGTGCCCCTATGCCAGGCCTGACATTGCAGAGTAGGTTCTGTGTTGGGCAGGGTTATGATGTGAAATTCCTCCAAACTAGCTAGTAGGCATCCACTGCTGGGAAGGGCTGTGTGGGTCCCAAGTATGCTGCAGTTGGTGGTATGTGTCCTCCCCTATGCCCTGGGGACTAGCATTGTTACTGGTAGTGCATTGCCTAGTGAGTAGGGCTGTTCCCTGTGTGTGTATATTGTGTACTCTAACGGTGGCGTTGGTGCAGCAACTGACCAAGTGTATCTTTTGTCCCTCCCCCGCTTTTTGTTTTGTCACCCTGTCCTTATGTGCATTAGCATTATCTGGCAGAGGAGCAGAGGCAGTGGCAACAGAGGGAGCTGCATCCCACAGGACCCAGGAGGCTGAGTCCACTGAAGGTGAGGGCACCAGTGGGACGGAGAGCGAGGGGAGCACCACAGAGGAGACTGGAGAGGATAGTTCGGACACGGATACCTCCTCTGATGGAAGCTCCCTGGTGGTGGCGGACACCTCTGTGCCCACCCCACCCACAGGTACAACCACCACCCCCGTACCAGCACCGCTCTCTCAGCAACCCCTCAGCGAGTCGCCCATGCCTGCTCACCCAGGAGGGTGGCATCTCCTTCGCCCCAGGCACCTCTGGCCCTGCCCCAGTTAGCCCTGCTGCCCTGAGTGAGGAAGCTATTAACCTCCTGCAATCCATCTCTGTTGGGCAGTCAACCATTGTGAATGCCATCCTTGGACTGGCAACCCAAATGCAACAGATGTATTTCTGGAGGGCATTCACACTGCCAGGTGGAAGTGGCCCAACAGAGATCAATCCAGGGTCTGGCCTCCTTTCTGATGGCAGCCATTGTCCCTGTTTCCACTCTCCCCCCTCCAACTTCCCCTACCCAATTCCATTCCCCTAAACCCCAACCTATCGCAAGCACACAGGCAGACGAGCATGCACACAGGACAAATACAAAAGTAGCACACACAAACACAAGCACCACACATCATCCCAAAGGCACTCACACAAACACCATCAAGATGCAGACATACCAAAATCCAGTGCCTCCACTGTGTCCCCCTCCTCCTCAACCTGCACCTCCTTCTCAGTGGTGTCTACACTCAAACCTGCATGCACTACATCCTCATTCACTACCACCATCACCAGCACGCCTATCAGAGCACACACCTTACTGGCAGTCACCACCCCCACATCCATGCACACGTTCCCTGTGTCCTCTCCCACTGTGTCTGTGCCCCCTCCTCCCAAAGTACACAAACACAAGCACTCAGACACCCAACAGCCATCCACCTCACAACAGCATCCGGCCCATGCACTTGCACCCAAACACAGCAGACGGACACCTCCCACAACCATTCCATCTTCCACCACTCCCAAACCTTCTCCCTCTTCCAGCCCCAATGTCCCTAAGAAGCTTTTCCTCTCCACCGTTGACTTCTTCCCTACCCCTCATCCCCCCATCCTTCACGTCTGGGCAGGGTGGGTAAAACCCAGGCAAGCACCTCAGCCATCCAGTCCACGGGCCCAGTAGTGTCCACAACAACTCCTGGTGGGAAAGGATCCTGGGCACCAGGCAGCCACACAGAAAGGGTGCCTGCCCCAAGTGCTGCCAGGAAGGGCAAGGAGCCACCCCCAGCTGCTGAAAGGAAGGGAAAGATGCCACCCCCAGCTGCTGAAAGGAAGGAAAAGGTGCCACCCCCAGCTGCTGAAAGGAAGGGAAAGGGTGCCACCCCCGACTGCTGAAAGGAAGGGAAAGGTGCCACCCCCAGCTGCTGTAAGGAAGGGCAAGGAGCAAACCCCAGCTGCTGAAAGGAAGAGCAAGGAGGAATCCCCAGCTGCTGCCAGGAAGGGCAAGGGGCCTGCACCAGCAGGCAGAAAGGACAAGGGGCCTGGTCCTGGGACTCAGTCCGAGGCTGCAGGGGATGGGCTGGTGCCACCGCCCCCACCACCACCAGCTCCACCAGCAGCACCAGCACCAGCACCACCACCAGCAGCAGAAGCAACAGTGGGCAGCCGTCCAAAGCTGCAGGGGATGGGCTGGAGTCTCCCCCCACCTCCACCATCAGCTCCACCAGCAGCACCAGCACCACCAGCAGCAGCAGCAACAGTGGGCAGCCATCCGAGGCTGCACGGGATGGGCTGCGGTCACTGCAGGTGGACAGTGTGTAGTCCTGCATCAATGGGCTGTTGTGCAGGCTGCCCTTGCAAATCCTGTGGGTATGACACCCAGCTAAGAGACTGTGACCTTGCACTGCCCAAAATCAGCATCACAGGGCATGATGCCCCATCCAGAACCAGTGGAGAAGCCATCCACTCACCCCATCCTCCCCAGGATGAAGATCACAGGGCACGATGCCCCCTCCATAACCAGTGGAGAAGCCATCTATTCACCCCATCCTCCCCAGGATGAAGATCAATCACAGGGCATGTTGCCCCCTCCAGACCCAGTGGGCAAATCGGCCACTTGAGAGACTGTGGCCTTGCCCTCCCCAGGACCAAACACAGGGCATGTTGCCCCCTCCAGGACCAGTGAATTTGTTCCATCTGCCGGCTGAGGTTCCCCCTGTTCCCCGTCCCCTTGCCTACTTTTGAACTGATGCCCCTGCAGTGTTCTCTCCATGTTGTTGCAGGAGACAAGTGGGGCCTTGGACTTCGTAATGTGGCCCTGTGGCCCACGAACATTGAGGACTGCGCAATGTCCCTTCATTTGTAAATATGTATATAGTTTTAGATTTGGATGAACATATTACTACTATGTTATCTTATTATACTCACTTTGATCTATTGGTGTTGTCCTTGATATATTCCTGAGGGGTACGGGTACTGCATCTGCTTGTATGTATGGTGTTGGGGGTGGGGATGTTGCGTGTTGCATGTGTGTGTCACTCTCTTTTTCCTCCCTCCCTCCCATGTGTGTTAGGCGGCAGTACTCACTGTGGCCGTCTTCGCCGGTGTTGGTGTTTGTGGTGGAGCAGGACGTAGAAGAGCATCTGGAATATATGCATTTCGGGCTCCATGGCAGTGTGGTTCTTCCCTGAGTCTCCACAGGTGAGTCTTTCCCTTCTGTGCAGTGTTTCCTCCAAGCTTTTGATGTCATTGATATTGCCCCGGAAAAGGTGGAGGTTTCCTGTCTCATAATATGTTGGGCGGAACATTGACTTCCACCTGGCTGTAGGCGGTTATTGCCGTGGTGGCTGTTGTTTGACCTAGCCTAGCAATTCGGGCTGGACTGTTCCCATGGGGAACAGGGTCAAGACTGATTTGCAAATGGCTGGGTCCAAACTGGAATGGCATGGGCAGCAAAAAACGATGGATTTCGGCCCAGATCACTGTACTGGGGGTGAATGTTTGACAATGTTCAGCATTCCGCCCATCACTTGTTGTTTTTGCGGCTGTTGTTTCCGCCCTGGCGGTTGGTGTGTTAAAGTGGATGTCTGTCTGAGCTGTTTCTGCCATGGTCATAATTTGGCGGTATTTACCACCAGCCTGTTGGTGGTATTACCGCCACTTTATCTCCTACCGCCAGGGTTGTAATGAGGGCCTAAGTATGTGGCTACAATGAACATATATGTAAGATCTGTTCCATTAAGCTGCTTTTCCACCACGTTTAGCCAACTTTTCTATATGCTTGGCAAGCTACATAGGGGAGCGCAAAAATTATAGCAGGGGACTGTAACACACAAATAGCTTTGAGGATGTGGAAGACTGAGTCTACTGATTCATTGTCTAGACTTGGGCTTTTAAATGTTACTTGGAAAAATACATCAAATGTCGCTATACAATTAATGGATTTGGTCATCGCATATGGTATGAAAATAGTAAATGGTAATACAAGATCTGATTGCCCCGCTCACTCCCAACATTTACAAGAGGGACAATAACAACTCATGTAGATTATATCTTCCTGGATAAAAACCTGTGGCCCTTTCTTACTGATATGGAGATAAGAGCAAGAGCAGATAGTGACCATCATGCATTAAGTGTTATGATGGATTTTTGTGTTTTCAATTGTGCAAATTTGAAATCAACTAGCAATGGTGACATAGTCTAGGTCACTATCAATAGGAGAAACTTAAACTGGCCAGCTGTCATGAATAATACCATGATTCTGATTCACAATTATAGCCTCTTCCAGACAAAGCTTTCTTCACTAGTGTATGGAAACAAAGGAAGTACAAATCTTCTCAACTTGCATACTCAAGTGATGAGAGAAATATGCAAACTATTTATAAAAACAGTGAAGAGAGGTATTTTTCCCAAATTGCCCACTAGGTGGTATACTAGAAAGTGCCAGCCTCTCAAGAATAGTCTCCTTGAAGCTGTTAAGTCAGACTGGAAGGTTCAGATAGTAATAGCCATGAAGACCTACAATGTTGCAGTGACAGAGGCAAATAAACAATGGGGAATTGCTCAGTGGGATGAACTAGCAGAAGCCCTTTAATAAGGTGATGGAAAAACATTCTGGAAATGCATTTTGGATGTAACGCATACTGCCGATAGCCATCTAGAGACAGTAAATCCCCCTAAAAAATGGATGACACATTTTGAGGGTCTTTACGCAGAGTGGTGTAATACAAAGAGTAGGCCGCAGAAACATGATTAGGGTTTAGTCAATGAGTTCAGTGATCCTTCATGCATAGTTTACCTATAGGGTGGCAGAGCGAGGGAGGCGATGAGGTTTACCCTAAATGAAACAGCTATCGCCCTTAACCAAATGAAAAGAGAAAAGGCACCTGGTCTTGATGGTATCCCATTTGATATGTATCTTTCCCAACCTGTATGGATTCCTTATCTTGAGGGTTTGAGGATATTCCTTCTTAGTAGCAAAGGGCGGTCATAATCTCATTGTATAACAAGGGAGATAGAGATGAGTAGGCCAATTATAGGCCCATAAGCCTAATTGACACTAGCCAGAAGATCTTTTGTAGGCCGCTCCTGGCTAGACTTCAATTCTGGTGTGATAAGAATTCGATTCTTGCAGAGGAACAGGCAGGCTTTAGGGCCAAATTCAGTACCCCTTACCAGGTTTTTCGTTTTATGACTATTTGCTGCAAATACGCATCTCCGAGGCAGGATCATCTGGATGTTGCATTTATAGATTTACAAGCAGAATTTGACCTGGCACCAAGAGACACATTATGGGAGGTTTTGGAAGCTTATGGCATTCACAGCGATCTCCTGTGGATTCTGAGAGCTTTGCTCCAAGACACATACGCAAAAGTTAGATGGAGCAGAGAAGGGGATCTTACTTCTAAAATCCCCATTAGGTGCGGTGTTAGGCAAGGGAGCATGTTTTCCCCAACATTATTTAGCTGGTATATAAACCACACAGTGAAAAGGTTGTTACAATACAGGCACGATGCGCCTAAAATTGCTGGAGTACCTGTTCCCCTTCTTAGGTTCGTGGATGATATGCTTCTAATATCAAGATCCCCTATGGGACTACAATGTGAGCTGGACTCCTTTGCAGCTTTCTGCCATGAAAGAGGTCTAGAAATAAATCCATCAAAGTCTACGTTCATGATGATCAACCTACATCGGTCCTTTGGAAAGAAGCTGACAATCTTTGGTGCCGCACTTAATCAAGTCAAAAAATATGACTATCTGGGGGGTAAGGCTGGTGGATAACATGCATTGGGCCCTCAACTAGATAAAAGTAAGTCTATCCTATTTCAGAGGGAAATGACTATACAGAGAATATTTAAAGCTACTGGGATGGGGGGTGCTCGGTGTCACCAGTTTCAAAGGTTTATGGGGCTGCAGCTGGGCCAGTAGCCATATATGGGGCTAAGATATGGGTCTATGCAAACGTAACGCTATTATCACAAACAGAAAATAGGTTTGTCAAGGCCTTGTTTGATCTCCCAACGAGTGTACACCTATTACCACTAATGTATGACATGTCCCTAAATAGGATTCACTATCTGATTGTTTTGAGACCCCTTCTGTATTGGATAAAACTGTAGTCATCTGTAGAATCTTCTCCATACAGGAAATGGCTAGTGAAATTTGTATCCATAGACCCACAAGAACTTACACTTTGGTTAAAAAAAGTAAAACAATTAATGGTCATGTTAAAAATGGGGGAACTGTGGAGCAGGCCTTGGTCAATGGGGAAAGGTGTCATGCAGAAATTGAAAAGGGAATATTGAGATTGCATTGTGTTAAGAGCCTGAGTTGAACAGACAAATTGGAGCATAGCATTGCAGTTCTTGTTACATAAATGTATCCCTAAATTTGAATCGTATGTAGAATGAATCACTCCCTTCCAAGCAAAACAACTCTATATACTGTTCAGATGTGTGGTTCTTCCCCTAAAAACTTTCACTGCAAGTTGAGGCAAAAAAGTTAGCAAACAATCTTCCTGCCCACATTGCCTAGTGCACAATGAGTCTGAGGCTCACGTTTTATTTTTTTGTCCAATACACGCCCAGGCATGAAAGAAAATGGATAATACCACTATGTAAATTAATGGGTGTGAGACAAATAGGGTAATGTTACTAATCCTAAAAAGTTAAACCCAAAAAACAATAGTGTTCTCAGTTTCTCGCTATCTGCACTGGGCTTGGAGGCTGTGACTGAGAATTAGCACCTAAAAGACCCAGCAGTTATGCAGATCTAAATAGATACAACTTACATAAGACCCTGGTGTAGCATTTAATGTGATTGTAGAACCTACTGTGGATTGTCTGATGTAAATAGTCGACATGGCAATTTGTACAAATGTTAAATGTTTTTTAGGTATGTATATGATCTTATTTCATTTTACTTATTTATTATGATATGCACACTTATGGCTTTTTAGCCGAAATAATGTATTTACTACTACTATAACTATACTAGAAGGTTTTACTGCACAATGCTTGAAAGACTTTCACCAACTGCAAGACGTCTGTGAAATTTCTTACTCTTGCTGGAGCTGCCAATTTGTGTGTGATTTATTATTCAAGCTGCACACAGAACATCCCACCTTGCTTCACTTTAAGGACTTGTAAAGCCTAGAAATGTGGTTCCTGGGTTTCTGCTTCTCTTGTATGTACTTTGGACTTTTGAAACAGAGAAATCTAGACCCTGCTTCATTGACTCTTGCTAAGTGCAGTATGCCCTGTGACCTCCCACTGATAGAATTCCATCCCAACCTCTAGCAGTTGTAAGGGAGCATATCACTCCAAAGTAAAGGGTGGTTTCTGTCAACATCAGGACAGTGCGCGCTCTATGGGCAACTAAAATGCAAAAACCCAGTCTAAGCATAATTCATGCATTGTGTTTATATGCAGTTTGTTAACCTTTTGCATTGCAGAGTTTTACCTTGAAACCACTATTAAAATTAATGATGTTTGGAAATAATGTTCATTTGCAAGTTATTGCTGCAGGCTTACAGAGTGTATCAAGGTGTGGTCCCTTGCTAGGACCTTCTAGAAGCTTTCCCTGCAGCATGACTGGGTGTGGTTTGTGGGCTGGGCCAGACTCTATATAAGGGAGCCAGCCCAGCTCCACGTGCTCACTATTCAGAGGTACCGGTGCAGAGCAGCAGCAACTTGCTGAGCTGCTGTCCCGGAGGCCTACTTTGACCTTCCAGGCCTTACCCTTCATTGTATTGGTGATCCTTGAACAGGGCGGTAAGACGGAGGTCGGGCTGGGCCCCCGACCCCGTTTTCAAAGGCATTCGAGTTTTTGTGCCCAGCTTTCATGTTGAAAGATTTTCCTTGTGTGTGTGAATGTGCTCGTGGTTTCTGCCATACATGGTGGTATTCAAATCGGCATGACGTGCAATTCATTCTTGGCATTTGACTTTTGAGATTCGGGTCGGCAACAGTGTGCGCGACCATTTTTTGACATTTGCATATTGGCTTTCGAATGGGCAAGACGTGCAATTCATTTCTGGCATTAAACTTTTGTTATTCAGTGTGCGCTACCATTTCTTGGCATTTGCATGGTGGCATTCGAATCGGCAAGATGCGTGATTCATTCCTGCATTTTAAACCTTGATGTTCAGATCGCTTACAGAGTGCGCAAATATTTCATGGCATTTGCATATTCCTGTTGGAATTAGCAGTGTGCGCGGTTCATTTCCTCATTTAAACCTTGATGTTCAGTTCACTTACAGAGTGCGCTATCATTTCAAGACAATTAAAACTTTGATGTGTAGTATTTCCTGAAGTGCACACAATTATCCAGGGCCTTTGAATTTTCTGCAAAGGTGCTAAATTCAAGATGTTACATTCTTTGGGCATATTAAGTCCTTAGTACAATTCCTATTGTTTTCCAGGGAATGTTTCAGATTACCTTTTGTCCTCATGTAAAGATGCAATGTTTGTTCTGAAATATTATTCTAGAAGGTTCTTATATTCCTAGACAGTATGTAGCAATTCATGAAAAGTTCATATGAAACATTGTGTTAATCATTCTTGATTCCTTACCAGGTACCTAGATTTCTTGATGTCTAGTTAAGTCTAGTTCTAGGCCATTCATGTTTCTCCAGTCTAAGTGTTAATTCATGTTCCGAGTATCATTGAACTCTAGATTCAACAGAGTCTTATTTCATGTTCCGAGTATCATTGAACTCTAGATTCAACAGAGTGCTATTTCATGTTCTGAGTATCATTGAACTCTAGATTCAACAGAGTGTTATTTCATGTTCTGAATATCATTGAACCCTAGAGTCAACAGAGTGTTATTTCATGTTCTGAGTATCATTGAACCTCAGATTCAACAGATAGTTTTTATGAACCTCAATGTGATTATATCTTGATATTGTGTTGTTTAACCTTTGCTTCCTACAGGTCTCCTTCCCGGCTGTTCCCTTCCTAATCTCCTTTTCCCCACTTGGACTCTCTTAGGCTCTGTGATATTTCTATCAGAGTTTTGGAGCTGTCTTGTGGTGGACATAATGGGAACGTGCGCAGACCAAGGATCTGGTGACTCCGATAGTTTCCTTCCTTATCGAACAGCTATCCCTGTCACTTTATATTCCAGGGCCCTCTCTATCAGGCACCATGACTATGCCCTAAAGTTGCCAAACGCTCTACCATGAGGGCTGCTGGGCTCTTGAACAGTGCCTGATAAGATCCTCTGAGTTACTCCTTACAAAAATCAGTCCTTTCAAGATGATTCTGGCTCATCTCCAGTGACCAGTTCACCATGGTTACCTGCAGAACACATATAGCTTTATCAAAGTCACTGAACAATATATGGCATTGTCATTGGAAAGAAATTACTGAAAACAAAAAACCTTTCCTCTAGCTTGAGGAGCTGTAACATGGTATCACCGAAGGACCGACATCAATCTCAACCTCATTTCATTTACAAAAAGTCCACTGATGTACCTACAGAAATGACTGCCTCAAGAGATCCTCATGTCAATAAACAATTTCTTCCAGCTCAGTTATTGTTCATGATATCTGTTTTCACCTGAGTTTATCTCTGAACCTTCCCATGTCACTCCTGCCCCCACTCTAGGAACTTCAAATTCATCAGGCCATTCTAAACACAACCTAAGACACTACTTTTCCCCACCAGAAAGAATATGTGCAACTCAACAATATACCATTTTGCCTCACTATCACAGCCATAGCCTGTTTGTATAGGATGCTACCCATGCACTGGGGTTGTTGTTTTTGCTTTCTTTGCAGAACAATTGGGCTAGGCATTGGAAAATCAGGTGTTGTGTGACTCTCACTAAAATAACAAGACTGCTTAACTTTGGACAGCAGCACTACTGAGTATGGGGAACTGAGTCCGATCCCAAAGCGTGTGGCAGCTGTCAGTGTAACCCTTTTGGCTAGCTAGTAGCACCTCACAGATGCACTGAGTAAAAGTGATTTGTGGCAGCCCATCACATGACACTCTTAGACCCCTTGGGGAAGTTGTGGTAGAAACAGATCATGCCCTGTTCTCTTGGTTACACAAGTCTCATACATGCAATGGCAAGCAGAAGCATGTCTTGGTTCAATAGGATTTATTGAAGCAAATGTATCCTACACTCAAAGGCATGAAGTGTGATTTTAAGGATGATGAAACCGGACACTATTACAAAGGTAACCAAGAAAGTGAAACATGGAAACAGTCCCACAATATGGGTCACAATGTTGTTATCAATATTGCTACACACACACTACTAAGATTTCTACATGAGAGCAAGTAGCAGTGATAGCCCGAATCTACCTATATACTCCTACGGAGTGTAGTGCAAGCTCCATACCTGTAAAAGTAAAGGAGAGGTTGGTTAGTCTGCTGGAAATCCTCCTCCAGAAAAGAAGAGGAAGAGTCAAGTTTCTGCTGAAACTACAAAGGCGACGGGCAGCATAAGATAACAATCTGACTGGAATGTCCCCTCTATCGATACTAAGGCAGCTGGATGTTTTATAATAAACACACATGCCTTTCTGTGTAAGGAAGACACTGCACTCTCCGAGCCGGTACCACCTGAGAATATATCATATGTAGCCGTGATACAAGCACAGAATGAAATGTCGTGCAAAGCAATGAATAACATAGTTCTGCAGAGAAGGACAATAGATAACAATAATAAGCCTTCACCACTAAAAAGATGTCTCGCTAAAATAATAAAAGAAATAAAATGCCAAGTGACTTGGTGAAGGGTCACAGGTCCCAGAACTAAGCTAAAATAGGGAAAAATAAGTGTGAGTATGTGCCTAACGACCAACCTATTGACACAGGAGCAACATATTACACCTCAGAGTCTCCTCCTGTCATCTGAGTTTATCTGTTACCATACTTTAAAAAAAGGTTATAATAAGCTTTTCATGAAGCTCATTGAACAAACATCTGCTCATTAAAAATTTTGAGAGAATGCTCATTGTTTAGTCCTGAAAGCCTTCCTTGCATATTGTATGAAATCTTACTGCTCCAAAAAGCCATATATCCTTTTGATATGTGTGAGCGGTCAGACTGTACACAGGACAAGGAAATTTACATGATATTCAGGAAGGTCCAAGACTGATAAAGTCCTACTGCAACCTAACATGGCAGTGGGGTGAGGACATTACACCAGCGCACGCTTCTGATCACATTGGCATGCTACAATGCGGGGCGGAGCTTTAAAAAGGGACAGGAGACGCAACTCCAGATCACCATCGTAGGGAAGCAAGTAGCAGATAGAAGCAGCATCGACTCCCGTGACGGAGTAAGCAGGACCTCTCTGGTGGGAAGTGAGAGAGTGAAGGTAGAGAGTGACCAATGGAAAACTTTGAATGCAATGCAGTGAACGGCTGGCAGATCATGCTTATATTCGAATGAGGGCAACCCACAGTTCTCAGAGAAAAGGAAGGGGGAATGTGCATGCTCTTTTTTGAAAGCACAAGAGCCTGTGACTGTAGGGCGACGCTCCCACTATATCCCCAGTTTGAGAACAAGAACTATGAGACTCAGTCAGATTCACAGGCTGTAAATAGCACCATGCTGGTTAATGGATCTCACCTGAACCAAAATCACTTACACAATTTGAATTGTTTGTGGGACCTACTGTGTATTTAAAAAGATTTGCATTTTTTAACTATGGGAGATGCATGTTTTATATCTCCGCAGGGATTACTGAGGTGTTACATTAGCATATTGCAATTAACCAGAAGCATCTGATCCAGCATTTACAGCTAGGTAATGCAAGTAACTAAGGAGAGGTTAGGGATCTGATATCCTGAGGACGTCCCACAGACCCCAAGGGGCTAGGGAAGGGCCAAAACATGTTGTTCTGTGCAGAGTGGGGCAAGGGACACTAATATCCAGATAACAACCCATAAATATATAGGGCCTCATTCCGACCCGCCGGGGACGGAGGAAGCACAGCCAACAGGCTGGCGGTGCTTCATGCGCAATTCTGACCGCGGCGGTAAAGCCGCGGTCAGAAAAGGGCAACCGGCGGTTTCCCGCCGGTTTACCCCTGCCCCAAAGAATCCTCCATGACGGCGCTGCTCGCAGCACCGCCATGGGGATTCCGACCCCCTTCCCGCCATCCTGGTCCTGGCGGTAAAAACCGCCAGGAACAGGATGGCGGTAACGGGTGTCGTGGGGCCCCTGGGGGCCCCTGCACTGCCCATGCCACAGGCCCCTGCACTGGCCAGGCCACAGGCATGGGCAGTGCAGGGGCCCCATAACAGGGCCCCATAATGATTTTCAGTGTCTGCTTAGCAGACAGTGAAAATAGCGACGGGTGCTACTGCACCCGTCGCACCCCTTCAACTCCGCCGGCTCCATTCGGAGCCGGCTTCATTGTTGAAGGGGCTCTCCCGCTGGGCCGGCGGGCGGCCTTCTGGCAGTCGCCCGCCGGCCCAGCGGGAAAGTCAGAATGACCTGCGCGGTCATTTGACCGCGGTACGGTCGTCTGGCGGTTCCCGCCAGGCGGGCGGCTTCCGCCGCCGCCGGGGTCGGAATGACCCCCATAGTGTTTTTAACCCTGTCAGGAGGACCTATTAATAAAGATTAGAGTGGGTACCCCCAAGCCAGTTTTACAT
The DNA here is from genome assembly GCF_031143425.1 of Pleurodeles waltl. Lineage (NCBI taxonomy): Eukaryota > Metazoa > Chordata > Amphibia > Caudata > Salamandridae > Pleurodeles > Pleurodeles waltl. Next base: position 1,243,754,223 of record NC_090445.1, read on the forward strand.
TTTAAACTGCAAAAGCAGATCCCTGGAAACAAAAGGAGAATAGGTCTCAGAAAAGAGGATCATTCCATCGCTCCGCCCAGGATTTTGGTCTGCACCTGGGTATTGTAGCATGCCCTAATTTTTTTAATCCAATAGGGTCCCATATCAAAACTGAGAAGGAAAGTTCCAGGAAGCAAGCTTACCCCTTTACCTTCTCATAGTGTGTGTGTTACATGTAGAAAGGGAGGTTGAAGGCAGAGTGAAACCTCTTGCACCTCCAATTTTGTGTAAGGATAGTTATAGTATGACAGCTCTAGCCGTGGGAGCTCAAGTAAACAAGTGGTCCAAGAAAGGTGACTTCTAAAAGAGTTTGAAGCATTCAAATACCTCAGCACTAACAAAGAAATGACTGAGGAGCAGGGACTATCATTTAGCAATGAGGCGGCAGCTTCAATCCTAGCAGGATCATCCCTGCTGGGGGAAAGTACTTTCAGCCAGCTGCTCATGCAGGGAGAAGGGTGGGACACATTCCTAGAACTAAAAAAGAACCAGGTTAAAATAGTATTATACAGGGTGATTCTCACAGAATATCTGAGAGCAAATACAGCACTCATGGGCTTCCTAGTGACAAATGAGCCACTCGTCTATTTGGAAGATGCAGCTTTCAGAAGAGACTTGTCCCTAATAGCATGGAGGTGCACAAGGCACTGGCTGATCTTGATTATCAACACAGCCAAAAAGATTATCGGATACACTCTTAATTCACGTACAGACTAGTGAAAATGCTCTGAGAACACAGATGCAAGTCACAGCCTTTAAAAGAAAGTTGGAGGAAACTAACAGAGGGATCACAAAGTATAGGGTTTATAAGACCCAGTCAAAAATCAATAAACTACAGAAAGATATGAATAAATTCTCCTGAGATAAAATGTACCTCCATACTAATGAGGAATACACTAGGATGAAGGATGAACAGAATGCCAGAAAGAACCCTTTGGGAGAAGGGACACAGACATAACTAGTACAGGGAGAAACAATATTGATTATGAGGAAAGACCACATACACGAGGAAGAGGTTACTGGCAGGGACTGACACAAACATTAACCTCCTTCCCGGGACAAGGTTATGGATGGCCACTGCTGTAATCCCCAAATCCAAACCTTCCAATATCCTATACAACAACATCTGAGTCCTTTTTTAGGCAGAGGAAGACGAAGAGGAAGAGTAAGACACAGCTGAGCCAGGGTACAATGGGGGGACCTAAACCAGAGAGTGACAAGGAGCATGAGTCGAAAGTTCTTACCAGGCACCAACAAGGAAGGAGTCTAGTAATGAATCTAGCAGAGATAGAACTGAGTAGCAACCAGGAGAGGGTTCTGAACAAAGGGACTGAGTTTTGTACCAACCAATGAGGTAGATTTATTTTCACTGAGATATGAATTTGTGGAATTGTTTTAGAAAGATCAGATTAAGGGTGTTCTTTGAGGAGCATGATATAAGTGACACAGCTAAGGGAGACACAGGTCTCTGTCCAAAATCGATGTTCCCACCCCAAATTACACAGTTACCCCCAGAGGTTGGGGCAATTGAACAAGCAGGGATTCATGACCTCAAAAAGGAGAAAAGGTAGGAAAACTACCTTTAATAATCTCACAACCCAGGAGAGGAAATCCTTGCAGGAACTGAGTGAGGACTCTAAGATTGTTATACAACTGGCAGATAGAGGAGGAGCAAAAGTGATCCAGACTCTGGACAGCTATGAGGCAGAGTGTCTCAGACTCCTCTCTGATGAACACACCTACAGGGTACTGGAGAAGGAACCTGCACCGTCCATAAAAGTGGAGATTAGAACCCTAGTCGAAGGAGCGTTTGACAACGGATGGATATTAAGTAATGAAGCCCAATTTTTATGCAAAGATTCCCCAGTGAAACCATATTTTTACATATTACCAAAGGTACATAAACCCATTAGACTCCCTCCAGGATGACAATAGTTTCAGGGATGGGTTGAATCTTGGCATCATTATCACAATTCTGTGATATTTTTTCTCAGACCTATAGTAGAAAAGATGTCCTCTTATTTAAAGGGTACTAGGGATGTACTTTATCACATCAAGGGCATTTCTTTTGATGAGGAGAAGGAAATGAGGAAATGCTGGTGGGTTTGAACATAGAATCCCTCTATACTAACATCCCACAGGAAGAATCACTGAGGGTTATTGAGAGTATCCTCTATCAAGAGCACTCGCAATATCCAACTCCCAGACCATTTAGCCTTAGTCTAGCAGAACTGGCACATACTAGGAAATAATTCCAAATAAAGGACATGTTGTACTTACAAACCTACTGCAGATCAATGGGGAGTACATTTGCTCCTAGCTAGGCATATTTGTATGTTTCAGAATTTGAGAGAACACACATTTATTCTCAGGACAATCTGTTCCAGAAATCAATCAAACTTTGGCTTTGTTAAATCAATGATGTCCTGTTGATTTGGGAAGGGAACAGGCAGTCAGTAGAACTTTTCTAGGATGGTTGAACACTATAAACTCCTTCTTGTTCTTCACTTCAGTCATTACGAAGTAGTCTCTCCCATTTTTAGATTTGGAGATCAGACCAAAAGGTAGTAGATTGACTACGGAGGTATACCACAAAGCAACTGACAGAAATAATTTACTATCCTTTGAGAAATTTCACCCAAGGGCCCCGAGGGAGAACCTACCAAATGGGCAGCTCCTGCAACTCCGTAGGAAGTGCTCAAAGGTGAGGGATTTTGAGAAAGAAGCAAACTTGCTTAGTGATAAACAGATAGAGCAACACTACCACGACTGGGGGATTCAGAGATCATGAAAAATAGCAGAAAACACTCACTGGGAGGCCCTTTTGGAAACAAGTGCACAACCAAGCACAGATAGGAGTATTTGTGTAACTCCTTTTAACACAGCCTCCAATTATTTAAAATAATTATAAAAAAGAATTGGTGTATTTTAAGCTCCAGTGGTTTAGGTTTAACTAATCCTTTGTTTGCTTTCAAAAGTGCATACATAAACAATCTGACAGCACACACAAGACCAAGACCTCAAAGGTCGGAGGTGGAACCAGGACTATGGAATCTCCCATCAGTCACGGGATACAATCCATGTGGATCATGTAAGGCATGGCCCCAACCTTCACTGCAAAATCAGTAGATCTAGGGATGAAATACCCTTGGAACCTGACCAGCCATACAACATATAATTCCAAGAATGTCATCTACACTATCAGGGGCCTGTGTAATTTACTATACATAGGCATGACAACAAGGAAGGTTAAGATGAGGATAACTGAACACATGAGCAATGTGAGGAATGGAAAAACGATCATGAGTCTCTCTGCACATTTCTGAGAGATAGGACACCTGGTGAAGGACCTTAAGTGACCTGCGATTGACAAACTGTCCATACCGACCACTGTTAGACTTGGCATCCCTGCTGTGGTCTCCCCTAACTTTTTGACTCTGTTTCCCAGGTTTCGCCTACAAACAAAAGTGCTGTCTCCCCTAAACCAGCAGCCTCACCAGGAGTGAGTGTCTAATTAAGACACCTGAAATTGGATACCTTCTGAATCAGAGGAGTAGGAGTCCAACAACTCACTGAGAAGTACCAGAGTCTGAATATTAGGACAGAATAATTGCCCAGATCCGCTAGTATCGAAATATTGTATGACATCTTCCTGCTTCAAAAAGCCATGTACTGTATAGTAAACATCTGTACTAACATACTCACCCTGCATCATCATACGAAAAATTAAGATTACAGACAAGTGACTAGTTTGATATTTAGGGGCTATGCTGCATCCGTGAGAAAAAGTCGGAGTGTACAGAAGACAAGGAAATTAAGAGGAAGGTCCAAGATTGATAAAGATTAGTCTCACCCCAAAATGGTGCTGGTGGGAGGACATAGGGTCTCAAGCGATTCCAGATAATGAGCCCAATCACATGGGCACGTTATAATACATGCGGTGGAGCTTTAAAAAGGGACCGGAGCCACAACTCTGGTTTACCATTCGAGGGAAAAAGGTGGCAGACCGAGGCAGCATCGACTCCCTTGACAAAGTAAGCGGTATCGCTAGTGGGGTGTGGAAGAGCGAAAGTAGGGGGCGACCAATAGGAAACTTAGAATGCAAGGCCGTGAACCACAGTTCTCAGAGAACAAGAAGCAAGAATGTTCATGCTCCTTTTTGAAAGCATGAGAGCACACAAATGTGACCCGGATACTTGTGTGTGAAGGAAAGATAACAAGTTGATAATAAAACAGTGATATGACGTTGTGAAAAATGTGTGAACCCCTTTGGGGAATGCCAAGAGGAGGGCACATGTACATTGGATGAGAGAGTGAATGGCACATGCGTGTGAGACCCTTTAAACGGGATAAATGCAACCAGAATATATCGCATGAACAATCTCAGGACCGCTTCCCCTTGAGAGATCGACACATGAGAGGTGGTCCAAAACAAGGGAGTGGACTATTTTAGAGGGGAGAATGAGAAATAGGTATTCAATATATTTGACGTGGAAGTGGATATTTTTATATAACGGGATTCACCCATTATTTTGTACTTTTTACAATAGGGTGTGGCTATAGGGCGATGCTCCCACTACATCTTCGGTTTGGGAATAATAACTTAGATTCAGTAAGATTCACAGATTGTGAATAGCTCCATGCTGGTTAACGGATCTTACCTGGACCACTCACTGAGCACATTGGTTGGAATGGGGTGAAGTGGTAATATCGGACATGGTTTGATTTGTTTATGGGACCTACTGTGTATATAATACGATTTACATGTTTTAACTATGTGAGATGCATGTTTTATCTTTCCGCAGGGATTACAGAGGTGTTACTTTGGCATATTACAATTAACCAGAAGCATTCGATCCAGCCTTTACAATTAGGTAATTGGGAGGTGGGGGTGCAAGTAACTAAGGAGAGGTAAGGGGTCTGATTTCCTGAGGAAGGCCCACAGACCCCGAGGTGCTAGGGAAGGGCCAAAACATAGTGGTATATGCAGAGTGGGGCAAGGGACATTAATATCCTTAGAACTGCCCCTAAATGTACAATGTTTTTAACCCTGTCAGGGGGACCTAATAATAAAGGTTAGGGTGGGTGCCCAGAGAGATAGTTTTAAATTTTAAACTGCAGAAGCAGATTCCTCGTAACAGGAGGGGAATAGGCATCAGACAAAATTATCATTCCATCGCTCTGTCCAGGATGTTGGTCTGCACCTGGGCATTGTAGCGGGCCCTTTGATGAGGCCTTCCACTAATAAGTAGGTGAGGGCAATATTTAAAAATCTATAGGGTCCCACATCAAAACTTAGAAAGAAAGTTCCAAGAAATAATTTTACCTTTTTACCCTCTTATAGTGCGTGTTGTATGTAGGAAGGGGGAAGAGGGCAAAGTGAGAGAATAGCTTTACACTTTTGCCTTATTAGTACATAGTACAGATGTCTCTCATGGAATGCACGATGGTGCTCATTAAGGGTTTGCTGAATTTTAGTTTGGTGATATTAGAGTTGGGAATCTCTGATCCCAGCTGGCATTCCCCCACCAAATTAGAGCACTTGGGAAGCTGTGTCCCAGAATGGGGAATAATCAGACAGCCCCAGGAATATCTTGTCCTTTTTTGCAGGTGTCTCGCTAATACATTAGACAAATATATTGCATGTTACACCTCAGAGCTGGTGGAAGGTATCACCAGTAGGGTCAGTGTGGTTCAAATGTTAAGGCATGGCTCAGGGAGTCAGGGCACTTTTGTGTAAGGTGAGGGAAAGTGTTGTCTACTCTCACAATTGTGCAGAAGGAGGGAAGGCGGGGCCAGGCACAGCAGCTGGCAACAGTCCTTTCAGCACTGCACAGCTCTCTGGGTCACAAGTTTGTGGGCCCAATAACACTAGGGGCCAGATGTAGGCAGATTCCAATTTGCGACTTGCAAATTGCGAGTCAGAGTGACTCGCAATTTGCTAGTCACAAATTAGAATGTAGGATGCTGTCCCTGACACCATCTGTGACTCGCAAGGGGGTCGCAAAGGCCCACCTCATTATTATTAATCAGGTGGGTTGCAATTTGTGACGCCCTTGCGAGTGGCGGCATTCACAGGGATGGTGGCCTGCTGCGGACAGCAGACCACCGTGTCTATGACTGCTTTTTAATAAAGCAGTTTTTTTTTTTTGTAATGCAGCCCGTTTTCCTTAAACGAAAACGAGATGCATTACAAAAACGAAAAATTAAAAGTTTTCGTTTCATTTTTTCAGAGCAGGCAGTGGTCCATAGGAACAGGCACTCAAGTGAGATGGAGTTTTTATCAGGACAGTTGGGGAAACACTGGGTGGTAGAAAACTTTGGGGAATCCACACAAGTCACACCTCTGTGGACTCCCCCGGATGTCTAGTTTCTGGAAATGTTTGGGTTTGGGAAGCTTCCCTATATGGCCACCGAGCCCAGGACCAAAAACGCTGGTGCCTGCCTTACAAAACAAGATTGTTTTGTGATAGATAATTTTGATGTCTCCACAATACGATTTGAGTGGTGGAAATTGGGGCTGAACTAAATTGGGGCGATCCAAAGAGAGCACTTTCTCTGTGCTTGCTGCCGCATGCACCTGCTCTCTGGGTTGGGCTAACCCACTATTTGTCTCACTGCATAGACTGTGCTTGCGAATGGACAGCAGGACTGTCCTCATCACCTGTGTGTGTGACATGTGCAACAGTAGAGGTCACCTTACCTTCGCTTCTTCCCTCAATCTGCAAATTCTTTCAAGACACTCAAAAAAGACACACTATTACTTCACCTTCTCCTTCACCTTGTCACATACCATGTCACATACCAATCGTCACAGTCTTTAGGGCGTCTAGCGCCTAGTCCAACAATCATTATTGGTGCTCCCACTCCCATGACCTCCTCCTTGGAATTCCTCACTACCACCCAGCAAAAGTGCCCTTCATCTCTCCATAGCCCCCCACACACACATTTCATTTGTATTATAGCGCAGGTAATGGCTGACTTTACTAATCCACTCAGCTACTTTATGGCATCAAAACTGCCATTAGGCAAAAGTCAGATCCTTTTGTAGCAGAAACATAATCACAAGATTTACTTGACTTTTTTATTGCTGCCTAAAAGCTACAGTTGAAATGTGTCAGTTGAAGTATGTGCATTGCTTTAAAGATGCAAGCTGCAACTGCAAGGCAACTGGTGATGAAAATATATCTATCAATCTCATTTTCATATGTGGGTGTGGTTTTCCTGGGGGCAATGTATCTATATAGATAGATATATCAACATATATGTTAGACTTTTCATCCTTGGCGTGGTCTCCCTTAACTTTTTTTCTCTGCTTCCCAGGTTGTTGATGTGTGCTGGACTAGGTTTTTGCTGTTTTTTTTACTCTGGGCACTTTACCACTGCTAATCAGTGCTAAAGTGCAAGTGCTCCTTTACAATATGTGGATGTAATTGGTTTATCCATGATTGGCATATCTGATTTATCAGTAAGTCCCTAGTACAGTGCACTAGAGGTGCCCATGGCCTGTAAATGAAATGCTACTCGTGGGCCTGGAGCACTGGTTGTGCCACCCACATATGTAGCTCTGTAATCATGTCTCAGACCTGCCACTGCAGTGTCTGTGTGTATAGTTTTTAATTGTAAATTTGACTTGGCAATTGTATCCATTTGCCAGGCCTAGACCTTCCCTTTTCTTACATGTAAGGCACCCCTAAGGTAGGCCCTAGGTAGCCCCAAGGGCAGGGTGCAGTGTATGGTTAAGGTAGGACATATAGTAATGTGTTTTATGTGTCCTGACAGTGAAATATTGCTAAATTAGTTTTTTACTGTTGCAAGGCCTGTCCCTCTCATAGGTTAAAATGGGGGCTACCTTTAAATATGAATAAAGTGTAGATTCCCTTTGGGAGCCGATAGATATGGAGAGTTTGGGGTCTCTGAGCTCGCAATTTAAAAATACATCTTTTAGTAAAGTTGATTTTAAGATTGTGTTTTTGAAAATGCCACTTTTAGAAAGTGAGCATTTTCTTGCTTATACCATTTCGGTGACTCTGCCTGTTTGTGGATTCCCTGTCTGTGTCAGTTTGACAGTTGGGCTGGTTGTACCTCTCACTAGACAGTGACACAAAGGGAGCTGGGGTGTAGTCTGCATTTCCTGATGAGACATCTGTGCTAGGAGGGAGGGGAGGAGTGGTCACTCACACCTAAAAGGGCTGTGCCTGCCATCACACAATGCAGTCTCCAACCCCCTGGTGAGTGTCTGGGGCCTGGCATGGGCAAGGCAGGATTTCACAATCAAGAGAGACTCTGCTTTGAAGTAGGCCTACTTCAAAGGGTAAAATGGGTATAAGAAGGGCACCCAAAACCACAGACTTCCTGGAACCCTGAAAGGAGAAGCTGGCAGCCTAAGAGGAAAAAATCGACGCATAGAACGTCGTGCGGGGAAAAGATCGACACAACTCCCATCTGCAGCTAAAAAATCGACGCGTCACCAGCTTTGCGGCTGAAAACTGATGCTCACCTGCAACACGACCTGAAGATCGATGCCCGGGCCTGGAGAAAACTACCACAGCATCACTGACTGAGGCTGGTGAGATCGCAACCCGTGCTGTGTGGTTTTCGGATCATCGTGCGGCTGGATTTCCGATGCAAACACGCTGGGCATGCCCGGACCCGAGAGTGCTGACCAGATCGACGCATCGCTCTCCTGCAGAGAGAAGAAATGACACGCCCGACCTGACGAAAGGAGAAACAACGCAAGGTCTCGCTGGTGAGTGAAATCGACGCATCGCAAACCCTTTTTGACGCACAGTTGCCCAAGCAGGGTTATTTTTGATGCGCCCAAGGGACATTTTCACGCTAACAGTGTTAGCGTGTGTTTAAAATGACATGAATACTCTTTTTGCATTTTTAGTGATAACTTGACTTGTGTATTGTGGATTTTTGTCGTTTTGGTCTTGTTTTGTTTAGACAAATATTTCCTATTTTTCTAAACCTGTGTTGTGTCATTTTGTAGTGTTTTCATTAACTTACTGTGTGTGTTGGTGTAAATACTTTACACCTAGTACTCTGAAGTTAAGCCTGCTGCTCGTGCCAAGCTAGCGAGGGGGTAAGCAAGGGTTAGCCGAGGGTGATTCTCTTTTACCGTGACTAGACTGAGGGTCCTTGCTTGGACAGGGGATAACATGACTGCCAACGAAAGACCCAATTTCTAACAATATGTACCCCCTGTCAATTTATTTATTTATTTTTTTATTTATTTTATATTGTAAAATGTTTAAACCCCTGGGGAACACGATCGGGTTCGGTCGGGTCCCCCTCCCCCTGGGTAAACCTACCATTTTTAAAAAAAACAATGCTCCCCGGGGGGTGCCAGCCCATTTTCCGAGGGGACCGACCCTCCCAAGTGAAATCCCTGGTGTCTAGTGGGGGGTGTCTAATTGGGTTTCCTGACCCCACTAGAGAATCTCCCCTTTCAAACGAGGCCTTCCTGAGCGTTGGGGAGGCCATTTGGGCCTGTTTTCACCACTGGAGCAGGAAGCAACCGCAAGGCCACTTCCTGCTCCGGTGGGGAAAACAGATAGTGACATCAGTGCTCCTTGCGGCGTGCTGATGTCACAAAGGGGCGGGTGGGAGAGCAGTGGGAGACACAGAAGATCTTCTGTGTCTCCCTGGATTATTTTTATAAAAAATAAAACCCTTGGGTGCAATGCATCCTCGGGTGGATTTTTTAACCCCCTCCCTGGTGTCGGCCACTGGTCGTGACCTGAACCACAGAGGTAGTGCGGGAGTCAGCCAGTGGCCGGCGCCCACAATGAAGCGGTTAAACATCAGTCTAAGGCCAGCCTATTACAGGAGAGGGTTGTGGTGAAGACCTGGCTAGCCCTTCTTGCTCAGCTGGAGCTACATGAGCAGCAGCATGGTAGTGAGTATATTTATTTATGTTTCTAAGTATGGCAGTGTACATTTTATGAATTGTGATGTCATGTTGTGTCTATAAACCTGATTCATATTTATTTTGTCATGTGTTTTATGCCATCAGGTCAGCTACGCATGATACACTCATATATGATAACATGACTTGTTTTGTTTGATGCAAATATGTATGTGTGGAACAATCACAACACGTTGCCTGCCCATGGCTTGGGTAAGTGAAGCAATTGTAGTTTCAACCTTTTATTGTGCACCTCACATCATGGATATTGTTAGCTGTTGTTTCAGAAGGGAATTGTGTGTCCATAGAAGGCCTGGCTTCCCAGTGGATGCTTTGAACCCTATGATGATGGGGCATGTGACATTTCCGCCTTTGTCAAGTTATCTGAAACGCACATGTTGTGCTTTGACATAGAAATGCTATACATGCATTATCACTGTGTCACATCATTACACTCACAAAAGAACTAATGGCCTTTCATATGCTACCATTCTCCATAGTGAGTAGCATCCAGACAAAGGAAATACAATATGATTTATGGCAAGACATCCTTGCCACCACAAAGGAGGAGTAGGAACAGACATTCTTCTCTTCTGCAGAAGAGTCAGTACTCCCCACTTGAAAGCTCACAAGATCACCGTCCAAAAGTCTCAGTAGGTGGGCACAGAAAGAGAGAATTGGTCATTCTGGATACCACCACACACAGAAGGAAAATGCCAAAAGTGGTCCCCCTAGCTTGGAAGACTCATTGGTGTCCATTGATCATGCAGCACCAAACCCTCAGCCTGATGCCACCTCTCCCATTCATCTACATCCCATGAGCAGTTCAGAATGCTGAAAAAGATCACATTCTAAACCAACAGTCTCTAAATTAAGTCCCTCAGATGTACCAAAGCACTCTACGCAAGCTAGCCAGTCTAAGTTCCTTTTGAAGTTGTACCCATGCCTGCTGAGGGGGATGGAGGTGATAAAAAGGGTAATATGGACAGGTGGAAGAAGAGGACAAGGAGTAACTATTCATATTGGACCAACAAAGTTAAAGGAATATTCTGAAAAAAGATGAGGTATCAAGGAGGTGGACATTCAAAAAGCAGCCTGTATGATTATCAAGATCAGAGGAGAAAGTTGACACTGATACAGGGGCACACTGTCCCAGAGAATGCAAAATAAATACTATATTTATAGCACATGTGTCTCGAAAACAAATATCCCAAACAAATTTCACTTCTGCAGGTACAATAAAACCTATGCAGTTGGAACTGAGATGAGAGGACAATGTCAAGTCGAGTGAAGAAGAATGACAGACCCAAAACAGCAGTGGAACGTTTGGATGGGGTGCAAGGAACAAGGGAGTAGCCAGAAAAATAAAATGCCCCCCACTTTGGATGGTAAAGGACTAGTTGAAGAGCAAAGAGGTGATGACAATCCTTTCTAGGTTGGTCTCTTGGAATTATTTCCCCAAGCAAAGTTTGCTTCCTTCTTTCTTTTTTTCCTTCCTTTTATCCTTTTCAAATTTCTCTCCTTCTTTCAGTTGGTTTCATTCTTCCCATATTTTCATCTTTCTTTCCTTCTTAGCATTTTCCTTAGTTCTTCCTTGCTCTCATTACAAATGCCTCTCACTCGTCTTTTCTCTGTATTTTTTATCATCTTTCAATCTCTCTGTAATCATGTTTACTAGTTCCATGCCAACCGATGGCCCCACTAGACACTTGTTAAATGCTGTCTTCTCTATTGCAGTGCTTTTTGCTAACATCTATTCTTAGTTGTAACCTACCAGTCATTGATCACACTAAGAGACTTCATAAAGAGCAATATAATCTGTCCAGAGACACCTTGATGAAGCTGGAATATCTGGTGTTTCACTACACCCTTAACAAGACTCTCTGGGACAGATTTATAAGGAGTGGTGCGGCACAGCTGCTGTGCCACAATTATGAGCACGGTGCAGCGCCACATCTAAAATGCAGTATTGTGCCATATTTATAAAAATACAGTGAACCCTTGTGTTTCCCTCTGCCCTGGTGCTAAAGTTGCTGCCGAGCACCAACACAGTCACCTTGCACCATAGTGCAAGGATAGCTGCGTTGAGGGAGAGGTGTCCCTTCCTGCACATAAATAATCTTCTATGGTGATTTGCTCTTTATGTGTGTGCAGCAGAATGCAACCCTCATAGAAAGAGCAAAAAACGAGGAGAAATGAAAGCATTGCTCCTTGTTGCACAAGGCAAATGCCACCCCTGGGGTGGCGTTACATTTTGGCGCTCGTTCAGATTTACGAAATCTCGTAAATTGGGGGCAGCGTCAAAATGCAAGGGGTGTTGCTGGGGAACACTCACATGTTGCTGGGGAACACTCACAGCAACACCCATTGCACGCCCCTTCCATGCAAAGTGCTGCATGTGAAGAGGCCGTATTTACAACATGGTGTTAAGCCACAAAAAGTGGCTTAACGTCACCTTGTAAATATGGTGCACTGCACAGCGCCACCAGAGCGGCACAAAAAATGGCACTAGGGCCCTGTACATCTGGCCCTCTGTACTGATCCTATTGAGTCATCTGAAAATGTAGAGTTTTATTGAATGGGTGGAGATCTCAAGAGCAACATGGATTATCAAAGTGTTAAAAGGTGCTTTAATCTACTATGTTCTTTCTCATCATCCTTTCTTTCTTTCGTCCCTTCTTTGTGTCTGGAAAAGAGGAGGATTTGTGTGTTGTGTCTGGGAAGGAGTCAGAAGGACCCTGTGGGCAGTTGGCAGGGGACATTACTTTAGTCATAATTTGCTTCTAGAGGGGGACAGAGAAAATAGGATGATGAGCAAAGGGCACTTTAGCGAAGAATAGCATAGGTACAGTATGCTTAGAGACGAGCGTTCCATGTGGATAAAAGATTAAGGACTGGAAATGTCAAGTTAATATAAACATCAGGGTAACCTGGCTCCCAATATTTTTGGTCCCACATTTGCATCCATGAAAGACCAATACTGCAGGGTATGGCATGTACTTAGGTGCAGATGTATGGAAAGTGGCACTGCACTGAGTGCAGAGCCAATTTCCCTGCACCCCTTAGCCCCCCCCATAATGCCACAATGTGTGCTCCGTATTTCAAATACGGTGCACCATGGCACAAGGTAGGGGACAATAGTGTCTTCTTTCATGACGCTATTGATGTACTCTGCAGGAGTAGTGCCAAAATATTGACGCTACTCCTGCAGAGTACATAGGACCCCATTCTAAAGAATGGAAGGCCCCTTTTAACGCCTGCTCTTGAGCAGGCATTAAAAGTGCTGTAAAAAATGGAGTAAGGAAATCTCATAGATTTCCTTACGACATTTTTCCCTCTCCCCTAACAGGGAACGCCCCCTTTGCACACATTATGACTGGTGCAGACATAATGTAGCGAAAAGGGTTACAGAGTGGTGCAATGCATGCAGTGCGCCACTCTGTAAATACGGTGCAGGGATTTTGGCCTCGTTGGGCCACATTAACGCAAACAAAATGATGTTAATGTGGTGCAAGGTGGTGGTAGGGGCCTATAAATATGCCCCCAAGTACACTATTACCTCTACACTCCATGTTCTGCACCTAAGAATATTGGCTATCATCTCAATACTTCATGTCTTACCATGTTCTAAGATGCACAATTCAGAACCTGCAGCATTTTCCCCACACGATTACACGATGTTTTACACTGCAGTGGCAATGCAATTTACTGGATATGGATCACTGGCCATTTTGATTGACTAAAATCCTTAGAATTGAAAAATGAAGGGGATTATTAACAAACTTCAATTTGTAGTTCATTAGTGGTTTACACTAGTACTATGAAAAAGTACATCTATATGTATTTTGTATTTTGAAATATTTGCAATATTTCTAAAGAGGTCTCCACTTGCATGTGAAATCTTTGCACGTCGGCATTTTATTCTCATAAATCCTGTTGTAGGAGTATACGTCAGGTGTTGGAGGCATCATGCAAACTACGTTTCATTTTACACTTGAAAATTGTTAATAGGAAAAAGGTGTATATTTACATCTAGGAGCACTAGTAGATGTACACGTGAGTACATATAGATGTGTTAATTTGCCATTGGGAATCAGGCCCTAATTTACCCAACGTTTTGTGATGAAACAACGCATAATCGTCCGCTCACACCTCTTCCCGTTTACTTTCCCTTTATATCTTCTCCTCTGTCCTACAATTATGAAAAAATGAGATTCACATCTCCCACATGTATTACTATAGTTGGCCGTGTCACGTTGTCATAACTAAAGGAAAGATCCTTTTATTTGTATTACCGATCTGTAAAGCTGAAATGACTAAGGGAACTGAAAGGTTATATGTTTACATCTCGAGAATAGTAATTATTTATTTGATGAGGGAGAATACGTATCGGCTTATGATTTTTCGGTCTTGTAAAGACATTTTCTATTTTTTTTCGGATATTTTCGGACCCATTTGTGTTAAAGATAGTTTTTTAACTGCTGGGGGAATCCGCCTGACTGATCTCGTTTTGATCATCTGTGCTTCCTCGATCAACCCTGCTCTGCTCTCGGAAGGCATTGGTTCAGAGGGATTTGTGCAATTTCAACAGCTGGCAATGTAGCTCTCTGTATCTATATAACATCTGGCTCCATGAGACGGGAGACCGCCATCGTGCATGACACTGTGAGAAAACACAAGAAAGGCTTCCCTTTTTACCTCTCAGACACCGAGGGAAACTTGAAGGCCGAGGCCCTGGGAGAGATTTATGCATCCTCTCAAGCCAAGGACTTCTCCAGATGGATCTTTGCCTCTTACCCTTGTAGTGACTGGCACTGGAATGAAGCCTTTGCTAAGCGACGGCGGTGCTGTGTCTGTCACATTTAGAGGTTAATTGTTGCTGCACATGGCCAAGACTGAAAAGTGGCCACTGTTATTCAGTAGCAAAGGATCGCTCCTCATTACGGAAGTGCGTTATGTGTATTTATAAGACCAGTACTTTCGTTTGCATTTCAGCTGTGTGAGTTGCACTTTTATTGCTCAAAACTGTCTCTATTTTAAAATAATCAGAGAATACAATCGACAAGGAATTTGCCGTGAAATAAAGTAATAGCATTTTTTTTAATGAAAAATAAAACAAACATGTACATGCCAGATTTAAGAAGGACCGACGTAAGTGAATATGCAGCACTCACTGCGCCATCATATGTCTCTGGCCACTGGTCATTTAGCTGTGGTAGAGGAGAGAAGGGACTCTTTTAGTGTTACAGTGGTTTTACATGAGGATGTCACCTACGATGCTATTTTACATATGAGATAAAACATTCCCTTCTGTGTAGTGTATTGCCAATTCCACAGCTATTTAAAGGCACGGGGCTGCACCGCAAGTGCCTTTTCTTAAGGTCACGAAACTCCAACTTGATTTGCAATATCCTTCTATCTTAAACTGGTTGTATTTTATTCACTATAACACATGGACAGCTGTGGTTCCTTTCGATTCCTGAGCTAAATTGCACATTCTATGCTCTTGCTTTCTGACGGATTCTTTTACCTGTAGTTTCCTCACCTTTTGAATATCACAGGCATTAGACTGAATCCGGAAACTTTTCAATGGCTCTCCATGGCAGTAGGGGGCACTCACTCCAGTTCAGCACTGGAAGCAATGCCATTGTGATGTCACGGGAGCCAAAAAGCGCCCCCACTGGCACCCTGACATCAGTTACTTTTTTTCTGTGCCATCAACATGAACTCAGAGCTTTGCTCTCCTCAAGGAATTTTACTCATTCTCTTTCATCATTTTTCAACCAAAAAAAAGTACTTTACAGGTGCAAAACAGAAATATCTTCTAAATGTCCAGGTATCAAGCCCTGCAGGGACTGAGATGGACAAATGGCCATCAACTATTCGCATGACATCTGCTTGTGATGCCTGGGGTCGGACCATAACACCAAGGCCTGTGTCTCCTGCAAAAGCATGCACCCAAGTCTATAAAGGAGCGAGAGGACAAGCTTTTTCTTGCTCAGAATGGCCATGGAGCCAAACAGAAATCAATGTCCAGGGCAATGTCGCTGGAGTGACCACTGTCATCTTCAAAGTTATCCAGGAAGAAGCACAAGAAGAAGAGACACCATGACTCTGAGCATCGCTTATCTTCAGAAGGTAATTTTCCATGTTGTTTTTCTCCACCTCCTTAGGACTCTTCTTCTGAGCTGGAGCTAGTTGAGCGGTGCCTGCGGTTACTCCTGATCCGATACATCTCCCTGACCTGCTTCTGGCTGCCGCAGCTTCACCTAAGCCTCAATTCAATTCACCAATCCCTTGACTTCCAAATTCCAGGAAAAGAGCTCTAATATAATCTTAGAAGTCATGGTTGATGCTTTTTGTAGGGCCCCATTGGTCCTGTGGGTACATGTTTAGTAATAAGCACCAGCACCATTTGCGCCATTCCTTCCTCAGCCCTCTATAACGGTTGGACAGACTCTAGTGATGATACTGACATCAATGGCTTCAATTTCATCACCACATCCAACACTGTCACCTCTCGATATCTCAGCAACACCACACACAGCACCAGGTGAGTCTTTGCCACTGCTGCTGCCGCCACCAGCACTGCCACCAATGCAACTGGCACCACAAACAATGGCACCAGTGCCCAACTCACCTTATCAGAATTGGTCTCTGCCTGGATCAATCGCCATTAATTAAAATATCTAATCTTCACCATTCAGAGGGGAGCACAGCATCTCATAGAAGAGGCTCACAATTTCTTTGGAGATTCTGACCCCCCTGGAAGACCAAAGTCAGAACACTGATGGGCAAACCTGCACCATGTATCCAGACCGTAAGGCTCTCAGGGACGCAAGTTTAGAGGTAAGACTTATTCTTACCATCCATGCACTGTTTGATATTATCCTAACACAGTTGGTCTGTCTGGCTGATGATGAAGCATGCCACAAATGAGTGGGTGAGACCTATCCAACCAATATCTTGAATACTCTACTTGAACCATTATCAGGTAATGTAGTAAACCCCGTTGATTTCCTGTGAGTGCACAGGAATATTTGTTCCTGCCACACCAGTTTGGTGTTATAATTTATGTGTAGGGGACATTCAGCAGGTTTTTCCTTTAGCTCTTCATTGGTGTAAAATATGGGCAGCAACTACTGTCATCACCTTTGTGAAACACACAAATGAAAGGACTGCAAACTAGTAATGTGCTAATACCACTGTGAAGTGTAGATTCTTCTTCTACGACCACAGAATCAGTATATGAAAATGGAAGTCCTGCAAGTGGATAGACACCATTCAGTTTCCCGCTCCCAGTGCAAGTAACACCCGTTCTACAACTTGTCCTTTCTCATTAAGCAGTCCAGATACCTTATGTCTAAGATCAGACTTAGGGCCTGATTTGGATCTCGGCGGAGGGGCTACTCTGTCGCAAAGGTGACAGATATCCTATCTGCTGTGATCGAAATAATTTAGAAAACAATAACATTTAGATTTCAGTGGAGGGATATCCATCACTGTTGCAATGGAGTAAACCATCTGCTGAGATCTAAATCAGGCCCTTAGACTGCTGTCCTTTAACACAACCAGAAGGTACATGAAATAGCATCCCTGGGCCTGTTCCTGCTCTGGCCCCTGTTCCACCACCTCTTTTTGGGGTTATATATCTACCTTCTGCTGAATGATTGGAAGGTTGTCTGTCAGAGGGTTGTAGTGAGGAAATAGTTGCAGGGGACTGCTGAAAGGGTAGGGTGTACCCCCCTGTCCACAATCTGCAGGACTCATTGGTCTGAAGTGATGGCCAACCAGACTTATGGAAATGAGACTACCCTTCCCCCAACCAGCACCCTGTGTTCTGACTTGAGGGACCTAGGGGTGCTTCCATGCAATGTCTGGACAGGAGGAGGAGGAGCAGAGTGAAGGGGGAGGCAAGGAATGGTCTCTATTGTTTTCCCATCCTCAATATTGGCAGTACAGGACATTGACTTATTACTGTTGTTTTTGGGTGCTTTGTGCTCTGGGAAACTCTGGTGGATCCAGGACGGGAAGTCCTCTGGTCTCCAGAAGTTATAGCACATCAATCTGCTGGAACTATGGGCAACTCAACTGGTTCTCAACACCTTCCTGCCATCCTTTTGTGGTTAGTCTGTTCAGATCTTGATAGACAACACAACTGCAATGTGGTGCATGTATGAGGCTGGCCTGGCTTACAGTGGGTACCAATGGTACGTACACCTTGTGCCAGGTCCAGTTATCCCTCATTAGTAGATTAGTAGTGTTCTAGCAGCTTAGGCTGATAGAGGCAGCTATAGCAGAGCAGCTTAGGCTGAACTAGGAGACATGCAAAGCTCCTACCATACCACTTATATCATATAGGTACTTTATCACAAGAAAGACAATGCTCAGAGTTAGTAAAAATAAAGGTGCTTTATTTTAGTGACAATGTGCCAAAAATATCTCAGAGGATATACTCCCTTAGGAGGTAAGTAAAATACACAAAATATACACACAAACCAAAATCAGGTAAGTAAAACAGTCAGAAAGTAGCGCAAACACTGTAGAATACAATAGGATGCAATAGGCTTAGGGGCAACACAAACCATATACTAAGAAAGTGGAATGGGAACCACAAGTGAACCCCTAGGCTAGTGTAGGGCGTAGAGGGTCACTGGAAGTGTAAGAAAACCCTAAGTGAGTCCAAGATACCCCACCCCAAGACCCTGGAAATTAGGAGTAAATTACTACTATTTCCCCATAAACAGACTAAACTCGTGATAGAGGATTTTGCAAAGACCACAACAGACTGCAAAGCACTAAAGACAGATTCCTGGACCTGAGGACCTGCAAAGGAAGGGGACCAAGTCCAAGAGTCGCGAAAGTGTCCGGGGGGGGGGGTGACCCCACTAAACCCCAGATGAAGGTGCAAAATGGCTGCCTCTGGATGGAAGAAGCTGTAGATTCTGCTCGTCAGGATGAGAGGGGTCCCGGAGTACCAGTGATGCTGATGTTTGGTGCCCGCAGGAGCAGGGGGAAGATTCCGACAACCCACAGAAGATTTCTTCATGGCTTCCAGTGCAGGATGAAGGCAGGCAGCCCCCAATGCCGGCAGGATTAGGCGCTACAATGTCACTGGTAGTCTTCTTGCTACTTTGTTGCAGTTTTGCAGGCGTCCTGGAGCAGTCAGCAGTCAATCCTTGGCCACCTAGTCAGGTAAGCACCTGTCAGGAGGGGTCTCTGACGTCACCTGCTGGCACTGGCCACTCAGAGGCCTCCAGAGTGCCCTCATACTTGTGGGTCCAAGATGGCAGAGGTCTGGGACACACTGGAGGAGCTCTGGGCACCACCTCTGGGGTGGTGATGGACAGGGGAGTGGTCACTCTCCTTTCCTTTGTCCGGTTTCGCACCAGAGCAGGGACTGGTGGTTCCCTGAACCGGTGTAGACTGGTTTATGCAAGGAGGGCACAATCTGTGCCCTTCAAAGCATTTCCAGAGGCTGGGAGAGGCTACCCCTCCCCTGCCTTTAACACCTATTTCCAAAGGGGGAGGGTGTGACACCCTCTCTCAGAAGAAATTCTTTGTTCTGCCTTCTTGGGACTAGGCTGCCCAGACCCTAGGAGGGCAGAACCCTGTCTGTTGGGTGGCAGCAGCGGTAGCTGCAGAGAAAGCCCCAGAGAGCTGGTTTGGCAGTAACCAGGGTCCATGGTGGAGCCCCCGGGATGCATGGCATTGGCACACCAATACCAGATTTGGCATGGGGAACAATTCCATGATCTTAGACATGTTACATGGCCATATTCGGAGTTACCATTGTGAAGCTACCTATAGGAATTGACCTATATGTAGTGCACACGTGTAATGGCGTCTCCGCACTCACAAAGCCCAGGGAAATGGCCCTGAACTATGTGGGGGCACCTTTGCTTGTGCTAGTGCCAGGGTGCCCTCACACTTAGTAACTTTGCACCTAACCTTCAGCAAGTGAAGGTTAGACATACAGGTGACTTATAAGTTACTTAAGTGCAGTGAAAATGGCTGTGAAATAACGTGTGCGTTATTTCACTCAGGCTGCAGTGGCAGCCCTGTGTAAAGGTTTGTCTGAGCTCCCTATTGGTGGCAAAAGAAATGCTGCAGCCGATAGGGATCTCCTGGAACCCCAATACCCTGGGTACCTAGGTACCATATAGTAGGGAATTATAAGGGTGTTCCAGTGTGCCAATTGAAATTGGTAAAAGTGGTCACTAGCCTATAGTGACAAATTTAAATGCAGAGAGACCATAATCACTGAGGTTCTGGTTAGCAGAGCCTCAGTGGCACAGTTAGTCACTACACAGGTACACACATTCAGGCCACAAACTATGAGCACTGAGGTCCTGGCTAGCAGGATCCCAGTGAGACAGGCAAAAACAAACTTACATACATGTAAAAATGGGAGTAACATGCCAGGCAAGATGGTACTTTCCTACAGTGCATCAACAAGCGAGGGGGGTACAAGGTCTCATCTTCTCTGTCAAAAGGCACTATGGCTTTGGTTTTGGGCACACCCAAGTTGACAGGCTTAGTTGGCACCACCTTGCAGACCACGAGTGGCAACTTCACAGAGGAGTGGTCCAATATATCTTCGATCTTTGGAGTTCATCTCAAGTTAACCTTTTCACCACCCAGGAAATGATCAGAGCGCAGTGTACTATGCCTTCCAGTATTTGTTTCAGGGAGCCTTGGGGATGGGTTGCTCTTGAAGTGGATCTTTCTGATTCACTATGCTTTTAATTCCTTACCCTTGATTCTGTGAGTGCTGAGAAAGATTTCCCACAACCAGATCGAAGTTATCTTAATTCCCCGGACTGGCCAAGAGGGGTATGGTATGCAGACCAGATGCACCTCTCCTTGTGCCCCCACTCTGTTTCCTTCACAGGATAGACCTCCTCTCACAATCGTAGGGGAGATGGTCTGCCCCATCCATCAGATCCTCTACCTTCATATTTGGAGATTGTGCAGGTTAACCTGAATGCTTTTCCTCGGCCTACTGAAGTGGTGGATGCTATCCTAAATGCCTTCAGAAGCTACACCAAAATGATATATTCTAGGGGATGGAGTAGGTTTATCAAATGCTGTATGAAAAACTTTAGACCCTGTTAAAGCTCACCTATTGAACATCCTATGCTTCACATTCTCATTAACCTAACAGCAGCACATAGTAGGTACATGAAAAGGCCACTTCTCCAAGTCGTAGTCTTTTCTCTGTCTCCTGGACCAGCTGTCCCTCTTCAAATTAAAAATAGTTATGAGGTTTCTGAAATGCCTCACCAATGTGTTTCCAGCTACTCCTTTCATAATGTCACAGTGGAATCTTAGGGCCTGATTTAGAATTTGGCAAACAGGTTACTCCGCCACAAACGGGACAAAGGCTTAAAAACAGAGCCAATTCCTGATACAATTGGGAGACTACAGGGAGGTGCTCCCACCAAACTCCAGTATTGGAGATTGACGATGATAACTCGGTAAGTGTATTTTCTCACACATATTGAGTAACCTGAGACAGAGGTCACATTTTGGGGTAATGGTTTTGTGTAGGATGTCGTTGCACAAAATTTGTATGTATAATTTCCGATTTGGAAAGGAACTGAGTGTGGAGTGCATGCACTTTTATGGGGTTTAGGGCACATGGGTACAAATATAATACTATGAATGAGCAAGAGACAAGGGCCCTCATTCTGACCTTGGCGGGCGGCGGAGGCCGACCGCCAAAGTCCCGCCGTCAAGTTACCGTTCCGCGGTCGAAAGACCGCGGCGGTAATTCTGACTTTCCCGCTGGGCTGGCTGGCGGTCTCCTTCAGACCGCCAGCCAGCCCAGCGGGAAAGAGGCTTCCACGATGAAGCCGGCTCGGAATCGAGCCGGCGGAGTGGAAGCTGTGCGACGGGTGCAGTTGCACCCGTCGCGTATTTCACTGTCTGCGCAGCAGACAGTGAAATACTTGTAGGGGCCCTCTTACGGGGGCCCCTGCAATGCCCATGCCAGTGGCATGGGCACTGCAGGGGCCCCCAGGGGCCCCGCGACCCCCCCTACCGCCATCCGGATCTCGGCGGTCCGACCGCCGGGATCTGGATGGCGGTAGGAGGGGTCGGAATCCCCGCGGCGGTGCAGCAAGCTGCGCCACCGCGGAGGATTCAATGGGGCCGCGGTACACTGGCGGGACCCCGCCAGTGGTGCCGGTCCGACCGCGGCTTTACCGCCGCGGTCGGAATCCCCATTGGAGCACCGCCGGCTTGTCGGCGGTGCTCCCGCGGTCCTCCGCCCTGGCGGTCAAAGACCGCCAGGGTCAGAATGAGGGCCAAGGTGTGGATTAGGCAGGATCTGTGCAAAATTTTAAATGTGTGTCTTTATATTCTCTTGTAGGCAATCCTGAGTGTGTGTACTAAAAGAAAGCGGGACAATTGAAACCATAGGCATATTTGCTCATAATCTGAATGCACCATAGGTAGGGTATGAAATACAAAATATACGAGATTGATGGTCCTGATGAAGGCCCAGTGACAGTTATGGGCGATGGAAACGGCCGAAACATGTTGACCTTTGAACAGCTATTTTGGGCAGAGGGGTGATTATCTCCCCATTTCACCACCTATTTTGATTTTCTTTTAATCCTATCCGATGAACCTTGGAATAAAGATTGAGTATGGTATTACCTGAGATAGTTTTAAATATGTGAGTGAGGTGTTCTGTATGTGTTTGGTCCCATTTGTTGGTCTATGTTATTTGTTTCCCCTCCATTTTGCTCCATTCCTTATGTTGGCTAGCGTGGGAATGTGTTAGCATCGCCCTATGATGAAGCATGACACTATTAGTGGGTGAGGGCAGTTTTCTCAAAACTAATATGCTGTATCTCTAGCTGGTGGGATCATGTTTGGGGTCTTCATTTTTAATCCTTGTTCTCTGTGTGTGATTACATCCTCTATATACCTGCAGAATCCTCACCAGCCCTATCCTCTTTTGCATTTAATGTCTGGTTACTAAGTCCATCACTTTAACAGGGTCACATTTCTAGAGATCACACTGCATCTTGTCCAGCTGATATCATTCTCCTCTTGTTCGCAGTGAAGGGGTGTACAAAATGGATAGAAAACTGATGTCAGGGCACAGGTGGGGATGATTTATGGCTCCATTGACATCACATTGGCAACGTTTTCGGCACTTAAGTGGAGCAAGTGTGCCCTACCGGCATGTAGAGCTATTGAAAAGTTTCCGGAATCATGCCTGGGATATTAAACATGTGAGGAAGCTGCAGTTAAATAGTGTATCCACCAGAAAGATTCCCAAATCTAACTCTAACTACATTTTCACCTTTTCCATGGTGCTGCACTCTTTTAGCTTTCTTAATTTGATGACCATTTATTTTAACTCTCACCTCCTACTCTCTAGTCCATGTCCTCTTTTTTTCCTAAAATGTTTTAGACCACCTTTCACTCTTGTCCTTATTGCCTCTTTTCTGTTCCTGGTGCCGAAATTTCATATTTTTTTATTTGATGTTATTTCCCAGTAGGTGCCATGATCTAACAATCTCAACATAGCCTTTTGTGCCAATGTGTGGCCAACTCTGCATGGCCATTCTTGCAGCACTGGCAAGGTAAGTATAGTGGCAGTGGCTGCCCTGCAGAGCATGCACACAACTTTTCGCAGGCACACTCTGTCACACGGAGTCTTTGGAACTGACTATGAGTTGTACCAAGACACCAGGGGTCAGATTTATCAAGGTTATGTGTCACCCTTGTGCCACGCAATGAGGCACAGGGTGACGCAAAACCTAAATGAGATTTATCAAGCCATGCAGGGTCACCTTGCATGGCCCTACATGGCTTGGTAAATGTAGAGTAACGCAAGGACAGACACATTTTTTTACTTTTTTTTTTTTTTTGTACTCATACACCTCCCAATCTCCCATCTCAGCCCCATAATGGACCATGGCACCACTTCCCAAAGAGAGCTGATCCTGCTGAGGAGCCCTCACTTTCTCTCATATAAGCTTCCAGCGGTAAATGGTTTACCCGCACCAGCTAAATCACAAGAGAAAGGGTGGAGGAGAAATAATCATTGGACAAAAACAATCCAAGCCATTTTTGTATATTCACAGTTAAATTATACCATACATCTTCTTTGCCCCTCAAGCAGGGGGGCCCACATTCCCTCTTTCCTCTTGCTTGAGCTTCCCCCTGAAAAATCAATTTTTGCAAAATAAAAAAGGTCTTGCAACCAGACTTTGAACGCGGGGGACATTTTTGTTGTCCAATTTCGACAAATTTCCCTCCTAGCCCCCAAAATAGAATAAAAAATTAAATCCTTATTTACTTTGCTAATGTTATGGCTTCTTCCAGCCACACCTTGCATCTGGCCAAAGATAATCAAAGGGAGGGT
Source organism: Pleurodeles waltl (assembly GCF_031143425.1). Taxonomy (NCBI): domain Eukaryota; kingdom Metazoa; phylum Chordata; class Amphibia; order Caudata; family Salamandridae; genus Pleurodeles; species Pleurodeles waltl. The sequence goes on from NC_090445.1 coordinate 1,243,778,564, forward strand.
TATCAGAACCTCCCATCCCAACACCTGAGAGAGAAATTTACAAAGGTCCTTCCAAAAGAGCTCCACCCCGGGCACTCAAAAAACATATGACAATCAGAAGCAAGCTGCAAGTCACATTTTGGGCAACTGATCACCTTATTATTGCCTAACCTAGAAAGTCTCCCTGGGGAGAAGTATGCTCTATGAATCATAAACAGATGATTCCTCCGAAGAGAAGCCGGCTTAACAATCCTAACCAAAGTAAGCATTGAGGATTCCCACCACTGCCCTACTTTTTCCTGTGGCATGCTCTTCCCCCACAGGGCAGTGGGTAGCAAAAATTCCCCATCCAGACCTTCTAGTATCTCCCAATACCAGCTTGAAACATGCTTGAAATTGGGGGGGCTCAGATACTACTAGTTCTTCCAGGAAGCCGGCTATGCTGCATATCACTTGTGACTCTTGCAGCCAGCCTTTTATTTGAGCATATTTTAATCCAGAAACAATACACCCCAACTTCACCTCAAGAGCCTCCAGAGGGATTAGCACTCCATCCCTAACCAGATCCCCCCAGGACATTATTCCTGCCTTCTTCAATGCGAATACTAAAATGTCCTTAAAACAATCAGGGGTACCCGGAGAGTCCCAAATTGGAGCATATGGGCTGTAATACCTAACTCTTGCCGCCTGCCTCAAGTAGTACCAGCTTGTTGCGAGATCCCGGAGAATTTTGAGTTTTTTTTATTTTTTTATTTTGGATCTCCAAACTTAAAAAGGAACCCCTTACCAGCTCCCCTAACTGAGCTCAGCATAGCCTTAAACAGTACCCCGAATGCTGAATCATCGGGAACAGCATTTTTATTGAGTGTAGTTGAAAGGCCCAAGCATAATAAGTCAAATCTGGGAGCGCTAGTCCCACTTTTTCCCGCTTTCTCCTCAGCTTTTTCCAAGATATCCTGTTGAAGCTTCATCAAATATTGCCCAGGCATTAGCAAAGGTATAGTGCTTTACAAAAAGTTAAGTTTAGGTAAGATCATCATCTTCACCAAGTTAAACCTCCCTCCCTGTGTCAAAGGGAGATACATCCATCTCTGCAAATATCTACATCCTTCCACTATCACTAACTTTACATTCGTCAGAGCAAGCAGCTGAATATCTTGAGTATATAAGATCCCTAAATACCTAATTTCCCTCTTCAGTTGTATCTGTCCCACCGCTGAATGGTTCCAAGCCATCACCTGTGTCTTCTCCGGATTAACCTGAAATACCGAAACTCTCCCAAAATCCTCAGCTGAGGACAGTAGCATAGGCAAGGCGGAGACCAAGTCTGCTGTATAAATCAATAGATCGTCAGCATACAGCGCCACTTTTTCCCCCCAGCCATTACACTCAAAAGGAGCAATAGCCGAGTTACCTCTTATTTTTTCTGGCAAGGGGCTCTATATACAAGTCAAACAGCAACGGGGAGAGAGGGCACCCCTGCCTAGTGCCCCTCATAATCCTCACAGGGTTAGTGAGATTACTGTTTAGTAACACTCTAGCCATGGGATCGCTATATATTAAATCTATAGCTCCACAGAGATTTTCTCCTAAACCAGCTAATCACAGAATAAGTTAAGTACCTCCAGTTCACCCTATCAAAGGCCTTCATTGCATCCAAAGTAACCACCGCCAGGGGCATTTCAAATGATGTAGCCATATCTATTGCCCCGGCCAAATTATAGATCAGTTCGTAGAGAAACCTACCCTTAATGAATCTGTTTTGGTCAGGGTGGATTAGACGACCCATCACTCTGCTGAGTCTATCAGCCAAAATCTTGGCAAATATCTTATAATCACAGTTCAGCAGAGAGATGGGCCTGTACGATTCACACTTGACTGGGCTCTTACCCTGTTTCTGAATTAAAGCAATCGTAGCTTCATTCCAAGAACCAGAAATAGAGGCCCTGCCTTCAAAGATCTCAGCAAACAAGTCTACTCGAACTGGAGTTATTGAATCCACCATTAATTTATAAAATTCCATAGGAATGCCGTCAGGCCCAGATGCCTTACCATCTTTACTACCCAACAGCACCTTCCTAATTTCCACAGCAGATATCGGGCTATTCAAAGCAATTTGTTCTTTTTGTGAAACCGTTGGGAGTGTGTCATCTGACAACCATTTTTGGATATCCCCCTCTCCTACCTCCACTTCTTCTTTGTAAAGCTTAGAAAAAAAACTCTCCCTCCATCTCCTCCCGATCAGAAGATCTCTCACCGGCCTGATTTATTTTAACCTCCTTAATATGGTTCCTTACTAAATCTTGCTTACATTTCCAAGCTAATAGCTTTCCTGCATTCTCCCCATACTCAAAATGTGCTAATTTACTAGCCTCTACTTTTTTAGTTATTCTAGCTTGCATCACCTCCTCCAGCTGAAGCCTTAACTCCTTCATCTTGGAGTCCAATGCCTCAGTCTCCTCCTGCTTAGTATCCTCCCAAAGATGCCTCCTCACTTTAAGCATTTCCTGTTCCAACTGTGCGATAGTAGCCCTGTACTGCCTATTCTTAAAGCTAACTATACTCATAGCCTTCCCCTCATAACTGCTTTAAAGGTGTCTCATACCACCGACAAGGGGGCCGAGCCTAAGTTGTTTTAAAAAAAGATCTCCGCCTCTAGTCGCAGCTGATCTGGAACCCCCTTATCCTGCAATAACGTACGGTCAAACGTCCACCTAGTACTGCCCAACCATCTAACCTTCTTTAATTCTAATACCACTGCTGCATGATCTGAAAGGTGGGCGGGTAGATAAGTAATGTTACCCACCAAACCTTCAAGCCTACAGTCCGTAAGAAAATAATCTATTCAAGAAGCATGATTATACTTCTGGTTGTAAAAGGAAAACTCCCTTACTTCTTTATTCCTCTGCCGCCATACGTCCTTTAACCCCTACTCTTTCATCACTCCTCTCAAAAAGCGTTGAGATTTTGGAGTCCCTAATGACCTACACTTCTCAGATCTATCCAAATTGTTGTCTAATACTACTTTCAAATCCACAGCAATCAGTAACGGATCCGGGAAATCAACTAACTGTAAAAAGCATTTTTCAAGGGGGCCGGTGTAATCACAATTTGGACCATAAAACCCAGCCACAGTGAAATTTCTATCATAAATTTGTAACTTAACTATGGTCCACCTTCCCACTGGATCAGATCGCATCTCTAACAAACCCGCCTTAATCCCATGCTTGACTAAAATAGTGACCCCCCTAGTATTTGAATTGTGCTCCGTACAAGCAAATGAGTGCAACCACTGTAATTTTTTAAAGAGATCATTCCCTTCTTCTCTAGCCAAATGCGTCTCCTGTAAAATTAAAACTTTAGCAGGGGAGTCTTTTTAATATTGAAGAATTTTATCTCTTCTACCTTTTGTTCTTAACCCATTCACATTCCATGAGAGTAGCTGAACAGAGGAGGGGTCTCGGCCTCCACTACTCTCACCCACCATTATCTCCTTGGTGCCCTTTTAATTGAGGTGAATGAGGAAACCTTTTTTTATTTTTTTTCCCACATGCTCCCCACCCTGTGACCCCCCCCTCCCACCACCCCCCTCCCCATGGAGGACCCCCCTTGATAAGTGGACTGAATTCTGTCCACAGTTAGAGCACGCATGTTTCCCGGGTTAGGGCCAGGGACATTATTTTCCCACCATGCTACCCCCAGACTTGAGTACAGTCAACAGTTCATCCGCAGATTTGCCATCTCTCACATTGTACATTTTGTTATTGAACATAACCTTCAGGTTAGCAGGAAATTTAAGTTGTTCAGAGGCTCCCAAAAGTCTAAACTCCTCGAGCCGTTACCCCAGCTCCCATTGCCTATTCATGGTGATCCTAGAGAGATCTGATCTAACTTCAAATGCAAAGTCCTGCACTTTTAAAGATCTCAACTTAAGAGCCTTTAAGAACATTTTCTCCTTCAGCTCGTATGTTAGAAAACTAATCAAAATTTTCCGAGGTTTACTAACACTGGGGTTTTTCCTAAAGGGGTCTCTATGAATCATTTGGATATCTTGTGCTATTTCTTCTTCACTCTCCTCAAGTGAGAGTGCAGATTTTAAAAGTGAAACCTAAAAGGCATTCAGATCTACTCCTTCTGCTCCTTCCGGGACCTGCAGTACCCTCAAGTTATTCCTTCTTGAATTATTTTCTAATTGTTCCAACTTATTCTGGAGGCCCTGCTCAGAGACTTTCAAGGCCTGAATGTCACTTTTATTCACCTTCAATGTCCTCTTTTAAAGCCACCAACGTAGATTCAAGGGCCTGAGTTCTCAATGACAGTAGATCCAATTTTTTTCCCAAGGCCTCACAGACCTCCCTAATCTCCGCCTGATTTTTTTCTGAGGTAGAAAACCCATTCCCAATATCCTTCGAGTGGGAGAGTATCAATGCTTCCACTGAAGCCTCCTTTCCAGAAGTCTGTTGAGAGGGACCTGACTGATCCGCCAGAACCTGGCGCGGAACACTACCCTTATGCTCTCCCTGTGATATCTCAACGATGGGGTCTTCTCTTCACTTTCAGCCACCGGAGGAGAGGGGAGCCCCCCCCTCGGGAGTGACAGCAGCCCAGAGCATTGTGGGATTTCACCTACTTTGACGGGCCCTCTAATTCACAACTCCTTGTATCCGCTCGATCCTGCATTTTCCTAGTGCCTTGAGTGTCACTTTCTTGCAAATACCCTAATAAAGCAGCTCTACCCCAACCTTAAGTTTGTAGAAGGATCTCACATAGGGGGTAACTTTAGGGGCAACACTACTGTAATGTTAGTCTTTTTACTGCCCAGCCGTCCAGGCCGTTTTTTAAAGATTAAACCACTAACACTAGTAATGCTCACTTCATCCCCTGAGGATCGAAATTCTCTGTTTTCAATTGGACCTGCAAAGTTAGAGGTAGAGATAGAACAAGAGTCAGCCCTGTCGGCACATACCAGATCCAGTATCTTCTTACCTTGAGTTTGAGCCCCCGTCCAGGTATTCCACAACAGAGTTGTCCTGGTTGGCCCCCTGGAAACTTTCCAGACCCCTCTAACACTCCGTTCCCCATCCTCACCTTCTTGGAGCCTCCTAAGGGAGCCTTAGAACGACCGGGACCGAGCCAGCCTTCACTTGTGCGGGCTCTGCCCCTACCTGCTTCTCGCCGTAGGGGGGCCTGAGCAATGGCCCTCTGCGAGTGCCGCAGCTCCAGGGCTGCTCGCCTCCAAAATGCCCCAGGGGAGAGGATCTGCCGTGCTGAAGTCGGCTCCCTATACTTGCGATCCAGAGGGGCAGCGTTAGCAAGGTTCGGCTGGCACATCCAGAGCGCGAGAGAGCTCACGCCCCACCCCCTTCCTAATCTGGAAACACACACTGCTCAGCGCGCGGCAGCGCTGTTGCGGCACGCCATGTCCTCCGCAGTCAAGGACGGACAAATTGCTGCATAGCTTTACTCTGCAGCAGCGAGGCGTTCCATGGGTGCAGCACAAAAGTTCCATGCATTCACCCATGGTTTGTGACACATTCTCAGATTTGCCAACACTGGTGGACCTGGGAATGTGTCATAATTACACACCTCCCCACCAAAGATGTAACAAGGAGAAATATCTTTATTTCTCCTCATTGTTCCCTCATTCTAAGTGTGTTGCATTGCCCAGCACACATAGAAAGAGGAGCATGCAAAACATCAATCCTCCCAACAACTCACTCACCCATGCAACATAATGCAAGGGTGTCTGCTTTGGTGGTGGGCAACCAAAGGTGCGCCAGCACAAGGAAATGACAGGAATGTGCCACATAATATTAAATATTGTGCATTCCTGTCCTTTCACGCAGCACAGCGCAGCACAGCACAGCAAGGTGGCTTGCTTCATTGCACTGGATGAGAGATTGTTAAATATGCCCCAAGTGGCCAGATGTTCTTCTTCTGGACAGAGAGATTGTTAAATATGCCCCAAGTGGCCAGATGTTCTTCTTCTGGACAACATATCCGCACATATATTTGCCTAATATGTGGAATGGAGAACAACGATGCAGATTTACAAGGAAGAGTTGTTCAAGGAATTCCTAATGTCATGAAGTTTAACACACACATCTATCACCTGCATTGAGCAAGCAGTGAAGATGTGCAAGGGAACCAGTGTATGACAATGGTTAGGGTATGGGGAGGCTGACATAGGAAAGGGTAGGTTGTTGTCTCACATGGGGAGCATAACATACAGCCCTGTGCCATAGTACAGCATGGATCGTGGGCTGGGGGCCATAGTTGGCTGCATCGCAGCCCATTCCCAAGGTGAATTCACTGGCCATATTTTTCAACCAGTAAAATTAAGTGCTGCAGAATGGAATTCCACTGGATGCCACTTAGTTCAGTTTCAAATTGTGTGCGGTCTAATTGGCACTTTGCCCTTTTTTGGTGGTGTATATTAATGTAAAACTTTAAAAGTTCTTGTTTCTGGTTCGACTTACTGGGATTCTGTTGTTTTGGCCTCATTTTGTTCATTAAAATTGACTCTATTTTTAAAAGATGGTTGGGGATTTCTCCAGGTTATGGTTTTGACTTCACACCTCTTTTGGCACTGCTAATTAAAACATTGCCTTGAGATAACCCTGTTGCTTAGTGTCATAAGTACCAGGGGTTTGATCTCATGATAATTTAATGATTTTGTAGGTCCACCCTGACCAGAGTCATTATTATTTCTTGAGGTTAAGGGTTGTGTAATACATATTAGAACATTGGAATGCTGGAAGCCCCATTGAAAACAATGGAGTGCTCCGGGCTTTTACTGGCCGGTAAAAGCCCGCAGCGCCAACATTCCAATGTTCGCTTTGTTCACAGCAACAGCTGTGAACAAAGCCTCACGGAGCCCGAGGGGATTTTAATCCCCTCGGGCTCCGTGAACATTTTTTTTTTTAATAGAACATTCTGCCCTGTGTGGCAGAATGTTCTAATAGCCTTAGAACCCGCCGTAGCGGGCTCTACCGGCTATTAAAGTCCCTCTCCCTTGTTAAATGCCCTCGCCTTCGGCTCGGGCATTTAACGCGGGGAGCGGGCCTTTAATAGCCGGTAGAGCCTGCTACGGCGGGTTCTAAGGCTATAATAAGCTAATGTAAGCTTGGACAACATCATCCATGTCCAGACTTCTGAAAGTACACAAATTTAAGCTTGGACGGAGCTGTCTGTGTCCAGACTTTTGAGAGTATACAACTGTAAGCCTGGAGAGTGTTATGTGTGTCCAGATAGTTAATATTTGACCTATGTATCTGCTTCCGAGTTGACTTTTCCTTTCCTCACCCTCAACCTTCATACTGGAAATATGCAGCAACCAGCTAAGCAAACTATTTCATAAGAAATATCATAAAGGGAGCTGTTCAAAGCTACCAGTATACTGAAAACCATGAACAGTGTGTCTCTCTTATACACTCAATCATCCACTACGCTACTATGTGCTGCATCCTTTAACATGATACCTGGAGCTCACAACATGAAATTACTTCCCACATATGGTCAAAACAAAGACATCCATCCAACCACATTCCCTGCCGTGTGTATTTTCCCCATGTAGGCAAGCACTCCAGTGTCCCACCTACAAGGACATCTTAAGGATTTTGGGGGCCGTCGGCCAAAACATTTTTAGGGGCCCCGGTTTGGAAAAGATTTGAAATTATTATCCAGTTTCAGCTCTTTCATGCCCTCTTTGGCCAGGTCATTGACAGCTCACAGACACATTGGTCCAAACTCTAAATGTGTTTACATCTTAGATTCAGGGATAGTGATGTATGTTTTCGATATTCGTAACACAGCAGCAGTATACCAATATTACTGCAAATAATCTTTGTGATACCCTGTCATTTGTCATATGTGAGGTCCTGTTTTGATCTAAAAGATACCTTTTGCATGGATGTTGCATGACACATCAACACATTTGTCTGCAAAATATCTGTAATGGACTCTCTCACATCACTCATATTAAAAATAAGTTACAGGAAAACAGTATTAGCAACAATCTGTTCAAGAATTATTCAAGGTCATCAGGGTCAAACTCTCTGCAGAACAGAGCTGGCTCCATCAGGGCCCTCCCTGAAAGGGAGTGGATTTGGGCCTGAGCCCACTTTGCCCATTTCTTAAAACATCTCTGCCCATCTAATGGTAGTGAGTGCTATATAAATGTTGCAATGCAATATAATACAATAAAAGCTTTTCCCTGGAGATGTTTCCATGGTGGTAACACTCACCTTCCTCTCTGGGCTTGAACAAACACTACCTGAAGTACATAAAGATCAATTGAACTAGGGTTACTGTACACATGCTACACTGAGAGTAAGGTGCCAGTGGAACTAAATAAGTGTGACAAAGCACGCTAGTGGAAGGATGCTGCTCATGGACTAAAATCCATTTGACTAACCCACAGTGTCTGCCACTTGGTAGGGCTGAGCCGTCATAATGTAGTATGTTAAAATCGGTACACTTAGATTGTCAAAATACTCTTTGTTGAAAATGGCTCTCTCTGCATTGTCACCGCAAACCTTTTTGCCTTTGCCCCGCCACTTTTTGCTGATTTTTGTTTTTTTGCTGGCTATATTACTTTATGCACTATACCGCTGCTAACTAGTGCTAAAGTGTTTGTGCTCACTCCCTAAATCATGGTTTGATTGATATATGCCTAATTAGCATATTTAATTTACTTTTAAGTCACTAATAAAGTGCATTACATGTGGCCAGGGCCTGTAAACTAAATGCTGCTAGTGGGACTGCAGCACTGCTTTTCCCACCAAACAAGTAGCCTTTAAACATGTCTCAGGCCTGCCATTGCAGGGCCTGTATGTACAGTTACACTGCCATGCTGATTTGGCATAAACTCCCATTTTATTACATATAAGTCACCCTTAAAATGCAGCCTAGGTAGCCCATAGGCAGGGTGCTACGTAATTAGAAGGAAGGACATGAACTTTTAAGTTTTATATGCCCTGATAGTGACAAACTCCCTAATTCATTTTTCACTACTGCAAGGTCTACCTCATTCATAGGTCAATATTGGGTATTCCGTATTACATCCAATAAGCTGTGATTCCTAATTGAGAAGAAGTAGACATGTCATGTTTCGTACCTATAGAATTGTAATAATACATCCTCTTTAATGGTAAGCTCAGATTTATTGTTACAATTTAAAAAAAGCCACTTTTAGAAAGTTGGCATTATCCCGCTCTTAGCCCTTGTGCCTGCAGTCTGTTTCCAATACATGTCTGGGCTAGGGTGACAACTGGGATTCTGCATTCCTCTAGAAAGCCACACACAAAAGACTTCAGATGGGCCATCCTGGACAGGATGAGAGGGGGGAGCTGGCACACCTAAATGGGTAGTGTCCTGCTCAAACATACCCCTCTGTAGTGAGTCTGGAGCCAGGGAAGGAAGAAAGGACCTCTGTTGACTTCAAAGACATTTCTTTGAGATCACCCCCACTTCAAAGACACAACTGGGTATATGCACTGGACCTCTGACCCTACCAACTCAGTACACTGCTGGACTCGTGAAAAACCTTGCCAGGAAGAAGGACTGCTGGCTGCTAAAAATAATTCTACTCTGGACTGCTGATCAGGAAAAACTGCTTTTGTTCTTTGCTACCCTGCGGCCTGCTGCCCTCCGCCTTGCTAAGGAAGGACTGGACTCATCTTACTTGAACCCGGAGTGACTTAAACCTGTCTGTTTCCTGAAGTCTCAAACTCACCTGGTACAGCTCCTGGAATCTTCTTCAACCAGCCACTGACCCGCAAGAGGTGCCGCTCTAGTCCTGGACCCTTGAAAGTGTTTTTTGGCTCCTACCATCAAGCTTTTGGGCTCTTCACTACTGCGAACGGGCCCATTTGCACTGAAACAAAACCGCTCTCCTGAAGAATCAACACTAGCTGCCGCAAGTTTGCCTCTTCGCACCGCAAACATCGCCACTTGTGACTGCGATGCTCCAGTCTGCCCATCCACAATGTCCAGCTGACTCTGCACACCAGGGTACCACCACCAGAGATTCTCTCCTTGTACCCGGAGAACTTCATCCCCACGAGCTGGACTTTAGGCTCAATTCTTGAGTAGATAAAATTTTAGCAGGACTTGTCTGGTACTGTACATGACCTTTGCTCCATCGGGGTCGGCCTTACCTTTTGGATTTACCCTCGTCTAGCCCGACCTGATGGCCCCAGTTGGTGCTTTATTCTTTTAAGCAATATATACTATAAAGTCATATCTAAACTTCCACTTTTTGGATTTTTGTCGTTTTGGTCTTATTTTGTTCATAAAATTAAGTTCTGTTAGGTGTGGTTTCTTATTGTGTGGTGGTTTCACTGTTTTGCTGTTTGGAATGTTATACAAATACTTAACATATTGCCTCTTAAGTTAAGCCTGACTGCTCTGTGCCAAGCTACCAGAGGGTGAGAACAGGTGGATCTATGGTGTGTTTTTGACTTACTCTGACTAGGATTGTGGTTAATACTTGGACCGGGTGCATACCTCAGCCAACCAGAAAACCAATTTCAAATACTCTTAAAGGAGTGATTAGTAACTTCACAAACTTTGATATTTTCTGAATGATTTAAAGTTAAAAAGTAACAAAAATGTCTCCAGTTCTTGGAGGAAACTCTGAATGTTATGGAGGATACACAGAAGGAATTTTCTTCATTGTTGCGGACTGTGGAAATGCTAAGATAAACCACTGGGATTCAAATCCATGGCTTGCAAGATGCACACTGATATCAAAAATGAAAAACCTATACTCTGGCAAGGTTTGATACGCATAAGGCTGAACATGAGCTAAGTACTTTAGTTATCACAAAATCACAAGTACCATTTCTCCGTCACCATCTCTTGAGTAGATCACCTATTCTCAGCAAATGATCTCCCATATAATCTCTCTCAAATCTTTTTCTCCCCTTCCTCTCTCCTCCTCTCTTACACTCTCCTCTCTCCCTTCTCTCTTTCATCCTTTCTTTTTCTCACACTCCCTTATTTGTCTTTATCTCATTCTCACTTCTAGCCCAGTCTCCCACAACAGTATGGTACATTTTTAGGTGAAAGCAGATCACCTGCCTTGGTCTCCTACCACTGAGCAGTGGGAAAAGTTAATTTAGATTCATTAACTGAGAAAGTGACTGGGGATCAGTGGGCTGAGAATTTTTCACTATATTGGACCGAAAAATATTATTACTAAAGGTTTCTAAATGCCCGAAAGCCTCCATTGGCTGTATGCAATGGTGCTGCGTCAATGGAACTTTTTACAAAGTAATGTGTTTAAACAGGCCCACCACTATTAGAATTGTTTATGCCCCCATGGAGCAATCAATTCCTGCATCCATACTTCAAAAAAGATTTGGTGTGTCTGGGGGACACACAGCAAAGGTTAGGATTCTAGGAAAATGCCTACTCTAGTATTACATTAACCACCAGACCAGGATGAAAAAACATCTTTGCTTTTTGGTCCCCACTAGTTTGAAGCTCCTTTTCACATTGTGAGCACACATTGTGGAGAAAAAGGACTGAAAGCAACTAATGAATAGGCCCCAAGAAATCTTAAAATTTGGAAACCAGATAATGCCTTTGTGTTCCAAGACACCTTCAGAGCTCACCTGCCAGGATTGCACTTCAAACGTCCTTCCAGTGGGACAGGCCACAGGTCTGAGAGGAGCTGTCAAATGTGATAGGGCTATCTTAGTGGGAAGGTTGCATTCTATTGAGGTTCTATGGGGAATGAGCAATTCCTCCAGTCAGGATTTTTGCTCTTGTTCACTCACATATACTTTGTTAAGGTTCTCACTAAACCTGAGATATTCCTCCATCACTACTTATCCTATACTCAAGCAACGACTATGGTTGTTGGAGTAGGAAATAAATATTTGACCTTTGGCTGGGTTCTTCACTGAACAGTAGCATTTCTGCTCCTCTAGCTGCATCCCAAGCAGGCATACAGCTTGGTCATTGTCGTGAAGCTTGTGGGCTATAGAAATTCTGTTCCTTCATATGAAGGAGTG